>NW_026871555.1:1392500-1992500 GCF_028564815.1 Eubalaena glacialis | reverse complement strand
TTACGGGTGAGGGTACGGCGTAGGGTATGGGTTAGGGTTAGGGTTAGGGTTAGTGTTAGTGTTAGGGTTAGGGTACGGCTTAGCGTATGGGATAGGGTACGGGTGAGGGTACGGCCTAGGGTAGGGGTTAGGGTTAGAGTTAGGGTTAGGGTTGGGGTTAGGGTACGGCTTAGGGTATCGGATAGGGTACGGGTGAGGGTACGGCGTAGGGTAGGGGTTAGGGTAAGGGTTAGGGTACGGCTTAGGGTACGGGTTAGGTTACGGGTGAGGGTACGGCGTAGGGTATGGGTTAGGGTTAGGGTTAGGGTTAGTGTTAGTGTTAGGGTTAGGGTACGGCTTAGCGTATGGGATAGGGTACGGGTGAGGGTACGGCGTAGGGTAGGGGTTAGGGTTAGGGTTAGGGTTAGGGTTAGGGTATGGCTTAGGGTACGGGTGAGGGTACGGGTGAGGGTACTGCGTAGGGTATTGGTTAGGGTTAGGGTACGGCTTAGGATACGTGTTAGGGTACGGGTTAGGGTACGGCGTAGAGTGTGGGTTAAGGTTAGGGTTAGTGTTAGGGTTAGGGTTACGGTACGTCTTAGGGTATGTGTTAGGGTACGGGTGAGGGTACGGCGTAGGTTATGGGTTAGGGTTAGGGTTAGGGTTAGGGTACGGCTTAGGATACGGGTTAGGGTACGGGTGAGGGTACGGCGTAGGTTATGGGTTAGGGTTAGGGTTAGTGTTAGGGTTATGGTACGGCTTAGGTTATGGGATAGGGTACTGGTGAGGGTATGGCATAGGGTAGGGGTTAGGGTTAGGGTTAAGGTTAGGGTTAGGGTTAGGGTACGGCTTAGGGTACGGGTGAGGCTATGGGTGAGGATACTGCGTAGGGTATTGTTTAGGGTTAGGGTACGGCTTAGGATACGGGTTAGGGTACCTGTTAGGGTATGGCGTACGGTATGGGTTAGGGTTAGGGTTAGGGTTAGGGTTAGGGTTAGGGTTAGGGTACGGCTTAGGGTACGGGTTATGGTACGGGTGAGGTTACGGCGTAGGGTATAGTTTAGGGTTAGGGTTAGGGTTAGGGTACGGCTTAGGGTACGGGTTAGGTTACGGGTGAGGGTACGGCGTAGGGTATGGGTTAGGGTTAGGGTTAGGGTTAGTGTTAGTGTTAGGGTTAGGGTACGGCTTAGCGTATGGGATAGGGTACGGGTGAGGGTACGGCGTAGGGTAGGGGTTAGGGTTAGAGTTAGGGTTAGGGTTGGGGTTAGGGTACGGCTTAGGGTACGGGTGAGGGTACGGGTGAGGGTACTGCGTAGGGTATTGGTTAGGGTTAGGATACGGCTTAGGATACGGGTTAGGGTACGGGTTATGGTATGGCGTAGGGTATGGGTTAGGGTTAGGGTTAGGGTTAGGGTTAGGGTACGGCTTAGAATACGGGTTAGGGTACGGGTGAGGGTACGGCGTAGCGTATGTGTTAGGGTTAGGGTTAGGGTACGTCTTAGGGTACGGGTTAGGGTACGGGTGAGGGTACGGCGTAGGGTAAGGGTTAGGGTTAGGGTTAGGGTTAGGGTTAGTTTTAGGGTTAGGGATTGGTTTAGGGTACGGGTTAGGATTAGCGTACGTGTTAGGGTTAGGTTTTTTGTTAGGGTTAGGGTACGCGTTAGGGTTAGGGTATGGGTTAGGTTTAGGGTACACGTTAGGATTAGGGTATTTATTAAATCTATCCCACTCTCTAGATACCACTTAGCACGTAAAGGAATATTATTTGGGGTTCAGCCATGGAGAAGATTTTAGTCACTAGGATAAGATAAAGAATAAACACATTATAAAAAAATCACATAAGGTTTTCTTTTTAACCTGTTCCTTAAAACACTAGTGTTTAGGAAATCTAATGGAGGCAAAAGCAGTAAAGGGTAGTTTAGGGTTAGGGTTAGGGTAGGGCTTAGGATACGGGTGAGGGTACTGGTGAGGGTACTGCGTAGTTTATTGGTTAGGGTTAGGGTACGGCTTAGGATACGGGTTAGGATATGGGTTAGGTTACGGCGTTGGGTATGGGTGAGGATTAGGGTTAGGGTTAGGGTAAGGCTTTGGGTACGGGTTAGGGTACGGGTGAGGGTACGGCGTAGGGTAGAGGTTAGGGTTAGGTTTAGGGTTAGGGTACGGCTTAGGATACGGGTTAGGGTATGGGTGAGGGTACGGCGTAGCGTATGGGTTAGGGTTAGGGTTAGGGTTAGGGTTAGTTTTAGGGTTAGGGATTGGTTTAGGGTACGGGTGAGGATTAGCGTACGTGTTAGGGTTAGGGTTTGGGTTAGGGTTAGGGTACGCATTAGGGTTAGGGTTAGGGTACACGTTAGGATTAGGGTATTTATTAAACCTATCCCACTCTCTAGATACCACTTAGCACGTAAAGGAATATTATTTAGGGTCCAGCCATGGAGAAGATTTTCGTTACTAGGATAAGATAAAGAATAAACACATTATAAAAAAATCACATTAGGATTTTCTTTTTAACCTGTTCCTTAAAACACTAGTGCTTAGGAAATCTAATGGAGGCAAAAGCAGTCAAGGGTAGTTTAGGGTTAGGGTTAGGGTTAGGGTTAGTGTTAGGGTTAGGGTACGGCTTAGGGTATGGGATAGGGTATGGGTGAGGGTACGGCATAGGGTAGGGTTTAGGGTTAGGGTTAGTGTTAGGGTTAGGGTTAGGGTATGGCTTAGGGTACGGGTGAGGGTACTGTGTAGGTCATTGGTTAGGGTTAGGTTAAGGCATAGGATACAGGTTATTGTATGGGTTAGGGTACGGCGCAGGGTATGGGTAAGGGTTAGGGTTAGGGTTAGGGTTAGTGTTAGGGTTAGGGTACGGCTTAGCGTATGGGATAGGGTACGGGTGAGGGTACGGCGTAGGGTAGGGGTTAGGGTTAGAGTTAGGGTTAGGGTTGGGGTTAGGGTACGGCTTAGGGTACGGGTGAGGGTACGGGTGAGGGTACTGCGTAGGGTATTGGTTAGGGTTAGGATACGGCTTAGGATACGGGTTAGGGTACGGGTTAGGGTATGGCATAGGGTATGGGTTAGGGTTAGGGTTAGGGTTAGGGTTAGGGTTAGGGTTAGGGTACGGCTTAGGATACGGGTTAGGGTACGGGTGAGGGTACGGCGTAGCGTATGGGTTAGGGTTAGGGTTAGGGTACGTCTTAGGGTACGGGTTAGGGTACGGGTGAGGGTACGGCGTAGGGTAAGGTTTAGGGTTAGGGTTAGGGTTAGGGTTAGTTTTAGGGTTAGGGATTGGTTTAGGGTACGGGTTAGGATTAGCGTACGTGTTAGGGTTAGGTTTTCGGTTAGGGTTAGGGTACGCGTTAGGGTTAGGGTATGGGTTAGGGTTAGGGTACACGTTAGGATTAGGGTATTTATTAAACCTATCCCACTCTCTAGATACCACTTAGCACGTAAAGGAATATTATTAGGGATCCAGCCATGGAGAAGATTTTAGTCACTAGGATAAGATAAAGAGTAAACACATTATAAAAAAATCACATTAGGATTTTCTTTTTAACCTGTTCCTTAAAACACTAGTGCTTAGGAAATCTAATAGAGGCAAAAGCAATCAAGGGTAGTTTAGGGTTAGGGTTAGGGTTAGGGTTAGTGTTAGGGTTAGGGTACGGCTTAGGGTATGGGATAGGGTACGGGTGAGGGTACGGCGTAGGGTAGGGGTTAGGGTTAGGCTTAGGGCTATGGTTAGGGTATGGCTTAGGGTACGGGTGAGGGTACGGGTGAGGGTACTGCGTAGGGTATTGCTTAGGGTTAGGGTACGGCTTAGGATACGTGTTAGGGTACGGGTTAGGGTACGGCGTAGAGTGTGGGTTAGGGTTAGGGTTAGTGTTAGGGTTAGGGTTACGGTACTTCTTAGGGTACGTGTTAGGGTACGGGTGAGGGTACGGCGTAGGTTATGGGTTAGGGTTAGGGTTAGGGTTAGGGTTAGGGTACGGCTTAGGATACGGGTTAGGGTACGGGTGAGGGTACGGCGTAGGTTATGGGTTAGGGTTAGGGTTAGTGTTAGGGTTATGGTACGGCTTAAGTTATGGGATAGGGTACAGGTGAGGGTATGGCATAGGGTAGGTGTTAGGGTTAGGGTTAGGGTTAGGGTTAGGGTTAGGGTACGGCTTAGGGCACGGGTGAGGCTATGGGTGAGGATACTGCGTAGGGTATTGGTTAGGGTTAGGGTACGGCTTAGGATACGGGTTAGGGTACGTGTTAGGGTATGGCGTACGGTATGGGTTAGGGTTAGGGTTAGGGTTAGGGTTAGGGTTAGGGTTAGGGTACGGCTTAGGGTACGGGTTAGGGTACGGGTGAGGTTACGGCGTAGAGTATAGTTTAGGGTTAGTGTTAGGGTTAGGGTACGGCTTAGGATACGGGTTAGGGTAAGGGTGAGGGTACGGCGTAGCATATGTTTTAGGGTTAGGGTTAGGGTACGGCTTAGGGTACGGGTTAGGGTACGGGTGAGGGTACGGTGTAGGTTATGGGTTAGGGTTAGGGTTAGGGTTAGGGTTAGTTTTAGGGTTAGGGATTGGTTTAGGGTACGGGTTAGGATTAGCATACGTGTTCGGGTTAGGGTTTTGGTTAGGGTTAGGGTACGCGTTAGGGTTAGGGTATGGGTTAGGTTTAGGGTACACTTTAGGATTAGGGTATTTATTAAACCTATCCCACTCTCTAGATACCACTTAGCACGTAAAGGATTATTATTTGGGGTTCAGCCATGGAGAAGATTTTAGTCACTAGGATAAGATAAAGAATAAACACATTATAAAAAAATCACATAAGGTTTTCTTTTTAACCTGTTCCTTAAAACACTAGTGTTTAGGAAATCTTATGGAGGCAAAAGCAGTAAAGGGTAGTTTAGGGTTAGGGTTAGGGTTAGGGTTAGGGGAGGGCTTAGGATACCGGTGAGGGTACTGGTGAGTGTACTGCGTAGGTTATTGGTTAGGGTTAGGGTACGGCTTAGGATACGGGTTAGGATATGGGTTAGGTTACGGCGTTGGGTATGGGTGAGGGTTAGGGTTAGGGTTAGGGTAAGGCTTTGGGTACGGGTTAGGGTACGGGTGAGGGTACGGCGTAGGGTAGAGGTTAGGGTTAGGTTTAGGGTTAGGGTACGGCTTAGGATACGGGTTAGGGTATGGGTGAGGGTACGGCGTAGCGTATGGGTTAGGGTTAGGGTTAGGGTTAGGGTTAGTTTTAGGGTTAGGGATTGGTTTAGGGTATGGGTGAGGATTAGCGTACGTGTTAGGGTTAGGGTTTGGGTTAGGGTTAGGGTACGCATTAGGGTTAGGGTTAGGGTACACGTTAGGATTAGGGTATATATTAAACCTATCCCACTCTCTAGATACCACTTAGCACGTAAAGGAATATTATTTAGGGTCCAGCCATGGAGAAGATTTTCGTTACTAGGATAAGATAAAGAATAAACACATTATAAAAAAATCACATTAGGATTTTCTTTTTAACCTGTTCCTTAAAACACTAGTGCTTAGGAAATCTAATGGAGGCAAAAGCAGTCAAGGGTAGTTTAGGGTTAGGGTTAGTGTTAGGGTTAGGGTACGGCTTAGGGTATGGGATAGGGTATGGGTGAGGGTACGGCATAGGGTAGGGTTTAGGGTTAGGGTTAGTGTTAGGGTTAGGGTTAGGGTATGGCTTAGGGTACGGGTGAGGGTACTGTGTAGGTCATTGGTTAGGGTTAGGTTAAGGCTTAGGATACAGGTTATTGTATGGGTTAGGGTACGGCGCAGGGTATGGGTAAGGGTTAGGGTTAGGGTTAGGGTTAGAGTTAGGGTACGGCTTAGGGTACGGGTTAGGGTACGGGTGAGGGTACGGCGTAGTGTATAGGTTAGGGTTAGGGTTAGGGTACGGCTTTGGGTACGGGTTAGGTTACGGGTGAGGGTACGGCGTAGGGTATGGGTTAGGGTTAGGGTTAGGGTTAGTGTTAGTGTTAGGGTTAGGGTACGGCTTAGCGTATGGGATAGGGTACGGGTGAGGGTACGGCGTAGGGTAGGGGTTAGGGTTAGAGTTAGGGTTAGGGTTGGGGTTAGGGTACGGCTTAGGGTACGGGTGAGGGTACGGGTGAGGGTACTGCGTAGGGTATTGGTTAGGGTTAGGATACGGCTTAGGATACGGGTTAGGGTACGGGTTAGGGTATGGCGTAGGGTATGGTTTAGGGTTAGGGTTAGGGTTAGGGTTAGGGTTAGGGTACGGCTTAGGATACGGGTTAGGGTACGGGTGAGGGTACGGCGTAGCGTATGGGTTAGGGTTAGGGTTAGGGTACGTCTTAGGGTACGGGTTAGGGTACGGGTGAGGGTACGGCGTAGGGTAAGGTTTAGGGTTAGGGTTAGGGTTAGGGTTAGTTTTAGGGTTAGGGATTGGTTTAGGGTACGGGTTAGGATTAGCGTACCTGTTAGGGTTAGGTTTTCGGTTAGGGTTAGGGTACGCGTTAGGGTTAGGGTATGGGTTAGGGTTAGGGTACACGTTAGGATTAGGGTATTTATTAAACCTATCCCACTCTCTAGATACCACTTAGCACGTAAAGGAATATTATTAGGGATCCAGCCATGGAGAAGATTTTAGTCACTAGGATAAGATAAAGAATAAACACATTATAAAAAAATCACATTAGGATTTTCTTTTTAACCTGTTCCTTAAAACACTAGTGCTTAGGAAATCTAATAGAGGCAAAAGCAATCAAGGGTAGTTTAGGGTTAGGGTTAGGGTTAGGGTTAGTGTTAGGGTTAGGGTACGGCTTAGGGTATGGGATAGGGTACGGGTGAGGGTACGGCGTAGGGTAGGGGTTAAGGTTAGGCTTAGGGCTATGGTTAGGGTATGGCTTAGGGTACGGGTGAGGGTACGGGTGAGGGTACTGCGTAGGGTATTGCTTAGGGTTAGGGTACGGCTTAGGATACGTGTTAGGGTACGGGTTAGGGTACGGCGTAGAGTGTGGGTTAGGGTTAGGGTTAGTGTTAGGGTTAGGGTTACGGTACGTCTTAGGGTACGTGTTAGGGTACGGGTGAGGGTACGGCGTAGGTTATGGGTTAGGGTTAGGGTTAGGGTTAAGGTACGGCTTAGGATACGGGTTAGGGTACTGGTGAGGGTACGGCGTAGGTTATGGGTTAGGGTTAGGGTTAGTGTTAGGGTTATGGTATGGCTTAGGTTATGGGATAGGGTACAGGTGAGGGTATGGCATAGGGTAGGTGTTAGGGTTAGGGTTAGGGTTAGGGTTAGGGTTAGGGTACGGCTTAGGGCACGGGTGAGGCTATGGGTGAGGATACTGCGTAGGGTATTGGTTAGGGTTAGGGTACGGCTTAGGATACGGGTTAGGGTACGTGTTAGGGTATGGCGTACGGTATGGGTTAGGGTTAGGGTTAGGGTTAGGGTTAGGGTTAGGGTTAGGGTACGGCTTAGGGTACGGGTTAGGGTACGGGTGAGGTTACGGCGTAGGGTATAGTTTAGGGTTAGTGTTAGGGTTAGGGTACGGCTTAGGATACGGGTTAGGGTACGGGTGAGGGTACGGCGTAGCATATGGTTTAGGGTTAGGGTTAGGGTACGGCTTAGGGTACGGGTTAGGGTACGGGTGAGGGTACGGTGTAGGTTATGGGTTAGGGTTAGGGTTAGGGTTAGGGTTAGTTTTAGGGTTAGGGATTGGTTTAGGGTACGGGTTAGGTTTAGCATACGTGTTCAGGTTAGGGTTTTGGTTAGGGTTAGGGTACGCGTTAGGGTTAGGGTATGGGTTAGGTTTAGGGTACACTTTAGGATTAGGGTATTTATTAAACCTATCCCACTCTCTAGATACCACTTAGCACGTAAAGGAATATTATTTGGGGTTCAGCCATGGAGAAGATTTTAGTCACTAGGATAAGATAAAGAATAAACACATTATAAAAAAATCACATAAGGTTTTCTTTTTAACCTGTTCCTTAAAACACTAGTGTTTAGGAAATCTAATGGAGGCAAAAGCAGTAAAGGGTAGTTTAGGGTTAGGGTTAGGGTTAGGGTTAGGGGAGGGCTTAGGATACCGGTGAGGGTACTGGTGAGGGTACTGCGTAGGTTATTGGTTAGGGTTAGGATACGGCTTAGGATACGGGTTAGGATATGGGTTAGGTTACGGCGTTGGGTATGGGTGAGGGTTAGGGTTAGGGTTAGGGTAAGGCTTTGCGTACGGGTTAGGGTACGGGTGAGGGTACGGCGTGGGGTAGAGGTTAGGGTTAGGTTTAGGGTTAGGGTACGGCTTAGGATACGGGTTAGGTTATGGGTGAGGGTACGGCGTAGCGTATGGGTTAGGGTTAGGGTTAGGGTTAGGGTTAGTTTTAGGGTTAGGGATTGGTTTAGGGTACGGGTGAGGATTAGCGTACGTGTTAGGGTTAGGGTTTGGGTTAGGGTTAGGGTACGCATTAGGGTTAGGGTTAGGGTACACGTTAGGATTAGGGTATTTATTAAACCTATCCCACTCTCTAGATACCACTTAGCACGTAAAGGAATATTATTTAGGGTCCAGCCATGGAGAAGATTTTCGTTACTAGGATAAGATAAAGAATAAACACATTATAAAAAAATCACATTAGGATTTTCTTTTTAACCTGTTCCTTAAAACACTAGTGCTTAGGAAATCTAATGGAGGCAAAAGCAGTCAAGGGTAGTTTAGGGTTAGGGTTAGGGTTAGGGTTAGTGTTAGGGTTAGGGTACGGCTTAGGGTATGGGATAGGGTATGGGTGAGGGTACGGCATAGGGTAGGGTTTAGGGTTAGGGTTAGTGTTAGGGTTAGGGTTAGGGTATGGCTTAGGGTACAGGTGAGGGTACTGTGTAGGTCATTGGTTAGGGTTAGGTTAAGGCTTAGGATACAGGTTATTGTATGGGTTAGGGTACGGCGCAGGCTATGGGTAAGGGTTAGGGTTAGGGTTAGGGTTAGAGTTAGGGTACGGCTTAGGGTACGGGTTAGGGTACGGGTGAGGGTACGGCGTAGTGTATAGGTTAGGGTTAGGGTTAGGGTACGGCTTTGGGTATGGGTTAGGTTACGGGTGAGGGTACGGCGTAGGGTATGGGTTAGGGTTAGGGTTAGGGTTAGTGTTAGTGTTAGGGTTAGGGTACGGCTTAGCGTATGGGATAGGGTACGGGTGAGGGTACGGCCTAGGGTAGGGGTTAGGGTTAGAGTTAGGGTTAGGGTTGGGGTTAGGGTACGGCTTAGGGTACGGGTGAGGGTACGGGTGAGGGTACTGCGTAGGGTATTGGTTAGGGTTAGGATACGGCTTAGGATACGGGTTAGGGTACGGGTTATGGTATGGCGTAGGGTATGGGTTAGGGTTAGGGTTAGGGTTAGGGTTAGGGTACGGCTTAGAATACGGGTTAGGGTACGGGTGAGGGTACGGCGTAGCGTATGGGTTAGGGTCAGGGTTAGGGTACGTCTTAGGGTACGGGTTAGGGTACGGGTGAGGGTACGGCGTAGGGTAAGGGTTAGGGTTAGGGTTAGGGTTAGGGTTAGTTTTAGGGTTAGGGATTGGTTTAGGGTACGGGTTAGGATTAGCGTACGTGTTAGGGTTAGGTTTTTTGTTAGGGTTAGGGTACGCGTTAGGGTTAGGGTATGGGTTAGGTTTAGGGTACACGTTAGGATTAGGGTATTTATTAAACCTATCCCACTCTCTAGATACCACTTAGCACGTAAAGGAATATTATTAGGGATCCAGCCATGGAGAAGATTTTAGTCACTAGGATAAGATAAAGAATAAACACATTATAAAAAAATCACATTAGGATTTTCTTTTTAACCTGTTCCTTAAAACACTAGTGCTTAGGAAATCTAATAGAGGCAAAAGCAATCAAGGGTAGTTTAGGGTTAGGGTTAGGGTTAGGGTTAGTGTTAGGGTTAGGGTACGGCTTAGGGTATGGGATAGGGTACGGGTGAGGTACGGCGTAGGGTAGGAGTTAGGGTAAGGGTTAGGGTACGGCTTAGGGTACGGGTTAGGTTACGGGTGAGGGTACGGCGTAGGGTATGGGTTAGGGTTAGGGTTAGGGTTAGTGTTAGTGTTAGGGTTAGGGTACGGCTTAGCGTATGGGATAGGGTACGGGTGAGGTTACGGCGTAGGGTAGGAGTTAGGGTTAGGGTTAGGGTTAGGGTATGGCTTAGGGTACGGGTGAGGGTACGGGTGAGGGTACTGCGTAGGGTATTTGTTAGGGTTAGGGTACGGCTTAGGATACGTGTTAGGGTACGGGTTAGGGTACGGCGTAGAGTGTGGGTTAAGGTTAGGGTTAGTGTTAGGGTTAGGGTTACGGTACGTCTTAGGGTATGTGTTAGGGTACGGGTGAGGGTACGGCGTAGGTTATGGGTTAGGGTTAGGGTTAGGGTTAGGGTTACGGTACGGCTTAGGATACGGGTTAGGGTACGGGTGAGGGTACGGCGTAGGTTATGGGTTAGGGTTAGGGTTAGTGTTAGGGTTATGGTACGGCTTAAGTTATGGGATAGGGTACAGGTGAGGGTATGGCATAGGGTAGGGGTTAGGGTTAGGGTTAGGGTTAGGGTTAGGGTTAGGGTACGGCTTAGGGTACGGGTGAGGCTATGGGTGAGGATACTGCGTAGGGTATTGGTTAGGGTTAGGGTACGGCTTAGGATACGGGTTAGGGTACGTGTTAGGGTATGGCGTACGGTATGGGTTAGGGTTAGGGTTAGGGTTAGGGTTAGGGTTAGGGTTAGGGTACGGCTTAGGGTACGGGTTATGGTACGGGTGAGGTTACGGCGTAGGGTATAGTTTAGGGTTAGGGTTAGGGTTAGGGTACGGCTTAGGATACGGGTTAGGGTACGGGTGAGGGTACGGCTTAGGGTACGGGTTAGGGTACGGGTGAGGGTACGGTGTAGGTTATGGGTTAGGGTTAGGGTTAGGGTTAGGGTTAGTTTTAGGGTTAGGGATTGGTTTAGGGTACGGGTTAGGATTAGCATACGTGTTCGGGTTAGGGTTTTGGTTAGGGTTAGGGTACGCGTTAGGGTTAGGGTATGGGTTAGGTTTAGGGTACACTTTAGGATTAGGGTATTTATTAAACCTATCCCACTCTCTAGATACCACTTAGCACGTAAAGGAATATTATTTGGGGTTCAGCCATGGAGAAGATTTTAGTCACTAGGATAAGATAAAGAATAAACACATTATAAAAAAATCACATAAGGTTTTCTTTTTAACCTGTTCCTTAAAACACTAGTGTTTAGGAAATCTAATGGAGGCAAAAGCAGTAAAGGGTAGTTTAGGGTTAGGGTTAGGGTTAGGGTTAGGGGAGGGCTTAGGATACCGGTGAGGGTACTGGTGAGGGTACTGCGTAGGTTATTGGTTAGGGTTAGGATACGGCTTAGGATACGGGTTAGGATATGGGTTAGGTTACGGCGTTGGGTATGGGTGAGGGTTAGGGTTAGGGTTAGGGTAAGGCTTTGCGTACGGGTTAGGGTACGGGTGAGGGTACGGCGTGGGGTAGAGGTTAGGGTTAGGTTTAGGGTTAGGGTACGGCTTAGGATACGGGTTACGGTATGGGTGAGGGTACGGCGTAGCGTATGGGTTAGGGTTAGGGTTAGGGTTAGGGTTAGTTTTAGGGTTAGGGATTGGTTTAGGGTACGGGTGAGGATTAGCGTACGTGTTAGGGTTAGGGTTTGGGTTAGGGTTAGGGTACGCATTAGGGTTAGGGTTAGGGTACACGTTAGGATTAGGGTATTTATTAAACCTATCCCACTCTCTAGATACCACTTAGCACGTAAAGGAATATTATTTAGGGTCCAGCCATGGAGAAGATTTTCGTTACTAGGATAAGATAAAGAATAAACACATTATAAAAAAATCACATTAGGATTTTCTTTTTAACCTGTTCCTTAAAACACTAGTGCTTAGGAAATCTAATGGAGGCAAAAGCAGTCAAGGGTAGTTTAGGGTTAGGGTTAGGGTTAGGGTTAGTGTTAGGGTTAGGGTACGGCTTAGGGTATGGGATAGGGTATGGGTGAGGGTACGGCATAGGGTAGGGTTTAGGGTTAGGGTTAGTGTTAGGGTTAGGGTTAGGGTATGGCTTAGGGTACGGGTGAGGGTACTGTGTAGGTCATTGGTTAGGGTTAGGTTAAGGCTTAGGATACAGGTTATTGTATGGGTTAGGGTACGGCGCAGGCTATGGGTAAGGGTTAGGGTTAGGGTTAGGGTTAGAGTTAGGGTACGGCTTAGGGTACGGGTTAGGGTACGGGTGAGGGTACGGCGTAGTGTATAGGTTAGGATTAGGGTTAGGGTACGGCTTTGGGTATGGGTTAGGTTACGGGTGAGGGTACGGCGTAGGGTATGGGTTAGGGTTAGGGTTAGGGTTAGTGTTAGTGTTAGGGTTAGGGTACGGCTTAGCGTATGGGATAGGGTACGGGTGAGGGTACGGCCTAGGGTAGGGGTTAGGGTTAGAGTTAGGGTTAGGGTTGGGGTTAGGGTACGGCTTAGGGTACGGGTGAGGGTACGGGTGAGGGTACTGCGTAGGGTATTGGTTAGGGTTAGGATACGGCTTAGGATACGGGTTAGGGTACGGGTTATGGTATGGCGTAGGGTATGGGTTAGGGTTAGGGTTAGGGTTAGGGTTAGGGTACGGCTTAGAATACGGGTTAGGGTACGGGTGAGGGTACGGCGTAGCGTATGGGTTAGGGTCAGGGTTAGGGTACGTCTTAGGGTACGGGTTAGGGTACGGGTGAGGGTACGGCGTAGGGTAAGGGTTAGGGTTAGGGTTAGGGTTAGGGTTAGTTTTAGGGTTAGGGATTGGTTTAGGGTACGGGTTAGGATTAGCGTACGTGTTAGGGTTAGGTTTTTTGTTAGGGTTAGGGTACGCGTTAGGGTTAGGGTATGGGTTAGGTTTAGGGTACACGTTAGGATTAGGGTATTTATTAAACCTATCCCACTCTCTAGATACCACTTAGCACGTAAAGGAATATTATTAGGGATCCAGCCATGGAGAAGATTTTAGTCACTAGGATAAGATAAAGAATAAACACATTATAAAAAAATCACATTAGGATTTTCTTTTTAACCTGTTCCTTAAAACACTAGTGCTTAGGAAATCTAATAGAGGCAAAAGCAATCAAGGGTAGTTTAGGGTTAGGGTTAGGGTTAGGGTTAGTGTTAGGGTTAGGGTACGGCTTAGGGTATGGGATAGGGTACGGGTGAGGGTACGGCGTAGGGTAGGAGTTAGGGTAAGGGTTAGGGTACGGCTTAGGGTACGGGTTAGGTTACGGGTGAGGGTACGGCGTAGGGTATGGGTTAGGGTTAGGGTTAGGGTTAGTGTTAGTGTTAGGGTTAGGGTACGGCTTAGCGTATGGGATAGGGTACGGGTGAGGTTACGGCGTAGGGTAGGGGTTAGGGTTAGGGTTAGGGTTAGGGTATGGCTTAGGGTACGGGTGAGGGTACGGGTGAGGGTACTGCGTAGGGTATTTGTTAGGGTTAGGGTACGGCTTAGGATACGTGTTAGGGTACGGGTTAGGGTACGGCGTAGAGTGTGGGTTAAGGTTAGGGTTAGTGTTAGGGTTAGGGTTACGGTACGTCTTAGGGTATGTGTTAGGGTACGGGTGAGGGTACGGCGTAGGTTATGGGTTAGGGTTAGGGTTAGGGTTAGGGTTAGGGTACGGCTTAGGATACGGGTTAGGGTACGGGTGAGGGTACGGCGTAGGTTATGGGTTAGGGTTAGGGTTAGTGTTAGGGTTATGGTACGGCTTAAGTTATGGGATAGGGTACAGGTGAGGGTATGGCATAGGGTAGGGGTTAGGGTTAGGGTTAGGGTTAGGGTTAGGGTTAGGGTACGGCTTAGGGTACGGGTGAGGCTATGGGTGAGGATACTGCGTAGGGTATTGGTTAGGGTTAGGGTACGGCTTAGGATACGGGTTAGGGTACGTGTTAGGGTATGGCGTACGGTATGGGTTAGGGTTAGGGTTAGGGTTAGGGTTAGGGTTAGGGTTAGGGTACGGCTTAGGGTACGGGTTATGGTACGGGTGAGGTTACGGCGTAGGGTATAGTTTAGGGTTAGGGTTAGGGTTAGGGTACGGCTTAGGATACGGGTTAGGGTACGGGTGAGGGTACGGCTTAGGGTACGGGTTAGGGTACGGGTGAGGGTACGGTGTAGGTTATGGGTTAGGGTTAGGGTTAGGGTTAGGGTTAGTTTTAGGGTTAGGGATTGGTTTAGGGTACGGGTTAGGATTAGCATACGTGTTCGGGTTAGGGTTTTGGTTAGGGTTAGGGTACGCGTTAGGGTTAGGGTATGGGTTAGGTTTAGGGTACACTTTAGGATTAGGGTATTTATTAAACCTATCCCTCTCTCTAGATACCACTTAGCACGTAAAGGAATATTATTTGGGGTTCAGCCATGGAGAAGATTTTAGTCACTAGGATAAGATAAAGAATAAACACATTATAAAAAAATCACATAAGGTTTTCTTTTTAACCTGTTCCTTAAAACACTAGTGTTTAGGAAATCTAATGGAGGCAAAAGCAGTAAAGGGTAGTTTAGGGTTAGGGTTAGGGTTAGGGTTAGGGTAGGGCTTAGGATACCAGTGAGGGTACTGGTGAGGGTACTGCGTAGGTTATTGGTTAGGGTTAGGGTACGGCTTAGGATACGGGTTAGGATATGGGTTAGGTTACGGCGTTGGGTATGGGTGAGGGTTAGGGTTAGGGTTAGGGTAAGGCTTTGGGTACGGGTTAGGGTACGGGTGAGGGTACGGCGTAGGGTAGAGGTTAGGGTTAGGTTTAGGGTTAGGGTACGGCTTAGGATACGGGTTACGGTATGGGTGAGGGTACGGCGTAGCGTATGGGTTAGGGTTAGGGTTAGGGTTAGGGTTAGTTTTAGGGTTAGGGATTGGTTTAGGGTACGGGTGAGGATTAGCGTACGTGTTAGGGTTAGGGTTTGGGTTAGGGTTAGGGTACGCATTAGGGTTAGGGTTAGGGTACACATTAGGATTAGGGTATTTATTAAACCTATCCCACTCTCTAGATACCACTTAGCACGTAAAGGAATATTATTTAGGGTCCAGCCATGGAGAAGATTTTCGTTACTAGGATAAGATAAAGAATAAACACATTATAAAAAAATCACATTAGGATTTTCTTTTTAACCTGTTCCTTAAAACACTAGTGCTTAGGAAATCTAATGGAGGCAAAAGCAGTCAAGGGTAGTTTAGGGTTAGGGTTAGGGTTAGGGTTAGTGTTAGGGTTAGGGTACGGCTTAGGGTATGGGATAGGGTATGGGTGAGGGTACGGCATAGGGTAGGGTTTAGGGTTAGGGTTAGTGTTAGGGTTAGGGTTAGGGTATGGCTTAGGGTACAGGTGAGGGTACTGTGTAGGTCATTGGTTAGGGTTAGGTTAAGGCTTAGGATACAGGTTATTGTATGGGTTAGGGTACGGCGCAGGCTATGGGTAAGGGTTAGGGTTAGGGTTAGGGTTAGAGTTAGGGTACGGCTTAGGGTACGGGTTAGGGTACGGGTGAGGGTACGGCGTAGTGTATAGGTTAGGGTTAGGGTTAAGGTACGGCTTTGGGTATGGGTTAGGTTACGGGTGAGGGTACGGCGTAGGGTATGGGTTAGGGTTAGGGTTAGGGTTAGTGTTAGTGTTAGGGTTAGGGTACGGCTTAGCGTATGGGATAGGGTACGGGTGAGGGTACGGCCTAGGGTAGGGGTTAGGGTTAGAGTTAGGGTTAGGTTTGGGGTTAGGGTACGGCTTAGGGTACGGGTGAGGGTACGGGTGAGGGTACTGCGTAGGGTATTGGTTAGGGTTAGGATACGGCTTAGGATACGGGTTAGGGTACGGGTTATGGTATGGCGTAGGGTATGGGTTAGGGTTAGGGTTAGGGTTAGGGTTAGGGTACGGCTTAGAATACGGGTTAGGGTACGGGTGAGGGTACGGCGTAGCGTATGGGTTAGGGTCAGGGTTAGGGTACGTCTTAGGGTACGGGTTAGGGTACGGGTGAGGGTACGGCGTAGGGTAAGGGTTAGGGTTAGGGTTAGGGTTAGGGTTAGTTTTAGGGTTAGGGATTGGTTTAGGGTACGGGTTAGGATTAGCGTACGTGTTAGGGTTAGGTTTTTTGTTAGGGTTAGGGTACGCGTTAGGGTTAGGGTATGGGTTAGGTTTAGGGTACACGTTAGGATTAGGGTATTTATTAAACCTATCCCACTCTCTAGATACCACTTAGCACGTAAAGGAATATTATTAGGGATCCAGCCATGGAGAAGATTTTAGTCACTAGGATAAGATAAAGAATAAACACATTATAAAAAAATCACATTAGGATTTTCTTTTTAACCTGTTCCTTAAAACACTAGTGCTTAGGAAATCTAATAGAGGCAAAAGCAATCAAGGGTAGTTTAGGGTTAGGGTTAGGGTTAGGGTTAGTGTTAGGGTTAGGGTACGGCTTAGGGTATGGGATAGGGTACGGGTGAGGGTACGGCGTAGGGTAGGAGTTAGGGTAAGGGTTAGGGTACGGCTTAGGGTACGGGTTAGGTTACGGGTGAGGGTACGGCGTAGGGTATGGGTTAGGGTTAGGGTTAGGGTTAGTGTTAGTGTTAGGGTTAGGGTACGGCTTAGCGTATGGGATAGGGTACGGGTGAGGTTACGGCGTAGGGTAGGAGTTAGGGTTAGGGTTAGGGTTAGGGTATGGCTTAGGGTACGGGTGAGGGTACGGGTGAGGGTACTGCGTAGGGTATTTGTTAGGGTTAGGGTACGGCTTAGGATACGTGTTAGGGTACGGGTTAGGGTACGGCGTAGAGTGTGGGTTAAGGTTAGGGTTAGTGTTAGGGTTAGGGTTACGGTACGTCTTAGGGTATGTGTTAGGGTACGGGTGAGGGTACGGCGTAGGTTATGGGTTAGGGTTAGGGTTAGGGTTAGGGTTACGGTACGGCTTAGGATACGGGTTAGGGTACGGGTGAGGGTACGGCGTAGGTTATGGGTTAGGGTTAGGGTTAGTGTTAGGGTTATGGTACGGCTTAAGTTATGGGATAGGGTACAGGTGAGGGTATGGCATAGGGTAGGGGTTAGGGTTAGGGTTAGGGTTAGGGTTAGGGTTAGGGTACGGCTTAGGGTACGGGTGAGGCTATGGGTGAGGATACTGCGTAGGGTATTGGTTAGGGTTAGGGTACGGCTTAGGATACGGGTTAGGGTACGTGTTAGGGTATGGCGTACGGTATGGGTTAGGGTTAGGGTTAGGGTTAGGGTTAGGGTTAGGGTTAGGGTACGGCTTAGGGTACGGGTTATGGTACGGGTGAGGTTACGGCGTAGGGTATAGTTTAGGGTTAGGGTTAGGGTTAGGGTACGGCTTAGGATACGGGTTAGGGTACGGGTGAGGGTACGGCTTAGGGTACGGGTTAGGGTACGGGTGAGGGTACGGTGTAGGTTATGGGTTAGGGTTAGGGTTAGGGTTAGGGTTAGTTTTAGGGTTAGGGATTGGTTTAGGGTACGGGTTAGGATTAGCATACGTGTTCGGGTTAGGGTTTTGGTTAGGGTTAGGGTACGCGTTAGGGTTAGGGTATGGGTTAGGTTTAGGGTACACTTTAGGATTAGGGTATTTATTAAACCTATCCCACTCTCTAGATACCACTTAGCACGTAAAGGAATATTATTTGGGGTTCAGCCATGGAGAAGATTTTAGTCACTAGGATAAGATAAAGAATAAACACATTATAAAAAAATCACATAAGGTTTTCTTTTTAACCTGTTCCTTAAAACACTAGTGTTTAGGAAATCTAATGGAGGCAAAAGCAGTAAAGGGTAGTTTAGGGTTAGGGTTAGGGTTAGGGTTAGGGGAGGGCTTAGGATACCGGTGAGGGTACTGGTGAGGGTACTGCGTAGGTTATTGGTTAGGGTTAGGATACGGCTTAGGATACGGGTTAGGATATGGGTTAGGTTACGGCGTTGGGTATGGGTGAGGGTTAGGGTTAGGGTTAGGGTAAGGCTTTGCGTACGGGTTAGGGTACGGGTGAGGGTACGGCGTGGGGTAGAGGTTAGGGTTAGGTTTAGGGTTAGGGTACGGCTTAGGATACGGGTTACGGTATGGGTGAGGGTACGGCGTAGCGTATGGGTTAGGGTTAGGGTTAGGGTTAGGGTTAGTTTTAGGGTTAGGGATTGGTTTAGGGTACGGGTGAGGATTAGCGTACGTGTTAGGGTTAGGGTTTGGGTTAGGGTTAGGGTACGCATTAGGGTTAGGGTTAGGGTACACGTTAGGATTAGGGTATTTATTAAACCTATCCCACTCTCTAGATACCACTTAGCACGTAAAGGAATATTATTTAGGGTCCAGCCATGGAGAAGATTTTCGTTACTAGGATAAGATAAAGAATAAACACATTATAAAAAAATCACATTAGGATTTTCTTTTTAACCTGTTCCTTAAAACACTAGTGCTTAGGAAATCTAATGGAGGCAAAAGCAGTCAAGGGTAGTTTAGGGTTAGGGTTAGGGTTAGGGTTAGTGTTAGGGTTAGGGTACGGCTTAGGGTATGGGATAGGGTATGGGTGAGGGTACGGCATAGGGTAGGGTTTAGGGTTAGGGTTAGTGTTAGGGTTAGGGTTAGGGTATGGCTTAGGGTACGGGTGAGGGTACTGTGTAGGTCATTGGTTAGGGTTAGGTTAAGGCTTAGGATACAGGTTATTGTATGGGTTAGGGTACGGCGCAGGCTATGGGTAAGGGTTAGGGTTAGGGTTAGGGTTAGAGTTAGGGTACGGCTTAGGGTACGGGTTAGGGTACGGGTGAGGGTACGGCGTAGTGTATAGGTTAGGATTAGGGTTAGGGTACGGCTTTGGGTATGGGTTAGGTTACGGGTGAGGGTACGGCGTAGGGTATGGGTTAGGGTTAGGGTTAGGGTTAGTGTTAGTGTTAGGGTTAGGGTACGGCTTAGCGTATGGGATAGGGTACGGGTGAGGGTACGGCCTAGGGTAGGGGTTAGGGTTAGAGTTAGGGTTAGGGTTGGGGTTAGGGTACGGCTTAGGGTACGGGTGAGGGTACGGGTGAGGGTACTGCGTAGGGTATTGGTTAGGGTTAGGATACGGCTTAGGATACGGGTTAGGGTACGGGTTATGGTATGGCGTAGGGTATGGGTTAGGGTTAGGGTTAGGGTTAGGGTTAGGGTACGGCTTAGAATACGGGTTAGGGTACGGGTGAGGGTACGGCGTAGCGTATGGGTTAGGGTCAGGGTTAGGGTACGTCTTAGGGTACGGGTTAGGGTACGGGTGAGGGTACGGCGTAGGGTAAGGGTTAGGGTTAGGGTTAGGGTTAGGGTTAGTTTTAGGGTTAGGGATTGGTTTAGGGTACGGGTTAGGATTAGCGTACGTGTTAGGGTTAGGTTTTTTGTTAGGGTTAGGGTACGCGTTAGGGTTAGGGTATGGGTTAGGTTTAGGGTACACGTTAGGATTAGGGTATTTATTAAACCTATCCCACTCTCTAGATACCACTTAGCACGTAAAGGAATATTATTAGGGATCCAGCCATGGAGAAGATTTTAGTCACTAGGATAAGATAAAGAATAAACACATTATAAAAAAATCACATTAGGATTTTCTTTTTAACCTGTTCCTTAAAACACTAGTGCTTAGGAAATCTAATAGAGGCAAAAGCAATCAAGGGTAGTTTAGGGTTAGGGTTAGGGTTAGGGTTAGTGTTAGGGTTAGGGTACGGCTTAGGGTATGGGATAGGGTACGGGTGAGGGTACGGCGTAGGGTAGGAGTTAGGGTAAGGGTTAGGGTACGGCTTAGGGTACGGGTTAGGTTACGGGTGAGGGTACGGCGTAGGGTATGGGTTAGGGTTAGGGTTAGGGTTAGTGTTAGTGTTAGGGTTAGGGTACGGCTTAGCGTATGGGATAGGGTACGGGTGAGGTTACGGCGTAGGGTAGGGGTTAGGGTTAGGGTTAGGGTTAGGGTATGGCTTAGGGTACGGGTGAGGGTACGGGTGAGGGTACTGCGTAGGGTATTTGTTAGGGTTAGGGTACGGCTTAGGATACGTGTTAGGGTACGGGTTAGGGTACGGCGTAGAGTGTGGGTTAAGGTTAGGGTTAGTGTTAGGGTTAGGGTTACGGTACGTCTTAGGGTATGTGTTAGGGTACGGGTGAGGGTACGGCGTAGGTTATGGGTTAGGGTTAGGGTTAGGGTTAGGGTTAGGGTACGGCTTAGGATACGGGTTAGGGTACGGGTGAGGGTACGGCGTAGGTTATGGGTTAGGGTTAGGGTTAGTGTTAGGGTTATGGTACGGCTTAAGTTATGGGATAGGGTACAGGTGAGGGTATGGCATAGGGTAGGGGTTAGGGTTAGGGTTAGGGTTAGGGTTAGGGTTAGGGTACGGCTTAGGGTACGGGTGAGGCTATGGGTGAGGATACTGCGTAGGGTATTGGTTAGGGTTAGGGTACGGCTTAGGATACGGGTTAGGGTACGTGTTAGGGTATGGCGTACGGTATGGGTTAGGGTTAGGGTTAGGGTTAGGGTTAGGGTTAGGGTTAGGGTACGGCTTAGGGTACGGGTTATGGTACGGGTGAGGTTACGGCGTAGGGTATAGTTTAGGGTTAGGGTTAGGGTTAGGGTACGGCTTAGGATACGGGTTAGGGTACGGGTGAGGGTACGGCTTAGGGTACGGGTTAGGGTACGGGTGAGGGTACGGTGTAGGTTATGGGTTAGGGTTAGGGTTAGGGTTAGGGTTAGTTTTAGGGTTAGGGATTGGTTTAGGGTACGGGTTAGGATTAGCATACGTGTTCGGGTTAGGGTTTTGGTTAGGGTTAGGGTACGCGTTAGGGTTAGGGTATGGGTTAGGTTTAGGGTACACTTTAGGATTAGGGTATTTATTAAACCTATCCCTCTCTCTAGATACCACTTAGCACGTAAAGGAATATTATTTGGGGTTCAGCCATGGAGAAGATTTTAGTCACTAGGATAAGATAAAGAATAAACACATTATAAAAAAATCACATAAGGTTTTCTTTTTAACCTGTTCCTTAAAACACTAGTGTTTAGGAAATCTAATGGAGGCAAAAGCAGTAAAGGGTAGTTTAGGGTTAGGGTTAGGGTTAGGGTTAGGGTAGGGCTTAGGATACCAGTGAGGGTACTGGTGAGGGTACTGCGTAGGTTATTGGTTAGGGTTAGGGTACGGCTTAGGATACGGGTTAGGATATGGGTTAGGTTACGGCGTTGGGTATGGGTGAGGGTTAGGGTTAGGGTTAGGGTAAGGCTTTGGGTACGGGTTAGGGTACGGGTGAGGGTACGGCGTAGGGTAGAGGTTAGGGTTAGGTTTAGGGTTAGGGTACGGCTTAGGATACGGGTTACGGTATGGGTGAGGGTACGGCGTAGCGTATGGGTTAGGGTTAGGGTTAGGGTTAGGGTTAGTTTTAGGGTTAGGGATTGGTTTAGGGTACGGGTGAGGATTAGCGTACGTGTTAGGGTTAGGGTTTGGGTTAGGGTTAGGGTACGCATTAGGGTTAGGGTTAGGGTACACATTAGGATTAGGGTATTTATTAAACCTATCCCACTCTCTAGATACCACTTAGCACGTAAAGGAATATTATTTAGGGTCCAGCCATGGAGAAGATTTTCGTTACTAGGATAAGATAAAGAATAAACACATTATAAAAAAATCACATTAGGATTTTCTTTTTAACCTGTTCCTTAAAACACTAGTGCTTAGGAAATCTAATGGAGGCAAAAGCAGTCAAGGGTAGTTTAGGGTTAGGGTTAGGGTTAGGGTTAGTGTTAGGGTTAGGGTACGGCTTAGGGTATGGGATAGGGTATGGGTGAGGGTACGGCATAGGGTAGGGTTTAGGGTTAGGGTTAGTGTTAGGGTTAGGGTTAGGGTATGGCTTAGGGTACAGGTGAGGGTACTGTGTAGGTCATTGGTTAGGGTTAGGTTAAGGCTTAGGATACAGGTTATTGTATGGGTTAGGGTACGGCGCAGGCTATGGGTAAGGGTTAGGGTTAGGGTTAGGGTTAGAGTTAGGGTACGGCTTAGGGTACGGGTTAGGGTACGGGTGAGGGTACGGCGTAGTGTATAGGTTAGGGTTAGGGTTAAGGTACGGCTTTGGGTATGGGTTAGGTTACGGGTGAGGGTACGGCGTAGGGTATGGGTTAGGGTTAGGGTTAGGGTTAGTGTTAGTGTTAGGGTTAGGGTACGGCTTAGCGTATGGGATAGGGTACGGGTGAGGGTACGGCCTAGGGTAGGGGTTAGGGTTAGAGTTAGGGTTAGGGTTGGGGTTAGGGTACGGCTTAGGGTACGGGTGAGGGTACGGGTGAGGGTACTGCGTAGGGTATTGGTTAGGGTTAGGATACGGCTTAGGATACGGGTTAGGGTACGGGTTATGGTATGGCGTAGGGTATGGGTTAGGGTTAGGGTTAGGGTTAGGGTTAGGGTACGGCTTAGAATACGGGTTAGGGTACGGGTGAGGGTACGGCGTAGCGTATGGGTTAGGGTCAGGGTTAGGGTACGTCTTAGGCTACGGGTTAGGGTACGGGTGAGGGTACGGCGTAGGGTAAGGGTTAGGGTTAGGGTTAGGGTTAGGGTTAGTTTTAGGGTTAGGGATTGGTTTAGGGTACGGGTTAGGATTAGCGTACGTGTTAGGGTTAGGTTTTTTGTTAGGGTTAGGGTACGCGTTAGGGTTAGGGTATGGGTTAGGTTTAGGGTACACGTTAGGATTAGGGTATTTATTAAACCTATCCCACTCTCTAGATACCACTTAGCACGTAAAGGAATATTATTAGGGATCCAGCCATGGAGAAGATTTTAGTCACTAGGATAAGATAAAGAATAAACACATTATAAAAAAATCACATTAGGATTTTCTTTTTAACCTGTTCCTTAAAACACTAGTGCTTAGGAAATCTAATAGAGGCAAAAGCAATCAAGGGTAGTTTAGGGTTAGGGTTAGGGTTAGGGTTAGTGTTAGGGTTAGGGTACGGCTTAGGGTATGGGATAGGGTACGGGTGAGGGTACGGCGTAGGGTAGGAGTTAGGGTAAGGGTTAGGGTACGGCTTAGGGTACGGGTTAGGTTACGGGTGAGGGTACGGCGTAGGGTATGGGTTAGGGTTAGGGTTAGGGTTAGTGTTAGTGTTAGGGTTAGGGTACGGCTTAGCGTATGGGATAGGGTACGGGTGAGGTTACGGCGTAGGGTAGGGGTTAGGGTTAGGGTTAGGGTTAGGGTATGGCTTAGGGTACGGGTGAGGGTACGGGTGAGGGTACTGCGTAGGGTATTTGTTAGGGTTAGGGTACGGCTTAGGATACGTGTTAGGGTACGGGTTAGGGTACGGCGTAGAGTGTGGGTTAAGGTTAGGGTTAGTGTTAGGGTTAGGGTTACGGTACGTCTTAGGGTATGTGTTAGGGTACGGGTGAGGGTACGGCGTAGGTTATGGGTTAGGGTTAGGGTTAGGGTTAGGGTTAGGGTACGGCTTAGGATACGGGTTAGGGTACGGGTGAGGGTACGGCGTAGGTTATGGGTTAGGGTTAGGGTTAGTGTTAGGGTTATGGTACGGCTTAAGTTATGGGATAGGGTACAGGTGAGGGTATGGCATAGGGTAGGGGTTAGGGTTAGGGTTAGGGTTAGGGTTAGGGTTAGGGTACGGCTTAGGGTACGGGTGAGGCTATGGGTGAGGATACTGCGTAGGGTATTGGTTAGGGTTAGGGTACGGCTTAGGATACGGGTTAGGGTACGTGTTAGGGTATGGCGTACGGTATGGGTTAGGGTTAGGGTTAGGGTTAGGGTTAGGGTTAGGGTTAGGGTACGGCTTAGGGTACGGGTTATGGTACGGGTGAGGTTACGGCGTAGGGTATAGTTTAGGGTTAGGGTTAGGGTTAGGGTACGGCTTAGGATACGGGTTAGGGTACGGGTGAGGGTACGGCTTAGGGTACGGGTTAGGGTACGGGTGAGGGTACGGTGTAGGTTATGGGTTAGGGTTAGGGTTAGGGTTAGGGTTAGTTTTAGGGTTAGGGATTGGTTTAGGGTACGGGTTAGGATTAGCATACGTGTTCGGGTTAGGGTTTTGGTTAGGGTTAGGGTACGCGTTAGGGTTAGGGTATGGGTTAGGTTTAGGGTACACTTTAGGATTAGGGTATTTATTAAACCTATCCCTCTCTCTAGATACCACTTAGCACGTAAAGGAATATTATTTGGGGTTCAGCCATGGAGAAGATTTTAGTCACTAGGATAAGATAAAGAATAAACACATTATAAAAAAATCACATAAGGTTTTCTTTTTAACCTGTTCCTTAAAACACTAGTGTTTAGGAAATCTAATGGAGGCAAAAGCAGTAAAGGGTAGTTTAGGGTTAGGGTTAGGGTTAGGGTTAGGGTAGGGCTTAGGATACCAGTGAGGGTACTGGTGAGGGTACTGCGTAGGTTATTGGTTAGGGTTAGGGTACGGCTTAGGATACGGGTTAGGATATGGGTTAGGTTACGGCGTTGGGTATGGGTGAGGGTTAGGGTTAGGGTTAGGGTAAGGCTTTGGGTACGGGTTAGGGTACGGGTGAGGGTACGGCGTAGGGTAGAGGTTAGGGTTAGGTTTAGGGTTAGGGTACGGCTTAGGATACGGGTTACGGTATGGGTGAGGGTACGGCGTAGCGTATGGGTTAGGGTTAGGGTTAGGGTTAGGGTTAGTTTTAGGGTTAGGGATTGGTTTAGGGTACGGGTGAGGATTAGCGTACGTGTTAGGGTTAGGGTTTGGGTTAGGGTTAGGGTACGCATTAGGGTTAGGGTTAGGGTACACATTAGGATTAGGGTATTTATTAAACCTATCCCACTCTCTAGATACCACTTAGCACGTAAAGGAATATTATTTAGGGTCCAGCCATGGAGAAGATTTTCGTTACTAGGATAAGATAAAGAATAAACACATTATAAAAAAATCACATTAGGATTTTCTTTTTAACCTGTTCCTTAAAACACTAGTGCTTAGGAAATCTAATGGAGGCAAAAGCAGTCAAGGGTAGTTTAGGGTTAGGGTTAGGGTTAGGGTTAGTGTTAGGGTTAGGGTACGGCTTAGGGTATGGGATAGGGTATGGGTGAGGGTACGGCATAGTGTAGGGTTTAGGGTTAGGGTTAGTGTTAGGGTTAGGGTTAGGGTATGGCTTAGGGTACGGGTGAGGGTACTGTGTAGGTCATTGGTTAGGGTTAGGTTAAGGCTTAGGATACAGGTTATTGTATGGGTTAGGGTACGGCGCAGGGTATGGGTAAGGGTTAGGGTTAGGGTTAGGGTTAGAGTTAGGGTACGGCTTAGGGTACGGGTTAGGGTACGGGTGAGGGTATGGCGTAGTGTATAGGTTAGGGTTAGGGTTAGGGTACGGCTTTGGGTACGGGTTAGGTTACGGGTGAGGGTACGGCATAGGGTATGGGTTAGGGTTAGGGTTAGGGTTAGTGTTAGTGTTAGGGTTAGGGTACGGCTTAGCGTATGGGATAGGGTACGGGTGAGGGTACGGCGTAGGGTAGGGGTTAGGGTTAGAGTTAGGGTTAGGGTTGGGGTTAGGGTACGGCTTAGGGTACGGGTGAGGGTACGGGTGAGGGTACTGCGTAGGGTATTGGTTAGGGTTAGGATACGGCTTAGGATACGGGTTAGGGTACGGGTTATGGTATGGCGTAGGGTATGGGTTAGGGTTAGGGTTAGGGTACGGCTTAGAATATGGGTTAGGGTACGGGTGAGGGTACGGCGTAGCGTATGGGTTAGGGTTAGGGTTAGGGTACGTCTTAGGGTACGGGTTAGGGTACGGGTGAGGGTACGGCGTAGGGTAAGGGTTAGGGTTAGGGTTAGGGTTAGGGTTAGTTTTAGGGTTAGGGATTGGTTTAGGGTACGGGTTAGGATTAGCGTACGTGTTAGGGTTAGGTTTTTTGTTAGGGTTAGGGTACGCGTTAGGGTTAGGGTATGGGTTAGGTTTAGGGTACACGTTAGGATTAGGGTATTTATTAAACCTATCCCACTCTCTAGATACCACTTAGCACGTAAAGGAATATTATTAGGGATCCAGCCATGGAGAAGATTTTAGTCACTAGGATAAGATAAAGAATAAACACATTATAAAAAAATCACATCAGGATTTTCTTTTTAACCTGTTCCTTAAAACACTAGTGCTTAGGAAATCTAATAGAGGCAAAAGCAATCAAGGGTAGTTTAGGGTTAGGGTTAGGGTTAGGGTTAGTGTTAGTGTTAGGGTTAGGGTACGGCTTAGCGTATGGGATAGGGTACGGGTGAGGTTACGGCGTAGGGTAGGGGTTAGGGTTAGGGTTAGGGTTAGGGTTAGGGTATGGCTTAGGGTACGGGTGAGGGTACGGGTGAGGGTACTGCGTAGGGTATTGGTTAGGGTTAGGGTACGGCTTAGGATACGTGTTAGGGTACGGGTTAGGGTACGGCGTAGAGTGTGGGTTAAGTTTAGGGTTAGTGTTAGGGTTAGGGTTACGGTACGTCTTAGGGTATGTGTTAGGGTACGGGTGAGGGTACGGCGTAGGTTATGGGTTAGGGTTAGGGTTAGGGTTACGGTTAGGGTACGGCTTAGGATACGGGTTAGGGTACGGGTGAGGGTACGGCGTAGGTTATGGGTTAGGGTTAGGGTTAGTGTTAGGGTTATGGTACGGCTTAGGTTATGGGATAGGGTACAGGTGAGGGTATGGCATAGGGTAGGGGTTAGGGTTAGGGTTAGGGTTAGGGTTAGGGTTAGGGTACGGCTTAGGGTACGGGTGAGGCTATGGGTGAGGATACTGCGTAGGGTATTGGTTAGGGTTAGTGTACGGCTTAGGATACGGGTTAGGGTACGTGTTAGGGTATGGCATACGGTATGGGTTAGGGTTAGGGTTAGGGTTAGGGTTAGGGTACGGCTTAGGGTACGGGTTATGGTACGGGTGAGGTTACGGAGTAGGGTATAGTTTAGGGTTAGGGTTAGGGTTAGGGTACGGCTTAGGATACGGGTTAGGGTACGGGTGAGGGTACGGCTTAGGGTACGGGTTAGGGTACGGGTGAGGGTACGGTGTAGGTTATGGGTTAGGGTTAGGGTTAGGGTTAGGGTTAGTTTTAGGGTTAGGGATTGGTTTAGGGTACGGGTTAGGATTAGCATATGTGTTCGGGTTAGGGTTTTGGTTAGGGTTAGGGTACGCGTTAGGGTTAGGGTATGGGTTAGGTTTAGGGTACACTTTAGGATTAGGGTATTTATTAAACCTATCCCACTCTCTAGATACCACTTAGCACGTAAAGGAATATTATTTGGGGTTCAGCCATGGAGAAGATTTTAGTCACTAGGATAAGATAAAGAATAAACACATTATAAAAAAATCACATAAGGTTTTCTTTTTAACCTGTTCCTTAAAACACTAGTGTTTAGGAAATCTAATGGAGGCAAAAGCAGTAAAGGGTAGTTTAGGGTTAGGGTTAGGGTTAGGGTTAGGGTAGGGCTTAGGATACCGGTGAGGGTACTGGTGAGGGTACTGCGTAGGTTATTGGTTAGGGTTAGGGTACGGCTTAGGATACGGGTTAGGATATGGGTTAGGTTACGGCGTTGGGTATGGGTGAGGGTTAGGGTTAGGGTTAGGGTAAGGCTTTGGGTACGGGTTAGGGTACGGGTGAGGGTACGGCGTAGGGTAGAGGTTAGGGTTAGGTTTAGGGTTAGGGTACGGCTTAGGATACGGGTTACGGTATGGGTGAGGGTACGGCGTAGCGTATGGGTTAGGGTTAGGGTTAGGGTTAGGGTTAGTTTTAGGGTTAGGGATTGGTTTAGGGTACGGGTGAGGATTAGCGTACGTGTTAGGGTTAGGGTTTGGGTTAGGGTTAGGGTACGCATTAGGGTTAGGGTTAGGGTACACGTTAGGATTAGGGTATTTATTAAACCTATCCCACTCTCTAGATACCACTTAGCACGTAAAGGAATATTATTTAGGGTCCAGCCATGGAGAAGATTTTCGTTACTAGGATAAGATAAAGAATAAACACATTATAAAAAATCACATTAGGATTTTCTTTTTAACCTGTTCCTTAAAACACTAGTGCTTAGGAAATCTAATGGAGGCAAAAGCAGTCAAGGGTAGTTTAGGGTTAGGGTTAGGGTTAGGGTTAGTGTTAGGGTTAGGGTACGGCTTAGGGTATGGGATAGGGTATGGGTGAGGGTACGGCATAGTGTAGGGTTTAGGGTTAGGGTTAGTGTTAGGGTTAGGGTTAGGGTATGGCTTAGGGTACGGGTGAGGGTACTGTGTAGGTCATTGGTTAGGGTTAGGTTAAGGCTTAGGATACAGGTTATTGTATGGGTTAGGGTACGGCGCAGGGTATGGGTAAGGGTTAGGGTTAGGGTTAGGGTTAGAGTTAGGGTACGGCTTAGGGTACGGGTTAGGGTACGGGTGAGGGTACGGCGTAGTGTATAGGTTAGGGTTAGGGTTAGGGTACGGCTTTGGGTACGGGTTAGGTTACGGGTGAGGGTACGGCATAGGGTATGGGTTAGGGTTAGGGTTAGGGTTAGTGTTAGTGTTAGGGTTAGGGTACGGCTTAGCGTATGGGATAGGGTACGGGTGAGGGTACGGCCTAGGGTAGGGGTTAGGGTTAGAGTTAGGGTTAGGGTTGGGGTTAGGGTACGGCTTAGGGTACGGGTGAGGGTACGGGTGAGGGTACTGCGTAGGGTATTGGTTAGGGTTAGGATACGGCTTAGGATACGGGTTAGGGTACGGGTTATGGTATGGTGTAGGGTATGGGTTAGGGTTAGGGTTAGGGTTAGGGTTAGGGTACGGCTTAGAATATGGGTTAGGGTACGGGTGAGGGTACGGCGTAGCGTATGGGTTAGGGTTAGGGTACGTCTTAGGGTACGGGTTAGGGTACGGGTGAGGGTACGGCGTAGGGTAAGGGTTAGGGTTAGGGTTAGGGTTAGGGTTAGTTTTAGGGTTAGGGATTGGTTTAGGGTACGGGTTAGGATTAGCGTACGTGTTAGGGTTAGGTTTTTTGTTAGGGTTAGGGTACGCGTTAGGGTTAGGGTATGGGTTAGGTTTAGGGTACACGTTAGGATTAGGGTATTTATTAAACCTATCCCACTCTCTAGATACCACTTAGCACGTAAAGGAATATTATTAGGGATCCAGCCATGGAGAAGATTTTAGTCACTAGGATAAGATAAAGAATAAACACATTATAAAAAATTCACATCAGGATTTTCTTTTTAACCTGTTCCTTAAAACACTAGTGCTTAGGAAATCTAATAGAGGCAAAAGCAATCAAGGGTAGTTTAGGGTTAGGGTTAGGGTTAGGGTTAGTGTTAGGGTTAGGGTACGGCTTAGGGTATGGGATAGGGTACGGGTGAGGGTACGGTGTAGGGTAGGGGTTAGGGTAAGGGTTAGGGTACGGCTTAGGGTACGGGTTAGGTTACGGGTGAGGGTACGGCGTAGGGTATGGGTTAGGGTTAGGGTTAGGGTTAGTGTTAGTGTTAGGGTTAGGGTACGGCTTAGCGTATGGGATAGGGTACGGGTGAGGGTACGGCGTAGGGTAGGGGTTAGGGTTAGGGTTAGGGTTAGGGTTAGGGTATGGCTTAGGGTACGGGTGAGGGTACGGGTGAGGTTACTGCGTAGGGTATTGGTTAGGGTTAGGGTACGGCTTAGGATACGTGTTAGGGTACGGGTTAGGGTACGGCGTAGAGTGTGGGTTAAGGTTAGGGTTAGTGTTAGGGTTAGGGTTACGGTACGTCTTAGGGTATGTGTTAGGGTACGGGTGAGGGTACGGCGTAGGTTATGGGTTAGGGTTAGGGTTAGGGTTAGGGTACGGCTTAGGATACGGGTTAGGGTACGGGTGAGGGTACGGCGTAGGTTATGGGTTAGGGTTAGGGTTAGTGTTAGGGTTATGGTACGGCTTAGGTTATGGGATAGGGTACAGGTGAGGGTATGGCATAGGGTAGGGGTTAGGGTTAGGGTTAGGGTTAGGGTTAGGGTTAGGGTACGGCTTAGGGTACGGGTGAGGCTATGGGTGAGGATACTGCGTAGGGTATTGGTTAGGGTTAGGGTACGGCTTAGGATACTGGTTAGGGTACCTGTTAGGGTATGGCGTACGGTATGGGTTAGGGTTAGGGTTAGGGTTAGGGTTAGGGTTAGGGTTAGGGTACGGCTTAGGGTACAGGTTATGGTACGGGTGAGGTTACGGCGTAGGGTATAGTTTAGGGTTAGGGTTAGGGTTAGGGTACGGCTTAGGATACGGGTTAGGGTACGGGTGAGGGTACGGCTTAGGGTACGGTTTAGGGTACGGGTGAGGGTACGGTGTAGGTTATGGGTTAGAGTTAGGGTTAGGGTTAGGGTTAGTTTTAGGTTTAGGGATTGGTTTAGGGTACGGGTTAGGATTAGCATACGTGTTCGGGTTAGGGTTTTGGTTAGGGTTAGGGTACGCGTTAGGGTTAGGGTATGGGTTAGGTTTAGGGTACACTTTAGGATTAGGGTATTTATTAAACCTATCCCACTCTCTAGATACCACTTAGCACGTAAAGGAATATTATTTGGGGTTCAGCCATGGAGAAGATTTTAGTCACTAGGATAAGATAAAGAATAAACACATTATAAAAAAATCACATAAGGTTTTCTTTTTAACCTGTTCCTTAAAACACTAGTGTTTAGGAAATCTAATGGAGGCAAAAGCAGTAAAGGGTAGTTTAGGGTTAGGGTTAGGGTTAGGGTTAGGGTAGGGCTTAGGATACCGGTGAGGGTACTGGTGAGGGTACTGCGTAGGTTATTGGTTAGGGTTAGGGTACGGCTTAGGATACGGGTTAGGATATGGGTTAGGTTACGGCGTTGGGTATGGGTGAGGGTTAGGGTTAGGGTTAGGGTAAGGCTTTGGGTACGGGTTAGGGTACGGGTGAGGGTACGGCGTAGGGTAGAGGTTAGGGTTAGGTTTAGGGTTAGGGTACGGCTTAGGATACGGGTTAGGGTATGGGTGAGGGTACGGCGTAGCGTATGGGTTAGGGTTAGGGTTAGGGTTAGGGTTAGTTTTAGGGTTAGGGATTGGTTTAGGGTACGGGTGAGGATTAGCGTACGTGTTAGGGTTAGGGTTTGGGTTAGGGTTAGGGTACGCATTAGGGTTAGGGTTAGGGTACACGTTAGGATTAGGGTATTTATTAAACCTATCCCACTCTCTAGATACCACTTAGCACGTAAAGGAATATTATTTAGGGTCCAGCCATGGAGAAGATTTTCGTTACTAGGATAAGATAAAGAATAAACACATTATAAAAAAATCACATTAGGATTTTCTTTTTAACCTGTTCCTTAAAACACTAGTGCTTAGGAAATCTAATGGAGGCAAAAGCAGTCAAGGGTAGTTTAGGGTTAGGGTTAGGGTTAGGGTTAGTGTTAGGGTTAGGGTACGGCTTAGGGTATGGGATAGGGTATGGGTGAGGGTACGGCATAGGGTAGGGTTTAGGGTTAGGGTTAGTGTTAGGGTTAGGGTTAGGGTATGGCTTAGGGTACGGGTGAGGGTACTGTGTAGGTCATTGGTTAGGGTTAGGTTAAGGCTTAGGATACAGGTTATTGTATGGGTTAGGGTACGGCGCAGGGTATGGGTAAGGGTTAGGGTTAGGGTTAGGGTTAGAGTTAGGGTACGGCTTAGGGTACGGGTTAGGGTACGGGTGAGGGTACGGCATAGTGTATAGGTTAGGGTTAGGGTTAGGGTACGGCTTTGGGTACGGGTTAGGTTACGGGTGAGGGTACGGCGTAGGGTATGGGTTAGGGTTAGGGTTAGGGTTAGTGTTAGTGTTAGGGTTAGGGTACGGCTTAGCGTATGGATAGGGTATGGGTGAGGGTACGGCGTAGGGTAGGGGTTAGGGTTAGAGTTAGGGTTAGGGTTGGGGTTAGGGTACGGCTTAGGGTACGGGTGAGGGTACGGGTGAGGGTACTGCGTAGGGTATTGGTTAGGGTTAGGATACGGCTTAGGATACGGGTTAGGGTACGGGTTATGGTATGGCGTAGGGTATGGGTTAGGGTTAGGGTTAGGGTTAGGGTTAGGGTACGGCTTAGAATACGGGTTAGGGTACGGGTGAGGGTACGGCGTAGCGTATGGGTTAGGGTTAGGGTTAGGGTACGTCTTAGGGTACGGGTTAGGGTACGGGTGAGGGTACGGCGTAGGGTAAGGGTTAGGGTTAGGGTTAGGGTTAGGGTTAGTTTTAGGGTTAGGGATTGGTTTAGGGTACGGGTTAGGATTAGCGTACGTGTTAGGGTTAGGTTTTTTGTTAGGGTTAGGGTACGCGTTAGGGTTAGGGTATGGGTTAGGTTTAGGGTACACGTTAGGATTAGGGTATTTATTAAATCTATCCCACTCTCTAGATACCACTTAGCACGTAAAGGAATATTATTAGGGATCCAGCCATGGAGAAGATTTTAGTCACTAGGATAAGATAAAGAATAAACACATTATAAAAAAATCACATTAGGATTTTCTTTTTAACCTGTTCCTTAAAACACTAGTGCTTAGGAAATCTAATAGAGGCAAAAGCAATCAAGGGTAGTTTAGGGTTAGGGTTAGGGTTAGGGTTAGTGTTAGGGTTAGGGTACGGCTTAGGGTATGGGATAGGGTACGGGTGAGGGTACGGCGTAGGGTAGGGGTTAGGGTTAGGGTTAGGGTTAAGGTTAGGGTATGGCTTAGGGTACGGGTGAGGGTACGGGTGAGGGTACTGCGTAGGGTATTGGTTAGGGTTAGGGTACGGCTTAGGATACGTGTTAGGGTACGGGTTAGGGTACGGCGTAGAGTGTGGGTTAAGGTTAGGGTTAGTGTTAGGGTTAGGGTTACGGTACGTCTTAGGGTATGTGTTAGGGTACGGGTGAGGGTACGGCGTAGGTTATGGGTTAGGGTTAGGGTTAGGGTTAGGGTTATGGTACGGCTTAGGATACGGGTTAGGGTACGGGTGAGGGTACGGCGTAGGTTATGGGTTAGGGTTAGGGTTAGTGTTAGGGTTATGGTACGGCTTAGGTTATGGGATAGGGTACAGGTGAGGGTATGGCATAGTGTAGGGGTTAGGGTTAGGGTTAGGGTTAGGGCTAGGGTTAGGGTACGGCTTAGGGTACGGGTGAGGCTATGGGTGAGGATACTGCGTAGGGTATTGGTTAGGGTTAGGGTACGGCTTAGGATACGGGTTAGGGTACGAGTTAGGGTATGGCGTACGGTATGGCTTAGGGTTAGGGTTAGGGTTAGGGTTAGGGTTAGGGTTAGGGTACGGCTTAGGGTACGGGTTATGGTACGGGTGAGGTTACGGCGTAGGGTATAGTTTAGGGTTAGGGTTAGGGTTAGGGTACGGCTTAGGATACGGGTTAGGGTACGGGTGAGGGTACGGCTTAGGGTACGGGTTAGGGTACGGGTGAGGGTACGGTGTAGGTTATGGGTTAGGGTTAGGGTTAGGGTTAGGGTTAGTTTTAGGGTTAGGGATTGGTTTAGGGTACGGGTTAGGATTAGCATACGTGTTCGGGTTAGGGTTTTGGTTAGGGTTAGGGTACGCGTTAGGGTTAGGGTATGGGTTAGGTTTAGGGTACACTTTAGGATTAGGGTATTTATTAAACCTATCCCACTCTCTAGATACCACTTAGCACGTAAAGGAATATTATTTGGGGTTCAGCCATGGAGAAGATTTTAGTCACTAGGATAAGATAAAGAATAAACACATTATAAAAAAATCACATAAGGTTTTCTTTTTAACCTGTTCCTTAAAACACTAGTGTTTAGGAAATCTAATGGAGGCAAAAGCAGTAAAGGGTAGTTTAGGGTTAGGGTTAGGGTTACGGTTAGGGGAGGGCTTAGGATACCAGTGAGGGTACTGGTGAGGGTACTGCGTAGGTTATTGGTTAGGGTTAGGGTACGGCTTAGGATACGGGTTAGGATATGGGTTAGGTTACGGCGTTGGGTATGGGTGAGGGTTAGGGTTAGGGTTAGGGTAAGGCTTTGGGTACGGGTTAGGGTACGGGTGAGGGTACGGCGTAGGGTAGAGGTTAGGGTTAGGTTTAGGGTTAGGGTACGGCTTAGGATACGGGTTAGGATATGGGTGAGGGTACGGCGTAGCGTATGGGTTAGGGTTAGGGTTAGGGTTAGGGTTAGTTTTAGGGTTAGGGATTGGTTTAGGGTACGGGTGAGGATTAGCGTACGTGTTAGGGTTAGGGTTTGGGTTAGGGTTAGGGTACGCATTAGGGTTAGGGTTAGGGTACACGTTAGGATTAGGGTATTTATTAAACCTATCCCACTCTCTAGATACCACTTAGCACGTAAAGGAATATTATTTAGGGTCCAGCCATGGAGAAGATTTTCTTTACTAGGATAAGATAAAGAATAAACACATTATAAAAAAATCACATTAGGATTTTCTTTTTAACCTGTTCCTTAAAACACTAGTGCTTAGGAAATCTAATGGAGGCAAAAGCAGTCAAGGGTAGTTTAGGGTTAGGGTTAGGGTTAGGGTTAGTGTTAGGGTTAGGGTACGGCTTAGGGTATGGGATAGGGTATGGGTGAGGGTACGGCATAGGGTAGGGTTTAGGGTTAGGGTTAGTGTTAGGGTTAGGGTTAGGGTATGGCTTAGGGTACGGGTGAGGGTACTGTGTAGGTCATTGGTTAGGGTGAGGTTAAGGCTTAGGATACAGGTTATTGTATGGGTTAGGGTAAGGCGCAGGGTATGGGTAAGGGTTAGGGTTAGGGTTAGGGTTAGAGTCAGGGTACGGCTTAGGGTACGGGTTAGGGTACGGGTGAGGGTACGGCGTAGTGTATAGGTTAGGGTTAGGGTTAGGGTACGGCTTTGGGTACGGGTTAGGTTACGGGTGAGGGTACGGCGTAGGGTATGGGTTAGGGTTAGGGTTAGGGTTAGTGTTAGTGTTAGGGTTAGGGTACGGCTTAGCGTATGGAATAGGGTACGGGTGAGGGTACGGCGTAGGGTAGGGGTTAGGGTTAGAGTTAGGGTTAGGGTTGGGGTTAGGGTACGGCTTAGGGTACGGGTGAGGGTACGGGTGAGGGTACTGCGTAGGGTATTGGTTAGGGTTAGGATACGGCTTAGGATACGGGTTAGGGTACGGGTTATGGTATGGCGTAGGGTATGGGTTAGGGTTAGGGTTAGGGTTAGGGTTAGGGTTAGGGTACGGCTTAGGATACGGGTTAGGGTACGGGTGAGGGTACGGTGTAGCGTATGGGTTAGGGTTAGGGTTAGGGTACGTCTTAGGGTACGGGTTAGGGTACGGGTGAGGGTACGGCGTAGGGTAAGTGTTAGGGTTAGGGTTAGGGTTAGGGTTAGTTTTAGGGTTAGGGATTGGTTTAGGGTACGGGTTAGGATTAGCGTACGTGTTAGGGTTAGGTTTTTTGTTAGGGTTAGGGTACGCGTTAGGGTTAGGGTATGGGTTAGGTTTAGGTTACACGTTAGGATTAGGGTATTTATTAAACCTATCCCACTCTCTAGATACCACTTAGCACGTAAAGGAATATTATTAGGGATCCAGCCATGGAGAAGATTTTAGTCACTAGGATAAGATAAAGAATAAACACATTATAAAAAAATCACATTAGGATTTTCTTTTTAACCTGTTCCTTAAAACACTAGTGCTTAGGAAATCTAATAGAGGCAAAAGCAATCAAGGGTAGTTTAGGGTTAGGGTTAGGGTTAGGGTTAGTGTTAGTGTTAGGGTATGGCTTAGGGTATGGGATAGGGTACGGGTGAGGGTACGGCGTAGGGTAGGGGTTACGGTAAGGGTTAGGGTACGGCTTAGGGTACGGGTTAGGTTACGGGTGAGGGTACGGCGTAGGGTATGGGTTAGGGTTAGGGTTAGGGTTAGTGTTAGTGTTAGGGTTAGGGTACGGCTTAGCGTATGGGATAGGGTACGGGTGAGGGTACGGCGTAGGGTAGGGGTTAGGGTTAGGGTTAGGGTTAGGGTTAGGGTATGGCTTAGGGTACGGGTGAGGGTACGGGTGAGGGTACTGCGTAGGGTATTGGATAGGGTTAGGGTACGGCTTAGGATACGTGTTAGGGTACGGGTTAGGGTACGGTGTAGAGTGTGGATTAGGGTTAGGGTTAGTGTTAGGGTTAGGGTTACGGTACATTTTAGGGTACGTGTTAGGGTACGGATGAGGGTACGGCGTAGGTTATGGTTTAGGGTTAGGGTTAGGGTTAGGGTTAGGGTACGGCTTAGGATACGGGTTAGGGTACGGGTTAGGGTACGGCGTAGGGTATGGGTTAGGGTTAGGGTTAGGGTTAGGGCTGGGTGCGGCTTAGGGTACGGGTTAGGGTACGGGTGAGGGTACGGCATAGTGTATAGGTTAGGGTTAGGTTTAGGGTTAGGGTACGGCTTAGGGTACGGGTTAGGGTACGGGTGAGGGTATGGCGTAGTGTATAGGTTAGGGTTAGGGTTAGGGTTAGGGTACGGCTTAGGGTATGGGATAGGGTACGGGTGAGGGTACGGCGTAGGGTAGGGTTTAGGTTTAGGGTTAGGGTTAGTGTTAGGGTTAGGGTACGGCTTAGGGTATGGGATAGGGTACGGGTGAGGGTACGGCGTAGGGTAGGGGTTAGGGTTAGGTTTAGGGTTAGTGTTAGGGTTAGGGTACCGCTTAGGTTTTGGGATAGGGTACGGCGTAGGGTAGCGGTTAGGGTTAGGGTTAGGGTTAGGGTTAGGGTACGGCTTAGGATACGGGTTAGGGTACGGGTGAGGGTACGGCGTAGCGTATGTGTTAGGGTTCGGGTTAGGGTACGGCTTAGGGTATGGGTTAGGATACGTGTGTGGTTACGGCGTAGAGTATGGTTTAGGGTTAGGATTAGTGTTAGGGTTAGGGTACCGCTTAGGGTATGGGATAGGGTACGGCGTAGGGTAGCGGTTAGGGTTAGGGTTAGGCTTAGGGTTAGGGTACGGCTTAGGGTACGGGTTAGGGTACGCGTGAGGGTACGGCGTAGGGTATGGGTTAGGGTTAGGGTTAGGGTTAGGGTTAGTTTTAGGGTTAGGGATAGTTTTGGGTACGGGTTAGGATTAGCGTATGTGTTAGGGTTAGGATTTGGGTTAGGTTTAGGGTACGCGTTCGGGTTAGCGTATGGGTTAGGGCTAGGGTACACGTTAGGATTAGGGTATTTATTAAACCTATCCCACTCTCTAGATACCACTTAGCACGTAAAGGAATATTATTTGGTGTCCAGCCATGGAGAAGATTTTAGTCACTAGGATAAGATAAAAATAAACACATTATAAAAAAATCACATTAGGATTTTCTTTTTAACCTGTTCCTTAAAACACTAGTGCTTAGGAAATCTAATGGAGGCAAAAGCAGTCAAGGGTAGTTTAGGGTTAGGGTTAGGGTTAGGGTTAGTGTTAGGGTTAGGGTACGGCTTAGGGTATGGGATAGGGTACGGGTGAGGGTACGGCATAGGGTAGGGTTTAGGGTTAGGGTTAGTGTTAGGGTTAGGGTTAGGGTATGGCTTAGGGTACGGGTGAGGGTACTGTGTAGGTCATTGGTTAGGATTAGGGTATGGCTTAGGATACGGGTTAGGGTACGGGTGAGGGTACGGCGTAGCGTATGGGTTTGGGTTAGGGTTAGGGTACGACTTAGGGTACGGGTTAGGGTACGGGTGACGGTACGGCGTAGGGTATATGTTAGGGTTACGCTTAGTTTTAGGGTTACGTCAAGGTATAGGGTACAGGTTAGGATTAGGGTACTTGTTAGGGTTAGGCTATGGGTTAGGGTTAGGGTTCACGTTAGGGTTAGGTCATTTATTAAACCTATCCCACTCTCTACATACCACTTAGCGCGTAAAGGAATGTAATTTGGGTTCCAACCATGGAGAAAATTTTAGACACTAGGATAAGATAAAGAATACACACATTATAAATAAGTCACATTAGCATTTTATTTTTAACCTGTTCCTTAAAACACTAGTGCTTAGGAAATCTATTGGAGGCAAAAGCAGTCAAGGGTAGTTTACAGTTAGTGTTAGGGTTAGGGTTAGGGTTAGGGTATGGCTTAGAGTAAGGGTGAGGGTACGGCGTAGGATATGTGTTAGGGTTAGTCTTAGGGTTAGGGTTAGAGTTAGGGTACGGCTTAGGGTACGGGTTAGGGTAAGAGTGAGGGTACGGAGTAGGGTATGGGTTAGGATTACGGTTAGGGTTAGGGTACGGCTTAGGATACGGGTTAGGGTAAGGGTGAGGGTATGGCAAAGGATATGGGTTAGGCTATGAGTTATTGTTAGGGTTAGGGTACGGCTTTGGGTACGGGTTAGGGAACGCGTGAGTGTACGGCGTAGGGTATGGGTTAGGTTTAGAGTTAGGGTTAGGGTTAGGGTTAGGGTACGGGTTAGGGTACGGTTGAGGGTACGGGTTAGTGTATTGATTAGGGTTAGGGTTAGGGTTCGGGTTAGGGTAAGGGTGAGGGTACGGCATAGGATATGGGTTAGGCTTAGTGTTATGGTTAGGGTTAGGGTACGGCTTTGGGTATGGGTTAGGGAACACGTGAGTGTACGGCGTAGGGTATGGGTTAGGGTGAGGGTTAGGGTTAGGGTTAGGGTTAGGGTTAGGGTACGGCTTTGGGTACGGGTGAGGGTTCCTCGTTGGGTATGTGTTAGGGTTAGGGGTAGGGTACGACTTCGGGTACGGTTTAGGGTCCGGGTTAGGTTACGGCATAGGGTATGGCTTAAGGTTAGTTTTAGGGTTAGGGTTAGGGTACTGCTTATGGTACGGGTTAGAGTACGGGTGAGAGGTTTAGGGTATGGGTAAGGGTTAGTGTATGCATTAGAGTTAGGGTATTTATTAAACATATCCCACTCTCTAGATACCATTTAGCACGTAAAGTGAAGAGGCTGGAATGGCGAACCCGAGCACAAGGAGAGGAGAAATGAGGTGCGTTTTAGAAACCTTTCCCGATCTCACGGCATACCATCTTCTGGGTTTCCCATGCATGTTTTGATGTAGGAAGATGCCCTTGTACCTGGAGATTTGAGACCCATGGTGTGGGTACCCCGCGGTGTTACTTTAAAGTATCTGGGTTTGCTCACCCAACCTCACCAATCCTCTCAGCCCCAAGAGTGTCCAGCCTTATGTCTCATCCAGCTGTGGGTCTAGATATGGTCAATCCAAGTTGCATCAGAGACCCTGAACGGATTTTGTAAGAATTTCTCTTTCACTGTCTTTGTTTTGTGGGTTTTTAAAAGTAATTTATGTTTAGAATGGTGCTTGGCTGCTTTTCCCTGCTGTGTTTATTCCGCTTTACACCCTCTTGATTCACTTGCAGAGAGATATCGATACATAGGTTTTCAGATTCTTACTAGTCAGATATATTCTTGTGCGGTGACTAGGGGGTGTTGAGTCCAGTTCACTGAGCAGGGAGTAGGCCTTGTCTATTACATATTTGGCTTATGGAGCGGTGTCTGAGCTAATTTCAAACCCTTGTTCTATGCATCATCCCACCTAACCTTTCCCGTTAAGCAGCCATAGTGTGTCTTCTAAAGGTGTGACTCTGTTCTGTTTTGTAATTCAGTTCAAGTGTAGCGATTTTGACATTCCCTCTATAAGCGATATCTTAGGATAAGTGTCTTTTTCTGTGTGACTTATTTCACTTAGAATCATCGTCGCTAAATCCACTCATCATGCTGCTAACTAGCCTTATGACATTGATTTCATGGCTGAGTGATATTCCATTGTGCCAAGTACCACCATTTCTTTATCCATTTTTCTCTTTCCTGGGATATTGAAGGTGTACCGAAGTGGAGGTTCTTGGAAACAGAGCAGCCGTAAAGTTTGGGGTGCCTGTGTCTTGTTGATTTTTAGTTTTCCCAATTTATACGCCCATGAGTGGAAGTGCCCTATGCTCTCTAAGCTGTGTTTATTACTTGTTTCAGGACACACCGTACACTTCTCCAGAGTGCCTGTTGTCAATTTACATCCTGCCCATTAGCGTAGCAAGGCTCCCATGTCTCCATGGCCTGTCCTGCTTTTCTGGTTTTTACACTTTTTTCAGCATGGCTTTTTTGACCGAGGGCAAGCGAGATTTCTTTGTAGCACTGATTTGCCCTTCCGGCTTGCTTGGTTGGCCTAAAAGGGCGTATGCGTTTTTTCCTGAATATATTCAGGAAAAAACGCATACGCCCTTTTTGGCCAAGGGCATCATTGTCAACGTTTTGCCGCTTTTCATGTGCTTTAAAGGCGAGTCGAATCTACCTCCTGAAATCTGTTTCCTGCAAATCTGCCTTGCTTTCAAATCCTCTTCGTTGCCTTCCCTCAATATATTTGTGGACGAGAGTTCTCATTTATAACTCTGCACGTTTGTGAATTGCAGTGCCCCTGAGCTCCATTTGTCTCCTCGCTTTTTTGGGAGCTGGCCGCAAAAGCGCAGGATTGCTTCAGGCCCTATTTTGGTTCTGGGGGGCAGGCTGAGCCTGTGGTTCATTCTTCTTCCTGATGGGAAAATGGAGTGACCTATGCCTGTCCCAACACCTAGGGCTCGTCTCTCGTTGGTTCCGCATCTTCCCGTTCATCCTCAGGACAAATTGCAACCTGGACGAAACAGGAGGTTAAAGGTGCCGATTCTCCAAGTAGGGAGATGGTTAGTCAAGTGGCTGGAATGGCGAACCCGAGCACAAGGAGAGGAGAAATGAGATGCGTTTTAGAAACCTTTCCCAATCTCACGGCATACCATCTTCTGGGTTTCCCATGCATTTTTTGATGTAGGAAGATGCCCTTGTACCTGGAGATTTGAGACCCATGGGGTGTGTACCCCGCGGTGTTACTTTAAAATATCTGGGTTTGCTCACCCAACCTCACCAATCCTCTCAGCCCCAAGAGTGTCCAGCCTTATGTCTCATCCAGCTGTGGGTCTAGATATGGTCAATCCAAGTTGCATCAGAGACCCTGAACGGATTTTGTAAGAATTTCTATTTCACTGTCTTTGTTTTGTGGGTTTTTTAAAGTAATTTATGTTTAGAATGGGGCTTGGCTGCTTTTCCCTGCTGTGTTTATGCCGCTTTACACACTCTTGATTCACTTGCAGAGAGATATCGATACATAGGTTTTCAGATTCTTACTAGTCAGATATATTCTTGTGCGGTGACTAGGGGGTGTTGAGTCCAGTTCACTGAGCAGGGAGTAGGCTTTGTCTATTACATATTTGGCTTATGGAGCGGTCTCTGAGCTAATTTCAAACCCTCGTTTTATGCATCACCCCACCTCACCTTTCCCGTTAAGCAGCCATAGTGTGTCTTCTAAAGGTGTGACTCTGTTCTGTTTTGTAATTCAGTTCAAGTGTAGCGATTTTGACATTCCCTCTATAAGCGATATCTTAGGATAAGTGTCTTTTTCTGTGTGACTTATTTCACTTAGAATCATCGTCGCTAAATCCACTCATCATGCTGCTAACTAGCCTTATGACATTGATCTCATGGCTGAGTGATATTCCATTGGGCCAAGTACCACTATTTCTTTATCCATTTTTCTCTTTCTGGGATATTGAAGGTGTACCGAAGTGATGGTTCTTGGAAGCAGAGCAGCCGTAAACTTTGGGGTGCCTGTGTCTTGTTGATTTTTAGTTTTCCCAATTTATACGCCCATGAGTGGAAGTTCCCTATGCTCTCTAAGCTATGTTTATTACTTGTTTCAGGACACACCGTACACTTCTCCAGAGTGCCTGTTGGCAAATTACATCCCGCCCATCAGCGTAGCAAGGCTCCCATGTCTCCATGGACTGTCCTGCTTTTCTGGTTTTTACACTTTTTTCAGCATGGCCCTTTTGACCGAGGGCAAGCGAGACTTCTTTGTAGCGCTGATTTGCCCTTCCGGCTTGCTTGGTTGGCCAAAAAGGGCGTATGCGTTTTTTCCTGAATATATTCAGGAAAAAACGCATACGCCCTTTTTGGCCAAGGTCATCATTGTCAACGTTGTGCCGCTTTTCATGTGCTTTAAAGGCGAGTCGAATCTACCTCCTGAAATCTGTTTCTTGCAAATCTGCCTTGCTTTCGAATCCTCTTCATTGCCTTCCCTCAATATAATTGTGGACGAGAGTTATCATTTATAACTCTGCACGTTTCTGAATTGCAGTGCCCCTGAGCTCCATTTTTCTACTCGCTTTTTTGGGAGCTGGCCGCAAAAGCGCAGGATGCTTCAGGCTCTATATTGGTTCTGGGGGGCAGGCTGAGCCTGTGGTTCATTCTTCTTCCTGATGGGAAAATGGAGTGACCTGTGCCTGTCCCAACACCTAGAGCTAGTCTCTCGTTGGTTCCCCGTCTTCCCGTTCATCCTCAGGACAAATTGCAACCTGGACGAAACAGGAGGTTAAAGGTGCTGATTCTCCAAGTAGGGAGATGGTTAGTCAAGCGGCTGGAATGGGGAACCCGAGCACAAGGAGAGGAGAAATGAGGTGCGTTTTAGAAACCTTTCCCGATCTCACGGCATACCATCTTCTGGGTTTCCCATGCATGTTTTGATGTAGGAAGATGCCCTTGTACCTGGAGATTTGAGACCCATGGGGTGTGTACCCCACGGTGTTACTTTAAAGTATCTGGATTTGCTCACCCAACCTCACCAATCCTCTAAGCCCCAAGAGTGTCCAGCCTTATGTCTCATCCAGCTGTGGGTCTAGATATGGTCAATCCAAGTTGCATCAGAGACCCTGAACGGATTTTGTAAGAATTTCTCTCTCTTTCACTGTTTTTTTTGTGTGGGTTTTTTCAAGTAATTTATGTTTAAAATGGGGCTTGGCTGCTTTTCCCTGCTGTGTTTATTTGCTTTACACCCTCTTGATTCACTTGCAGAGAGATATCGATACATAGGTTTTCAGATTCTTACTAGTCAGATATATTCTTGTGCGGTGACTAGGGGGTGTTGAGTCCAGTTCACTGAGCAGGGAGTAGGCCTTGTCTATTACTTATTTGGCTTATGGAGAGGTCTCTGAGCTAATTTCAAACCCTTGTTTTATGCATCACCCCACCTCACCTTTCCCGTTAAGCAGCCATAGTGTGTCTTCTAAAGGTGTGACTCTGTTCTGTTTTGTAATTCAGTTCAAGTGTAGCGATTTTGACATTCCCTCTATAAGTGATATCTTAGGATAAGTGTCTTTTTCTGTGTGACTTATTTCACTTAGAATCATCGTCGCTAAATCCACTCATCATGCTGCTAACTAGCCTTATGACATTGATTTCATGGCTGAGTGATATTCCATTGGGCCAAGTACCACTATTTCTTTATCCATTTTACTCTTTCTGGGATATTGAAGGTGTACCGAAGCGGAGGTTCTTGGAAACAGAGCAGCCGTAAAGGTTGGGGTGCCTGTGTCTTGTTGATTTTTATTTTTCCCAATTTATACGCCCATGAGTGGAAGTGCCCTATGCTCTCTAAGCTGTGTTTATTACTTGTTTCAGGACACACCGTACCCTTTTCCAGAGTGGCTGTTGGCAATTTACATCCCGCCCATCAGCGTAGCAAGGCTCGCATGTCTCCATGGCCTGTCCTGCTCTTCTGGATTTTACACTTTTTTCAGCATGGCCCTTTTGACCGAGGGCAAGCGAGACGTCTTTGTAGCGCTGATTTGCCCTTCCGGCTTGCTTGGTTGGCCTAAAAAGGCATATGCGTTTTTTCCTGAGTATATTCAGGAAAAAACGCATATGCCCTTTTTGGCCAAGGGCATCATTGTCAACGTTTTGCCACTTTTCATGTGCTTTAAAGGCGAGTCGAATCTACCTCCTGAAATCTGTTTCCTGCAAATCTGCCTTGCTTTCAAATCCTCTTCGTTGCCTTCCCTCAATATATTTGTGGACGAGAGTTCTCATTTATAACTCTGCACGTTTGTGAATTGCAGTGCCCCTGAGCTACATTTGTCTACTCGCTTTTTTGGGAGCTGGCCACAAAAGCGCAGGATTGCTTCAGGCCCTATTTTGCTTCTGGGAGGCAGGCTGAGCCTGTGGTTCATTCTTCTTCCTGATGGGAAAATGGAGTGACCTGTGCCTGTCCCAACACCTAGCGCTAGTCTCTCGTTGGTTGTCCGTCTTCCCGTTCATCCTCAGGACAAATTGCAACCTGTACGAAACAGGAGGTTAAAGGTGCTGATTCTCCAAGTAGGGAGAAGGTTAGTCAAGCGGCTGGAATGGCGAACCCGAGCACAAGGAGAGGAGAAATGAGGTGCGTTTTAGAAGCCTTTCCCGATCTCACGGCATACAATTCTCTGGGTTTCCCATGCATGTTTTGATGTAGGAAGATGCCCTTGTACCTGGAGATTTGAGACCCATGGGGTGGGTACCCCGCAGTATTACTTTAAAGTATCTGCGTTTGCTCACCCAACCTCACCAATCCTCTCAGCCCCAAGAGTGTCCAGCCTTAAGTCTCATCCAGTTGTGGGTCTAGATATGGTCTATCCAGGTGGCATCAGAGCCCCTGAACTGATTTTGTAAGAATTTCTCTCTCTTTCACTGTCTTTGTTTTGTGGGTTTTTTTAAGTAATTTATGTTTAGAATGGGGCTTAGCTGCTTTTCCCTGCTGTGTTTATGCCGCTTTACACCCTCTTCATTCACTTGCAGAGAGATATCGATACATAGGTTTTCAGATTTTTACTAGTCAGATATATTCTTGTGCGGTGACTAGGGGGTGTTGAGTCCAATTCACTGAGCAGGGAGTAGGCCTTGTCTATTACTTATTTGGCTTATGGAGCGGTCTCTGAGCTAATTTCAAACCCTTGTTGTATGCATCACCCCACCTCACCTTTCCCGTTAAGCAGCCATAGTGTGTCTTCTAAAGGTGTGACTCTGTTCTGTTTTGTACTTCAGTTCAAGTGTAGCGATTTTGACATTCCCTCTATAAGCGATATCTTAGGATAAGTGTCTTTTTCTGTGTGACTTATTTCACTTAGAATCATCGTCGCTAAATCCACTCATCATGCTGCTAACTAGCCTTATGACATTGATTTCATGGCTGAGTGATATTCCATTGGGCCAAGTAGCACCATTTCTTTATCCATTTTTCTCTTTCCCGCGATATTGAAGGTGTACCGAAGTGGAGGTTCTTGGAAACAGAGCAGCCATAAAGTTTGGGGTTCCTGTGTCTTGTTGATTTTTAGTTTTCCCAATTTATACGCCCATGAGTGGAAGTGCCCTATGCTCTCTAAGCTGTGTTTATTACTTGTTTCAGGACACACCGTACACTTCTTCAGAGTGCCTGTTGGCAAATTACATCCCGCCCATCAGCGTAGCAAGGCTCCCATGTCTCCATGGCCTGTCCTGCTTTTCTGGTTTTTACACTTTTTTCAGCATGGCCCTTTTGACCGAGGGCAAGCGAGACTTCTTTGTAGCGCTGATTTGCCCTTCCGGCTTGCTTGGTTGGCCAAAAAGGGCGTATGCGTTTTTTCCTGAATATATTCAGGAAAAAACGCATACGCCCTTTTTGGCCAAGGGCATTATTGTCAACGTTTTGCCACTTTTCATGTGCTTTAAAGGCGAGTCGAATCTACCTCCTGAAATCTGTTTCCTGCAAATCTGCCTTGCTTTCAAATCCTCTTCGTTGCCTTCCCTCAATATATTTGTGGACGAGAGTTCTCATTTATAACTCTGCACGTTTGTGAATTGCAGTGCCCCTGAGCTCCATTTGTCTACTCGCTTTTTTGGGAGCTGGCCGCAAAAGCGCAGGATTGCTTCAGGCCCTATTCGGCTTCCAGGGGGCCGCCGGAGCCTGTGGTTCTTTCTTCTTCCTGATGGGAAAATGGAGTGACCTGTGCCTGTCCCAACACCTAGGGCTAGTCTCTCGTTGGTTCCCCGTCTTCCCGTTCATCCTCAGGACAAATTGCAACCTGTACGAAACAGGAGGTTAAAGGTGCTGATTCTCCAATTAGGGAGATGGTTAGTCAAGTGGCTGGAATGGCGAACCCGAGCACAAGGAGAGGAGAAATGAGGTGCGTTTTAGAAACCTTTCCCGATCTCACGGCATACCATCTTCTGGGTTTCCCATGCATGTTTTGATGTAGGAAGATGCCCTTGTACCTGGAGATTTGAGACCCATGGGGTGTGTACCCCGCAGTGTTACTTTAAAGTATCTGGGTTTGCTCACTGAACCTCACCAACCCTCTCAGCCCCAAGAGTGTCCAGCCTTATGTCTCATCCAGCTGTGGGTCTAGATATGGTCAATCCAGGTTGCATCAGAGACCCTGAACGGATTTTGTAAGAATTTCTCTTTCACTGTCTTTGTTTTGTGGGTTTTTTAAAGTAATTTATGTTTAGAATGGGGCTTGGCGGCTTTTCCCTGCTGTGTTTATTCCGCTTTACACCCTCTTGATTCACTTGCAGAGAGATATTGATACATAGGTTTTCAGATTCTTACTAGTCAGATATATTCTTGTGCGGTGACTAGGGGGTGTTGAGTCCAGTTCACTGAGCAGGGAGTAGGCCTTGTCTATTATATATTTGGCTTATGGAGCGGTCTCTGAGCTAATTTCAAACCCTTGTTTTATGCATCACCCCACCTCACCTTTCCGGTTAAGCAGCCATAGTGTGTCTTCTAAAGGTGTGCCTCTGTTCTGTTTTGTAATTCAGTTCAAGTGTAGCGATTTTGACATTCCCTCTATAAGTGATACCTTAGGATAAGTGTCTTTTTCTGTGTGACTTATTTCACTTAGAATCATCGTCGCTAAATCCACTCATCATGCTCCTAACTAGCCTTATGACATTGATTTCATGGCTGAGTGATATTCCATTGTGCCAAGTACCACCATTTCTTTATCCATTTTTCTCTTTCCTGGGATATTGAAGGTGTACCGAAGTGGAGGTTCTTGGCAACAGAGCAGCCGTAAACTTTAGGGTGCCTGTGTCTTGTTGATTTTTAGTTTTCCCAATTTATACGCCCATGAGTGGAATTGCCCTATGCTCTCTACGCTGTGTTTATTACTTGTTTCAGGACACACCGTACTCTTCTCCAGAGTGCCTGTTGGCAATTTACATCCCGCCCATCAGCGTAGCAAGGCTCCCATGTCTCCATGGCCTGTCCTGCTTTTCTGGTTTTTACAGTTTGTTCAGCATGGCCCTTTTGACCGAGGGCAAGCGAGACTTCTTTGTAGCGCTGATTTGCCCTTCCAGCTTGCTTGGTTGGCCAAAAAGGGCGTATGCGTTTTTTCCTGAATATATTCAGGAAAAAACGCATACGCCCTTTTTGGCCAAGGGCATCATTGTCAACGTTTTGTCACTTTTCATGTGCTTTAAAGGCGAGTCGAATCTACCTCCTGAAATCTGTTTCCTGCAAATCTGCCTTGCTTTCAAATCCTCTTCGTTGCCTTCCCTCAATATATTTGTGGACGAGAGATCTCATTTATAACTCTGCACGTTTGTGAATTGCAGTGCCCCTGAGCTCCATTTGTCTCCTCGCTTTTTTGTGAGCTGGCCGCAAAAGCGCAGGATTGCTTCAGGCCCTATTTTGGTTTTGGGGGTCAGGCTGAGCCTGTGGTTCATTCTTCTTCCTGATGGGAAAATGGAGTGACCTGTGCCTGTCCCAACACCTAGGGCTAGTCTCTCGTTGGTTCCCCGTCTTCCCGTTCATCCTCAGGACAAACTGCAACCTGTACGAAACAGGAGGTTAAAGGTGCTGATTCTCCAAGTAGGGAGATGGTTAGTCAAGCGGCTGGAATGGCGAACCCGAGCACAAGGAGAGGAGAAATGAGGTGCGTTTAGAAACTTTTCCCGATCTCATGGCATACCATCTTCTGGGTTTCCCATGCATGTTTTGATGTAGGAAGATGCCCTTGTACCTGGAGATTTGAGACCCATGGGGTGGGTACACCGCAGTATTACTTTAAAGTATCTGCATTTGCTCACCCACCTCACCAATCCTCTCAGCCGCAAGAGTGTGCAGCCTTATGTCTCATCCAGCTGTGGGTCTAGATATGGGCAATCCAGGTTGCATCAGAGACCCTGAACGGATTTTGGAAGAATTTCTCTCTCTTTCACTGTCTTTGTTTTGTGGGTTTTTTAAAGAAATTTATGTTTAGAATCGGGCTTGGCTGCTTTTCCCTGCTGTGTTGATGCCGCTTTACACCCTCTTGATTCACTTGCAGAGAGATATCGATACACAGGTTTTCAGATTCTTACTAGTCAGATATATTCTTGTGTGGTGACTAGGGTGTGTTGAGTCCAGTTCACTGAGCAGGGAGTAGGCCTTGTCTATTACATATTTGGCTTATGGAGCGGTCTCTGAGCTAATTTCAAACCCTTGTTTTATGCATCACCCCACCTCACCTTTCCCGTTAAGCAGCCATAGTGTGTCTTGTAAAGGTGTGACTCTGTTCTGTTTTGTAATTCAGTTCAAGTGTAGCGATTTTGACATTCCCTCTATAAGCGATATCTTAGGATAAGTGTCTTTTTCTGTGTGACTTATTTCACTTAGAATCATCGTCGCTAAATCCACTCATCATGCTGCTAACTAGCCTTATGACATTGATTTCATGGCTGAGTGACATTACATTGTGCCAAGTACCACCATTTGTTTATCCATTTTTCTCTTTCTGGGATATTGAAGGTGTACCGAAGTGGAGGTTCTTGGAAACAGAGCAGCTGTAAAGTTTGGGGTGCCTGTGTCTTGTTGATTTTTAGTTTTCCCAATTTATACGCCCATGAGTGGAAGTGCCCTATGCTCTCTAAGCTGTGTTTATTACTTGTTTCAGGACACACCGTACACTTCTCCAGAGTGCCTGTTGGCAATTTACATCCCGCCCATCAGCGTAGCAAGGCTCGCATGTCTCCATGGCCTGTCCTGCTTTTCTGGTTTTTACACTTTTTTCAGCATGGCCCTTTTGACCGAGGGCAAGCGAGTCTTCTTTGTAGCGCTGATTTGCCCTTCCGGCTTGCTTGGTTGGCCAAAAAGGGCATATGCCTTTTTTCCTGAATATATTCAGGAAAAAACGCATACGCCCTTTTTGGCCAAGGGCATCATTGTCACCGTTTTGCCGCTTTTCATGTGCTTTACAGGCGAGTCGAATCTACCTCCTGAAATCTGTTTCCTGCAAATCTGCCTTGCTTTCAAATCCTCTTCGTTGCCTTCCCTCAATATATTTTTGGACGAGAGTTCTCATTTATAACTCTGCACGTTTGTGAATTGCAGTGCCCCTGAGCTCCATTTGTCTCCTCGCTTTTTTGGGAGCTGGCCGCAAAAGCGCAGGATTGCTTCAGGCCCTATTTTGGTTCTGGGGGGCAGGCTGAGCCTGTGGTTCATTCTTCTTCCTGATGGGAAAATGGAGTAACCTGTGCCTGTCCCAACACCTAGGGCTAGTCTCTCGTTGTTTCCCCGTCTTCCCCTTCATCCTCAGGACAAATTGCAACCTGGACGAAAGAGGAGGTTAAAGGTGCTGATTCTCCAATTAGGGAGATGGTTAGTCAAGTGGCTGGAATGGCGAACCCGAGCACAAGGAGAGGAGAAATGAGGTGCGTTTTAGAAACCTTTCCCGATCTCACGGCATACCATCTTCTGGGTTTCACATGCATGTTTGGATGTAGGAAGATGCCCTTGTACCTGGAGATTTGAGACCCATGGTGTGGGTACCCCGCGGTATTACTTTAAAGTATCTGCGTTTGCTCACCCAACCTCACCAATCCTCTCAGCCCCAAGAGTGTCCAGCCTTATGTCTCATCCAGCTGTGGGTCTAGATATGGTCAATCCAGGTTGCATCAGAGACCCTGAACGGATTTTGTAAGAATTTCTCTCTCTTTCATTGTCTTTGCTTTGTGGGTTTTTTAAAGTAATGTATGTTTAGAATGGGGTTTGGCTGCTTTTCCCTGCTGCATTTATGCCGCTTTACACCCTCTTGATTCACTTGCAGAGAGATATCAATACACAGGTTTTCAGATTCATACTAGTCAGATATATTCTTGTGCGGTGACTAGGGGGTGTTGAGTCCAGTTCACTGAGCAGGGAGTAGGCCTTGTCTATTACATATTTGGCTTATGGAGCGGTCTCTGAGCTAATTTCAAACCCTTGTTTTATGCATCACCCTACCTCACCTTTCCCGTTAAGCAGCCATAGTGTGTCTTCTAAAGGTGTGCCTCTGTTCTGTTTTGTAATTCAGTTCAAGTGTAGCAATTTTGACATTCCCTCTATAAGCGATATCTTAGGATAAGTGCCTTTTTCTGTGTGACTTATTTCACTTAGAATCATCGTACCTAAATCCACTCATCATGCTGCTAACTAGCCTTATGACATTGATTTCATGGCTGAGTGATATTCCATTGTGCCAAGTACCACCATTTGTTTATCCATTTTTCTCTTTCCTGGGATATTGAAGGTGTACCGAAGCGGAGGTTCTTGGCAACAGAACAGCCGTAAAGTTTGGGGTGCCTGTGTCTTGTTGATTTTTAGTTTTCCCAATTTATACGCCCATGAGTGGAAGTGCCCTATGCTCTCTACGCTGTGTTTATTACTTGTTTCAGGACACACCGTACACTTCTCCAGAGTGCCTGTTGGCAATTTACATTCCGCACATCAGCGTAGCAAGGCTCCCATGTCTCCATGGCCTGTCCTGCTTTTCTTGTTTTTACACTTTGTTCAGCATGGCCCTTTTGACCGAGGGCAAGCGAGACTTCTTTGTAGCGCTGATTTGCCCTTCCGGCTTGCTTGGTTGGCCAAAAAGGGCGTATGCGTTTTTTCCTGAATATATTCAGGAAAAAACGCATACGCCCTTTTTGGCCAAGGGCCTCATTGTCAACGTTTTGCCGCTTTTCATGTGCTTTAAAGGCGAGTCGAATCTACCTCCTGAAATCTGTTTCCTGCAAATCTGCCTTGCTTTCAAATCCTCTTCGTTGCCTTCCCTCAATATATTTGTGGACGAGAGTTCTCATTTATAACTCTGCACGTTTGTGAATTGCAGTGCCCCTGAGCTCCATTTGTCTCCTCGCTTTTTTGGGAGCTGGCCGCAAAAGCGCAGGATTGCTTCAGGCCCTATTTTGGTTCTGGGGGGCAGGCTGAGCCTGTGGTTCATTCTTCTTCCTGATGGGAAAATGGAGTGACCTGTGCCTGTCCCAACACCTAGGGCTAGTCTCTCGTTGGTTGCCTGTCTTCCCGTTCATCCTCAGGAAAATTGCAAACTGTACGATACAGGAGTTTAAAGATGCTGATTCTCCAAGTAGGGAGATGGTGAATCAAGCGGCTGGAATGGGGAACCCGAGCAAAAGGAGAGGAGAAATGAGGTGCGTTTTAGAAACCTTTCCCGATCTCACGGCATACCATCTTCTGGGTTTCACATGCATTTTTGGATGTAGGAAGATGCCCTTGTACCTGGAGATTTGAGACCCATGGGGTGGGTACCCCGCGGTATTACTTTAAAGTATCTGCGTTTGCTCACCCAACCTCACCAATCCTCTCAGCCCCAAGAGTGTCCAGCCTTATGTCTCATCCAGCTGTGGGTCTAGATATGGTCAATCCAGGTTGCATCAGAGACCCTGAACGGATTTTGTAAGAATTTCTCTCTCTTTCACTGTCTTTGCTTTGTGGGGTGTTTAAAGTAATGTATGTTTAGAATGGGGTTTGGCTGCTTTTCCCTGCTGCGTTTATGCCGCTTTACACCCTCTTGATTCACTGGCAGAGAGATATCAATAAACAGGTTTTCAGATTCATACTAGTCAGATATATTCTTGTGCGGTGACTAGGGGGTGTTGAGTCCAGTTCACTGAGCAGGGAGTAGGCCTTGTCTATTACATATTTGGCTTATGGAGCGGTCTCTGAGCTAATTTCAAACCCTTGTTTTATGCATCACCCCACCTCACCTTTCCGGTTAAGCAGCCATAGTGTGTCTTCTAAAGGTGAGCCTCTGTTCTGTTTTGTAATTCAGTTCAAGTTTAGCGATTTTGACATTCCCTCTATAAGCGATATCTTAGGATAAGTGCCTTTTTCTGTGTGACTTATTTCACTTAGAATCATCGTACCTAAATCCACTCATCATGCTGCTAACTAGCCTTATGACATTGATTTCATGGCTGAGTGATATTCCATTGTGCCAAGTACCACCATTTCTTTATCCATTTTTCTCTTTCCTGGGATATTGAAGGTGTACCGAAGCGGAGGTTCTTGGCAACAGAGCAGCCGTAAAGTTTGGGGTGCCTGTGTCTTGTTGATTTTTAGTTTTCCCAATTTATACGCCCATGAGTGGAAGTGCCCTATGCTCTCTACACTGTGTTTATTACTTGTTTCAGGACACACCGTACTCTTCTCCAGAGTGCCTGTTGGCAATTTACATCCCGCCCATCAGCGTAGCAAGGCTCCCATGTCTCCATGGCCTGTCCTGCTTTTCTTGTTTTTACACTTTTTTCAGCATGGCCCTTTTGACCGAGGGCAATCGAGACTTCTTTGTAGCGCTGATTTGCCCTTCCGGCTTGCTTGGTTGGCCAAAAAGGGCGTATGCGTTTTTTCCTGAATATATTCAGGAAAAAACGCATACGCCCTTTTTGGCCAAGGGCATCATTGTCAACGTTTTGCCGCTTTTCATGTGCTTTAAAGTCGAGTAGATTCTACCTCCTGAAATCTGTTTCCTGCAAATCTGCCTTGCTTTCAAATCCTCTTCGTTGCCTTCCCTCAATATATTTGTGGACGAGAGTTCTCATTTATAACTCTGCACGTTTGTGAATTGCAGTGCCCCTGAGCTCCATTTGTCTCCTCGCTTTTTTGGGAGCTGGCCGCAAAAGCGCAGGATTGCTTCAGGCCCTATTTTGGTTCTGGGGGGCAGGCTGAGCCTGTGGTTCATTCTTCTTCCTGATGGGAAAATGGAGTGACCTACGCCTGTCCCAACACCTAGGGCTCGTCTCTCGTTGGTTCCGCGTCTTCCCGTTCATCCTCAGGACAAATTGCAACCTGTACAATCAGGAGGTTAAAGGTGCTGATTCTCCAAGTAGGGAGATGGTTGGTCAAGCAGCTGGAATGGCGTACCCGAGCACAAGGAGAGGAGAAATGAGGTGCGTTTTAGAAACCTTTCCCGATCTCATGGCATACCATCTTCTGGGTTTCCAATGCATGTTTTGATGTAGGAAGATGCCCTTGTACCTGGAGATTTGAGACCCATGGGTGTGTTCCCCGCAGTTTTACTTTAATGTATCTGCGTTTGCTCACCCAACCTCACCAATCCTCTCAGCCCCAAGAGTGTCCATCCTTATGTCTCATCCAGCTGTGGGTCTAGATATGGTCAATCCAGGTTGCATCAGAGACCCTGAACGGATTTTGTAAGAATTTCTCTCTCTTTCACTGTCTTTGTTTTGTGGGTTTTTAAAGTAATTTATGTTTAGAATGGGGTTTGGCTGCTTTTCCCTGCTGTGTTGATGCCGCTTTACACCCTCTTGATTCACTTGCAGAGAGATATCGATACATAGGTTTTCAGATTCATACTAGTCAGATATATTCTTGTGCGGTGACTAGGGGGTGTTGAGTCCAGTTCACTGAGCAGGGAGTAGGCCTTGTCTATTACATATTTGGCTTATGGAGCGGTGTCTGAGCTAATTTCAAACCCTTGTTTTATGCATCACCCCACCTCACCTTTCCCGTTAAGCAGCCATAGTGTGTCTTCTAAAGGTGTGACTCTGTTCTGTTTGTAATTCAGTTCAAGTGTAGCGATTTTGACATTCCCTCTATAAGCGATATCTTAGGATAAGTGCCTTTTTCTGTGTGACTTATTTCACTTAGAATCATCGTACCTAAATCCACTCATCATGCTGCTAACTAGCCTTATGACATTGATTTCATGGCTGAGTGATATTGCATTGTGCCAAGTACCACCATTTCTTTATCCATTTTTCTCTTTCCTGGGATATTGAAGGTGTACCGAAGCGGAGGTTCTTGGAAACAGAGCAGCCGTAAACTTTAGGGTGCCTGTGTCTTGTTGATTTTTAGTTTTCCCAATTTATACGCCCATGAGTGGAAGTGCCCTATGCTCTCTACGCTGTGTTTATTACTTGTTTCAGGACACACCGTACTCTTCTCCAGAGTGCCTGTTGGCAATTTACATCCCGCCCATCAGCGTAGCAAGGCTCCCATGTCTCCATGGCCTGTCCTGCTTTTCTGGTTTTTACACTTTTTTCAGCATGGCCCTTTTGACCGAGGGCAAGCGAGACTTCTTTGTAGCGCTGATTTGCCCTTCCGGCTTGCTTGGTTGGCCAAAAAGGGCGTATGCGTTTTTTCCTGAATATATTCAGGAAAAAACGCATACGCCCTTTTTGGCCAAGGGCCTCATTGTCAACGTTTTGCCGCTTTTCATGTGCTTTAAAGGCGAGTCGAATCTACCTCCTGAAATCTGTTTCCTGCAAATCTGCCTTGCTTTCAAATCCTCTTCGTTGCCTTCCCTCAATATATTTGTGGACGAGAGTTCTCATTTATAACTCTGCACGTTTGTGAATTGCAGTGCCCCTGAGCTCCATTTGTCTCCTCGCTTTTTTGGGAGCTGGCCGCAAAAGCGCAGGATTGCTTCAGGCCCTATTTTAGTTCTGCGGGGCAGGCTGAGCCTGTGGTTCATTCTTCTTCCTGATGGGAAAATGGAGTGACCTGTGCCTGTCCCAACACCTAGGGCTAGTCTCTCGTTGGTTGCCTGTCTTCCCGTTCATCCTCAGGAAAATTGCAACCTGTACGATACAGGAGTTTAAAGATGCTGATTCTCCAAGTAGGGAGATGGTGAATCAAGCGGCTGGAATGGGGAACCCGAGCAAAAGGAGAGGAGAAATGAGGTGCGTTTTAGAAACCTTTCCCGATCTCACGGCATACCATCTTCTGGGTTTCACATGCATTTTTGGATGTAGGAAGATGCCCTTGTACCTGGAGATTTGAGACCCATGGGGTGGGTACCCCGCGGTATTACTTTAAAGTATCTGCGTTTGCTCACCCAACCTCACCAATCCTCTCAGCCCCAAGAGTGTCCAGCCTTATGTCTCATCCAGCTGTGGGTCTAGATATGGTCAATCCAGGTTGCATCAGAGACCCTGAACGGATTTTGTAAGAATTTCTCTCTCTTTCACTGTCTTTGCTTTGTGGGGTGTTTAAAGTAATGTATGTTTAGAATGGGGTTTGGCTGCTTTTCCCTGCTGCGTTTATGCCGCTTTACACCCTCTTGATTCACTGGCAGAGAGATATCAATAAACAGGTTTTCAGATTCATACTAGTCAGATATATTCTTGTGCGGTGACTAGGGGGTGTTGAGTCCAGTTCACTGAGCAGGGAGTAGGCCTTGTCTATTACATATTTGGCTTATGGAGCGGTCTCTGAGCTAATTTCAAACCCTTGTTTTATGCATCACCCCACCTCACCTTTCCGGTTAAGCAGCCATAGTGTGTCTTCTAAAGGTGAGGCTCTGTTCTGTTTTGTAATTCAGTTCAAATTTAGCGATTTTGACATTCCCTCTATAAGCGATATCTTAGGATAAGTGCCTTTTTCTGTGTGACTTATTTCACTTAGAATCATCGTACCTAAATCCACTCATCATGCTGCTAACTAGCCTTATGACATTGATTTCATGGCTGAGTGATATTCCATTGTGCCAAGTACCACCATTTCTTTATCCATTTTTCTCTTTCCTGGGATATTGAAGGTGTACCGAAGCGGAGGTTCTTGGCAACAGAGCAGCCGTAAAGTTTGGGGTGCCTGTGTCTTGTTGATTTTTAGTTTTCCCAATTTATACGCCCATGAGTGGAAGTGCCCTATGCTCTCTACACTGTGTTTATTACTTGTTTCAGGACACACCGTACTCTTCTCCAGAGTGCCTGTTGGCAATTTACATCCCGCCCATCAGCGTAGCAAGGCTCCCATGTCTCCATGGCCTGTCCTGCTTTTCTTGTTTTTACACTTTGTTCAGCATGGCCCTTTTGACCGAGGGCAAGCGAGACTTCTTTGTAGCGCTGATTTGCCCTTCCGGCTTGCTTGGTTGGCCAAAAAGGGCGTATGCGTTTTTTCCTGAATATATTCAGGAAAAAACGCATACGCCCTTTTTGGCCAAGGGCATCATTGTCAACGTTTTGCCGCTTTTCATGTGCTTTAAAGTCGAGTAGATTCTACCTCCTGAAATCTGTTTCCTGCAAATCTGCCTTGCTTTCAAATCCTCTTCGTTGCCTTCCCTCAATATATTTGTGGACGAGAGTTCTCATTTATAACTCTGCACGTTTGTGAATTGCAGTGCCCCTGAGCTCCATTTGTCTCCTCGCTTTTTTGGGAGCTGGCCGCAAAAGCGCAGGATTGCTTCAGGCCCTATTTTGGTTCTGGGGGGCAGGCTGAGCCTGTGGTTCATTCTTCTTCCTGATGGGAAAATGGAGTGACCTACGCCTGTCCCAACACCTAGGGCTCGTCTCTCGTTGGTTCCGCGTCTTCCCGTTCATCCTCAGGACAAATTGCAACCTGTACAATCAGGAGGTTAAAGGTGCTGATTCTCCAAGTAGGGAGATGGTTGGTCAAGCAGCTGGAATGGCGTACCCGAGCACAAGGAGAGGAGAAATGAGGTGCGTTTTAGAAACCTTTCCCGATCTCATGGCATACCATCTTCTGGGTTTCCAATGCATGTTTTGATGTAGGAAGATGCCCTTGTACCTGGAGATTTGAGACCCATGGGTGTGTTCCCCGCAGTTTTACTTTAATGTATCTGCGTTTGCTCACCCAACCTCACCAATCCTCTCAGCCCCAAGAGTGTCCATCCTTATGTCTCATCCAGCTGTGGGTCTAGATATGGTCAATCCAGGTTGCATCAGAGACCCTGAACGGATTTTGTAAGAATTTCTCTCTCTTTCACTGTCTTTGTTTTGTGGGTTTTTAAAGTAATTTATGTTTAGAATGGGGTTTGGCTGCTTTTCCCTGCTGTGTTGATGCCGCTTTACACCCTCTTGATTCACTTGCAGAGAGATATCGATACATAGGTTTTCAGATTCATACTAGTCAGATATATTCTTGTGCGGTGACTAGGGGGTGTTGAGTCCAGTTCACTGAGCAGGGAGTAGGCCTTGTCTATTACATATTTGGCTTATGGAGCGGTCTCTGAGCTAATTTCAAACCCTTGTTTTATGCATCACCCCACCTCACCTTTCCCGTTAAGCAGCCATAGTGTGTCTTCTAAAGGTGTGACTCTGTTCTGTTTGTAATTCAGTTCAAGTGTAGCGATTTTGACATTCCCTCTATAAGCGATATCTTAGGATAAGTGCCTTTTTCTGTGTGACTTATTTCACTTAGAATCATCGTACCTAAATCCACTCATCATGCTGCTAACTAGCCTTATGACATTGATTTCATGGCTGAGTGATATTGCATTGTGCCAAGTACCACCATTTCTTTATCCATTTTTCTCTTTCCTGGGATATTGAAGGTGTACCGAAGCGGCGGTTCTTGGAAACAGAGCAGCCGTAAACTTTAGGGTGCCTGTGTCTTGTTGATTTTTAGTTTTCCCAATTTATACGCCCATGAGTGGAAGTGCCCTATGCTTTCTACGCTGTGTTTATTACTTGTTTCAGGACACACCGTACTCTTCTCCAGAGTGCCTGTTGGCAATTTACATCCCGCCCATCAGCGTAGCAAGGCTCCCATGTCTCCATGGCCTGTCCTGCTTTTCTGGTTTTTACACTTTGTTCAGCATGGCCCTTTTGACCGAGGGCAAGCGAGACTTCTTTGTAGCGCTGATTTGCCCTTCCGGCTTGCTTGGTTGGCCAAAAAGGGCGTATGCGTTTTTTCCTGAATATATTCAGGAAAAAACGCATACGCCCTTTTTGGCCAAGGGCCTCATTGTCAACGTTTTGCCGCTTTTCATGTGCTTTAAAGGCGAGTCGAATCTACCTCCTGAAATCTGTTTCCTGCAAATCTGCCTTGCTTTCAAATCCTCTTCGTTGCCTTCCCTCAATATATTTGTGGACGAGAGTTCTCATTTATAACTCTGCACGTTTGTGAATTGCAGTGCCCCTGAGCTCCATTTGTCTCCTCGCTTTTTTGGGAGCTGGCCGCAAAAGCGCAGGATTGCTTCAGGCCCTATTTTAGTTCTGCGGGGCAGGCTGAGCCTGTGGTTCATTCTTCTTCCTGATGGGAAAATGGAGTGACCTGTGCCTGTCCCAACACCTAGGGCTAGTCTCTCGTTGGTTGCCTGTCTTCCCGTTCATCCTCAGGAAAATTGCAACCTGTACGATACAGGAGTTTAAAGATGCTGATTCTCCAAGTAGGGAGATGGTGAATCAAGCGGCTGGAATGGGGAACCCGAGCAAAAGGAGAGGAGAAATGAGGTGCGTTTTAGAAACCTTTCCCGATCTCACGGCATACCATCTTCTGGGTTTCACATGCATTTTTGGATGTAGGAAGATGCCCTTGTACCTGGAGATTTGAGACCCATGGGGTGGGTACCCCGCGGTATTACTTTAAAGTATCTGCGTTTGCTCACCCAACCTCACCAATCCTCTCAGCCCCAAGAGTGTCCAGCCTTATGTCTCATCCAGCTGTGGGTCTAGATATGGTCAATCCAGGTTGCATCAGAGACCCTGAACGGATTTTGTAAGAATTTCTCTCTCTTTCACTGTCTTTGCTTTGTGGGGTGTTTAAAGTAATGTATGTTTAGAATGGGGTTTGGCTGCTTTTCCCTGCTGCGTTTATGCCGCTTTACACCCTCTTGATTCACTGGCAGAGAGATATCAATAAACAGGTTTTCAGATTCATACTAGTCAGATATATTCTTGTGCGGTGACTAGGGGGTGTTGAGTCCAGTTCACTGAGCAGGGAGTAGGCCTTGTCTATTACATATTTGGCTTATGGAGCGGTCTCTGAGCTAATTTCAAACCCTTGTTTTATGCATCACCCCACCTCACCTTTCCGGTTAAGCAGCCATAGTGTGTCTTCTAAAGGTGAGGCTCTGTTCTGTTTTGTAATTCAGTTCAAATTTAGCGATTTTGACATTCCCTCTATAAGCGATATCTTAGGATAAGTGCCTTTTTCTGTGTGACTTATTTCACTTAGAATCATCGTACCTAAATCCACTCATCATGCTGCTAACTAGCCTTATGACATTGATTTCATGGCTGAGTGATATTCCATTGTGCCAAGTACCACCATTTCTTTATCCATTTTTCTCTTTCCTGGGATATTGAAGGTGTACCGAAGCGGAGGTTCTTGGCAACAGAGCAGCCGTAAAGTTTGGGGTGCCTGTGTCTTGTTGATTTTTAGTTTTCCCAATTTATACGCCCATGAGTGGAAGTGCCCTATGCTCTCTACACTGTGTTTATTACTTGTTTCAGGACACACCGTACTCTTCTCCAGAGTGCCTGTTGGCAATTTACATCCCGCCCATCAGCGTAGCAAGGCTCCCATGTCTCCATGGCCTGTCCTGCTTTTCTTGTTTTTACACTTTGTTCAGCATGGCCCTTTTGACCGAGGGCAAGCGAGACTTCTTTGTAGCGCTGATTTGCCCTTCCGGCTTGCTTGGTTGGCCAAAAAGGGCGTATGCGTTTTTTCCTGAATATATTCAGGAAAAAACGCATACGCCCTTTTTGGCCAAGGGCATCATTGTCAACGTTTTGCCGCTTTTCATGTGCTTTAAAGTCGAGTAGATTCTACCTCCTGAAATCTGTTTCCTGCAAATCTGCCTTGCTTTCAAATCCTCTTCGTTGCCTTCCCTCAATATATTTGTGGACGAGAGTTCTCATTTATAACTCTGCACGTTTGTGAATTGCAGTGCCCCTGAGCTCCATTTGTCTCCTCGCTTTTTTGGGAGCTGGCCGCAAAAGCGCAGGATTGCTTCAGGCCCTATTTTGGTTCTGGGGGGCAGGCTGAGCCTGTGGTTCATTCTTCTTCCTGATGGGAAAATGGAGTGACCTACGCCTGTCCCAACACCTAGGGCTCGTCTCTCGTTGGTTCCGCGTCTTCCCGTTCATCCTCAGGACAAATTGCAACCTGTACAATCAGGAGGTTAAAGGTGCTGATTCTCCAAGTAGGGAGATGGTTGGTCAAGCAGCTGGAATGGCGTACCGGAGCACAAGGAGAGGAGAAATGAGGTGAGTTTTAGAAACCTTTCCCGATCTCATGGCATACCATCTTCTGGGTTTCCAATGCATGTTTTGATGTAGGAAGATGCCCTTGTACCTGGAGATTTGAGACCCATGGGGTGTGTTCCCCGCAGTTTTACTTTAATGTATCTGCGTTTGCTCACCCAACCTCACCAATCCTCTCAGCCCCAAGAGTGTCCAGCCTTATGTCTCATCCAGCTGTGGGTCTAGATATGGTCAATCCAGGTTGCATCAGAGACCCTGAACGGATTTTGTAAGAATTTCTCTCTCTTTCACTGTCTTTGTTTTGTGGGTTTTTAAAGTAATTTATGTTTAGAATGGGGTTTGGCTGCTTTTCCCTGCTGTGTTGATGCAGCTTTACACCCTCTTGATTCACTTGCAGAGAGATATCGATACATAGGTTTTCAGATTCATACTAGTCAGATATATTCTTCTGCGGTGACTAGGGGGTGTTGAGTCCAGTTCACTGAGCAGGGAGTAGGCCTTGTCTATTACATATTTGGCTTATGGAGCGGTGTCTGAGCTAATTTCAAACCCTTGTTTTATGCATCACCCCACCTCACCTTTCCCGTTAAGCAGCCATAGTGTGTCTTCTAAAGGTGTGACTCCGTTCTGTTTGTAATTCAGTTCAAGTGTAGCGATTTTGACATTCCCTCTATAAGCGATATCTTAGGATAAGTGCCTTTTTCTGTGTGACTTATTTCACTTAGAATCATCGTACCTAAATCCACTCATCATGCTGCTAACTAGCCTTATGACATTGATTTCATGGCTGAGTGATATTGCATTGTGCCAAGTACCACCATTTCTTTATCCATTTTTCTCTTTCCTGGGATATTGAAGGTGTACCGAAGCGGAGGTTCTTGGCAACAGAGCAGCCGTAAAGTTTGGGGTGCCTGTGTCTTGTTGATTTTTAATTTTCCCAATTTATACGCCCAGGAGTGGAAGTGCCCTATGCTCTCTACGCTGTGTTTATTACTTGTTTCAGGACACACCGTACTCTTCTCCAGAGTGCCTGTTGGCAATTTACATCCCGCCCATCAGCGTAGCAAGGCTCCCATGTCTCCATGGCCTGTCCTGCTTTTCTGGTTTTTACAGTTTGTTCAGCATGGCCCTTTTGACCGAGGGCAAGGGAGACTTCTTTGTAGCGCTGATTTGCCCTTCCGGCTTGCTTGGTTGGCCAAAAAGGGCGTATGCGTTTTTTCCTGAATATATTCAGGAAAAAACGCATACGCCCTTTTTGGCCAAGGGCCTCATTGTCAACGTTTTGCCGCTTTTCATGTGCTTTAAAGGCGAGTCGAATCTACCTCTTGAAATCTGTTTCCTGCAAATCTGCCTTGCTTTCAAATCCTCTTCGTTGCCTTCCCTCAATATATTTGTGGACGAGAGTTCTCATTTATAACTCTGCACGTTTGTGAATTGCAGTGCCCCTGAGCTCCATTTGTCTCCTCGCTTTTTTGGGAGCTGGCCGCAAAAGCGCAGGATTGCTTCAGGCCCTATTTTGGTTCTGGGGGGCAGGCTGAGCCTGTGGTTCATTCTTCTTCCTGATGGGAAAATGGAGTGACCTGTGCCTGTCCCAACACCTAGGGCTAGTCTCTCGTTGTTTCCCCGTCTTCCCCTTCATCCTCAGGACAAATTGCAACCTGGACGAAATAGGAGGTTAAAGGTGCTGATTCTCCAATTAGGGAGATGGTTAGTCAAGTGGCTGGAATGGCGAACCCGAGCACAAGGAGAGGAGAAATGAGGTGCGTTTTAGAAACCTTTCCCGATCTCATGGCATACCATCTTCTGGGTTTCCCATGCATGTTTTGATGTAGGAAGATGCCCTTGTACCTGGAGATTTGAGACCCATGGGGTGTGTTCCCCACAGTATTACTTTAAAGTATCTGCGTTTGCTCACCCAACCTCACCAATCCTCTCAGCCCCAAGAGTGTCCAGCCTTATGTCTCATCCAGCTGTGGGTCTAGATATGGTGAATCCAGGTTGCATCAGAGACCCTGAACGGATTTTGTAAGAATTTCTCTCTCTTTCACTGTCTTTGCTTTGTGGCTTTTTTAAAGTAATGTATGTTTAGAATGGGGTTTGGCTGCTTTTCCCTGCTGTGTTTATGCCGCTTTACACCCTCTTGATTCACTTGCAGAGAGATATCGATACATAGGTTTTCAGATTCATACTAGTCAGATATATTCTTGTGCGGTGACTAGGGGGTGTTGAGTCCAGTTCACTGAGCAGGGAGTAGGCCTTGTCTAGTACATATTTGGCTTATGGAGCGGTGTCTGAGCTAATTTCAAACCCTTGTTTTATGCATCACCCCACCTCACCTTTCCAGTTAAGCAGACATAGTGTGTCTTCTAAAGGTGTGACTCTGTTCTGTTTTGTAATTCAGTTCAAGTGTAGCGATTTTGACATTCCCTCTATAAGCGATATCTTAGGATAAGTGCCTTTTTCTGTGTGACTTATTTCACTTAGAATCATCGTACCTAAATCCACTCATCATGCTGCTAACTAGCCTTATGACATTGATTTCATGGCTGAGTGATATTGCATTGTGCCAAGTACCACCATTTCTTTATCCATTTTTCTCTTTCCTGGGATATTGAAGGTGTACCGAAGCGGAGGTTCTTGGCAACAGAGCAGCCGTAAACTTTAGGGTGCCTGTGTCTTGTTGATTTTTAGTTTTCCCAATTTATACGCCCATGAGTGGAAGTGCCCTATGCTCTCTAAGCTGTGTTTATTACTTGTTTCAGGACACACCATACACTTCTCCAGAGTGCCTGTTGGCAATTTACATCCCGCCCATCAGCGTAGCAAGGCTCCCATGTCTCCATGGCCTGTCCTGCTTTTCTGGTTTTTAAACATTCTTCAGCATTGCCCTTTTGACCGAGGGCAAGCGAGACTTCTTTGTAGCGCTGATTTGCCCTTCCGGCTTGCTTGGTTGGCCAAAAAGGGCGTATGCGTTTTTTCCTGAATATATTCAGGAAAAAACGCATACGCCCTTTTTGGCCAAGGGCCTCATTGTCAACGTTTTGCCGCGTTTCATGTGCTTTACAGGCGAGTCGAATCTACATCCTGAAATCTGTTTCCTGAAAATCTGCCTTGCTTTCAAATCCTCTTCGTTGCCTTCCCTCAATATATTTGTGGACGAGAGTTCTCATTGATAACTCTGCACGTTTGTGAATTGCAGTGCCCCTGAGCTCCATTTGTCTCCTCGCTTTTTTGGGAGCTGGCTGCAAAAGCGCAGGATTGCTTCAGGCCCTATTTTGGTTCTGGGGGGCAGGCTGAGCCTGTGGTTCATTCTTCTTCCTGATGGGAAAATGGAGTGACCTGTGCCTGTCCCAACACCTAGGGCTAGTCTCTCGTTGTTTCCCCGTCTTCCCCTTCATCCTCAGGACAAATTGCAACCTGGACGAAATAGGAGGTTAAAGGTGCTGATTCTCCAATTAGGGAGATGGTTAGTCAAGTGGCTGGAATGGCGAACCCGAGCACAAGGAGAGGAGAAATGATGTGCGTTTTAGAAACCTTTCCCGATCTCATGGCATACCATCTTCTGGGTTTCCCATGCATGTTTTGATGTAGGAAGATGCCCTTGTACCTGGAGATTTGAGACCCATGGGGTGTGTTCCCCACAGTATTACTTTAAAGTATCTGCGTTTGCTCACCCAACCTCACCAATCCTCTCAGCCCCAAGAGTGTCCAGCCTTATGTCTCATCCAGCTGTGGGTCTAGATATGGTGAATCCAGGTTGCATCAGAGACCCTGAACGGATTTTGTAAGAATTTCTCTCTCTTTCACTGTCTTTGTTTTGTGGGTTTTTTAAAGTAATTTATGTTTAGAATCGGGCTTGGCTGCTTTTCCCTGCTGTGTTGATGCCGCTTTACACACTCTTGATTCACTTGCAGAGAGATATCGATACATATGTTTTCAGATTCTTACTACTCAGATATATTCTTGTGTGGTGACTAGGGTGTGTTGAGTCCAGTTCACTGAGCAGGGAGTAGGCCTTGTCTATTACATATTTGGCTTATGGAGCGGTCTCTGAGCTAATTTCAAACCCTTGTTTTATGCATCACCCCACCTCACCTTTCCGGTTAAGCAGCCATAGTGTGTCTTCTAAAGGTGTGACTCTGTTCTGTTTTGTAATTCAGTTCAAGTGTAGCGATTTTGACATTCCCTCTATAAGCGATATCTTAGGATAAGTGTCTTTTTCTGTGTGACTTATTTCACTTAGAATCATCGTACCTAAATCCACTCATCATGCTGCTAACTAGCCTTATGACATTGATTTCATGGCTGAGTGATATTCCATTGTGCCAAGTACCACCATTTCTTTATCCACTTTTCTCTTTCCTGGTATATTGAAGGTGTACCGAAGCGGAGGTTCTTGGAAACAGAGCAGCCGTAAACTTTAGGGTGCCTGTGTCTTGTTGATTTTTAGTTTTCCCAATTTATACTCCCATGAGTGGGAGTGCCCTATGCTCTCTAAGCTGTGTTTATTACTTGTTTCAGGACACACCGTACTCTTCTCCAGAGTGCCTGTTGGCAATTTACATCCCGCCCATCAGCGTAGCAAGGCTCCCTTGTCTCCATGGCCTGTCCTGCTTTTCTGGTTTTTACACTTTGTTCAGCATGGCCCTTTTGACCGAGGGCAAGCGAGACTTCTTTGTAGTGCTGATTTGCCCTTCCGGCTTGCTTGGTTGGCCAAAAAGGGCGTATGCGTTTTTTCCTGAATATATTCAGGAAAAAACGCATACGCCCTTTTTGGCCAAGGGCATCACTGTCAACGTTTTGCCACTTTTCATGTGCTTTAAAGGCGAGTTGAATCTACCTCCTGAAATCTGTTTCCTGTAAATCTGCCTTGCTTTCAAATCCTCTTCGTTGCCTTCCCTCAATATATTTGTGGACGAGAGTTCTCATTTATAACTCTGCACGTTTGTGAATTGCAGTTCCCCTGAGCTCCATTTGTCTCCTCGCTTTTTTGGGAGCTGGCCGCAAAAGCGCAAGATTGCTTCAGGCCCTATTTTGGTTCTGGGGGGCAGGCTGAGCCTGTGGTTCATTCTTCTTCCTGATGGGAAAATGGAGTGACCTGTGCCTGTCCCAACACCTAGGGCTAGTCTCTCGTTGGTTCCCCGTCTTCCCCTTCATCCTCAGGACAAATTGCAACCTGGACGAAACAGTAGGTTAAAGGTGCTGATTCTCCAAGTAGGGAGATGGTTAGTCAAGGGGCTGGAATGGTGAACCCGAGCACAAGGAGAGGAGAAATGAGGTGCGTTTTAGAAACCTTTCCCGATCTAATGGCATACCATCTTCTGGGTTTCCCATGCATGTTTTGATGTAGGAAGATTCCCTTGTACCTGGAGATTTGAGACCCATGTGGTGGGTACCCCGCGGTATTACTTTAAAGTATCTGCATTTGCTCACCCAACCTCACCAATCCTCTCAGCCCCAAGAGTGTCCAGCCTTATGTCTCATCCAGCTGTGGGTCTAGATATGGTCAATCCAGGTTGCATCAGAGACCCTGAACGGATTTTGTAAGAATTTCTCTCTCTTTCACTGTCTTCGCTTTGTGGGTTTTTTAAAGTAATGTATGTTTAGAATGGGGTTTGGCTGCTTTTCCCTGCTGTGTTTATGCCGCTTTACACCCTCTTGATTCACTTGCAGAGAGATATCGATACATAGGTTTTCAGATTCATACTAGTCAGATATATTCTTGTGCGGTGACTAGGGTGTGTTGAGTCCAGTTCACTGAGCAGGGAGTAGGCCTTGTCTAGTACATATTTGGCTTATGGAGCGGTGTCTGAGCTAATTTCAAACCCTTGTTTTATGCATCACCCCACCTCACCTTTCCAGTTAAGCAGACATAGTGTGTCTTCTAAAGGTGTGACTCTGTTCTGTTTTGTAATTCAGTTCAAGTGTAGCGATTTTGACATTCCCTCTATAAGCGATATCTTAGGATAAGTGCCTTTTTCTGTGTGACTTATTTCACTTAGAATCATTGTACCTAAATCCACTCATCATGCTGCTAACTAGCCTTATGACATTGATTTCATGGCTGAGTGATATTGCACTGTGCCAAGTACCACCATTTCTTTATCCATTTTTCTCTTTCCTGGTATATTGAAGGTGTACCGAAACGGAGGTTCTTGGCAACAGAGCAGCCGTAAACTTTAGGGTGCCTGTGTCTTGTTGATTTTTAGTTTTCCCAATTTATACGCCCATGAGTGGAAGTGCCCTATGCTCTCTACGCTGTGTTTATTACTTGTTTCAGGACACACCGTACTCTTCTCCAGAGTGCCTGTTGGCAATTTACATCCCGCCCATCAGCGTAGCAAGGCTCCCATGTCTCCATGGCCTGTCCTGCTTTTCTGGTTTTTACAGTTTGTTCAGCATGGCCCTTTTGACCGAGGGCAAGCGAGACTTCTTTGTAGCGCTGATTTCCCCTTCCGGCTTGCTTGGTTGGCCAAAAAGGGCGTATGCGTTTTTTCCTGAATATATTCAGGAAAAAACGCATACGCCCTTTTTGGCCAAGGGCATCATTGTCAACGTTTTGTCACTTTTCATGTGCTTTAAAGGCGAGTCAAATCTACCTCCTGAAATCTGTTTCCTGCAAATCTGCCTTGCTTTCAAATCCTCTTCGTTGCCATCCCTCAATATATTTGTGGACGAGAGATCTCATTTATAACTCTGCACGTTTGTGAATTGCAGTGCCCCTGAGCTCCATTTGTCTCCTCGCTTTTTTGGGAGCTGGCCGCAAAAGCGCAGGATTGCTTCAGGCCCTATTTTGGTTTTGGGGGGCAGGCTGAGCCTGTGGTTCATTCTTCTTCCTGATGGGAAAATGGAGTGACCTGTGCCTGTCCCAACACCTAGGGCTAGTCTCTCGTTGGTTCCCCGTCTTCCCGTTCATCCTCAGGACAAACTGCAACCTGGACGAAACAGGAGGTTAAAGGTGCTGATTCTCCAAGTAGGGAGATGGTTAGTCAAGCGGCTGGAATGGCGAACCCGAGCACAAGGAGAGGAGAAATGAGGTGCGTTTTAGAAACTTTTCCCGATCTCACGGCATACCATCTTCTGGGTTTCCCATGCATGTTTTGATGTAGGAAGATGCCCTTGTACCTGGAGATTTGAGACCCATGGGGTGGGTACCCCGCAGTATTACTTTAAAGTATCTGCATTTGCTCACCCAACCTCACCAATCCTCTCAGCCGCAAGAGTGTCCAGCCTTATGTCTCATCCAGCTGTGGGTCTAGATATGGTCAATCCAGGTTGCATCAGAGACCCTGAACGGATTTTGTAAGAATTTCTCTCTCTTTCACTGTCTTTGCTTTGTGGGTTTTTTAAAGTAATGTATGTTTAGAATGGGGTTTGGCTGCTTTTCCCTGCTGTGTTTATGCCGCTTTACACCCTCTTGATTCACTTGCAGAGAGATATCGATACATAGGTTTTCAGATTCATACTAGTCAGATATATTCTTGTGCGGTGACTAGGGGGTGTTGAGTCCAGTTCACTGAGCAGGGAGTAGGCCTTGTCTAGTACATATTTGGCTTATGGAGCGGTGTCTGAGCTAATTTCAAACCCTTGTTTTATGGATCACCCCACCTCACCTTTCCAGTTAAGCAGACATAGTGTGTCTTCTAAAGGTGTGACTCTGTTCTGTTTTGTAATTCAGTTCAAGTGTAGCGATTTTGACATTCCCTCTATAAGCGATATCTTAGGATAAGTGCCTTTTTCTGTGTGACTTATTTCACTTAGAATCATCGTACCTAAATCCACTCATCATGCTGCTAACTAGCCTTATGACATTGATTTCATGGCTGAGTGATATTGCATTGTGCCAAGTACCACCATTTCTTTATCCATTTTTCTCTTTCCTGGGATATTGAAGGTGTACCGAAGCGGAGGTTCTTGGCAACAGAGCAGCCGTAAACTTTAGGGTGCCTGTGTCTTGTTGATTTTTAGTTTTCCCAATTTATACGCCCATGAGTGGAAGTGCCCTATGCTCTCTACGCTGTGTTTATTACTTGTTTCAGGACACACCGTACTCTTCTCCAGAGTGCCTGTTGGCAATTTACATCCCGCCCATCAGCGTAGCAAGGCTCCCTTGTCTCCATGGCCTGTCCTGCTTTTCTGGTTTTTACACTTTGTTCAGCATGGCCCTTTTGACCGAGGGCAAGCGAGACTTCTTTGTAGTGCTGATTTGCCCTTCTGGCTTGCTTGGTTGGCCAAAAAGGGCGTATGCGTTTTTTCCTGAATATATTCAGGAAAAAACGCATACGCCCTTTTTGGCCAAGGGCATCATTGTCAACGTTTTGCCACTTTTCATGTGCTTTAAAGGCGAGTTGAATCTACCTCCTGAAATCTGTTTCCTGTAAATCTGCCTTGCTTTCAAATCCTCTTCGTTGCCTTCCCTCAATATATTTGTGGACGAGAGTTCTCATTTATAACTCTGCACGTTTGTGAATTGCAGTTCCCCTGAGCTCCATTTGTCTCCTCGCTTTTTTGGGAGCTGGCCGCAAAAGCGCAAGATTGCTTCAGGCCCTATTTTGGTTCTGGGGGGCAGGCTGAGCCTGTGGTTCATTCTTCTTCCTGATGGGAAAATGGAGTGACCTGTGCCTGTCCCAACACCTAGGGCTAGTCTCTCGTTGGTTCCCCGTCTTCCCCTTCATCCTCAGGACAAATTGCAACCTGGACGAAACAGTAGGTTAAAGGTGCTGATTCTCCAAGTAGGGAGATGGTTAGTCAAGGGGCTGGAATGGTGAACCCGAGCACAAGGAGAGGAGAAATGAGGTGCGTTTTAGAAACCTTTCCCGATCTAATGGCATACCATCTTCTGGGTTTCCCATGCATGTTTTGATGTAGGAAGATTCCCTTGTACCTGGAGATTTGAGACCCATGTGGTGGGTACCCCGCGGTATTACTTTAAAGTATCTGCATTTGCTCACCCAACCTCACCAATCCTCTCAGCCCCAAGAGTGTCCAGCCTTATGTCTCATCCAGCTGTGGGTCTAGATATGGTCAATCCAGGTTGCATCAGAGACCCTGAACGGATTTTGTAAGAATTTCTCTCTCTTTCACTGTCTTCGCTTTGTGGGTTTTTTAAAGTAATGTATGTTTAGAATGGGGTTTGGCTGCTTTTCCCTGCTGTGTTTATGCCGCTTTACACCCTCTTGATTCACTTGCAGAGAGATATCGATACATAGGTTTTCAGATTCATACTAGTCAGATATATTCTTGTGCGGTGACTAGGGTGTGTTGAGTCCAGTTCACTGAGCAGGGAGTAGGCCTTGTCTAGTACATATTTGGCTTATGGAGCGGTGTCTGAGCTAATTTCAAACCCTTGTTTTATGCATCACCCCACCTCACCTTTCCAGTTAAGCAGACATAGTGTGTCTTCTAAAGGTGTGACTCTGTTCTGTTTTGTAATTCAGTTCAAGTGTAGCGATTTTGACATTCCCTCTATAAGCGATATCTTAGGATAAGTGCCTTTTTCTGTGTGACTTATTTCACTTAGAATCATTGTACCTAAATCCACTCATCATGCTGCTAACTAGCCTTATGACATTGATTTCATGGCTGAGTGATATTGCACTGTGCCAAGTACCACCATTTCTTTATCCATTTTTCTCTTTCCTGGTATATTGAAGGTGTACCGAAACGGAGGTTCTTGGCAACAGAGCAGCCGTAAACTTTAGGGTGCCTGTGTCTTGTTGATTTTTAGTTTTCCCAATTTATACGCCCATGAGTGGAAGTGCCCTATGCTCTCTACGCTGTGTTTATTACTTGTTTCAGGACACACCGTACTCTTCTCCAGAGTGCCTGTTGGCAATTTACATCCCGCCCATCAGCGTAGCAAGGCTCCCATGTCTCCATGGCCTGTCCTGCTTTTCTGGTTTTTACAGTTTGTTCAGCATGGCCCTTTTGACCGAGGGCAAGCGAGACTTCTTTGTAGCGCTGATTTCCCCTTCCGGCTTGCTTGGTTGGCCAAAAAGGGCGTATGCGTTTTTTCCTGAATATATTCAGGAAAAAACGCATACGCCCTTTTTGGCCAAGGGCATCATTGTCAACGTTTTGTCACTTTTCATGTGCTTTAAAGGCGAGTCAAATCTACCTCCTGAAATCTGTTTCCTGCAAATCTGCCTTGCTTTCAAATCCTCTTCGTTGCCATCCCTCAATATATTTGTGGACGAGAGATCTCATTTATAACTCTGCACGTTTGTGAATTGCAGTGCCCCTGAGCTCCATTTGTCTCCTCGCTTTTTTGGGAGCTGGCCGCAAAAGCGCAGGATTGCTTCAGGCCCTATTTTGGTTTTGGGGGGCAGGCTGAGCCTGTGGTTCATTCTTCTTCCTGATGGGAAAATGGAGTGACCTGTGCCTGTCCCAACACCTAGGGCTAGTCTCTCGTTGGTTCCCCGTCTTCCCGTTCATCCTCAGGACAAACTGCAACCTGGACGAAACAGGAGGTTAAAGGTGCTGATTCTCCAAGTAGGGAGATGGTTAGTCAAGCGGCTGGAATGGCGAACCCGAGCACAAGGAGAGGAGAAATGAGGTGCGTTTTAGAAACTTTTCCCGATCTCACGGCATACCATCTTCTGGGTTTCCCATGCATGTTTTGATGTAGGAAGATGCCCTGGTACCTGGAGATTTGAGACCCATGGGGTGGGTACCCCGCAGTATTACTTTAAAGTATCTGCATTTGCTCACCCAACCTCACCAATCCTCTCAGCCGCAAGAGTGTCCAGCCTTATGTCTCATCCAGCTGTGGGTCTAGATATGGTCAATCCAGGTTGCATCAGAGACCCTGAACGGATTTTGTAAGAATTTCTCTCTCTTTCACTGTCTTTGCTTTGTGGGTTTTTTAAAGTAATGTATGTTTAGAATGGGGTTTGGCTGCTTTTCCCTGCTGTGTTTATGCCGCTTTACACCCTCTTGATTCACTTGCAGAGAGATATCGATACATAGGTTTTCAGATTCATACTAGTCAGATATATTCTTGTGCGGTGACTAGGGGGTGTTGAGTCCAGTTCACTGAGCAGGGAGTAGGCCTTGTCTAGTACATATTTGGCTTATGGAGCGGTGTCTGAGCTAATTTCAAACCCTTGTTTTATGGATCACCCCACCTCACCTTTCCAGTTAAGCAGACATAGTGTGTCTTCTAAAGGTGTGACTCTGTTCTGTTTTGTAATTCAGTTCAAGTGTAGCGATTTTGACATTCCCTCTATAAGCGATATCTTAGGATAAGTGCCTTTTTCTGTGTGACTTATTTCACTTAGAATCATCGTACCTAAATCCACTCATCATGCTGCTAACTAGCCTTATGACATTGATTTCATGGCTGAGTGATATTGCATTGTGCCAAGTACCACCATTTCTTTATCCATTTTTCTCTTTCCTGGGATATTGAAGGTGTACCGAAGCGGAGGTTCTTGGCAACAGAGCAGCCGTAAACTTTAGGGTGCCTGTGTCTTGTTGATTTTTAGTTTTCCCAATTTATACGCCCATGAGTGGAAGTGCCCTATGCTCTCTACGCTGTGTTTATTACTTGTTTCAGGACACACCGTACTCTTCTCCAGATTGCCTGTTGGCAATTTACATCCCGCCCATCAGCGTAGCAAGGCTCCCATGTCTCCATGGCCTGTCCTGCTTTTCTGGTTTTTACAGTTTGTTCAGCATGGCCCTTTTGAACGAGGGCAAGCGAGACTTCTTTGTGGCGCTGATTTGCCCTTCCGGCTTGCTTGGTTGGCCAAAAAGGGCGTATGCGTTTTTTCCTGAATATATTCAGGAAAAAACGCATATGCCCTTTTTGGCCAAGGGCATCATTGTCAACGTTTTGTCACTTTTCATGTGCTTTAAAGGCGAGTCGAATCTACCTCCTGAAATCTGTTTCCTGCAAATCTGCCTTGCTTTCAAATCCTCTTCGTTGCCTTCCCTCAAAATATTTGTGGACGAGAGATCTCATTTATAACTCTGCACGTTTGTGAATTGCAGTGCCCCTGAGCTCCATTTGTCTCCTCGCTTTTTTGGGAGCTGGCCGCAAAAGCGCAGGATTGCTTCAGGCCCTATTTTGGTTTTGGGGGGCAGGCTGAGCCTGTGGTTCATTCTTCTTCCTGATGGGAAAATGGAGTGACCTGTGCCTGTCCCAACACCTAGGGCTAGTCTCTCGTTGGTTCCCCGTCTTCCCGTTCATCCTCAGGACAAACTGCAACCTGGACGAAACAGGAGGTTAAAGGTGCTGATTCTCCAAGTAGGGAGATGATTAGTCAAGCGGCTGGAATGGCGAACCCGAGCACAAGGAGAGGAGAAATGACGTGCGTTTTAGAAACTTTTCCCGATCTCACGGCATACCATCTTCTGGGTTTCCCATGCATGATTTGATGTAGGAAGATGCCCTTGTACCCGGAGATTTGAGACCCATGGGGTGGGTACCCCGCAGTATTACTTTAAAGTATCTGCATTTGCTCACCCAACCTCACCAATCCTCTCAGCCGCAAGAGTGTCCAGCCTTATGTCTCATCCAGCTGTGGGTCTAGATATGGTCAATCCAGGTTGCATCAGAGACCCTGAACGGATTTTGTAAGAATTTCTCTCTCTTTCACTGTCTTTGCTTTGTGGGTTTTTTAAAGTAATGTATGTTTAGAATGGGGTTTGGCTGCTTTTCCCTGCTGTGTTTATGCCGCTTTACACCCTCTTGATTCACTTGCAGAGAGATATCGATACATAGGTTTTCAGATTCATACTAGTCAGATATATTCTTGTGCGGTGACTAGGGGGTGTTGAGTCCAGTTCACTGAGCAGGGAGTAGGCCTTGTCTAGTACATATTTGGCTTATGGAGCGGTCTCTGAGCTAATTTCAAACCCTTGTTTTATGCATCACCCCACCTCACCTTTCCAGTTAAGCAGCCATAGTGTGTCTTCTAAAGGTGTGACTCTGTTCTGTTTTGTAATTCAGTTCAAGTGTAGCGATTTTGACATTCCCTCTATAAGCGATATCTTAGGATAAGTGCCTTTTTCTGTGTGACTTATTTCACTTAGAATCATCGTACCTAAATCCACTCATCATGCTGCTAACTAGCCTTATGACATTGATTTCATGGCTGAGTGATATTTCATTGTGCCAAGTACCACCATTTCTTTATCCATTTTTCTCTTTCCTGGGATATTGAAGGTGTACCGAAGCGGAGGTTCTTGGCAACAGAGCAGCCGTAAACTTTAGGGTGCCTGTGTCTTGTTGATTTTTAGTTTTCCCAATTTATACGCCCATGAGTGGAAGTGCCCTATGCTCTCTACGCTGTGTTTATTACTTGTTTCAGGACACACCGTACTCTTCTCCAGATTGCCTGTTGGCAATTTACATCCCGCCCATCAGCGTAGCAAGGCTCCCATGTCTCCATGGCCTGTCCTGCTTTTCTGGTTTTTACAGTTTGTTCAGCATGGCCCTTTTGACCGAGGGCAAGCGAGACTTCTTTGTAGCGCTGATTTGCCCTTCTGGCTTGCTTGGTTGGCCAAAAAGGGCGTATGCGTTTTTTCCTGAATATATTCAGGAAAAAACGCATACGCCCTTTTTGGCCAAGGGCATCATTGTCAACGTTTTGTCACTTTTCATGTGCTTTAAAGGCGAGTCGAATCTACCTCCTGAAATCTGTTTCCTGCAAATCTGCCTTGCTTTCAAATCCTCTTCGTTGCCTTCCCTCAAAATATTTGTGGACGAGAGATCTCATTTATAACTCTGCACGTTTGTGAATTGCAGTGCCCCTGAGCTCCATTTGTCTCCTCGCTTTTTTGGGAGCTGGCCGCAAAAGCGCAGGATTGCTTCAGGCCCTATTTTGGTTTTGGGGGGCAGGCTGAGCCTGTGGTTCATTCTTCTTCCTGATGTGAAAATGGAGTGACCTGTGCCTGTCCCAACACCTAGGGCTAGTCTCTCGTTGGTTCCCCGTCTTCCCGTTCATCCTCAGGACAAACTGCAACCTGGACGAAACAGGAGGTTAAAGGTGCTGATTCTCCAAGTAGGGAGATGGTTAGTCAAGCGGCTGGAATGGCGAACCCGAGCACAAGGAGAGGAGAAATGAGGTGCGTTTTAGAAACTTTTCCCGATCTCACGGCATACCATCTTCTGGGTTTCCCATGCATGTTTTGATGTAGGAAGATGCCCTTGTACCCGGAGATTTGAGACCTATGGGGTGGGTACCCCGCAGTATTACTTTAAAGTATCTGCATTTGCTCACCCAACCTCACCAATCCTCTCAGCCGCAAGAGTGTCCAGCCTTATGTCTCATCCAGCTGTGGGTCTAGATATGGTCAATCCAGGTTGCATCAGAGACCCTGAACGGATTTTGTAAGAATTACTCTCTCTTTCACTGTCTTTGCTTTGTGGGTTTTTTAAAGTAATGTATGTTTAGAATGGGGTTTGGCTGCTTTTCCCTGCTGTGTTTATGCCGCTTTACACCCTCTTGATTCACTTGCAGAGAGATATCGATACATAGGTTTTCAGATTCATACTAGTCAGATATATTCTTGTGCGGTGACTAGGGGGTGTTGAGTCCAGTTCACTGAGCAGGGAGTAGGCCTTGTCTAGTACATATTTGGCTTATGGAGCAGTGTCTGAGCTAATTTCAAACCCTTGTTTTATGCATCACCCCACCTCACCTTTCCAGTTAAGCAGCCATAGTGTGTCTTCTAAAGGTGTGACTCTGTTCTGTTTTGTAATTCAGTTCAAGTGTAGCGATTTTGACATTCCCTCTATAAGCGATATCTTAGGATAAGTGCCTTTTTCTGTGTGACTTATTTCACTTAGAATCATCGTACCTAAATCCACTCATCATGCTGCTAACTAGCCTTATGACATTGATTTCATGGCTGAGTGATATTTCATTGTGCCAAGTACCACCATTTCTTTATCCATTTTTCTCTTTCCTGGGATATTGAAGGTGTACCGAAGCGGAGGTTCTTGGCAACAGAGCAGCCGTAAACTTTAGGGTGCCTGTGTCTTGTTGATTTTTAGTTTTCCCAATTTATACGCCCATGAGTGGAAGTGCCCTATGCTCTCTACGCTGTGTTTATTACTTGTTTCAGGACACACCGTACTCTTCTCCAGATTGCCTGTTGGCAATTTACATCCCGCCCATCAGCGTAGCAAGGCTCCCATGTCTCCATGGCCTGCCCTGCTTTTCTGGTTTTTATAGTTTGTTCAGCATGGCCCTTTTGACCGAGGGCAAGCGAGACTTCTTTGTAGCGCTGATTTGCCCTTCCGGCTTGCTTGGTTGGCCAAAAAGGGCGTATGCGTTTTTTCCTGAATATATTCAGGAAAAAACGCATACGCCCTTTTTGGCCAAGGGCATCATTGTCAACGTTTTGTCACTTTTCATGTGCTTTAAAGACGAGTCGAATCTACCTCCTGAAATCTGTTTCCTGCAAATCTGCCTTGCTTTCAAATCCTCTTCGTTGCCTTCCCTCAAAATATTTGTGGACGAGAGATCTCATTTATAACTCTGCACGTTTGTGAATTGCAGTGCCCCTGAACTCCATTTGTCTCCTCGCTTTTTTGGGAGCTGGCCGCAAAAGCGCAGGATTGCTTCAGGCCCTATTTTGGTTTTGGGGGGCAGGCTGAGCCTGTGGTTCATTCTTCTTCCTGATGGGAAAATGGAGTGACCTGTGCCTGTCCCAACACCTAGGGCTAGTCTCTCGTTGGTTCCCCGTCTTCCCGTTCATCCTCAGGACAAACTGCAACCTGGACGAATCAGGAGGTTAAAGGTGCTGATTCTCCAAGTAGGGAGATGGTTAGTCAAGCGGCTGGAATGGCGAACCCGAGCACAAGGAGAGGAGAAATGAGGTGCGTTTTAGAAACTTTTCCCGATCTCACGGCATACCATCTTCTGGGTTTCCCATGCATGTTTTGATGTAGGAAGATGCCCTTGTACCCGGAGATTTGAGACCTATGGGGTGGGTACCCCGCAGTATTACTTTAAAGTATCTGCATTTGCTCACCCAACCTCACCAATCCTCTCAGCCGCAAGAGTGTCCAGCCTTATGTCTCATCCAGCTGTGGGTCTAGATATGGTCAATCCAGGTTGCATCAGAGACCCTGAACGGATTTTGTAAGAATTTCTCTCTCTTTCACTGTCTTTGCTTTGTGGGTTTTTTAAAGTAATGTATGTTTAGAATGGGGTTTGGCTGCTTTTCCCTGCTGTGTTTATGCCGCTTTACACCCTCTTGATTCACTTGCAGAGAGATATCGATACATAGGTTTTCAGATTCATACTAGTCAGATATATTCTTGTGCGGTGACTAGGGGGTGTTGAGTCCAGTTCACTGAGCAGGGAGTAGGCCTTGTCTAGTACATATTTGGCTTATGGAGCGGTCTCTGAGCTAATTTCAAACCCTTGTTTTATGGATCACCCCACCTCACCTTTCCAGTTAAGCAGACATAGTGTGTCTTCTAAAGGTGTGACTCTGTTCTGTTTTGTAATTCAGTTCAAGTGTAGCGATTTTGACATTCCCTCTATAAGCGATATCTTAGGATAAGTGCCTTTTTCTGTGTGACTTATTTCACTTAGAATCATCGTACCTAAATCCACTCATCATGCTGCTAACTAGCCTTATGACATTGATTTCATGGCTGAGTGATATTGCATTGTGCCAAGTACCACCATTTGTTTATCCATTTTTCTCTTTCCTGGAATATTGAAGGTGTACCGAAGCGGAGGTTCTTGGCAACAGAGCAGCCGTAAACTTTAGGGTGCCTGTGTCTTGTTGATTTTTAGTTTTCCCAATTTATACGCCCATGAGTGGAAGTGCCCTATGCTCTCTACGCTGTGTTTATTACTTGTTTCAGGACACACCGTACTCTTCTCCAGATTGCCTGTTGGCAATTTACATCCCGCCCATCAGCGTAGCAAGGCTCCCATGTCTCCATGGCCTGTCCTGCTTTTCTGGTTTTTACAGTTTGTTCAGCATGGCCCTTTTGAACGAGGGCAAGCGAGACTTCTTTGTGGCGCTGATTTGCCCTTCCGGCTTGCTTGGTTGGCCAAAAAGGGCGTATGCGTTTTTTCCTGAATATATTCAGGAAAAAACGCATACGCCCTTTTTGGCCAAGGGCATCATTGTCAACGTTTTGTCACTTTTCATGTGCTTTAAAGGCGAGTCGAATCTACCTCCTGAAATCTGTTTCCTGCAAATCTGCCTTGCTTTCAAATCCTCTTCGTTGCCTTCCCTCAAAATATTTGTGGACGAGAGATCTCATTTATAACTCTGCACGTTTGTGAATTGCAGTGCCCCTGAGCTCCATTTGTCTCCTCGCTTTTTTGGGAGCTGGCCGCAAAAGCGCAGGATTGCTTCAGGCCCTATTTTGGTTTTGGGGGGCAGGCTGAGCCTGTGGTTCATTCTTCTTCCTGATGGGAAAATGGAGTGACCTGTGCCTGTCCCAACACCTAGGGCTAGTCTCTCGTTGGTTCCCCGTCTTCCCGTTCATCCTCAGGACAAACTGCAACCTGGACGAAACAGGAGGTTAAAGGTGCTGATTCTCCAAGTAGGGAGATGGTTAGTCAAGCGGCTGGAATGGCGAACCCGAGCACAAGGAGAGGAGAAATGACGTGCGTTTTAGAAACTTTTCCCGATCTCACGGCATACCATCTTCTGGGTTTCCCATGCATGATTTGATGTAGGAAGATGCCCTTGTACCCGGAGATTTGAGACCCATGGGGTGGGTACCCCGCAGTATTACTTTAAAGTATCTGCATTTGCTCACCCAACCTCACCAATCCTCTCAGCCGCAAGAGTGTCCAGCCTTATGTCTCATCCAGCTGTGGGTCTAGATATGGTCAATCCAGGTTGCATCAGAGACCCTGAACGGATTTTGTAAGAATTTCTCTCTCTTTCACTGTCTTTGCTTTGTGGGTTTTTTAAAGTAATGTATGTTTAGAATGGGGTTTGGCTGCTTTTCCCTGCTGTGTTTATGCCGCTTTACACCCTCTTGATTCACTTGCAGAGAGATATCGATACATAGGTTTTCAGATTCATACTAGTCAGATATATTCTTGTGCGGTGACTAGGGGGTGTTGAGTCCAGTTCACTGAGCAGGGAGTAGGCCTTGTCTAGTACATATTTGGCTTATGGAGCGGTGTCTGAGCTAATTTCAAACCCTTGTTTTATGCATCACCCCACCTCACCTTTCCAGTTAAGCAGCCATAGTGTGTCTTCTAAAGGTGTGACTCTGTTCTGTTTTGTAATTCAGTTCAAGTGTAGCGATTTTGACATTCCCTCTATAAGCGATATCTTAGGATAAGTGCCTTTTTCTGTGTGACTTATTTCACTTAGAATCATCGTACCTAAATCCACTCATCATGCTGCTAACTAGCCTTATGACATTGATTTCATGGCTGAGTGATATTGCATTGTGCCAAGTACCACCATTTGTTTATCCATTTTTCTCTTTCCTGGGATATTGAAGGTGGACCAAAGCGGAGGTTCTTGGCAACAGAGCAGCCGTAAACTTTAGGGTGCCTGTGTCTTGTTGATTTTTAGTTTTCCCAATTTATACGCCCATGAGTGGAAGTGCCCTATGCTCTCTACGCTGTGTTTATTACTTGTTTCAGGACACACCGTACTCTTCTCCAGAGTGCCTGTTGGCAATTTACATCCCGCCCATCAGCGTAGCAAGGCTCCCATGTCTCCATGGCCTGTCCTGCTTTTCTGGTTTTTACAGTTCGTTCAGCATGGCCCTTTTGACCGAGGGCAAGCGAGACTTCTTTGTAGCGCTGATTTGCCCTTCCGGCTTGCTTGGTTGGCCAAAAAGGGCGTATGCGTTTTTTCCTGAATATATTCAGGAAAAAACGCATACGCCCTTTTTGGCCAAGGGCATCATTGTCAACGTTTTGTCACTTTTCATGTGCTTTAAAGGCGAGTCGAATCTACCTCCTGAAATCTGTTTCCTGCAAATCTGCCTTGCTTTCAAATCCTCTTCGTTGCCTTCCCTCAAAATATTTGTGGACGAGAGATCTCATTTATAACTCTGCACGTTTGTGAATTGCAGTGCCCCTGAGCTCCATTTGTCTCCTCGCTTTTTTGGGAGCTGGCCGCAAAAGCGCAGGATTGCTTCAGGCCCTATTTTGGTTTTGGGGGGCAGGCTGAGCCTGTGGTTCATTCTTCTTCCTGATGGGAAAATGGAGTGACCTGTGCCTGTCCCAACACCTAGGGCTAGTCTCTCGTTGGTTCCCCGTCTTCCCGTTCATCCTCAGGACAAATTGCAACCTGGACGAAACAGGAGGTTAAAGGTGCTGATTCTCCAAGTAGGGAGATGGTTAGTCAAGCGGCTGGAATGGCGAACCCGAGCACAAGGAGAGGAGAAATGAGGTGCGTTTTAGAAACCTTTCCCGATCTCATGGCATACCATCTTCTGGGTTTCCCATGCATGTTTTGATGTAGGAAGATGCCCTTGTACCTGGAGATTTGAGACCCATGGGGTGTGTTCCCCGCAGTGTTACTTTAAATTATCTGCGTTTGCTCACCCAACCTCACCAATCCTCTCAGCCCCAAGAGTGTCCAGCCTTATATCTCATCCAGCTGTGGGTCTAGATATGGTCAATCCAGGTTGCATCAAAGACCCTGAACGGATTTTGTAAGAATTTCTCTCTCTTTCACTGTCTTTGCTTTGTGGCTTTTTTAAAGTAATGTATGTTTAGAATGGGGTTTGGCTGCTTTTCCCTGCTGTGTTTATGCCGCTTTACACCCTCTTGATTCACTTGCAGAGAGATATCGATACATAGGTCTTCAGATTCATACTAGTCAGATATATTCTTGTGCGGTGACTAGGGGGTGTTGAGTCCAGTTCACTGAGCAGGGAGTAGGCCTTGTCTAGTACATATTTGGCTTATGGAGCGGTGTCTGAGCTAATTTCAAACCCTTTTTTTATGCATCACCCCACCTCACCTTTCCGGTTAAGCAGCCATAGTGTGTCTTCTAAAGGTGTGCCTCTGTTCTGTTTTGTAATTCAGTTCAAGTGTAGCGATTTTGACATTCCCTCTATAAGCGATATCTTAGGATAAGTGCCTTTTTCTGTGTGACTATTTCACTTAGAATCATCGTACCTAAATCCACTCATCATGCTGCTAACTAGCCTTATGACATTGATTTCATGGCTGAGTGATATTGCATTGTGCCAAGTACCACCATTTCTTTATCCATTTTTCTCTTTCCTGGGATACTGAAGGTGTACCGAAGCGGAGGTTCTTGGCAACAGAGCAGCCGTAAAGTTTGGGGTGCCGGTGTCTTGTTGATTTTTAGTTTTCCCAATTTATACGCCCATGAGTGGAAGTGCCCTATGCTCTCAACGCTGTGTTTATTACTTGTTTCAGGACACACCGTACTCTTCTCCAGAGTGCCTGTTGGCAATTTACATCCCACCCATCAGCGTAGCAAGGCTCCCATGTCTCCATGGCCTGTCCTGCTTTTCTGGTTTTTACAGTTTGTTCAGCATGGCCCTTTTGACCGAGGGCAAGCGAGACTTCTTTGTAGCGCTGATTTGCCCTTCCGGCTTGCTTGGTTGGCCAAAAAGGGCGTATGCGTTTTTTCCTGAATATATTCAGGAAAAAGCGCATACGCCCTTTTTGGCCAAGGGCATCATTGTCAACCTTTTGCCGCTTTTCATGTGCTTTAAATGCGAGTCGAATCTACCTCCTGAAATCTGTTTCCTGCAAATCTGCCTTGCTTTCAAATCCTCTTCGTTGCCTTCCCTCAATATATTTGTGGACGAGAGTTCTCATTTATAACTCTGCACGTTTGTGAATTGCAGTGCCCCTGAGCTCCATTTGTCTCCTCGCTTTTTTTGGGGCTGGCCGCAAAAGCGCAGGATTGCTTCAGGCCCTATTTTGGTTCTGGGGGGCAGGCTGAGCCTGTGGTTCATTCTTCTTCCTGATGGGAAAATGGAGTGACCTGTGCCTGTCCCATCACCTAGGGCTAGTCTCTCGTTGGTTCCCCATCTTCCCGTTCATCCTCAGGACAAATTGCAACCTGGACGAAACAGGAGGTTAAAGGTGCTGATTCTCCAAGTAGAGAGATGGTTAGTCAAGCGGCTGGAATGGCGAACCCGAGCACAAGGAGAGGAGAAATGAGGTGCGTTTTAGAAACATTTCCCGATCTCACGGCATACCATCTTCTGGGTTTCCCATGCATGTTTTGATGTAGGAAGATTCCCTTGTACCTGGAGATTTGAGAACCATGGGGTGGGTACCCCGCGGTATTACTTTAAAGTATCTGCATTTGCTCACCCAACCTCACCAATCCTCTCAGCCCCAAGAGTGTCCAGCCTTATGACTCATCCAGCTGTGGGTCTAGATATGGTCAATCCAGGTTGCATCATAGACCCTGAACGGATTTTGTAAGAATTTCTCTCTCTTTCACTGTCTTTGTTTTGTGGGTTTTTTAAAGTAATTTATGTTTAGAATCGGGCTTGGCTGCTTTTCCCTGCTGTGTTGATGCCGCTTTACACCCTCTTGATTCACTTGCAGAGAGATATCGATACATAGGTTTTCAGATTCTTACTAGTCAGATATATTCTTGTGTGGTGACTAGGGTGTGTTGAGTCCAGTTCACTGAGCAGGGAGTAGGCCTTGTCTATTACATATTTGGCTTATGGAGCGGTCTCTGAGCTAATTTCAAACCCTTGTTTTATGCATCACCCCACCTCACCTTTCCCGTTAAGCAGCCATAGTGTGTCTTCTAAAGGTGTGACTCTGTTCTGTTTTGTAATTCAGTTCAAGTGTAGCGATTTTGACATTCCCTCTATAAGCGATATCTTAGGATAAGTGTCTTTTTCTGTGTGACTTATTTCACTTAGAATCATCGTACCTAAATCCACTCATCATGCTGCTAACTAGCCTTATGACATTGATTTCATGGCTGAGTGATATTCCATTGTGCCAAGTACCACCATTTCTTTATCCATTTTTCTCTTTCCTGGGATATTGAAGGTGTACCGAAGCGGAGGTTCTTGGCAACAGAGCAGCCGTAAACTTTAGGGTGCCTGTGTCTTGTTGATTTTTAGTTTTCCCAATTTATACGCCCATGAGTGGAAGTGCCCTATGCTCTCTACGCTGTGTTTATTACTTGTTTCAGGACACACCGTACTCTTCTCCAGAGTGCCTGTTGGCAATTTACATCCCGCCCATCAGCGTAGCAAGGCTCCCATGTCTCCATGGCCTGTCCTGCTTTTCTGGTTTTTACACTTTGTTCAGCATGGCCCTTTTGACCGAGGGCAAGCGAGACTTCTTTGTAGCGCTGATTTGCCCTTCAGGCTTGCTTGGTTGGCCAAAAAGGGCGTATGCGTTTTTTCCTGAATATATTCAGGAAAAAACGCATACGCCCTTTTTGGCCAAGGGCATCATTGTCAACGTTTTGCCGCTTTTCATGTGCTTTAAAGACGAGTCGAATCTACCTCCTGAAATCTGTTTCCTGCAAATCTGCCTTGCTTTCAAATCCTCTTCGTTGCCTTCCCTCAATATATTTGTGGACGAGAGTTCTCATTTATAACTCTGCACGTTTGTGAATTGCAGTGCCCCTGAGCTCCATTTGTCTCCTCGCTTTTTAGGGAGCTGGCCGCAAAAGCGCAGGATTGTTTCAGGCCCTATTTTAGTTCTGCGGGGCAGGCTGAGCCTGTGGTTCATTCTTCTTCCTGATGGGAAAATGGAGTGACCTATGCCTGTCCCAACACCTAGGGCTCGTCTCTCGTTGGTTCTGCGTCTTCCCATTCATCCTCAGGACAAATTGCAACCTGGACGAAACTGGAGGTTAAAGGTGCTGATTCTCCAAGTAGAGAGATGGTTAGTCAAGCGGCTGGAATGGCGAATCCGAGAACAAGGAGAGGAGAAATGAGGTGCGTTTTAGAAACATTTCCCGATCTCACGGCATACCATCTTCTGGGTTTCCCATGCATGTTTTGATGTAGGAAGATTCCCTTGTACCTGGAGATTTGAGACCCATGGGGTGGGTACCCCGCGGTATTACTTTAAAGTATCTGCATTTGCTCACCCAACCTCACCAATCCTCTCAGCCCCAAGAGTGTCCAGCCTTATGTCTCATCCAGCTGTGGGTCTAGATATGGTCAATCCAGGTTGCATCAGAGACCCTGAACGGATTTTGTAAGAATTTCTCTCTCTTTCACTGTCTTTGCTTTGTGGGTTTTTTAAAGTAATGTATGTTTAGAATGGGGTTTGGCTGCTTTTCCCTGCTGTGTTTATGCCGCTTTACACCCTCTTGATTCACTTGCAGAGAGATATCAATACATAGGTTTTCAGATTCATACTAGTCAGATATATTCTTGTGCGGTGACTAGGGGGTGTTGAGTCCAGTACACTGAGCAGGGAGTAGGCCTTGTCTATTACATATTTGGCTTATGGAGCAGTGTCTGAGCTAATTTCAAACCCTTGTTTTATGCATCACCCCACCTCACCTTTCCCGTTAAGCAGCCATAGTGTGTCTTCTAAAGGTGTGACTCTGTTCTGTTTTGTAATTCAGTTCAAGTGTAGCGATTTTGACATTCCCTCTAGAAGCGATATCTTAGGATAAGGGCATTTTTCTGTGTGACTTATTTCACTTAGAATCATCGTACCTAAATCCACTCATCATGCTGCTAACTAGCCTTATGACATTGATTTCATGGCTGAGTGATATTCCATTGTGCCAAGTACCACCATTTCTTTATCCATTTTTCTCTTTCCTGGGATATTGAAGGTGTACCGAAGCGCAGGTTATTGGCAACGGAGCAGCCGTAAAGTTTGGGGTGCCTGTGTCTTTTTGACTTTTAGTTTTCCCAATTTATACGCCCATGAGTGGAAGTGCCCTATGCTCTCTACGCTGTGTTTATTACTTGTTTCAGGACACACCGTACTCTTCTCCAGAGTGCCTGTTGGCAATTTACATCCCGCCCATCAGCGTAGCAAGGCTCCCATGTCTCCATGGCCTGTCCTGCTTTTCTGTTTTTTACATTTTGTTCAGCATGGCCCTTTTGACCGAGGGCAAGCGAGACTTCTTTGTAGCGCTGATTTGCACTTCCGGCTTGCTTGGTTGGCCAAAAAGGGCGTATGCGTTTTTTCCTGAATATATTCAGGAAAAAACGCATACGCCCTTTTTGGCCAAGGGCATCATTGTCAACGTTTTGCCGCTTTTCATGTGCTTTAAAGGCGAGTCGAATCTACCTCCTGAAATCTGTTTCCTGCAAATCTGCCTTGCTTTCAAATCCTCTTCGTTGCCTTCCCTCAATATATTTGTGGACGAGAGTTCTCATTTATAACTCTGCACGTTTGTGAATTGCAGTGCCCCTGAGCTCCATTTGTCTCCTCGCTTTCTTGGGAGCTGGCCGCAAAAGCGCAGGATTGCTTCAGGCCCTATTTTGGTTCTGGGGGGCAGGCTGAGCCTGTGGTTCATTCTTCTTCCTGATGGGAAAATGGAGTGACCTATGCCTGTCCCAACACCTAGGGCTAGTCTCTCGTTGGTTCCCCGTCTTCCCGTTCATCCTCAGGACAAACTGCAACCTGGACGAAACAGGAGGTTAAAGGTGCTGATTCTCCAAGTAGGGAGATGGTTAGTCAAGCGGCTGGAATGGCGAACTCGAGCACAAGGAGAGGAGAAATGAGGTGCGTTTTAGAAACCTTTCCCGATCTCATGGCATACCATCTTCTGGGTTTCCCATGCATGTTTTGATGTAGGAAGATGCCCTTGTACCTGGAGATTTGAGACCCATGGGGTGGGTACCCCGCGGTATTACTTTAAAGTATCTGCATTTCCTCACCCAGCCTCACCAATCCTCTCAGCCCCAAGAGTGTCCAGCCTTATGTCTCATCCAGCTGTGGGTCTAGATATGGTCAATCCAGGTTGCATCATAGACCCTGAATGGATTTTGTAAGAATTTCTCTCTCTTTAACTGTTTTGTTTTGTGGGTTTTTTAAAGTAATTTATGTTTAGAATCGGGCTTGGCTGATTTTCCCTGCTGTGTTGATGCCGCTTTACACCCTCTTGATTCACTTGCAGAGAGATATCGATACATAGGTTTTCAGATTCTTACTAGTCAAATATATTCTTGTGTGGTGACTAGGGTGTGTTGACTCCAGTTCACTGAGCAGGGAGTAGGCCTTGTCTATTACATATTTGGCTTATGGAGCGGTCTCTGAGCTAATTTCAAACCCTTGTTTTATGCATCACCCCACCTCACCTTTCCCGTTAAGCAGCCATAGTGTGTCTTCTAAAGGTGTGACTCTGTTCTCTTTTGTAATTCAGTTCAAGTGTAGCGATTTTGACATTCCCTCTATAAGCGATATCTTAGGATAAGTGTCTTTTTCTGTGTGACTTATTTCACTTAGAATCATCGTACCTAAATCCACTCATCATGCTGCTAACTAGCCTTATGACATTGATTTCATGGCTGAGTGATATTCCATTGTGCCAAGTACCACCATTTCTTTATCCATTTTTCTCTTTCCTGGGATATTGAAGGTGTACCGAAGCGGAGGTTCTTGGAAACAGAGCAGCCGTAAACTTTAGGGTGCCTGTGTCTTGTTGATTTTTAGTTTTCCCAATTTATATGCCCATGAGTGGAAGTGCCCTATGCTCTCAACGCTGTGTTTATTACTTGTTTCAGGACACACCGTACTCTTCTCCAGAGTGCCTGTTGGCAATTTACATCCCGCCCATCAGCGTAGCAAGGCTCCCATGTCTCCATGGCCTGTCCTGCTTTTCTGGTTTTTACACTTTGTTCAGCATGGCCCTTTTGACCGAGGGCAAGCGAGACTTCTTTGTAGCGCTGATTTGCCCTTCCGGCTTGCTTGGTTGGCCAAAAAGGGCGTATGCGTTTTTTCCTGAATATATTCAGGAAAAAACGCATACGCCCTTTTTGGCCAAGGGCATCATTGTCACCGTTTTGCCGCTTTTCATGTGCTTTAAACGCGAGTCGAATCTACCTCCTGAAATCTGTTTCCTGCAAATCTGCCTTGCTTTCAAATCCTCTTCGTTGCCTTCCCTCAATATATTTGTGCACGAGAGTTCTCATTTATAACACTGCACGTTTGTGAATTGCAGTGCCCCTGAGCTCCATTTGTCTTCTCGCTTTTTAGGGAGCTGGCCGCAAAAGCGCAGGATTGCTTCAGGCCCTATTTTAGTTCTGGGGGGCAGGCTGAGCCTGTGGTTCATTCCTCGTGCTGATGGGAAAATGGAGTGACCTATGCCTGTCACAACACCTAGGGCTCATCTCTCGTTGGTTCTGCGTCTTCCCATTCATCCTCAGGACAAATTGCAACCTGTAAAATCAGGAGGTTAAAGGTGCTGATTCTCCAAGTAGAGAGATGGTTAGTCAAGCGGCTGGAATGGCGAACCCGAGCACAAGGAGAGGAGAAATGAGGTGCGTTTTAGAAACCTTTCCCGATCTCACGGCATACCATCTTCTGGGTTTCCCATGCATGTTTTGATGTAGGAAGATGCCCTTGTACCTGGAGATTTGAGACCCATGGGGTGGGTACCCCGCGGTATTACTTTAAAGTATCTGCATTTGCTCACCCAACCTCACCAATCCTCTCAGCCCCAAGAGTGTCCAGCCTTATGTCTCATCCAGCTGTGGGTCTAGATATGGTCAATCCAGGTTGCATCAGAGACCCTGAACGGATTTTGTAAGAATTTCTCTCTCTTTCACTGTCTTTGCTTTGTGGGTTTTTTAAAGTAATGTATGTTTAGAATGGAGTTTGGCTGCTTTTCCCTGCTGTGTTTATGCCGCTTTACACCCTCTTGATTCACTTGCAGAGAGATATCAATACATAGGTTTTCAGATTCATACTAGTCAGATATATTCTTGTGCGGTGACTAGGGGGTGTTGAGTCCAGTACACTGAGCAGGGAGTAGGCCTTGTCTATTACATATTTGGCTTATGGAGCGGTGTCTGAGCTAATTTCAAACCCTTGTTTTATGCATCACCCCACCTCACCTTTCCCGTTAAGCAGCCATAGTGTGTCTTCTAAAGGTGTGCCTCTGTTCTTTTTGTAATTCAGTTCAAGTGTAACGATTTTGACATTCCCTCAGTAAGCGATATCTTAGGAGAAGGGCCTTTTACTGTGTGACTTATTTCACTTAGAATCATCGTACCTAAATTCACTCATCATGCTGCTAACTAGCCTTATGACATTGATTTCATGGCTGAGTGATATTCCATTGTGTCAAGTACCACCATTTCTTTATCCATTTTTCTCTTTCCTGGGATATTGAAGGTGTACCGAAGCGGAGGTTCTTGGCAACAGAGCAGCCATAAACTTTAGGGTGCCTGTGTCTTCTTGATTTTTAGTTTTCCCAATTTATACGCCCATGAGTGGAAGTGCCCTATGCTCTCTACGCTGTGTTTATTACTTGTTTCAGGACACACCGTACTCTTCTCCAGAGTGCCTGTTGGCAATTTACATCCCGCCCATCAGCGTAGCAAGGCTCCCATGTCTCCATGGCCTGTCCTGCTTTTCTGGTTTTTACAGTTTGTTCAGCATGGCCCTTTTGACCGAGGGCAAGCGAGACTTCTTTGTAGCGCTGATTTGCCCTTCCGGCTTGCTTGGTTGGCCAAAAAGGGCGTATGCGTTTTTTCCTGAATATATTCAGGAAAAAACGCATACGCCCTTTTTGGCCAAGGGCATCATTGTCACCGTTTTGCCGCTTTTCATGTGCTTTAAACGCGAGTCGAATCTACCTCCTGAAATCTGTTTCCTGCAAATCTGCCTTGCTTTCAAATCCTCTTCGTTGCCTTCCCTCAATATATTTGTGCACGAGAGTTCTCATTTATAACACTGCACGTTTGTGAATTGCAGTGCCCCTGAGCTCCATTTGTCTCCTCGCTTTTTAGGGAGCTGGCCGCAAAAGCGCAGGATTGCTTCAGGCCCTATTTTAGTTCTGGGGGGCAGGCTGAGCCTGTGGTTCATTCTTCGTGCTGATGGGAAAATGGAGTGACCTATGCCTGTCACAACACCTAGGGCTCGTCTCTCGTTGGTTCTGCGTCTTCCCATTCATCCTCAGGACAAATTGCAACCTGTAAAATCAGGAGGTTAAAGGTGCTGATTCTCCAAGTAGAGAGATGGTTAGTCAAGCGGCTGGAATGGCGAACCCGAGCACAAGGAGAGGAGAAATGAGGTGCGTTTTAGAAACCTTTCCCGATCTCACGGCATACCATCTTCTGGGTTTCCCATGCATGTTTTGATGTAGGAAGATGCCCTTGTACCTGGAGATTTGAGACCCATGGGGTGGGTACCCCGCGGTATTACTTTAAAGTATCTGCATTTGCTCACCCAACCTCACCAATCCTCTCAGCCCCAAGAGTGTCCAGCCTTATGTCTCATCCAGCTGTGGGTCTAGATATGGTCAATCCAGGTTGCATCAGAGACCCTGAACGGATTTTGTAAGAATTTCTCTCTCTTTCACTGTCTTTGCTTTGTGGGTTTTTTAAAGTAATGTATGTTTAGAATGGAGTTTGGCTGCTTTTCCCTGCTGTGTTTATGCCGCTTTACACCCTCTTGATTCACTTGCAGAGAGATATCAATACATAGGTTTTCAGATTCATACTAGTCAGATATATTCTTGTGCGGTGACTAGGGGGTGTTGAGTCCAGTACACTGAGCAGGGAGTAGGCCTTGTCTATTACATATTTGGCTTATGGAGCGGTGTCTGAGCTAATTTCAAACCCTTGTTTTATGCATCACCCCACCTCACCTTTCCCGTTAAGCAGCCATAGTGTGTCTTCTAAAGGTGTGCCTCTGTTCTTTTTGTAATTCAGTTCAAGTGTAACGATTTTGACATTCCCTCAGTAAGCGATATCTTAGGAGAAGGGCCTTTTACTGTGTGACTTATTTCACTTAGAATCATCGTACCTAAATTCACTCATCATGCTGCTAACTAGCCTTATGACATTGATTTCATGGCTGAGTGATATTCCATTGTGTCAAGTACCACCATTTCTTTATCCATTTTTCTCTTTCCTGGGATATTGAAGGTGTACCGAAGCGGAGGTTCTTGGCAACAGAGCAGCCATAAACTTTAGGGTGCCTGTGTCTTCTTGATTTTTAGTTTTCCCAATTTATACGCCCATGAGTGGAAGTGCCCTATGCTCTCTACGCTGTGTTTATTACTTGTTTCAGGACACACCGTACTCTTCTCCAGAGTGCCTGTTGGCAATTTACATCCCGCCCATCAGCGTAGCAAGGCTCCCCTGTCTCCATGGCCTGTCCTGCTTTTCTGGTTTTTACAGTTTGTTCAGCATGGCCCTTTTGACCGAGGGCAAGCGAGACTTCTTTGTAGCGCTGATTTGCCCTTCCGGCTTGCTTGGTTGGCCAAAAAGGGCGTATGCGTTTTTTCCTGAATATATTCAGGAAAAAACGCATACGCCCTTTTTGGCCAAGGGCATCATTGTCAACGTTTTGCCGCTTTTCATGTGCTTTAAAGGCGAGTCGAATCTACCTCCTGAAATCTGTTTCCTGCAAATCTGCCTTGCTTTCAAATCCTCTTCGTTGCCTTCCCTCAATATATTTGTGGACGAGAGTTCTCATTTATAACTCTGCACGTTTGTGAATTGCAGTGCCCCTGAGCTCTATTTGTCTCCTCGCTTTTTTGGGAGCTGGCCGCAAAAGCGCAGGATTGCTTCAGGCCCTATTTTAGTTCTGGGGGGCAGGCTGAGCCTGTGGTTCATTCTTCTTCCTGATGGGAAAATGGAGTGACCTATGCCTGTCCCAACACCTAGGGCTCGTCTCTCATTGGTTCCACGTTTTCCCGTTCATCCTCAGGACAGATTGCAACCTGTACAATCAGGAGGTTAAAGGTGCTCATTCTCCAAATAGGGAGATGGTTAGTCAAGCAGCTGGAATGGTGAACCCGAGCACAAGGAGAGGAGAAATGAGGTGCGTTTTAGAAACATTTCCCGATCTCACGGCATACCATCTTCTGGGTTTCCCATGCATGTTTTGATGTAGGAAGATTCCCTTGTACCTGGAGATTTGAGACCCATGGGGTGGGTACCCCGCGGTATTACTTTAAAGTATCTGCATTTGCTCACCCAACCTCACCAATCCTCTCAGCCCCAAGAGTGTCCAGCCTTATGTCTCATCCAGCTGTGGGTCTAGATATGGTCAATCCAGGTTGCATCAGAGACCCTGAACGGATTTTGTAAGAATTTCTCTCTCTTTCACTGTCTTTGCTTTGTGGGTTTTTTAAAGTAATGTATGTTTAGAATGGGGTTTGGCTGCTTTTCCCTGCTGTGTTTATGCCGCTTTACACCCTCTTGATTCACTTGCAGAGAGATATCAATACATAGGTTTTCAGATTCATACTAGTCAGATATATTCTTGTGCGGTGACTAGGGGGTGTTGAATCCAGTACACTGAGCAGGGAGTAGGCCTTGTCTATTACATATTTGGCTTATGGAGCAGTGTCTGAGCTAATTTCAAACCCTTGTTTTATGCATCACCCCACCTCACCTTTCCCGTTAAGCAGCCATAGTGTGTCTTCTAAAGGTGTGACTCTGTTCTGTTTTGTAATTCAGTTCAAGTGTAGCGATTTTGACATTCCCTCTAGAAGCGATATCTTAGGATAAGGGCCTTTTTCTGTGTGACTTATTTCACTTAGAATCATCGTACCTAAATCCACTCATCATGCTGCTAACTAGCCTTATGTCATTGATTTCATGGCTGAGTGATATTCCATTGTGCCAAGTACCACCATTTCTTTATCCATTTTTCTCTTTCCTGGGATATTGAAGGTGTACCGAAGCGCAGGTTATTGGCAACGGAGCAGCCGTAAAGTTTGGGGTGCCTGTGTCTTTTTGACTTTTAGTTTTCACAATTTATACGCCCATGAGTGGAAGTGCCCTATGCTCTCTACGCTGTGTTTATTACTTGTTTCAGGACACACCGTACTCTTCTCCAGAGTGCCTGTTGGCAATTTACATCCCGCCCATCAGCGTAGCAAGGCTCCCATGTCTCCATGGCCTGTCCTGCTTTTCTGTTTTTTACATTTTGTTCAGCATGGCCCTTTTGACCGAGGGCAAGCGAGACTTCTTTGTAGCGCTGATTTGCACTTCCGGCTTGCTTGGTTGGCGAAAAAGGGCGTATGCGTTTTTTCCTGAATATATTCAGGAAAAAACGCATACGCCCTTTTTGGCCAAGGGCATCATTGTCAACGTTTTGCCGCTTTTCATGTGCTTTAAAGGCGAGTCGAATCTACCTCCTGAAATCTGTTTCCTGCAAATCTGCCTTGCTTTCAAATCCTCTTCGTTGCCTTCCCTCAATATATTTGTGGACGAGAGTTCTCATTTATAACTCTGCACGTTTGTGAATTGCAGTGCCCCTGAGCTCCATTTGTCTCCTCGCTTTCTTGGGAGCTGGCCGCAAAAGCGCAGGATTGCTTCAGGCCCTATTTTGGTTCTGGGGGGCAGGCTGAGCCTGTGGTTCATTCTTCTTCCTGATGGGAAAATGGAGTGACCTGTGCCTGTCCCAACACCTAGGGCTAGTGTCTCGTTGGTTCCCCGTCTTCCCGTTCATCCTCAGGACAAACTGCAACCTGGACGAAACAGGAGGTTAAAGGTGCTGATTCTCCAAGTAGGGAGATGGTTAGTCAAGCGGCTGGAATGGCGAACTCGAGCACAAGGAGAGGAGAAATGAGGTGCGTTTTAGAAACCTTTCCCGATCTCATGGCATACCATCTTCTGGGTTTCCCATGCATGTTTTGATGTAGGAAGATTCCCTTGTACCTGGAGATTTGAGACCCATGGGGTGGGTACCCCGCGGTATTACTTTAAAGTATCTGCATTTCCTCACCCAGCCTCACCAATCCTCTCAGCCCCAAGAGTGTCCAGCCTTATGTCTCATCCAGCTGTGGGTCTAGATATGGTCAATCCAGGTTGCATCATAGACCCTGAATGGATTTTGTAAGAATTTCTCTCTCTTTAACTGTTTTGTTTTGTGGGTTTTTTAAAGTAATTTATGTTTAGAATCGGGCTTGGCTGATTTTCCCTGCTGTGTTGATGCCGCTTTACACCCTCTTGATTCACTTGCAGAGAGATATCGATACATAGGTTTTCAGATTCTTACTAGTCAAATATATTCTTGTGTGGTGACTAGGGTGTGTTGACTCCAGTTCACTGAGCAGGGAGTAGGCCTTGTCTATTACATATTTGGCTTATGGAGCGGTCTCTGAGCTAATTTCAAACCCTTGTTTTATGCATCACCCCACCTCACCTTTCCCGTTAAGCAGCCATAGTGTGTCTTCTAAAGGTGTGACTCTGTTCTCTTTTGTAATTCAGTTCAAGTGTAGCGATTTTGACATTCCCTCTATAAGCGATATCTTAGGATAAGTGTCTTTTTCTGTGTGACTTATTTCACTTAGAATCATCGTACCTAAATCCACTCATCATGCTGCTAACTAGCCTTATGACATTGATTTCATGGCTGAGTGATATTCCATTGTGCCAAGTACCACCATTTCTTTATCCATTTTTCTCTTTCCTGGGATATTGAAGGTGTACCGAAGCGGAGGTTCTTGGAAACAGAGCAGCCGTAAACTTTAGGGTGCCTGTGTCTTGTTGATTTTTAGTTTTCCCAATTTATATGCCCATGAGTGGAAGTGCCCTATGCTCTCAACGCTGTGTTTATTACTTGTTTCAGGACACACCGTACTCTTCTCCAGAGTGCCTGTTGGCAATTTACATCCCGCCCATCAGCGTAGCAAGGCTCCCATGTCTCCATGGCCTGTCCTGCTTTTCTGGTTTTTACACTTTGTTCAGCATGGCCCTTTTGACCGAGGGCAAGCGAGACTTCTTTGTAGCGCTGATTTGCCCTTCCGGCTTGCTTGGTTGGCCAAAAAGGGCGTATGCGTTTTTTCCTGAATATATTCAGGAAAAAACGCATACGCCCTTTTTGGCCAAGGGCATCATTGTCACCGTTTTGCCGCTTTTCATGTGCTTTAAACGCGAGTCGAATCTACCTCCTGAAATCTGTTTCCTGCAAATCTGCCTTGCTTTCAAATCCTCTTCGTTGCCTTCCCTCAATATATTTGTGCACGAGAGTTCTCATTTATAACACTGCACGTTTGTGAATTGCAGTGCCCCTGAGCTCCATTTGTCTCCTCGCTTTTTAGGGAGCTGGCCGCAAAAGCGCAGGATTGCTTCAGGCCCTATTTTAGTTCTGGGGGGCAGGCTGAGCCTGTGGTTCATTCTTCGTGCTGATGGGAAAATGGAGTGACCTATGCCTGTCACAACACCTAGGGCTCATCTCTCGTTGGTTCTGCGTCTTCCCATTCATCCTCAGGACAAATTGCAACCTGTAAAATCAGGAGGTTAAAGGTGCTGATTCTCCAAGTAGAGAGATGGTTAGTCAAGCGGCTGGAATGGCGAACCCGAGCACAAGGAGAGGAGAAATGAGGTGCGTTTTAGAAACCTTTCCCGATCTCACGGCATACCATCTTCTGGGTTTCCCATGCATGTTTTGATGTAGGAAGATGCCCTTGTACCTGGAGATTTGAGACCCATGGGGTGGGTACCCCGCGGTATTACTTTAAAGTATCTGCATTTGCTCACCCAACCTCACCAATCCTCTCAGCCCCAAGAGTGTCCAGCCTTATGTCTCATCCAGCTGTGGGTCTAGATATGGTCAATCCAGGTTGCATCAGAGACCCTGAACGGATTTTGTAAGAATTTCTCTCTCTTTCACTGTCTTTGCTTTGTGGGTTTTTTAAAGTAATGTATGTTTAGAATGGAGTTTGGCTGCTTTTCCCTGCTGTGTTTATGCCGCTTTACACCCTCTTGATTCACTTGCAGAGAGATATCAATACATAGGTTTTCAGATTCATACTAGTCAGATATATTCTTGTGCGGTGACTAGGGGGTGTTGAGTCCAGTACACTGAGCAGGGAGTAGGCCTTGTCTATTACATATTTGGCTTATGGAGCGGTGTCTGAGCTAATTTCAAACCCTTGTTTTATGCATCACCCCACCTCACCTTTCCCGTTAAGCAGCCATAGTGTGTCTTCTAAAGGTGTGCCTCTGTTCTTTTTGTAATTCAGTTCAAGTGTAACGATTTTGACATTCCCTCAGTAAGCGATATCTTAGGAGAAGGGCCTTTTACTGTGTGACTTATTTCACTTAGAATCATCGTACCTAAATTCACTCATCATGCTGCTAACTAGCCTTATGACATTGATTTCATGGCTGAGTGATATTCCATTGTGTCAAGTACCACCATTTCTTTATCCATTTTTCTCTTTCCTGGGATATTGAAGGTGTACCGAAGCGGAGGTTCTTGGCAACAGAGCAGCCATAAACTTTAGGGTGCCTGTGTCTTCTTGATTTTTAGTTTTCCCAATTTATACGCCCATGAGTGGAAGTGCCCTATGCTCTCTACGCTGTGTTTATTACTTGTTTCAGGACACACCGTACTCTTCTCCAGAGTGCCTGTTGGCAATTTACATCCCGCCCATCAGCGTAGCAAGGCTCCCATGTCTCCATGGCCTGTCCTGCTTTTCTGGTTTTTACACTTTGTTCAGCATGGCCCTTTTGACCGAGGGCAAGCGAGACTTCTTTGTAGCGCTGATTTGCCCTTCCGGCTTGCTTGGTTGGCCAAAAAGGGCGTATGCGTTTTTTCCTGAATATATTCAGGAAAAAACGCATACGCCCTTTTTGGCCAAGGGCATCATTGTCACCGTTTTGCCGCTTTTCATGTGCTTTAAACGCGAGTCGAATCTACCTCCTGAAATCTGTTTCCTGCAAATCTGCCTTGCTTTCAAATCCTCTTCGTTGCCTTCCCTCAATATATTTGTGCACGAGAGTTCTCATTTATAACACTGCACGTTTGTGAATTGCAGTGCCCCTGAGCTCCATTTGTCTCCTCGCTTTTTAGGGAGCTGGCCGCAAAAGCGCAGGATTGCTTCAGGCCCTATTTTAGTTCTGGGGGGCAGGCTGAGCCTGTGGTTCATTCTTCGTGCTGATGGGAAAATGGAGTGACCTATGCCTGTCACAACACCTAGGGCTCGTCTCTCGTTGGTTCTGCGTCTTCCCATTCATCCTCAGGACAAATTGCAACCTGTAAAATCAGGAGGTTAAAGGTGCTGATTCTCCAAGTAGAGAGATGGTTAGTCAAGCGGCTGGAATGGCGAACCCGAGCACAAGGAGAGGAGAAATGAGGTGCGTTTTAGAAACCTTTCCCGATCTCACGGCATACCATCTTCTGGGTTTCCCATGCATGTTTTGATGTAGGAAGATTCCCTTGTACCTGGAGATTTGAGACCCATGGGGTGGGTACCCCGCGGTATTACTTTAAAGTATCTGCATTTGCTCACCCAACCTCACCAATCCTCTCAGCCCCAAGAGTGTCCAGCCTTATGTCTCATCCAGCTGTGGGTCTAGATATGGTCAATCCAGGTTGCATCAGAGACCCTGAACGGATTTTGTAAGAATTTCTCTCTCTTTCACTGTCTTTGCTTTGTGGGTTTTTTAAAGTAATGTATGTTTAGAATGGGGTTTGGCTGCTTTTCCCTGCTGTGTTTATGCCGCTTTACACCCTCTTGATTCACTTGCAGAGAGATATCAATACATAGGTTTTCAGATTCATACTAGTCAGATATATTCTTGTGCGGTGACTAGGGGGTGTTGAGTCCAGTACACTGAGCAGGGAGTAGGCCTTGTCTATTACATATTTGGCTTATGGAGCAGTGTCTGAGCTAATTTCAAACCCTTGTTTTATGCATCACCCCACCTCACCTTTCCCGTTAAGCAGCCATAGTGTGTCTTCTAAAGGTGTGACTCTGTTCTGTTTTGTAATTCAGTTCAAGTGTAGCGATTTTGACATTCCCTCTAGAAGCGATATCTTAGGATAAGGGCCTTTTTCTGTGTGACTTATTTCACTTAGAATCATCGTACCTAAATCCACTCATCATGCTGCTAACTAGCCTTATGTCATTGATTTCATGGCTGAGTGATATTCCATTGTGCCAAGTACCACCATTTCTTTATCCATTTTTCTCTTTCCTGGGATATTGAAGGTGTACCGAAGCGCAGGTTATTGGCAACGGAGCAGCCGTAAAGTTTGTGGTGCCTGTGTCTTTTTGACTTTTAGTTTTCACAATTTATACGCCCATGAGTGGAAGTGCCCTATGCTCTCTACGCTGTGTTTATTACTTGTTTCAGGACACACCGTACTCTTCTCCAGAGTGCCTGTTGGCAATTTACATCCCGCCCATCAGCGTAGCAAGGCTCCCATGTCTCCATGGCCTGTCCTGCTTTTCTGTTTTTTACATTTTGTTCAGCATGGCCCTTTTGACCGAGGGCAAGCGAGACTTCTTTGTAGCGCTGATTTGCACTTCCGGCTTGCTTGGTTGGCCAAAAAGGGCGTATGCGTTTTTTCCTGAATATATTCAGGAAAAAACGCATACGCCCTTTTTGGCCAAGGGCATCATTGTCAACGTTTTGCCGCTTTTCATGTGCTTTAAAGGCGAGTCGAATCTACCTCCTGAAATCTGTTTCCTGCAAATCTGCCTTGCTTTCAAATCCTCTTCGTTGCCTTCCCTCAATATATTTGTGGACGAGAGTTCTCATTTATAACTCTGCACGTTTGTGAATTGCAGTGCCCCTGAGCTCCATTTGTCTCCTCGCTTTCTTGGGAGCTGGCCGCAAAAGCGCAGGATTGCTTCAGGCCCTATTTTGGTTCTGGGGGGCAGGCTGAGCCTGTGGTTCATTCTTCTTCCTGATGGGAAAATGGAGTGACCTGTGCCTGTCCCAACACCTAGGGCTAGTCTCTCGTTGGTTCCCCGTCTTCCCGTTCATCCTCAGGACAAACTGCAACCTGGACGAAACAGGAGGTTAAAGGTGCTGATTCTCCAAGTAGGGAGATGGTTAGTCAAGCGGCTGGAATGGCGAACTCGAGCACAAGGAGAGGAGAAATGAGGTGCGTTTTAGAAACCTTTCCCGATCTCATGGCATACCATCTTCTGGGTTTCCCATGCATGTTTTGATGTAGGAAGATTCCCTTGTACCTGGAGATTTGAGACCCATGGGGTGGGTACCCCGCGGTATTACTTTAAAGTATCTGCATTTCCTCACCCAGCCTCACCAATCCTCTCAGCCCCAAGAGTGTCCAGCCTTATGTCTCATCCAGCTGTGGGTCTAGATATGGTCAATCCAGGTTGCATCATAGACCCTGAATGGATTTTGTAAGAATTTCTCTCTCTTTAACTGTTTTGTTTTGTGGGTTTTTTAAAGTAATTTATGTTTAGAATCGGGCTTGGCTGATTTTCCCTGCTGTGTTGATGCCGCTTTACACCCTCTTGATTCACTTGCAGAGAGATATCGATACATAGGTTTTCAGATTCTTACTAGTCAAATATATTCTTGTGTGGTGACTAGGGTGTGTTGACTACAGTTCACTGAGCAGGGAGTAGGCCTTGTCTATTACATATTTGGCTTATGGAGCGGTCTCTGAGCTAATTTCAAACCCTTGTTTTATGCATCACCCCACCTCACCTTTCCCGTTAAGCAGCCATAGTGTGTCTTCTAAAGGTGTGACTCTGTTCTCTTTTGTAATTCAGTTCAAGTGTAGCGATTTTGACATTCCCTCTATAAGCGATATCTTAGGATAAGTGTCTTTTTCTGTGTGACTTATTTCACTTAGAATCATCGTACCTAAATCAACTCATCATGCTGCTAACTAGCCTTATGACATTGATTTCATGGCTGAGTGATATTCCATTGTGCCAAGTACCACCATTTCTTTATCCATTTTTCTCTTTCCTGGGATATTGAAGGTGTACCGAAGCGGAGGTTCTTGGAAACAGAGCAGCCGTAAACTTTAGGGTGCCTGTGTCTTGTTGATTTTTAGTTTTCCCAATTTATATGCCCATGAGTGGAAGTGCCCTATGCTCTCAACGCTGTGTTTATTACTTGTTTCAGGACACACCGTACTCTTCTCCAGAGTGCCTGTTGGCAATTTACATCCCGCCCATCAGCGTAGCAAGGCTCCCATGTCTCCATGGCCTGTCCTGCTTTTCTGGTTTTTACACTTTGTTCAGCATGGCCCTTTTGACCGAGGGCAAGCGAGACTTCTTTGTAGCGCTGATTTGCCCTTCCGGCTTGCTTGGTTGGCCAAAAAGGGCGTATGCGTTTTTTCCTGAATATATTCAGGAAAAAACGCATACGCCCTTTTTGGCCAAGGGCATCATTGTCACCGTTTTGCCGCTTTTCATGTGCTTTAAACGCGAGTCGAATCTACCTCCTGAAATCTGTTTCCTGCAAATCTGCCTTGCTTTCAAATCCTCTTCGTTGCCTTCCCTCAATATATTTGTGCACGAGAGTTCTCATTTATAACACTGCACGTTTGTGAATTGCAGTGCCCCTGAGCTCCATTTGTCTCCTCGCTTTTTAGGGAGCTGGCCGCAAAAGCGCAGGATTGCTTCAGGCCCTATTTTAGTTCTGGGGGGCAGGCTGAGCCTGTGGTTCATTCTTCGTGCTGATGGGAAAATGGAGTGACCTATGCCTGTCACAACACCTAGGGCTCATCTCTCGTTGGTTCTGCGTCTTCCCATTCATCCTCAGGACAAATTGCAACCTGTAAAATCAGGAGGTTAAAGGTGCTGATTCTCCAAGTAGAGAGATGGTTAGTCAAGCGGCTGGAATGGCGAACCCGAGCACAAGGAGAGGAGAAATGAGGTGCGTTTTAGAAACCTTTCCCGATCTCACGGCATACCATCTTCTGGGTTTCCCATGCATGTTTTGATGTAGGAAGATGCCCTTGTACCTGGAGATTTGAGACCCATGGGGTGGGTACCCCGCGGTATTACTTTAAAGTATCTGCATTTGCTCACCCAACCTCACCAATCCTCTCAGCCCCAAGAGTGTCCAGCCTTATGTCTCATCCAGCTGTGGGTCTAGATATGGTCAATCCAGGTTGCATCAGAGACCCTGAACGGATTTTGTAAGAATTTCTCTCTCTTTCACTGTCTTTGCTTTGTGGGTTTTTTAAAGTAATGTATGTTTAGAATGGAGTTTGGCTGCTTTTCCCTGCTGTGTTTATGCCGCTTTACACCCTCTTGATTCACTTGCAGAGAGATATCAATACATAGGTTTTCAGATTCATACTAGTCAGATATATTCTTGTGCGGTGACTAGGGGGTGTTGAGTCCAGTACACTGAGCAGGGAGTAGGCCTTGTCTATTACATATTTGGCTTATGGAGCGGTGTCTGAGCTAATTTCAAACCCTTGTTTTATGCATCACCCCACCTCACCTTTCCCGTTAAGCAGCCATAGTGTGTCTTCTAAAGGTGTGCCTCTGTTCTTTTTGTAATTCAGTTCAAGTGTAACGATTTTGACATTCCCTCAGTAAGCGATATCTTAGGAGAAGGGCCTTTTACTGTGTGACTTATTTCACTTAGAATCATCGTACCTAAATTCACTCATCATGCTGCTAACTAGCCTTATGACATTGATTTCATGGCTGAGTGATATTCCATTGTGTCAAGTACCACCATTTCTTTATCCATTTTTCTCTTTCCTGGGATATTGAAGGTGTACCGAAGCGGAGGTTCTTGGCAACAGAGCAGCCATAAACTTTAGGGTGCCTGTGTCTTCTTGATTTTTAGTTTTCCCAATTTATACGCCCATGAGTGGAAGTGCCCTATGCTCTCTACGCTGTGTTTATTACTTGTTTCAGGACACACCGTACTCTTCTCCAGAGTGCCTGTTGGCAATTTACATCCCGCCCATCAGCGTAGCAAGGCTCCCATGTCTCCATGGCCTGTCCTGCTTTTCTGGTTTTTACACTTTGTTCAGCATGGCCCTTTTGACCGAGGGCAAGCGAGACTTCTTTGTAGCGCTGATTTGCCCTTCCGGCTTGCTTGGTTGGCCAAAAAGGGCGTATGCGTTTTTTCCTGAATATATTCAGGAAAAAACGCATACGCCCTTTTTGGCCAAGGGCATCATTGTCACCGTTTTGCCGCTTTTCATGTGCTTTAAACGCGAGTCGAATCTACCTCCTGAAATCTGTTTCCTGCAAATCTGCCTTGCTTTCAAATCCTCTTCGTTGCCTTCCCTCAATATATTTGTGCACGAGAGTTCTCATTTATAACACTGCACGTTTGTGAATTGCAGTGCCCCTGAGCTCCATTTGTCTCCTCGCTTTTTAGGGAGCTGGCCGCAAAAGCGCAGGATTGCTTCAGGCCCTATTTTAGTTCTGGGGGGCAGGCTGAGCCTGTGGTTCATTCTTCGTGCTGATGGGAAAATGGAGTGACCTATGCCTGTCACAACACCTAGGGCTCGTCTCTCGTTGGTTCTGCGTCTTCCCATTCATCCTCAGGACAAATTGCAACCTGTAAAATCAGGAGGTTAAAGGTGCTGATTCTCCAAGTAGAGAGATGGTTAGTCAAGCGGCTGGAATGGCGAACCCGAGCACAAGGAGAGGAGAAATGAGGTGCGTTTTAGAAACCTTTCCCGATCTCACGGCATACCATCTTCTGGGTTTCCCATGCATGTTTTGATGTAGGAAGATGCCCTTGTACCTGGAGATTTGAGACCCATGGGGTGGGTACCCCGCGGTATTACTTTAAAGTATCTGCATTTGCTCACCCAACCTCACCAATCCTCTCAGCCCCAAGAGTGTCCAGCCTTATGTCTCATCCAGCTGTGGGTCTAGATATGGTCAATCCAGGTTGCATCAGAGACCCTGAACGGATTTTGTAAGAATTTCTCTCTCTTTCACTGTCTTTGCTTTGTGGGTTTTTTAAAGTAATGTATGTTTAGAATGGAGTTTGGCTGCTTTTCCCTGCTGTGTTTATGCCGCTTTACACCCTCTTGATTCACTTGCAGAGAGATATCAATACATAGGTTTTCAGATTCATACTAGTCAGATATATTCTTGTGCGGTGACTAGGGGGTGTTGAGTCCAGTACACTGAGCAGGGAGTAGGCCTTGTCTATTACATATTTGGCTTATGGAGCGGTGTCTGAGCTAATTTCAAACCCTTGTTTTATGCATCACCCCACCTCACCTTTCCCGTTAAGCAGCCATAGTGTGTCTTCTAAAGGTGTGCCTCTGTTCTTTTTGTAATTCAGTTCAAGTGTAACGATTTTGACATTCCCTCAGTAAGCGATATCTTAGGAGAAGGGCCTTTTACTGTGTGACTTATTTCACTTAGAATCATCGTACCTAAATTCACTCATCATGCTGCTAACTAGCCTTATGCCATTGATTTCATGGCTGAGTGATATTCCATTGTGTCAAGTACCACCATTTCTTTATCCATTTTTCTCTTTCCTGGGATATTGAAGGTGTACCGAAGCGGAGGTTCTTGGCAACAGAGCAGCCATAAACTTTAGGGTGCCTGTGTCTTCTTGATTTTTAGTTTTCCCAATTTATACGCCCATGAGTGGAAGTGCCCTATGCTCTCTACGCTGTGTTTATTACTTGTTTCAGGACACACCGTACTCTTCTCCAGAGTGCCTGTTGGCAATTTACATCCCGCCCATCAGCGTAGCAAGGCTCCCCTGTCTCCATGGCCTGTCCTGCTTTTCTGGTTTTTACAGTTTGTTCAGCATGGCCCTTTTGACCGAGGGCAAGCGAGACTTCTTTGTAGCGCTGATTTGCCCTTCTGGCTTGCTTGGTTGGCCAAAAAGGGCGTATGCGTTTTTTCCTGAATATATTCAGGAAAAAACGCATACGCCCTTTTTGGCCAAGGGCATCATTGTCAACGTTTTGCCGCTTTTCATGTGCTTTAAACGCGAGTCGAATCTACCTCCTGAAATCTGTTTCCTGCAAATCTGCCTTGCTTTCAAATCCTCTTCGTTGCCTTCCCTCAATATATTTGTGGACGAGAGTTCTCATTTATAACTCTGCACGTTTGTGAATTGCAGTGCCCCTGAGCTCTATTTGTCTCCTCGCTTTTTTGGGAGCTGGCCGCAAAAGCGCAGGATTGCTTCAGGCCCTATTTTAGTTCTGGGGGGCAGGCTGAGCCTGTGGTTCATTCTTCTTCCTGATGGGAAAATGGAGTGACCTATGCCTGTCCCAACACCTAGGGCTCGTCTCTCATTGGTTCCACGTTTTCCCGTTCATCCTCAGGACAGATTGCAACCTGTACAATCAGGAGGTTAAAGGTGCTCATTCTCCAAATAGGGAGATGGTTAGTCAAGCAGCTGGAATGGTGAACCCGAGCACAAGGAGAGGAGAAATGAGGTGCGTTTTAGAAACATTTCCCGATCTCACGGCATACCATCTTCTGGGTTTCCCATGCATGTTTTGATGTAGGAAGATTCCCTTGTACCTGGAGATTTGAGACCCATGGGGTGGGTACCCCGCGGTATTACTTTAAAGTATCTGCATTTGCTCACCCAACCTCACCAATCCTCTCAGCCCCAAGAGTGTCCAGCCTTATGTCTCATCCAGCTGTGGGTCTAGATATGGTCAATCCAGGTTGCATCACAGACCCTGAACGGATTTTGTAAGAATTTCTCTCTCTTTCACTGTCTTTGTTTTGTGGGTTTTTTAAGTAATTTATGTTTAGAATCGGGCTTGGCTGCTTTTCCCTGCTGTGTTGATGCCGCTTTACACCCTCTTGATTCACTTGCAGAGAGATATCCATACCTAGGTTTTCAGATTCTTACTAGTCAGATATATTCTTGTGTGGTGACTAGGGTGTGTTGAGTCCAGTTCACTGAGCAGGGAGTAGGCCTTGTCTATTACATATTAGGCTTATGGAGCGGTCTCTGAGCTAATTTCAAACCCTTGTTATATGCATCACCCCACCTCACCTTTCCTGTTAAGCAGCCATAGTGTGTCTTCTAAAGGTGTGACTCTGTTCTGTTTTGTAATTCAGTTCAAGTGTAGCGATTTTGACATTCCCTCTATAAGCGGTATCTTAGGATAAGTGTCTTTTTCTGTGTGACTTATTTCACTTAGAATCATCGTACCTAAATCCACTCATCATGCTGCTAACTAGCCTTATGACATTGATTTCATGGCTGAGTGATATTCCATTGTGCCAAGTACCACCATTTCTTTATACATTTTTCTCTTTCCTGGGATATTGAAGGTGTACCGAAGCGGAGATTCTTGGAAACAGAGCAGCCGTAAACTTTATGGTGCCTGTGTCTTGTTGATTTTTAGTTTTCCCAATTTATACGCCCATGAGTGGAAGTGCCCTATGCTCTCAACGCTGTGTTTATTACTTGTTTCAGGACACACCGTACTCTTCTCCAGAGTGCCTGTTGGCAATTTATATCCCACCCATCAGCGTAGCAAGGCTCCCATGTCTCCATGGCCTGTCCTGCTTTTCTGGTTTTTACTGTTTGTTCAGCATGGCCCTTTTGACCGAGGGCAAGTGAGACTTCTTTGTAGCGCTGATTTGCCCTTCCGGCTTGCTTGGTTGGCCAAAAAGGGCGTATGCGTTTTTTCCTGAATATATTCAGGAAAAAACGCATACGCCCTTTTTGGCCAAGGGCATCATTGTCACCGTTTTGCCGCTTTTCATGTGCTTTAAACGCGAGTCGAATCTACCTCCTGAAATCTGTTTCCTGCAAATCTACCTTGCTTTCAAATCCTCTTCGTTGCCTTCCCTCAATATATTTGTGGACGAGAGTTCTCATTTATAACTCTGCACGTTTGTGAATTGCAGTGCCCCTGAGCTCCATTTGTCTCCTCGCTTTCTTGGGACCTGGCCGCAAAAGCGCAGGATTGCTTCAGGCCCTATTTTGGTTCTGGGGGGCAGGCTGAGCCTGTGGTTCATTCTTCTTCCTGATGGGAAAATGGAGTGACCTATGCCTGTCCCAACACCTAGGGCTCGTCTCTCATTGGTTCCACGTTTTCCCGTTCATCCTCAGGACAGATTGCAACCTGTACAATCAGGAGGTTAAAGGTGCTCATTTTCCAAATAGGGAGATGGTTAGTCAAGCAGCTGGAATGGTGAACCCGAGCACAAGGAGAGGAGAAATGAGGTGCGTTTTAGAAACCTTTCCCGATCTCATGGCATACCATCTTCTGGGTTTCCCATGCATATTTTGATGTAGGAAGATGCCCTTGTACCTGGAGATTTGAGACCCATGGGGTGTGTTCCCCGCAGTGTTACTTTAAAGTATCTGCATTTGCTCACCCAACCTCACCAATCCTCTCAGCCCCAAGAGTGTCCAGCCTTATGTCTCATCCAGCTGTGGGTCTAGATATGGTCAATCCAGGTTGCATCAGAGACCCTGAACGGATTTTGTAAGAATTTCTCTCTCTTTCACTGTCTTTGTTTTGTGGGTTTTTTAAGTAATTTATGTTTAGAATCGGGCTTGGCTGCTTTTCCCTGCTGTGTTGATGCCGCTTTACACCCTCTTGATTCACTTGCAGAGAGATATCCATACCTAGGTTTTCAGATTCTTACTAGTCAGATATATTCTTGTGTGGTGACTAGGGTGTGTTGAGTCCAGTTCACTGAGCAGGGAGTAGGCCTTGTCTATTACATATTAGGCTTATGGAGCGGTCTCTGAGCTAATTTCAAACCCTTGTTATATGCATCACCCCACCTCACCTTTCCTGTTAAGCAGCCATAGTGTGTCTTCTAAAGGTGTGACTCTGTTCTGTTTTGTAATTCAGTTCAAGTGTAGCGATTTTGACATTCCCTCTATAAGCGGTATCTTAGGATAAGTGTCTTTTTCTGTGTGACTTATTTCACTTAGAATCATCGTACCTAAATCCACTCATCATGCTGCTAACTAGCCTTATGACATTGATTTCATGGCTGAGTGATATTCCATTGTGCCAAGTACCACCATTTCTTTATACATTTTTCTCTTTCCTGGGATATTGAAGGTGTACCGAAGCGGAGATTCTTGGAAACAGAGCAGCCGTAAACTTTAGGGTGCCTGTGTCTTGTTGATTTTTAGTTTTCCCAATTTATACGCCCATGAGTGGAAGTGCCCTATGCTCTCAACGCTGTGTTTATTACTTGTTTCAGGACACACCGTACTCTTCTCCAGAGTGCCTGTTGGCAATTTATATCCCACCCATCAGCGTAGCAAGGCTCCCATGTCTCCATGGCCTGTCCTGCTTTTCTGGTTTTTACTGTTTGTTCAGCATGGCCCTTTTGACCGAGGGCAAGTGAGACTTCTTTGTAGCGCTGATTTGCCCTTCCGGCTTGCTTGGTTGGCCAAAAAGGGCGTATGCGTTTTTTCCTGAATATATTCAGGAAAAAACGCATACGCCCTTTTTGGCCAAGGGCATCATTGTCAACGTTTTGCCGCTTTTCATGTGCTTTAAAGGCGAGTCGAATCTACCTCCTGAAATCTGTTTCCTGCAAATCTGCCTTGCTTTCAAATCCTCTTCGTTGCCTTCCCTCAATATATTTGTGGACGAGAGTTCTCATTTATAACTCTGCACGTTTGTGAATTGCAGTGCCCCTGAGCTCCATTTGTCTCCTCGCTTTTTTGGGAGCTGGCCGCAAAAGCGCAGGATTGCTTCAGGCCCTATATTGGTTCTGGGGGGCAGGCTGAGCCTGTGGTTCTTTCTTCTTCCTGATGGGAAAATGGACTGACCTATGCCTGTCCCAAAACCTAGGGCTCGTCGCTCGTTGGTTCCGCGTCTTCGCGTTCATCCTCAGGACAAATTGCAACCTGTACAATTCGGAGGTTAAAGGTGCTGATTCTCCAAGTAGGGAGATGGTTAGTCAAGCGGCTGGAATGGCGAACCCGAGCACAAGGAGAGGAGAAATGAGGTGCGTTTTAGAAACCTTTCCCGATCTCATGGCATACCATCTTCTGCGTTTCCCATGCATGTTTTGATGTAGGAAGATGCCCTTGTACCTGGAGATTTGAGACCCATGGGGTGTGTTCCCAGCAGTGTTACTTTAAAGTATCTGCGTTTGCTCACCCAACCTCACCAATCCTCTCAGCCCCAAGAGTGTCCAGCCTTATGTCTCATCCAGCTGTGGGTCTAGATATGGTCAATCCAGGTTGCATCATAGACACTGAACGGATTTTGTAAGAATTTCTCTCTCTTTCACTGTCTTTGTTTTGTGGTTTTTTTAAAGTAATTTATGTTTAGAATCGGGCTTGGCTGCTTTTCCCTGCTGTGTTGATGCCGCTTTACACCCTCTTGATTCACTTGCAGAGAGATATCGATACATAGGTTTTCAGATTCTTACTAGTCAGATATATTCTTGTGTGGTGACTAGGGTGTGTTGAGTCCAGTTCACTGAGCAGGGAGTAGGCCTTGTCTATTACATATTTGGCTTATGGAGCGGTCTCTGAGCTAATTTCAAACCCTTGTTTTATGCATCACCCCACCTCACCTTTCCCGTTAAGCAGCCATAGTGTGTCTTCTAAAGGTGTGACTCTGTTCTCTTTTGTAATTCAGTTCAAGTGTAGCGATTTTGACATTCCCTCTATAAGCAATATCTTAGGTTAAGTGTCTTTTTCTGTGTGACTTATTTCACTTAGAATCATCGTAACTAAATCCACTCATCATGCTGCTAACTAGCCTTATGACATTGATTTCATGGCTGAGTGATATTCCATTGTGCCAAGTACCACCATTTCTTTATCCATTTTTCTCTTTCCTGGGATATTGAAGGTGTACCGAAGCGGAGGTTCTTGGAAACAGAGCAGCCGTAATCTTTAGGGTGCCTGTGTCTTGTTGATTTTTAGTTTCCCAATTTATACGCCCATGAGTGGAAGTGCCCTATGCTCTCTACGCTGTGTTTATTACTTGTTTCAGGACACACCGTACCCTTCTCCAGAGTGCCTGTTGGCAATTTACATCCCGCCCATCAGCGTAGCAAGGCTCCCATGTCTCCATGGCCTGTCCTGCTTTTCTGGTTTTTACACTTTGTTCAGCATGGCCCTTTTGACCGAGGGCAAGCGAGACTTCTTTGTAGCGCTGATTTGCCCTTCCGGCTTGCTTGGTTGGCCAAAAAGGGCGTATGCGTTTTTTCCTGAATATATTCAGGAAAAAACGCATACGCCCTTTTTGGCCAAGGGCATCATTGTCAACGTTTTGCCGCTTTTCATGTGCTTTAAAGGCGAGTCGAATCTACCTCCTGAAATCTGTTTCCTGCATATCTGCCTTGCTTTTAAATCCTCTTCGTTGCCTCCCCTCAATATATTTGTGGACGAGAGTTTTCATTTATAACTCTGCACGTTTGTGAATTGCAGTGCCCGAGAGATCCATTTGTCTCCTCGCTTTTTTGGGAGCTGACCGCAAAAGCGCAGGATTGCTTCAGGCCCTATTTTGGTTCTGGGGGGCAGGCTGAGCCTGTGGTTCATTCTTCTTCCTGATGGGAAAATGGAGTGACCTGTGCCTGTCCCAAAACCTAGGGCCCGTCTCTCGTTGGTTCCCCGTCTTCCCGTTCATCCTCAGGACAAATTGCAACCTGGACGAAACAGGAGCTTAAAGGTGCTGATTCTCCAAGTAGGGAGATGGTTAGTCAAGCGGCTGGAATGGCGAACCCGAGCACAAGGAGAGGAGAAATGAGGTGCGTTTTAGAAACCTTTCCCGATCTCACGGCATACCATCTTCTGGGATTCCCATGCATGTTTTGATGTAGGAAGATTCCCTTGTACCTGGAGATTTGAGACCCATGGGGTGGGTACCCCGCGGTATTACTTTAAAGTATCTGCATTTGCTCACCCAACCTCACCAATCCTCTCAGCCCCAAGAGTGTCCAGCCTTATGTCTCATCCAGCTGTGGGTCTAGATATGGTCAATCCAGGTTGCATCAGAGACCCTGAACGGATTTTGTAAGAATTTCTCTCTCTTTCACTGTCTTTGTTTTGTGGGTTTTTTAAAGTAATGTATGTTTAGAATGGGGTTTGGCTGCTTTTCCCTGCTGTTTTTATGCCGCTTTACACCCTCTTGATTCACTTGCAGAGAGATATCGATACATAGGTTTTTGAGATTCATACTAGTCAGATATATTCTTGTGCGGTGACTAGGGGGTGTTGAGTCCAGTTCACTGAGCAGGGAGTAGGCCTTGTCTAGTACATATTTGGCTTATGGAGCGGTGTCTGAGCTAATTTCAAACCCTTGTTTTATGCATCACCCCACCTCACCTTTCCGGTTACGTAGCCATAGTGTGTCTTCTAAAGGTGTGACTCTGTTCTGTTTTGTAATTCAGTTCAAGTGTAGCGATTTTGGCATTCCCTCTATAAGCGATATCTTAGGATAAGTGCCTTTTTCTGTGTGACTTATTTCACTTAGAATCATCGTACCTAAATCCACTCATCATGCTGCTAAGTAGCCTTATGACATTGATTTCATGGCTGAGTGATATTCCATTGTGCCAAGTACCACCATTTCTTTATCCATTTTTCTCTTTCCTGGGATATTGAAGGTGTACCGAAGCGGAGATTCCTGGAAACAGAGCAGCCGTAAACTTTAGGGTGCCTGTGTCTTGTTGATTTTTAGTTTTCCCAATTTATACGCCCATGAGTGGAAGTGCCCTATGCTCTCTACGCTGTGTTTATTACTTGTTTCAGGACACACCGTACTGTTCTCCAGAGTGCCTGTTGGCAATTTACATCCCGCCCATCAGCGTAGCAAGGCTCCCATGTCTCCATGGCCTGTCCTGCTTTTCTGGTTTTTACACTTTGTTCAGCATGGCCCTTTTGACCGAGGGCAAGCGAGACTTCTTTGTAGCGCTGATTTGCCCTTCCGGCTTGCTTGCTTGGCCTAAAAGGGCGTATGCGTTTTTTCCTGAATATATTCAGGAAAAAACGCATACGCCCTTTTTGGCCAAGGGCATCATTGTCAACGTTTTGCCGCTTTTCATGTGCTTTAAAGGCGAGTCGAATCTACCTCCTGAAATCTGTTTCCTGCAAATCTGCCTTGCTTTCAAATCCTCTTCGTTGCCTTCCCTCAATATATTTGTGGACGAGAGTTCTCATTTATAACTCTGCACGTTTGTGAATTGCAGTGCCCCTGAGCTCCATTTGTCTCCTCGCTTTTTTGGGAGCTGGCCGCAAAAGCGCAAGATTGCTTCAGGCCCTATTTTGGTTCTGGGGGGCAGGCTGAGCCTGTGGTTCATTCTTCTTCCTGATGGGAAAATGGACTGACCTATGCCTGTCCCAACACCTAGGGCTCGTCTCTCGTTGGTTCCGCGTCTTCCCGTTCATCCTCAGGACAAATTGCAACCTGTACAATCAGGAGGTTAAAGGTGCTGATTCTCCAAGTAGGGAGATGGTTAGTCAAGTGGCTGGAATGGCGAACCCGAGCACAAGGAGAGGAGAAATGAGGTGCGTTTTAGAAACCTTTCCCGATCTCACAGCATACCATCTTCTGGGTTTCCCATGCATGTTTTGATGTAGGAAGATTCCCTTGTACCTGGAGATTTGAGAACCATGGGGTGGGTACCCCGCGGTATTACTTTAAAGTATCTGCATTTCTCACCCAACCTCACCAATCCTCTGAGCCCCAAGAGTGTCCAGCCTTATGTCTCATCCAGCTGTGGGTCTAGATATGGTCAATCCAGGTTGCATCATAGACCCTGAACGGATTTTGTAAGAATTTCTCTCTCTTTCACTGTCTTTCTTTTGTGGGTTTTTTAAAGTAATGTATGTTTAGAATCGGGCTTGGCTGCTTTTCCCTGCTGTGTTGATGCCGCTTTACACCCTTTTGATTCACTTGCAGAGAGATATCGATACATAGGTTTTCAGATTCTTACTTGTCAGATATATTCTTGTGTGGTGACTAGGGTGTGTTGAGTCCAGTTCACTGAGCAGGGAGTAGGCCTTGTCTAGTACATATTTGGCTTATGGAGCGGTCTCTGAGCTAATTTCAAACCCTTGTTTTATGCATCACCCCACCTCACCTTTCCAGTTAAGCAGCCATAGTGTGTCTTCTAAAGGTGTGACTCTGTTCTGTTTTGTAATTCAGTTCAAGTGTAGCGATTTTGACATTCCCCCTAAAAGCGATATCTTAGGATAAGTGTCTTTTTCTGTGTGACTTATTTCACTTAGAATCATCGTACCTAAATCCACTCATCATGCTGCTAACTAGCCTTATGACATTGATTTCATGGCTGAGTGATATTCCATTGTGCCAAGTACCACCATTTCTTTATCCATTTTTCTCTTTCTTGGGATATTGAAGGTGTACCGAAGCGGAGGTTCTTGGAAACAGAGCAGCCGTAAACTTTAGGGTGCCTGTGTCTTGTTGATTTTTAGTTTTCCCAATTTATATGCCTATGAGTGGAAGTGCCCTATGCTCTCAACGCTGTGTTTATTACTTGTTTCAGGACACACCGTACTCTTCTCCAGAGTGCCTGTTGGCAATTTACATCCCGCCCATCAGCGTAGCAAGGCTCCCATGTCTCCATGGCCTGTCCTGCTTTTCTGGTTTTTACACTTTGTTCAGCATGGCCCTTTTGACCGAGGGCAAGCGAGACTTCTTTGTAGCGCTGATTTGCCCTTCCGGCTTGCTTGGTTGGCCAAAAAGGGCGTATGCGTTTTTTCCTGAATATATTCAGGAAAAAACGCATACGCCCTTTTTGGCCAAGGGCATCATTGTCACCGTTTTGCCGCTTTTCATGTGCTTTAAACGCGAGTCGAATCTACCTCCTGAAATCTGTTTCCTGCAAATCTGCCTTGCTTTCAAATCCTCTTCGTTGCCTTCCCTTAATATATTTGTGCACGAGAGTTCTCATTTATAACACTGCACGTTTGTGAATTGCAGTGCCCCTGAGCTCCATTTGTCTCCTCGCTTTTTAGGGAGCTGGCCGCAAAAGCGCAGGATTGCTTCAGGCCCTATTTTAGTTCTGGGGGGCAGGCTGAGCCTGTGGTTCATTCTTCGTCCTGATGGGAAAATGGAGTGACCTATGCCTGTCACAACACCTAGGGCTCGTCTCTCGTTGGTTCTGCGTCTTCCCATTCATCCTCAGGACAAATTGCAACCTGTAAAATAAGGAGGTTAAAGGTGCTGATTCTCCAAGTAGAGAGATGGTTAGTCAAGCGGCTGGAATGGCGAACCCGAGCACAAGGAGAGGAGAAATGAGGTGCGTTTTAGAAACCTTTCCCGATCTCACGGCATACCATCTTCTGGGTTTCCCATGCATGTTTTGATGTAGGAAGATGCCCTTGTACCTGGAGATTTGAGACCCATGGGGTGGGTACCCCGCGGTATTACTTTAAAGTATCTGCATTTGCTCACCCAACCTCACCAATCCTCTCAGCCCCAAGAGTGTCCAGCCTTATGTCTCATCCAGCTGTGGGTCTAGATATGGTCAATCCAGGTTGCATCAGAGACCCTGAACGGATTTTGTAAGAATTTCTCTCTCTTTCACTGTCTTTGCTTTGTGGGTTTTTTAAAGTAATGTATGTTTAGAATGGAGTTTGGCTGCTTTTCCCTGCTGTGTTTATGCCGCTTTACACCCTCTTGATTCACTTGCAGAGAGATATCAATACATAGGTTTTCAGATTCATACTAGTCAGATATATTCTTGTGCGGTGACTAGGGGGTGTTGAGTCCAGTACACTGAGCAGGGAGTAGGCCTTGTCTATTACATATTTGGCTTATGGAGCGGTGTCTGAGCTAATTTCAAACCCTTCTTTTATGCATCACCCCACCTCACCTTTCCCGTTAAGCAGCCATAGTGTGTCTTCTAAAGGTGTGCCTCTGTTCTTTTTGTAATTCAGTTCAAGTGTAACGATTTTGACATTCCCTCAATAAGCGATATCTTAGGAGAAGGGCCTTTTACTGTGTGACTTATTTCACTTAGAATCATCGTACCTAAATTCACTCATCATGCTGCTAACTAGCCTTATGACATTGATTTCATGGCTGAGTGATATTCCATTGTGTCAAGTACCACCATTTCTTTATCCATTTTTCTCTTTCCTGGGATATTGAAGGTGTACCGAAGCGGAGGTTCTTGGCAACAGAGCAGCCATAAACTTTAGGGTGCCTGTGTCTTCTTGATTTTTAGTTTTCCCAATTTATACGCCCATGAGTGGAAGTGCCCTATGCTCTCTACGCTGTGTTTATTACTTGTTTCAGGACACACCGTACTCTTCTCCAGAGTGCCTGTTGGCAATTTACATCCCGCCCATCAGCGTAGCAAGGCTCCCCTGTCTCCATGGCCTGTCCTGCTTTTCTGGTTTTTACAGTTTGTTCAGCATGGCCCTTTTGACCGAGGGCAAGCGAGACTTCTTTGTAGCGCTGATTTGCCCTTCTGGCTTGCTTGGTTGGCCAAAAAGGGCGTATGCGTTTTTTCCTGAATATATTCAGGAAAAAACGCATACGCCCTTTTTGGCCAAGGGCATCATTGTCAACGTTTTGCCGCTTTTCATGTGCTTTAAAGGCGAGTCGAATCTACCTCCTGAAATCTGTTTCCTGCAAATCTGCCTTGCTTTCAAATCCTCTTCGTTGCCTTCCCTCAATATATTTGTGGACGAGAGTTCTCATTTATAACACTGCACGTTTGTGAATGGCAGTGCCCCTGAGCTCTATTTGTCTCCTCGCTTTTTTGGGAGCTGGCCGCAAAAGCACAGGATTGCTTCAGGCCCTATATTGGTTCTGGGGGGCAGGCTGAGCCTGTGGTTCTTTCTTCTTCCTGATGGGAAAATGGAGTGACCTATGCCTGTCCCAAAACCTAGGGCTCGTCGCTCGTTGGTTCCGCGTCTTCGCGTTCATCCTCAGGACAAATTGCAACCTGTACAATCAGGAGGTTAAAGGTGCTGATTCTCCAAGTAGGGAGATGGTTAGTCAAGCGGCTGGAATGGCGAACCCGAGCACAAGGAGAGGAGAAATGAGGTGCGTTTTAGAAACCTTTCCCGATCTCATGGCATACCATCTTCTGGGTTTCCCATGCATGTTTTGATGTAGGAAGATGCCCTTGTACCTGGAGATTTGAGACCCATGGGGTGTGTTCCCAGCAGTGTTACTTTAAAGTATCTGCGTTTGCTCACCCAACCTCACCAATCCTCTCAGCCCCAAGAGTGTCCAGCCTTATGTCTCATCCAGCTGTGGGTCTAGATATGGTCAATCCAGGTTGCATCATAGACACTGAACGGATTTTGTAAGAATTTCTCTCTCTTTCACTGTCTTTGCTTTGTGGGTTTTTTAAAGTAATGTATGTTTAGAATGGGGTTTGGCTGCTTTTCCCTGCTGTTTTTATGCCGCTTTACACCCTCTTGATTCACTTGCAGAGAGATATCGATACATAGGTTTTTGAGATTCATACTAGTCAGATATATTCTTGTGCAGTGACTAGGGGGTGTTGAGTCCAGTTCACTGAGCAGGGAGTAGGCCTTGTCTAGTACATATTTGGCTTATGGAGCGGTGTCTGAGCTAATTTCAAACCCTTGTTTTATGCATCACCCCACCTCACCTTTCCGGTTAAGTAGCCATAGTGTGTCTTCTAAAGGTGTGCCTCTGTTCTGTTTTGTAATTCAGTTCAAGTGTAGCGATTTTGGCATTCCCTCTATAAGCGATATCTTAGGATAAGTGCCTTTTTCTGTGTGACTTATTTCACTTAGAATCATCGTACCTAAATCCACTCATCATGCTGCTAAGTAGCCTTATGACATTGATTTCATGGCTGAGTGATATTCCATTGTGCCAAGTACCACCATTTCTTTATCCATTTTTCTCTTTCCTGGGATATTGAAGGTGTACCGAAGCGGAGATTCTTGGAAACAGAGCAGCCGTAAACTTTAGGGTGCCTGTGTCTTGTTGATTTTTAGTTTTCCCAATTTATACGCCCATGAGTGGAAGTGCCCTATGCTCTCTACGCTGTGTTTATTACTTGTTTCAGGACACACCGTACTGTTCTCCAGAGTGCCTGTTGGCAATTTACATCCCGCCCATCAGCGTAGCAAGGCTCCCATGTCTCCATGGCCTGTCCTGCTTTTCTGGTTTTTACACTTTGTTCAGCATGGCCCTTTTGACCGAGGGCAAGCGAGACTTCTTTGTAGCGCTGATTTGCCCTTCCGGCTTGCTTGCTTGGCCTAAAAGGGCGTATGCGTTTTTTCCTGAATATATTCAGGAAAAAACGCATACGCCCTTTTAGGCCAAGGGCATCATTGTCAACGTTTTGCCGCTTTTCATGTGCTTTAAAGGCGAGTCGAATCTACCTCCTGAAATCTGTTTCCTGCATCCTGCCTTGCTTTCAAATCCTCTTCGTTGCCTTCCCTCAATATATTTGTGGACGAGAGTTCTCATTTATAACTCTGCACGTTTGTGAATTGCAGTGCCCCTGAGCTCCATTTTTCTCCTCGCTTTTTTGGGAGCTGGCCGCAAAAGCGCAGGATTGCTTCAGGCCCTATTTTGGTTCTGGGGGGCAGGCTGAGCCTGTGGTTCATTCTTCTTCCTGATGGGAAAATGGAGTGACCTATGCCTGTCCCAACACCTAGGGCTCGTCTCTCGTTGGTTCCGCGTCTTCCCGTTCATCCTCAGGACAAATTGCAACCTGTACAATCAGGAGGTTAAAGGTGCTGATTCTCCAAGTAGGGAGATGGTTAGTCAAGTGGCTGGAATGGCGAAACCGAGCACAAGGAGAGGAGAAATGAGGTGCGTTTTAGAAAGCTTTCCCGATCTCACAGCATACCATCTTCTGGGTTTCCCATGCATGTTTTGATGTAGGAAGATTCCCTTGTACCTGGAGATTTGAGAACCATGGGGTGGGTACCCCGCGGTATTACTTTGAAGTATCTGCATTTCTCACCCAACCTCACCAATCCTCTGAGCCCCAAGAGTGTCCAGCCTTATGTCTCATCCAGCTGTGGGTCTAGATATGGTCAATCCAGGTTGCATCATAGACCCTGAACGGATTTTGTAAGAATTTCTCTCTCTTTCACTGTCTTTCTTTTGTGGGTTTTTTAAAGTAATGTATGTTTAGAATCGGGCTTGGCTGCTTTTCCCTGCTGTGTTGATGCCGCTTTACACCCTTTTGATTCACTTGCAGAGAGATATCGATACATAGGTTTTCAGATTCTTACTTGTCAGATATATTCTTGTGTGGTGACTAGGGTGTGTTGAGTCCAGTTCACTGAGCAGGGAGTAGGCCTTGTCTAGTACATATTTGGCTTATGGAGCGGTCTCTGAGCTAATTTCAAACCCTTGTTTTATGCATCACCCCACCTCACCTTTCCCGTTAAGCAGCCATAGTGTGTCTTCTAAAGGTGTGACTCTGTTCTGTTTTGTAATTCAGTTCAAGTGTAGCGATTTTGACATTCCCCCTAAAAGCGATATCTTAGGATAAGTGCCTTTTTCTTTGTGACTTATTTCACTTAGAATCATCGTACCTAAATCCACTCATCATGCTGCTAAGTAGCCTTATGAGATTGATTTCATGGCTGAGTGATATTCCATTGTGCCAAGTACCACCATTTCTTTATCCATTTTTCTCTTTCCTGGGATATTGAAGGTGTACCGAAGCGGAGATTCCTGGAAACAGAGCAGCCATAAACTTTAGGGTGCCTGTGTCTTGTTGATTTTTAGTTTTCCCAATTTATACGCCCATGAGTGGAAGTGCCCTATGCTCTCTACGCTGTGTTTATTACTTGTTTCAGGACACACCGTACTCTTCTCCAGAGTGCCTGTTGGCAATTTACATCCCGCCCATCAGCGTAGCAAGGCTCCCATGTCTCCATGGCCTGTCCTGCTTTTCTGGTTTTTACACTTTGTTCAGCATGGCCCTTTTGACCGAGGGCAAGCGAGACTTCTTTGTAGCGCTGATTTGCCCTTCCGGCTTGCTTGGTTGGCCAAAAAGGGCGTATGCGTTTTTTCCTGAATATATTCAGGAAAAAACGCATACGCCCTTTTTGGCCAAGGGCATCATTGTCAACGTTTTGCCGCTTTTCATGTGCTTTAAAGGCGAGTCGAATCTACCTCCTGAAATCTGTTTCCTGCACATCTGCCTTGCTTTCAAATCCTCTTCGTTGCCTTCCCTCAATATATTTGTGGACGAGAGTTCTCATTTATAACTCTGCACGTTTGTGAATTGCAGTGCCCCTGAGCTCCATTTGTCTCCTCGCTTTTTTGGGAGCTGGCCGCAAAAGCGCAGGATTGCTTCAGGCCCTATTTTGGTTCTGGGGGGCAGGCTGAGCCTGTGGTTCATTCTTCTTCCTGATGGGAAAATGGAGTGACCTATGCCTGTCCCAACACCTACGGCTCGTCTCTCGTTGGTTCCGCGTCTTCCCGTTCATCCTCAGGACAAATTGCAACCTGTACAATCAGGAGGTTAAAGGTGCTGATTCTCCAAGTAGGGAGATGGTTAGTCAAGCGGCTGGAATGGCGAACCCGAGCACAAGGAGAGGAGAAATGAGGTGCGTTTTAGAAACCTTTCCCGATCTCATGGCATACCATCTTCTGGGTTTCCCATGCATGTTTTGATGTAGGAAGATGCCCTTGTACCTGGAGATTTGAGACCCATGGGGTGTGTTCCCAGCAGTGTTACTTTAAAGTATCTGCGTTTGCTCACCCAACCTCACCAATCCTCTCAGCCCCAAGAGTGTCCAGCCTTATGTCTCATCCAGCTGTGGGTCTAGATATGGTCAATCCAGGTTGCATCATAGACCCTGAATGGATTTTGTAAGAATTTCTCTCTCTTTAACTGTCTTTGTTTTGTGGGTTTTTTAAAGTAATTTATGTTTAGAATCGGGCTTGGCTGCTTTTCCCTGCTGCGTTGATGCTGCTTTACACCCTCTTGATTCATTTGCAGAGAGATATCGATACATAGGTTTTCAGATTCTTACTAGTCAGATATATTCTTGTGTGGTGACTAGGGTGTGTTGAGTCCAGTTCACTGAGCAGGGAGTAGGCCTTGTCTATTACATATTTGGCTTATGGAGCGGTCTCTGAGCTAATTTCAAACCCTTGTTTTATGCATCACCCCACCTCACCTTTCCCGTTAAGCAGCCATAGTGTGTTTTCTAAAGGTGTGACTCTGTTTTGTTTTGTAATTCAGCTCAAGTGTAGCGATTTTGACATTCCCTCTATAAGCGATATCTTAGGATAAGTGTCTTTTTCTGTGTGACTTATTTCACTTAGAATCATCGTACCTAAATCCACTCATCATGCTGCTAAGTAGCCTTATGACATTGATTTCATGGCTGAGTGATATTCCATTGTGCCAAGTACCACCATTTCTTTATCCATTTTTCTCTTTCCTGGGATATTGAAGGTGTACCGAAGTGGAGATTCTTGGAAACAGAGCAGCCGTAAACTTTAGGGTGCCTGTGTCTTGTTGATTTTTAGTTTTCCCAATTTATACGCCCATGAGTGGAAGTGCCCTATGCTCTCTACGCTGTGTTTATTACTTGTTTCAGGACACACCGTACTATTCTCCAGAGTGCCTGTTGGCAATTTACATCCCGCCCATCAGCGTAGCAAGGCTCCCATGTCTCCATGGCCTGTCCTGCTTTTCTGGTTTTTACACTTTGTTCAGCATGGCCCTTTTGACCGAGGGCAAGCGAGACTTCTTTGTAGCGCTGATTTGCCCTTCCAGCTTGCTTGGTTGGCCAAAAAGGGCGTATGCGTTTTTTCCTGAATATATTCAGGAAAAAACGCATACGCCCTTTTTGGCCAAGGGCATCATTGTCAACGTTTTTCCGCTTTTCATGTGCTTTAAAGGCGAGTCGAATCTACCTCCTGAAATCTGTTTCCTGCAAATCTGCCTTGCTTTCAAATCCTCTTCGTTGCCTTCCCTCAATATATTTGTGGACGAGAGTTCTCATTTATAACTCTGCACGTTTGCGAATTGCAGTGCCCCTGAGCTCCATTTGTCTCCTCGCTTTTTTGGGAGCTGGCCGCAAAAGCACAGGATTGCTTCAGGCCCTATTTTGGTTCTGGGGGGCAGGTTGAGCCTGTGGTTCATTCTTCTTCCTGATGGGAAAATGGAGTGACCTGTGCCTGTCCCAACACCTAGGGCTAGTCTCTCGTTGGTTCCCCGTCTTCCCGTTCATCCTCAGGACAAATTGCAACCTGGACGAAACAGGAGGTTAAAGGTGCTGATTCTCCAAGTAGGGAGATGGTTAGTCAAGCGGCTGGAATGGCGAACCCGAGCACAAGGAGAGGAGAAATGAGGTGCGTTTTAGAAACCTTTCCCGATCTCACGGCATACCATCTTCTGGGTTTCCCATGCATGTTTTGATGTAGGAAGATGCCCTTGTACCTGGAGATTTGAGACCCATGGGGTGTGTACCCCGCGGTGTTACATTAAAGTATCTGGGTTTGCTCACCCAACCTCACCAATCCTCTCAGCCCCAAGAGTGTCCAGCCTTATGTCTCATCCAGCTGTGGGTCTAGATATGGTCAATCCAGGTTGCATCATAGACCCTGAATGGATTTTGTAAGAATTTCTCTCTCTTTAACTGTCTTTGTTTTGTGGGTTTTTAAAAGTAATTTATGTTTAGAATCGGGCTTGGCTGCTTTTCCCTGCTATGTTGATGCCGCTTTACACCCTCTTGATTCACTTGCAGAGAGATATCGATACATAGGTTTTCAGATTCTTACTAGTCAGATATATTCTTGTGTGGTGACTAGGGGGTGTTGAGTCCAGTTCACTGAGCAGGGAGTAGGCCTTGTCTATTACATATTTGCCTTATGGAGCGGTCTCTGAGCTAATTTCAAACCCTTGTTTTATGCATCACCCCACCTCACCTTTCCCGTTAAGCAGCCATAGTGTGTCTTCTAAAGGTGTGACTCTGTTCTGTTTTGTAATTCAGTTCAAGTGTAGCGATTTTGACATTCGCTCTATAAGCGATATCTTAGGATAAGGGCCTTTTTCTCTGTGACTTATTTCACTTAGAATCATCGTACCTAAATCCACTCATCATGCTGCTAACTAGCCTTATGACATTGATTTCATGGCTGAGTGATATTCCATTGTGCCAAGTACCACCATTTCTTTATCCATTTTTCTCTTTCCTGGGATATTGAAGGTGTACCGAAGCGGAGGTTCTTGGAAACAGAGCAGCCGTAAACTTTAGGGTGCCTGTGTCTTGTTGATTTTTAGTTTTCCCAATTTATACGCCCATGAGTGGAAGTGCCCTATGCTCTCTACGCTGTGTTTATTACTTGTTTCAGGACACACCGTACTCTTCTCCAGAGTGCCTGTTGGCAATTTACATCCCGCCCATCAGCGTAGCAAGGCTCCCATGTCTCCATGGCCTGTCCTGCTTTTCTGGTTTTTACAGTTTGTTCAGCATGGCCCTTTTGACCGAGGGCAAGCGAGACTTCTTTGTAGCGCTGATTTGCCCTTCCGGCTTGCTTGGTTGGCCAAAAAGGGCGTATGCGTTTTTTCCTGAATATATTCAGGAAAAAACGCATACGCCCTTTTTGGCCAAGGGCATCATAATCAACGTTTTGCCGCTTTTCATGTGCTTTAAAGGCGAATCGAATCTACCTCCTGAAATCTGTTTCCTGCAAATCTGCCTTGCATTCAAATCCTCTTCGTTGCCTTCCCTCAATATATTTGTGGACGAGAGTTCTCTTTTATATCTCTGCACGTTTGTGAATCGCAGTGCCCCTGAGCTCCATTTGTCTCCTCGCTCTTTTGGGAGCTGGCCGCAAAAGCGCAGGATTGCTTCAGGCCCTATTTTGGTTCTGGGGGGCAGGCTGAGCCTGTGGTTCATTCTTCTTCCTGATGGGAAAATGGAGTGACCTGTGCCTGTCCCAACACCTAGGGCTCGTCTCTCATTGGTTCCGCGTCTTCCCGTTCATCCTCAGGACAATTTGCAACCTGGACGAAACAGGAGGTTAAAGGTGCTGATTCTCCAAGTAGGGAAATGGTTAGTGAAGTGGCTGGAATGGCGAACCCGAGCACAAGGAGAGGAGAAATGAGGTGCGTTTTAGAAACCTTTCCCGATCTCACGGCATACCATCTTCTGGGTTTCCCATGCATGTTTTGATGTAGGAAGATTCCCTTGTACCTGGAGATTTGAGACCCATGGAGTGGGTACCCCGCGGTATTACTTTAAAGTATCTGCATTTGCTCACCCAACCACACCAATCCTCTCAGCCCCAAGAGTGTCCAGCCTTATGTCTCATCCAGCTGTGGGTCTAGATATGGTCAATCCAGGTTGCATCAGATACCCTGAACGGATTTTGTAAGAATTTCTCTCTCTTTCACTGTCTTTGCTTTGTGGGTTTTTGAAAGTAATGTATGTTTAGAATGGGGTTTGGCTGCTTTTCCCTGCTGTGTTGATGCCGCTTTACACCCTCTTGATTCACTTGCAGAGAGATATCGATACATAGGTTTTCAGATTCATACTAGTCAGATATATTCTTGTGCGGTGACTAGGGGGTGTTGAGTCCAGTTCACTGAGCAGGGAGTAGGCCTTGTCTAGTACATATTTGGCTTATGGAGCGGTGTCTGAGCTAATTTCAAACCCTTGTTTTATGCATCACCCCACCTCACCTTTCCGGTTAAGCAGCCATAGTGTGTCTTCTAAAGGTGTGCCTCTGTTCTGTTTTGTAATTCAGTTCAAGTGTAGCGATTTTGACATTCCCTCTATAAGCGATATCTTAGGATAAGTGTCTTTTTCTGTGTGACTTATTTCACTTAGAATCATCGTACCTAAATCCACTCATCATGCTGCTAACTAGCCTTATGACATTGATTTCATGGCTGAGTGATATTCCATTGTGCCAAGTACCACCATTTCTTTATCCATTTTTCTCTTTCCTGGGATATTGAAGGTGTACCGAAGCGGAGATTCTTGGAAACAGAGCAGCCGTAAACTTTAGGGTGCCTGTGTCTTGTTGATTTTTAGTTTTCCCAATTTATACGCCCATGAGTGGAAGTGCCCTATGCTCTCTACGCTGTGTTTATTACTTGTTTCAGGACACACCGTACTCTTCTCCAGAGTGCCTGTTGGCAATTTACATCCCGCCCATCAGCGTAGCAAGGCTCCCATGTCTCCATGGCCTGTCCTGCTTTTCTGGTTTTTACACTTTGTTCAGCATGGCCCTTTTGACCGAGGGCAAGCAAGACTTCTTTGTAGCGCTGATTTGCCCTTCCAGCTTGCTTGATTGGCCAAAAAGGGCGTATGCGTTTTTTCCTGAATATATTCAGGAAAAAACGCATACGCCCTTTTTGGCCAAGGGCATCATTGTCAACGTTTTGCCGCTTTTCATGTGCTTTAAAGGCGAGTCGAATCTACCTCCTGAAATCTGTTTCCTGCAAATCTGCCTTGCTTTCAAATCCTCTTCGTTGCCTTCCCTCAATATATTTGTGGACGAGAGTTCTCATTTATAACTCTGCACGTTTGTGAATTGCAGTGCCCCTGAGCTCCATTTGTCTCCTCGCTTTTTTGGGAGCTGGCCGCAAAAGCGCAGGATTGCTTCAGGCCCTATATTGGTTCTGGGGGGCAGGCTGAGCCTGTGGTTCATTCTTCTTCCTGATGGGAAAATGGAGTGACCTGTGCCTGTCCCAACACCTAGGGCTAGTCTCTCGTTGGTTCCCCGTCTTCCCGTTTATCTTCAGGACAAATTGCAACCTGGAAGAAACAGGAGGTTAAAGGTGCTGATTCTCCAAGTAGGGAGATGGTTAATCAAGCGGCTGGAATGGCGAACCCGAGCACAAGGAGAGGAGAAATGAGGTGCGTTTTAGAAAGCTTTCCCGATCTCACGGCATACCATCTTCTGGGTTTCCCATGCATGTTTTGATGTAGGAAGATGCCCTTGTACCTGGAGATTTGAGACCCATGGGGTGTGTTCCCAGCAGTGTTACTTTAAAGTATCTGGGTTTGCTCACCCAACCTCACCAATCCTCTCAGCCCCAAGAGTGTCCAGCCTTATGTCTCATCCAGCTGTGGGTCTAGATATGGTCAATCCAGGTTGCATCATAGACCCTGAATGGATTTTGTAAGAATTTCTCTCTCTTTAACTGTCTTTGTTTTGTGGGTTTTTAAAAGTAATTTATGTTTAGAATCGGGCTTGGCTGCTTTTCCCTGCTATGTTGATGCCGCTTTACACCCTCTTGATTCACTTGCAGAGAGATATCGATACATAGGTTTTCAGATTCTTACTAGTCAGATATATTCTTGTGTGGTGACTAGGGGGTGTTGAGTCCAGTTCACTGAGCAGGGAGTAGGCCTTGTCTATTACATATTTGCCTTATGGAGCGGTATCTGAGCTAATTTCAAACCCTTGTTTTATGCATCACCCCACCTCACCTTTCCCGTTAAGCAGCCATAGTGTGTCTTCTAAAGGTGTGACTCTGTTCTGTTTTGTAATTCAGTTCAAGTGTAGCGATTTTGACATTCGCTCTATAAGCGATATCTTAGGATAAGGGCCTTTTTCTCTGTGACTTATTTCACTTAGAATCATCGTACCTAAATCCACTCATCATGCTGCTAACTAGCCTTATGACATTGATTTCATGGCTGAGTGATATTGCATTGTGCCAAGTACCACCATTTCTTTATCCATTTTTCTCTTTCCTGGGATATTGAAGGTGTACCGAAGCGGAGGTTCTTGGAAACAGAGCAGCCGTAAAGTTTGGGGTGCCTGTGTCTTGTTGATTTTTAGTTTTCCCAATTTATACGCCCATGAGTGGAAGTGCCCTATGCTCTCTACGCTGTGTTTATTACTTGTTTCAGGACACACCGTACTCTTCTCCAGAGTGCCTGTTGGCAATTTACATCCCGCCCATCAGCGTAGCAAGGCTCCCATGTCTCCATGGCCTGTCCTGCTTTTCTGGTTTTTACAGTTTGTTCAGCATGGCCCTTTTGACCGAGGGCAAGCGAGATTTCTTTGTAGCGCTGATTTGCCCTTCCGGCTTGCTTGGTTGGCCAAAAAGGGCGTATGCGTTTTTTCCTGAATATATTCAGGAAAAAACGCATACGCCCTTTTTGGCCAAGGGCATCATAATCAACGTTTTGCCGCTTTTCATGTGCTTTAAAGGCGAATCGAATCTACCTCCTGAAATCTGTTTCCTGCAAATCTGCCTTGCATTCAAATCCTCTTCGTTGCCTTCCCTCAATATATTTGTGGACGAGAGTTCTCTTTTATAACTCTGCACGTTTGTGAATCGCAGTGCCCCTGAGCTCCATTTGTCTCCTCGCTCTTTTGGGAGCTGGCCGCAAAAGCGCAGGATTGCTTCAGGCCCTATTTTGGTTCTGGGGGGCAGGCTGAGCCTGTGGTTCATTCTTCTTCCTGATGGGAAAATGGAGTGACCTGTGCCTGTCCCAACACCTAGGGCTCGTCTCTCATTGGTTCCGCGTCTTCCCGTTCATCCTCAGGACAATTTGCAACCTGGACGAAACAGGAGGTTAAAGGTGCTGATTCTCCAAGTAGGGAAATGGTTAGTGAAGTGGCTGGAATGGCGAACCCGAGCACAAGGAGAGGAGAAATGAGGTGCGTTTTAGAAACCTTTCCCGATATCACGGCATACCATCTTCTGGGTTTCCCATGCATGTTTTGATGTAGGAAGATTCCCTTGTACCTGGAGATTTGAGACCCATGGAGTGGGTACCCCGCGGTATTACTTTAAAGTATCTGCATTTGCTCACCCAACCACACCAATCCTCTCAGCCCCAAGAGTGTCCAGCCTTATGTCTCATCCAGCTGTGGGTCTAGATATGGTCAATCCAGGTTGCATCAGATACCCTGAACGGATTTTGTAAGAATTTCTCTCTCTTTCACTGTCTTTGCTTTGTGGTTTTTTGAAAGTAATGTATGTTTAGAATGGGGTTTGGCTGCTTTTCCCTGCTGTGTTGATGCCGCTTTACACCCTCTTGATTCACTTGCAGAGAGATATCGATACATAGGTTTTCAGATTCATACTAGTCAGATATATTCTTGTGCGGTGACTAGGGGGTGTTGAGTCCAGTTCACTGAGCAGGGAGTAGGCCTTGTCTAGTACATATTTGGCTTATGGAGCGATGTCTGAGCTAATTTCAAACCCTTGTTTTATGCATCACCCCACCTCACCTTTCCGGTTAAGCAGCCATAGTGTGTCTTCTAAAGGTGTGCCTCTGTTCTGTTTTGTAATTCAGTTCAAGTGTAGCGATTTTGACATTCCCTCTATAAGCGATATCTTAGGATAAGTGTCTTTTTCTGTGTGACATATTTCACTTAGAATCATCGTACCTAAATCCACTCATCATGCTGCTAACTAGCCTTATGACATTGATTTCATGGCTGAGTGATATTCCATTGTGCCAAGTACCACCATTTCTTTATCCATTTTTCTCTTTCCTGGGATATTGAAGGTGTACCGAAGCGGAGATTCTTGGAAACAGAGCAGCCGTAAACTTTAGGGTGCCTGTGTCTTGTTGATTTTTAGTTTTCCCAATTTATACGCCCATGAGTGGAAGTGCCCTATGCTCTCTACGCTGTGTTTATTACTTGTTTCAGGACACACCGTACTCTTCTCCAGAGTGCCTGTTGGCAATTTACATCCCGCCCATCAGCGTAGCAAGGCTCCCATGTCTCCATGGCCTGTCCTGCTTTTCTGGTTTTTACACTTTGTTCAGCATGGCCCTTTTGACCGAGGGCAAGCAAGACTTCTTTGTAGCGCTGATTTGCCCTTCCAGCTTGCTTGGTTGGCCAAAAAGGGCCTATGCGTTTTTTCCTGAATATATTCAGGAAAAAACGCATAGGCCCTTTTTGGCCAAGGGCATCATTGTCAACGTTTTGCCGCTTTTCATGTGCTTTAAAGGCGAGTCGAATCTACCTCCTGAAATCTGTTTCCTGCAAATCTGCCTTGCTTTCAAATCCTCTTCGTTGCCTTCCCTCAATATATTTGTGGACGAGAGTTCTCATTTATAACTCTGCACGTTTGTGAATTGCAGTGCCCCTGAGCTCCATTTGTCTCCTCGCTTTTTTGGGAGCTGGCCGCAAAAGCGCAGGATTGCTTCAGGCCCTATATTGGTTCTGGGGGGCAGGCTGAGCCTGTGGTCCATTCTTCTTCCTGATGGGAAAATGGAGTGACCTGTGCCTGTCCCAACACCTAGGGCTAGTCTCTCGTTGGTTCCCCGTCTTCCCGTTTATCTTCAGGACAAATTGCAACCTGGAAGAAACAGGAGGTTAAAGGTGCTGATTCTCCAAGTAGGGAGATGGTTAATCAAGCGGCTGGAATGGCGAACCCGAGCACAAGGAGAGGAGAAATGAGGTGCGTTTTAGAAACCTTTCCCGATCTCACGGCATACCATCTTCTGGGTTTCCCATGCATGTTTTGATGTAGGAAGATGCCCTTGTACCTGGAGATTTGAGACCCATGGGGTGTGTTCCCAGCAGTGTTACTTTAAAGTATCTGGGTTTGCTCACCCAACCTCACCAATCCTCTCAGCCCCAAGAGTGTCCAGCCTTATGTCTCATCCAGCTGTGGGTCTAGATATGGTCAATCCAGGTTGCATCATAGACCCTGAATGGATTTTGTAAGAATTTCTCTCTCTTTAACTGTCTTTGTTTTTTGGGTTTTTTAAAGTAATTTACGTTTAGAATGGGGCTTGGCTGCTTTTCCCTGCTGTGTTGATGCCGCTTTACACCCTCTTGATTCACTTGCAGAGAGATATCGATACATAGGTTTTCAGATTCTTACTAGTCAGATATATTCTTGTGCGGTGACTAGGGGGTGTTGAGTCCAGTTCACTGAGCAGGGAGTAGGCCTTGTCTATTACATATTTGGCTTATGGAGCGGTGTCTGAGCTAATTTCAAACCCTTGTTTTATGCATCACCCCACCTCACCTTTCCGGTTAAGCAGCCATAGTGTGTCTTCTAAAGTTGTGCCTCTGTTCTGTTTTGTAATTCAGTTCAAGTGTAGCGATTTTGACATTCCCTCTATAAGCGATATCTTAGGATAAGTGCCTTTTTCTGTGTCACTTATTTCACTTAGAATCATCGTACCTAAATCCACTCATCATGCTGCTAAGTAGCCTTATGAGATTGATTTCATGGCTGAGTGATATTCCATTGTGCCAAGTACCACCATTTCTTTATCCATTTTTCTCTTTCCTGGGATATTGAAGGTGTACCGAAGCGGAGATTCTTGGAAACAGAGCAGCCGTAAACTTTAGGGTGCCTGTGTCTTGTTGATTTTTAGGTTTCCCAATTTATACGCCCATGAGTGGAAGTGCCCTATGCTCTCTACGCTGTGTTTATTACTTGTTTCAGGACACACCGTACTCTTCTCCAGAGTGCCTGTTGGCAATTTACATCCCGCCCATCAGCGTAGCAAGGCTCCCATGTCTCCATGGCCTGTCCTGCTTTTCTCGTTTTTACACTTTGTTCAGCATGGCCCTTTTGACCGAGGGCAAGCGAGACTTCTTTGTAGCGCTGATTTGCCCTTCCGGCTTGCTTGGTTGGCCAAAAAGGGCGTATGCGTTTTTTCCTGAATATATTCAGGAAAAAACGCATACGCCCTTTTTGGCCAAGGGCATCATTGTCAACGTTTTGCCGCTTTTCATGTGATTTAAAGGCGAGTCGAATCTACCTCCTGAAATCTGTTTCCTGCAAATCTGCCTTGCTTTCAAATCCTCTTCGTTGCTTTCCCTCAATATATTTGTGGAACGAGAGTTCTCATTTATAACTCTGCACGTTTGTGAATTGCAGTGCCCCTGAGCTCCATTTGTCTCCTCGCTTTTTTGGGAGCTGGCCGCAAAAGCGCAGGATTGCTTCAGGCCCTATTTTGGTTCTGGGGGGCAGGCTGAGCCTGTGGTTCATTCTTCTTCCTGATGGGAAAATGGAGTGACCTATGCCTGTCCCAACACCTAGGGCTCGTCTCTCGTTGGTTCCGCGTCTTCCCGTTCATCCTCAGGACAAATTGCAACCTGTACAATCAGGAGGTTAAAGGTGCTGATTCTCCAAGTAGGGAGATGGTTAGTCAAGCGGCTGGAATGGCGAACCCGAGCACAAGGAGAGGAGAAATGAGGTGCGTTTTAGAAACCTTTCCCGATCTCATGGCATACCATCTTCTGGGTTTCCCATGCATGTTTTGATGTAGGAAGATGCCCTTGTACCTGGAGATTTGAGACCCATGGGGTGTGTTCCCAGCAGTGTTACTTTAAAGTATCTGGGTTTGCTCACCCAACCTCAGCAATCCTCTCAGCCCCAAGAGTGTCCAGCCTTATGTCTCATCCAGCTGTGGGTGTAGATATGGTCAATCCAGGTTGCATCATAGACCCTGAATGGATTTTGTAAGAATTTCTCTCTCTTTAACTGTCTTTGTTTTGTGGGTTTTTTAAAGTAATTTATGTTTAGAATCGGGCTTGGCTGCTTTTCCCTGCTGTGTTGATGCCGCTTTACACCCTCTTGATTCACTTGCAGAGAGATATCGATACATAGGTTTTCAGATTCTTACTAATCAGATATATTCTTGTGTGGTGACTAGGGTGTGTTGAGTCCAGTTCACTGAGCAGGGAGTAGGCCTTGCCTATTACATATTTGCCTTATGGAGCGGTCTCTGAGCTAATTTCAAACCCTTGTTTTATGCATCACCCCACCTCACCTTTCCCGTTAAGCAGCCATAGTGTGTCTTCTAAAGGTGTGGCTCTGTTCTGTTTTGTAATTCAGTTCAAGTGTAGCGATTTTGACATTCCCTCTATAAGCGATATCTTAGGATAAGGGGCTTTTTCTGTGTGACTTATTTCACTTAGAATCATCGTACCTAAATCCACTCATCATGCTGCTAACAAGCCTTATGACATTGATTTCATGGCTGAGTGATATTCCATTGTGCCAAGTACCACCATTTCTTTATCCATTTTTCTCTTTCCTGGGATATTGATGGTGTACCGAAGCAGAGGTTCTTGGAAACAGAGCAGCCGTAAACTTTAGGGTGCCTGTGTCTTGTTGATTTTTAGTTTTCCCAATTTATACGCCCATGAGTGGAAGTGCCCTATGCTCTCTACGCTGTGTTTATTACTTGTTTCAGGACACACCGTACTCTCCTCCAGAGTGCCTGTTGGCAATTTACATCCCGCCCATCAGTGTAGCAAGGCTCCCATGTCTCCATGGCCTGTCCTGCTTTTCTGGTTTTTACACTTTGTTCAGCATGGCCCTTTTGACCGAGGGCAAGCGAGACTTCTTTGTAGCGCTGATTTGCCCTTCGGCTTGCTTGGTTGGCCAAAAAGGGCGTATGCGTTTTTTCCTGAATATATTCAGGAAAAAACGCATACGCCCTTTTTGGCCAAGGACATCATTGTCAACGTTTTGCCGCTTTTCATGTGCTTTAAAGGCGAGTCGAATCTACCTCCTGAAATCTGTTTCCTGCAAATCTGCCTTGCTTTCAAATCCTCTTCGTTGCCTTCCCTCAATATATTTGTGGACGAGAGTTCTCATTTATAACTCTGCACGTTTGTGAATTGCAGTGCCCCTGAGCTCCATTTGTCTCCTCGCTTTTTTGGGAGCTGGCCGCAAAAGCGCAGGATTGCTTCAGGCCCTACTTTGGTTCTGGGGGGCAGGCTGAGCCTGTGGTTCATTCTTCTTCCTGATGGGAAAATGGAGTGACCTATGCCTGTCCCAACACCTAGGGCTCGTCTCTCGTTGGTTCTGCGTCTTCCCATTCATCCTCAGGACAAATTGCAACCTGTACAATCAGGAGGTTAAAGGTGCTGATTCTCCAAGTAGGGAGATGGTTAGTCAAGCGGCTGGAATGGCGAACCCGAGCACAAGGAGAGGAGAAATGAGGTGCGTTTTAGAAACCATTCCCGATCTCATGGCATACCATCTTCTGGGTTTCCCATGCATGTTTTGATGTAGGAAGATGCCCTTGTACCTGGAGATTTGAGACCCATGGGGTGTGTTCCCAGCAGTGTTACTTTAAAGTATCTGGGTTTGCTCACCCAACCTCAGCAATCCTCTCAGCCCCAAGAGTGTCCAGCCTTATGTCTCATCCAGCTGTGGGTGTAGATATGGTCAATCCAGGTTGCATCATAGACCCTGAATGGATTTTGTAAGAATTTCTCTCTCTTTAACTGTCTTTGTTTTGTGGGTTTTTTAAAGTAATTTATGTTTAGAATCGGGCTTGGCTGCTTTTCCCTGCTGTGTTGATGCTGCTTTACACCCTCTTGATTCACTTGCAGAGAGATATCGATACATAGGTTTTCAGATTCTTACTAATCAGATATATTCTTGTGTGGTGACTAGGGTGTGTTGAGTCCAGTTCACTGAGCAGGGAGTAGGCCTTGTCTATTACATATTTGGCTTATGGAGCGGTCTCTGAGCTAATTTCAAACCCTTGTTTTATGCATCACCCCACCTCACCTTTCCCGTTAAGCAGCCATAATGTGTCTTCTAAAGGTGTGACTCTGTTTTGTTTTGTAATTCAGCTCATGTGTAGCGATTTTGACATTCCCTCTATAAGCGATATCTTAGGATAAGTGTCTTTTTCTGTGTGACTTATTTCACTTAGAATCATCGTACCTAAATCCACTCATCATGCTGCTAAGTAGCCTTATGAGATTGATTTCATGGCTGAGTGATATTCCATTGTGCCAAGTACCACCATTTCTTTATCCATTTTTCTCTTTTCTGGGATATTGAAGGTGTACCAAAGAGGAGATTCTTGGAAACAGAGCAGCCGTAAACTTTAGGGTGCCTGTGTCTTGTTGATTTTTAGTTTTCCCAATTTATACGCCCATGAGTGGAAGTGCCCTATACTCTCTACGCTGTGTTTATTACTTGTTTCAGGACACACCGTACTCTTCTCCAGAGTGCCTGTTGGCAATTTACATCCCGCCCATCAGCGTAGCAAGGCTCCCATGTCTCCATGGCCTGTCCTGCTTTTCTGGTTTTTACACTTTGTTCAGCATGGCCCTTTTGACCGAGGGCAAGCGAGACTTCTTTGTAGCGCTGATTTGCCCTTCCGGCTTGCTTGGTTGGCCAAAAAGGGCGTATGCGTTTTTTCCTGAATATATTCAGGAAAAAACGCATACGCCCTTTTTGGCCAAGGGCATCATTGTCAACGTTTTGCCGCTTTTCATGTGCTTTAAAGGCGAGTCGAATCTACCTCCTGAAATCTGTTTCCTGCAAATCTGCCTTGCTTTCAAATCCTCTTCGTTGCCTTCCCTCAATATATTTGTGGACGAGAGTTCTCATTTATAACTCTGCACGTTTGTGAATTGCAGTGCCCCTGAGCTCCATTTGACTCCTCGCTTTTTTGGGAGCTGGCCGCAAAAGCGCAGGATTGCTTCAGGCCCTATTTTGGTTCTGGGGGGCAGGCTGAGCCTGTGGTTCATTCTTCTTCCTGATGGGAAAATGGAGTGACCTGTGCCTGTCCCAACACCTAGGGCTAGTCTCTCGTTGGTTCCCCGTCTTCCCGTTCATCCTCAGGACAAATTGCAACCTGGACGAAACAGGAGGTTAAAGGTGCTGATTCTCCAAGTAGGGAGATGATTAGTCAAGCGGCTGGAATGGCGAACCCGAGCACAAGGAGAGGAGAAATGAGGTGCGTTTTAGAAACCTTTCCCGATCTCACGGCATACCATCTTCTGGGTTTCCCATGCATGTTTTGATGTAGGAAGATGCCCTTGTACCTGGAGATTTGAGACCCATGGGGTGTGTTCCCAGCAGTGTTACTTTAAAGTATCTGGGTTTGCTCACCCAACCTCACCAATCCTCTCAGCCCCAAGAGTGTCCAGCCTTATGTCTCATCCAGCTGTGGGTCTAGATATGGTCAATCCAGGTTGCATCATAGACCCTGAATGGATTTTGTAAGAATTTCTCTCTCTTTCACGGTCTTTGTTTTGTGGGTTTTTTAAAGTAATTTACGTTTAGAATGGGGCTTGGCTGCTTTTCCCTGCTGTGTTGATGCCGCTTTACACCCTCTTGATTCACTTGCAGAGAGATATCGATACATAGGTTTTCAGATTCTTACTAGTCAGATATATTCTTGTGCGGTGACTAGGGGGTGTTGAGTCCAGTTCACTGAGCAGGGAGTAGGCCTTGTCTATTACATATTTGGCTTATGGAGCGGTGTCTGAGCTAATTTCAAACCCTTGTTTTATGCATCACCCCACCTCACCTTTCCGGTTAAGCAGCCATAGTGTGTCTTCTAAAGTTGTGCCTCTGTTCTGTTTTGTAATTCAGTTCAAGTGTAGCGATTTTGACATTCCCTCTATAAGCGATATCTTAGGATAAGTGCCTTTTTCTGTGTCACTTATTTCACTTAGAATCATCGTACCTAAATCCACTCATCATGCTGCTAAGTAGCCTTATGAGATTGATTTCATGGCTGAGTGATATTCCATTGTGCCAAGTACCACCATTTCTTTATCCATTTTTCTCTTTCCTGGGATATTGAAGGTGTACCGAAGCGGAGATTCTTGGAAACAGAGCAGCCGTAAACTTTAGGGTGCCTGTGTCTTGTTGATTTTTAGGTTTCCCAATTTATACGCCCATGAGTGGAAGTGCCCTATGCTCTCTACGCTGTGTTTATTACTTGTTTCAGGACACACCGTACTCTTCTCCAGAGTGCCTGTTGGCAATTTACATCCCGCCCATCAGCGTAGCAAGGCTCCCATGTCTCCATGGCCTGTCCTGCTTTTCTCGTTTTTACACTTTGTTCAGCATGGCCCTTTTGACCGAGGGCAAGCGAGACTTCTTTGTAGCGCTGATTTGCCCTTCCGGCTTGCTTGGTTGGCCAAAAAGGGCGTATGCGTTTTTTCCTGAATATATTCAGGAAAAAACGCATACGCCCTTTTTGGCCAAGCGCATCATTGTCAACGTTTTGCCGCTTTTCATGTGATTTAAAGGCGAGTCGAATCTACCTCCTGAAATCTGTTTCCTGCAAATCTGCCTTGCTTTCAAATCCTCTTCGTTGCCTTCCCTCAATATATTTGTGGAACGAGAGTTCTCATTTATAACTCTGCACGTTTGTGAATTGCAGTGCCCCTGAGCTCCATATGTCTCCTCGCTTTTTTGGGAGCTGGCCGCAAAAGCGCAGGATTGCTTCAGGCTCTATTTTGGTTCTGGGTGGCAGGCTGAGCCTGTGGTTCATTCTTCTTCCTGATGGGAAAATGGAGTGACCTATGCCTGTCCCAACACCTAGGGCTCGTCTCTCGTTGGTTCCGCGTCTTCCCGTTCATCCTCAGGACAAATTGCAACCTGTACAATCAGGAGGTTAAAGGTGCTGATTCTCCAAGTAGGGAGATGGTTAGTCAAGCGGCTGGAATGGCGAACCCGAGCACAAGGAGAGGAGAAATGAGGTGCATTTTAGAAACCTTTCCCGATCTCATGGCATACCATCTTCTGGGTTTCCCATGCATGTTTTGATGTAGGAAGATGCCCTTGTACCTGGAGATTTGAGACCCATGGGGTGTGTTCCCAGCAGTGTTACTTTAAAGTATCTGGGTTTGCTCACCCAACCTCACCAATCCTCTCAGCCCCAAGAGTGTCCAGCCTTATGTCTCATCCAGCTGTGGGTCTAGATATGGTCAATCCAGGTTGCATCATAGACCCTGAATGGATTTTGTAAGAATTTCTCTCTCTTTAACTGTCTTTGTTTTGTGGGTTTTTTAAAGTAATTTACGTTTAGAATGGGGCTTGGCTGCTTTTCCCTGCTGTGTTGATGCCGCTTTACACCCTCTTGATTCACTTGCAGAGAGATATCGATACATAGGTTTTCAGATTCTTACTAGTCAGATATATTCTTGTGCGGTGACTAGGGTGTGTTGAGTCCAGTTCACTGAGCAGGGAGTAGGCCTTGTCTATTACATATTTGCCTTATGGAGCGGTCTCTGAGCTAATTTCAAACCCTTGTTTTATGCATCACCCCACCTCACCTTTCCGGTTAAGCAGCCATAGTGTGTCTTCTAAAGTTGTGCCTCTGTTCTGTTTTGTAATTCAGTTCAAGTGTAGCGATTTTGACATTCCCTCTATAAGCGATATCTTAGGATAAGTGCCTTTTTCTGTGTCACTTATTTCACTTAGAATCATCGTACCTAAATCCACTCATCATGCTGCTAAGTAGCCTTATGAGATTGATTTCATGGCTGAGTGATATTCCATTGTGCCAAGTACCACCATTTCTTTATCCATTTTTCTCTTTCCTGGGATATTGAAGGTGTACCGAAGCGGAGATTCTTGGAAACAGAGCAGCCGTAAACTTTAGGGTGCCTGTGTCTTGTTGATTTTTAGGTTTCCCAATTTATACGCCCATGAGTGGAAGTGCCCTATGCTCTCTACGCTGTGTTTATTACTTGTTTCAGGACACACCGTACTCTTCTCCAGAGTGCCTGTTGGCAATTTACATCCCGCCCATCAGCGTAGCAAGGCTCCCATGTCTCCATGGCCTGTCCTGCTTTTCTCGTTTTTACACTTTGTTCAGCATGGCCCTTTTGACCGAGGGCAAGCGAGACTTCTTTGTAGCGCTGATTTGCCCTTCCGGCTTGCTTGGTTGGCCAAAAAGGGCGTATGCGTTTTTTCCTGAATATATTCAGGAAAAAACGCATACGCCCTTTTTGGCCAAGGGCATCATTGTCAACGTTTTGCCGCTTTTCATGTGATTTAAAGGCGAGTCGAATCTACCTCCTGAAATCTGTTTCCTGCAAATCTGCCTTGCTTTCAAATCCTCTTCGTTGCCTTCCCTCAATATATTTGTGGAACGAGAGTTCTCATTTATAACTCTGCACGTTTGTGAATTGCAGTGCCCCTGAGCTCCATTTGTCTCCTCGCTTTTTTGGGAGCTGGCCGCAAAAGCGCAGGATTGCTTCAGGCTCTATTTTGGTTCTGGGTGGCAGGCTGAGCCTGTGGTTCATTCTTCTTCCTGATGGGAAAATGGAGTGACCTATGCCTGTCCCAACACCTAGGGCTCGTCTCTCGTTGGTTCTGCGTCTTCCCGTTCATCCTCAGGACAAATTGCAACCTGTACAATCAGGAGGTTAAAGGTGATGATTCTCCAAGTAGGGAGATGGTTAGTCAAGCGGCTGGAATGGCGAACCCGAGCACAAGGAGAGGAGAAATGAGGTGCATTTTAGAAACCTTTCCCGATCTCATGGCATACCATCTTTTGGGTTTCCCATGCATGTTTTGATGTAGGAAGATGCCCTTGTACCTGGAGATTTGAGACCCATGGGGTGTGTTCCCAGCAGTGTTACTTTAAAGTATCTGGGTTTGCTCACCCAACCTCACCAATCCTCTCAGCCCCAAGAGTGTCCAGCCTTATGTCTCATCCAGCTGTGGGTCTAGATATGGTCAATCCAGGTTGCATCATAGACCCTGAATGGATTTTGTAAGAATTTCTCTTTCTTTCACTGTCTTTGTTTTGTGGGTTTTTTAAAGTAATTTATGTTTAGAATCGGGCTTGGCTGCTTTTCCCTGCTGTGTTGATGCCGCTTTACACCCTCTTGATTCACTTGCAGAGAGATATCGATACATAGGTTTTCAGATTCATACTAGTCAGATATATTCTTGTGCGGTGACTAGGGGGTGTTGAGTCCAGTACACTGAGCAGGGAGTAGGCCTTGTCTATTACATATTTGGCTTATGGAGCGGTGTCTGAGCTAATTTCAAACCCTTGTTTTATGGATCACCCCACCTCACCTTTCCGATTAAGAGGCCATAGTGTGTATTCTAAAGTTGTGCCTCTGTTCTGTTTTGTAATTCAGTTCAAGTGTAGCGATTTTGACATTCCCTCTATAAGCGATATCTTAGGATAAGTGCCTTTTTCTGTGTCACTTATTTCACTTAGAATCATCGTACCTAAATCCACTCATCATGCTGCTAAGTAGTCTTATGAGATTGATTTCATGGCTGAGTGATATTCCATTGTGCCAAGTACCACCATTTCTTTATCCATTTTTCTCTTTCCTGGGATATTGAAGGTGTACCGAAGTGGAGATTCTTGGAAACAGAGCAGCCGTAAACTTTAGGGTGCCTGTGTCTTGTTGATTTTTAGTTTTCCCAATTTATACGCCCATGAGTGGAAGTGCCCTATGCTCTCTACGCTGTGTTTATTACTTGTTTCAGGACACACCGTACTCTTCTCCAGAGTGCCTGTTGGCAATTTACATCCCGCCCATCAGCGTAGCAAGGCTCCCATGTCTCCATGGCCTGTCCTGCTTTTCTCGTTTTTACACTTTGTTCAGCATGGCCCTTTTGACCGAGGGCAAGCGAGACTTCTTTGTAGCGCTGATTTGCCCTTCCGGCTTGCTTGGTTGGCCAAAAAGGGCGTATGCGTTTTTTCCTGAATATATTCAGGAAAAAACGCATACGCCCTTTTTGGCCAAGGGCATCATTGTCAACGTTTTGCCGCTTTTCATGTGATTTAAAGGCGAGTCGAATCTACCTCCTGAAATCTGTTTCCTGCAAATCTGCCTTGCTTTCAAATCCTCTTCGTTGCTTTCCCTCAATATATTTGTGGAACGAGAGTTCTCATTTATAACTCTGCACGTTTGTGAATTGCAGTGCCCCTGAGCTCCATTTGTCTCCTCGCTTTTTTGGGAGCTGGCCGCAAAAGCGCAGGATTGCTTCAGGCCCTATTTTGGTTCTGGGGGGCAGGCTGAGCCTGTGGTTCATTCTTCTTCCTGATGGGAAAATGGAGTGACCTATGCCTGTCCCAACACCTAGGGCTCGTCTCTCGTTGGTTCCGCGTCTTCCCGTTCATCCTCAGGACAAATTGCAACCTGTACAATCAGGAGGTTAAAGGTGCTGATTCTCCAAGTAGGGAGATGGTTAGTCAAGCGGCTGGAATGGCGAACCCGAGCACAAGGAGAGGAGAAATGAGGTGCGTTTTAGAAACCTTTCCCGATCTCATGGCATACCATCTTCTGGGTTTCCCATGCATGTTTTGATGTAGGAAGATGCCCTTGTACCTGGAGATTTGAGACCCATGGGGTGTGTTCCCAGCAGTGTTACTTTAAAGTATCTGGGTTTGCTCACCCAACCTCACCAATCCTCTCAGCCCCAAGAGTGTCCAGCCTTATGTCTCATCCAGCTGTGGGTGTAGATATGGTCAATCCAGGTTGCATCATAGACCCTGAATGGATTTTGTAAGAATTTCTCTCTCTTTCACTGTCTTTGTTTTGTTGGTTTTTTAAAGTAATGTATGTTTAGAATCGGGCTTGGCTGCTTTTCCCTGCTGTGTTGATGCCGCTTTACACCCTCTTGATTCACTTGCAGAGAGATATCGATACATAGGTTTTCAGATTCTTACTAATCAGATATATTCTTGTGTGGTGACTAGGGTGTGTTGAGTCCAGTTCACTGAGCAGGGAGTAGGCCTTGCCTATTACATATTTGCCTTATGGAGCGGTCTCTGAGCTAATTTCAAACCCTTGTTTTATGCATCACCCCACCTCACCTTTCCCGTTAAGCAGCCATAGTGTGTCTTCTAAAGGTGTGACTCTGTTCTGTTTTGTAATTCAGTTCAAGTGTAGCGATTTTGACATTCCCTCTATAAGCGATATCTTAGGATAAGGGGCTTTTTCTGTGTGACTTATTTCACTTAGAATCATCGTACCTAAATCCACTCATCATGCTGCTAACAAGCCTTATGACATTGATTTCATGGCTGAGTGATATTCCATTGTGCCAAGTACCACCATTTCTTTATCCATTTTTCTCTTTCCTGGGATATTGATGGTGTACCGAAGCAGAGGTTCTTGGAAACAGAGGAGCCATAAACTTTAGGGTGCCTGTGTCTTGTTGATTTTTAGTTTTCCCAATTTATACGCCCATGAGTGGAAGTGCCCTATGCTCTCTACGCTGTGTTTATTACTTGTTTCAGGACACACCGTACTCTCCTCCAGAGTGCCTGTTGGCAATTTACATCCCGCCCATCAGTGTAGCAAGGCTCCCATGTCTCCATGGCCTGTCCTGCTTTTCTGGTTTTTACACTTTGTTCAGCATGGCCCTTTTGACCGAGGGCAAGCGAGACTTCTTTGTAGCGCTGATTTGCCCTTCGGCTTGCTTGGTTGGCCAAAAAGGGCGTATGCGTTTTTTCCTGAATATATTCAGGAAAAAACGCATACGCCCTTTTTGGCCAAGGACATCATTGTCAACGTTTTGCCGCTTTTCATGTGCTTTAAAGGCGAGTCGAATCTACCTCCTGAAATCTGTTTCCTGCAAATCTGCCTTGCTTTCAAATCCTCTTCGTTGCCTTCCCTCAATATATTTGTGGACGAGAGTTCTCATTTATAACTCTGCACGTTTGTGAATTGCAGTGCCCCTGAGCTCCATTTGTCTCCTCGCTTTTTTGGGAGCTGGCCGCAAAAGCGCAGGATTGCTTCAGGCCCTATTTTGGTTCTGGGGGGCAGGCTGAGCCTGTGGTTCATTCTTCTTCCTGATGGGAAAATGGAGTGACCTATGCCTGTCCCAACACCTAGGGCTAGTCTCTCGTTGGTTCTGCGTCTTCCCATTCATCCTCAGGACAAATTGCAACCTGTACAATCAGGAGGTTAAAGGTGCTGATTCTCCAAGTAGGGAGATGGTTAGTCAAGCGGCTGGAATGGCGAACCCGAGCACAAGGAGAGGAGAAATGAGGTGCCTTTTAGAAACAATTCCCGATCTCATGGCATACCATCTTCTGGGTTTCCCATGCATGTTTTGATGTAGGAAGATGCCCTTGTACCTGGAGATTTGAGACCCATGGGGTGTGTTCCCAGCAGTGTTACTTTAAAGTATCTGGGTTTGCTCACCCAACCTCACCAATCCTCTCAGCCCCAAGAGTGTCCAGCCTTATGTCTCATCCAGCTGTGGGTGTAGATATGGTCAATCCAGGTTGCATCATAGACCCTGAATGGATTTTGTAAGAATTTCTCTCTCTTTAACTGTCTTTGTTTTGTGGGTTTTTTAAAGTAATTTATGTTTAGAATCGGGCTTGGCTGCTTTTCCCTGCTGTGTTGATGCTGCTTTACACCCTCTTGATTCACTTGCAGAGAGATATCGATACATAGGTTTTCAGATTCTTACTAGTCAGATATATTCTTGTGTGGTGACTAGGATGTGTTGAGTCCAGTTCACTGAGCAGGGAGTAGGCCTTGTCTATTACATATTTGGCTTATGGAGCGGTCTCTGAGCTAATTTCAAACCCTTGTTTTATGCATCACCCCACCTCACCTTTCCCGTTAAGCAGCCATAATGTGTCTTCTAAAGGTGTGACTCTGTTTTGTTTTGTAATTCAGCTCATGTGTAGCGATTTTGACATTCCCTCTATAAGCGATATCTTAGGATAAGTGTCTTTTTCTGTGTGACTTATTTCACTTAGAATCATCGTACCTAAATCCACTCATCATGCTGCTAATTAGCCTTATGAGATTGATTTCATGGCTGAGTGATATTCCATTGTGCCAAGTACCACCATTTCTTTATCCATTTTTCTCTTTTCTGGGATATTGAAGGTGTACCAAAGAGGAGATTCTTGGAAACAGAGCAGCCGTAAACTTTAGGGTGCCTGTGTCTTGTTGATTTTTAGTTTTCCCAATTTATACGCCCATGAGTGGCAGTGCCCTATACTCTCTACGCTGTGTTTATTACTTGTTTCAGGACACACCGTACTCTTCTCCAGAGTGCCTGTTGGCAATTTACATCCCGCCCATCAGCGTAGCAAGGCTCCCATGTCTCCATGGCCTGTCCTGCTTTTCTGGTTTTTACACTTTGTTCAGCATGGCCCTTTTGACCGAGGGCAAGCGAGACTTCTTTGTAGCGCTGATTTGCCCTTCCGGCTTGCTTGGTTGGCCAAAAAGGGCGTATGCGTTTTTTCCTGAATATATTCAGGAAAAAACGCATACGCCCTTTTTGGCCAAGGGCATCATTGTCAACGTTTTGCCGCTTTTCATGTGCTTTAAAGGCGAGTCGAATCTACCTCCTGAAATCTGTTTCCTGCAAATCTGCCTTGCTTTCAAATCCTCTTCGTTGCCTTCCCTCAATATATTTGTGGACGAGAGTTCTCATTTATAACTCTGCACGTTTGTGAATTGCAGTGCCCCTGAGCTCCATTTGACTCCTCGCTTTTTTGGGAGCTGGCCGCAAAAGCGCAGGATTGCTTCAGGCCCTATTTTGGTTCTGGGGGGCAGGCTGAGCCTGTGGTTCATTCTTCTTCCTGATGGGAAAATGGAGTGACCTGTGCCTGTCCCAACACCTAGGGCTAGTCTCTCGTTGGTTCCCCGTCTTTCCGTTCATCCTCAGGACAAATTGCAACCTGGACGAAACAGGAGGTTAAAGGTGCTGATTCTCCAAGTAGGGAGATGATTAGTCAAGAGGCTGGAATGGCGAACCCGAGCACAAGGAGAGGAGAAATGAGGTGCGTTTTAGAAACCTTTCCCGATCTCACGGCATACCATCTTCTGGGTTTCCCATGCATGTTTTGATGTAGGAAGATGCCCTTGTACCTGGAGATTTGAGACCCATGGGGTGTGTACCCCGCGGTGTTACTTTAAAGTATCTGCATTTGCTCACCCAACCTCACCAATCCTCTCAGCCCCAAGAGTGTCCAGCCTTATGTCTCATCCAGCTGTGGGTCTAGATATGGTCAATCCAGGTTGCATCAGAGACCCTGAACGGATTTTGTAAGAATTTCTCTCTCTTTCACTGTCTTTGTTTTGTGGGTTTTTTAAAGTAATTTATGTTTAGAATCGGGCTTGGCTGCTTTTCCCTGCTGTGTTGATGCCGCTTTACACCCTCTTGATTCACTTGCAGAGAGATATCGATACATAGGTTTTCAGATTCTTACTAGTCAGATATATTCTTGTGTGGTGACTAGGGTGTGTTGAGACCAGTTCACTGAGCAGGGAGTAGGCCTTGTCTATTACATATTTGGTTTATGGAGCGGTCTCTGAGCTAATTTCAAACCCTTGTTTTATGCATCACCCCACCTCACCTTTCCCGTTAAGCAGCCATAGTGTGTCTTCTAAAGGTGTGACTCTGTTTTGTTTTGTAATTCAGCTCATGTGTAGCGATTTTGACATTCCCTCTATAAGCGATATCTTAGGATAAGTGTCTTTTTCTGTGTGACTTATTTCACTTAGAATCATCGTACCTAAATCCACTCATCATGCTGCTAACTAGCCTTATGACATTGATTTCATGGCTGAGTGATATTCCATTGTGCCAAGTACCACCATTACTTTATCCATTTTTCTCTTTCCTGGGATACTGAAGGTGTACCGAAGTGGAGGTTCTTGGAAACAGAGCAGCCGTAAACTTTAGGGTGCCTGTGTCTTGTTGATTTTTAGTTTTCCCAATTTATACGCCCATGAGTGGAAGTGCCCTATGCTCTCTACGCTGTGTTTATTACTTGTTTCAGGACACACCGTACACTTCTCCAGAGTGCCTGTTGGCAATTTACATCCCGCCCATCAGCGTAGCAAGGCTCCCATGTCTCCATGGCCTGTCCTGCTTTTCTGGTTTTTACACTTTGTTCAGCATGGCCCTTTTGACCGAGGGCAAGCGAGACTTCTTTGTAGCGCTGATTTTCCCTTCCGGCTTGCTTGGTTGGCCAAAAAGGGCGTATGCGTTTTTTCCTGAATATATTCAGGAAAAAACGCATACGCCCTTTTTGGCCAAGGGCATCATTGTCAACGTTTTGCCGCTTTTCATGTGTTTTAAAGGCGAGTCGAATCTACCTCCTGAAATCTGTTTCCTGCAAATCTGCCTTGCTTTCAAATCCTCTTCGTTGCCTTCCCTCAATATATTTGTGGACGAGAGTTCTCATTTATAACTCTGCACGTTTGTGAATTGCAGTGCCCCTGAGCTCCATTTGTCTCCTCGCTTTTTTGGGAGCTGGCCGCAAAAACGCAGGATTGCTTCAGGCCCTATTTTGGTTCTGGGGGGCAGGCTGAGCCTGTGGTTCATTCTTCTTCCTGATGGAAAAATGGAGTGACCTATGCCTGTCCCAACACCTAGGGCTCGTCTCTCGTTGGTTCCGCGTCTTCCCGTTCATCCTCAGGACAGATTGCAACCTGTACAATCAGGAGGTTAAAGGTGCTGATTCTCCAAGTAGGGAGATGGTTAGTCAAGCAGCTGGAATGGTGAACACGAGCACAAGGAGAGGAGAAATGAGGTGCGTTTTAGAAACCTTTCCCGATCTCATGGCATACCATCTTCTGGGTTTCCCAGGCATGTTTTGATGTAGGAAGTTGCCATTGTACCTGGAGATTTGAGACCCATGGGGTGTGTTCCCCGCAGTGTTACTTTAAAGTATCTGCGTTTGCTCACCCAACCTCACCAATCCTCTCAGCCCCAAGAGTGTCCAGCCTTATGTCTCATCCAGCTGTGGGTCTAGATATGGTCAATCCAGGTTGCATCATAGACCCTGAACGGATTTTGTAAGAATTTCTCTCTCTTTCACGGTCTTTGTTTTGTGGGTTTTTTAAAGTAATTTACGTTTAGAATCGGTCTTGGCTGCTTTTCCCTGCTGTGTTGATGCCGCTTTACACCCTCTTGATTCACTTGCAGAGAGATATCGATACATAGGTTTTCAGATTCTTACTAGTGTGGTGACTAGGGTGTGTTGAGTCCAGTTCACTGAGCAGGGAGTAGGCCTTGTCTATTACATATTTTGCTTATGGAGCGGTCTCTGAGCTAATTTGAAACCCTTGTTTTATGCATCACCCCACCTCACCTTTCCCGTTAAGCAGCCATAGTGTGTCTTCTAAAGGTGTGACTCTGTTCTGTTTTGTAATTCAGTTCAAGTGTAGCGATTTTGACATTCCCTCTATAAGCGATATCTTAGGATAAGTGTCTTTTTCTGTGTGACTTATTTCACTTAGAATCATCGTACCTAAATCCACTCATCATGCTGCTAACTAGCCTTATGACATTGATTTCATGGCTGAGTGATATTCCATTGTGCCAAGTACCACCATTTCTTTATCCATTTTTCTCTTTCCTGGGATATTGAAGGTGTACCGAAGCGGAGGTTCTTGGAAACAGAGCAGCCGTAAACTTTAGGGTGCCTGTGTCTTGTTGATTTTTAGTTTTCCCAATTTATACGCCCATGAGTGGAAGTGCCCTATGCTCTCTACGCTGTGTTTATTACTTGTTTCAGGACACACCGTACTCTTCTCCAGAGTGCCTGTTGGCAATTTACATCCCGCCCATCAGCGTAGCAAGGCTCCCATGTCTCCATGGCCTGTCCTGCTTTTCTCGTTTTTACACTTTGTTCAGCATGGCCCTTTTGACCGAGGGCAAGCGAGACTTCTTTGTAGCGCTGATTTGCCCTTCCGGCTTGCTTGGTTGGCCAAAAAGGGCGTATGCGTTTTTTCCTGAATATATTCAGGAAAAAACGCATACGCCCTTTTTGGCCAAGGGCATCATTGTCAACGTTTTGCTGCTTTTCATGTGCTTTAAAGGCGAGTCGAATCTACCTCCTGAAATCTGTTTCCTGCAAATCTGCCTTGCTTTCAAATCCTCTTTGTTGCCTTCCCTCAATATATTTGTGGACGAGAGTTCTCATTTATAACTCTGCACGTTTGTGAATTGCAGTGCCCCTGAGCTCCATTTGTCTCCTCGCTTTTTTGGGAGCTGGCCGCAAAAGCGCAGGATTGCTTCAGGCCCTATTTTGGTTCTGGGGGGCAGGCTGAGCCTGTGGTTCATTCTTCTTCCTGATGGGAAAATGGAGTGACCTATGCCTGTCCCAACATCTAGGGCTCGTCTCTCGTTGGTTCTGCGTCTTCCCATTCATCCTCAGGACAAATTGCAACCTGTACAATCAGGAGGTTAAAGGTGCTGATTCTCCAAGTAGGGAGATGGTTAGTCAAGCGGCTGGAATGGCGAACCCGAGCACAAGGAGAGGAGAAATGAGGTGCGTTTTAGAAACCTTTCCCGATCTCATGGCATACCATCTTCTGGGTTTCCCATGCATGTTTTGATGTAGGAAGATGCCCTTGTACCTGGAGATTTGAGACCCATGGGGTGTGTTCCCCGCAGTGTTACTTTAAAGTATCTGCGTTTGCTCACCCAACCTCACCAATCTTCTCAGCCCCAAGAGTGTCCAGCCTTATGTCTCATCCAGCTGTGGGTCTAGATATGGTCAATCCAGGTTGCATCATAGACCCTGAACGGATTTTGTAAGAATTTCTCTCTCTTTCACGGTCTTTGTTTTCTGGGTTTTTTAAAGTAATTTACGTTTAGAATCGGTCTTGGTTGTCTTTCCCTGCTGTGTTGATGCCGCTTTACACCCTCTTGATTCACTTGCAGAGAGATATCGATACATAGGTTTTCAGATTCTTACTAGTGTGGTGACTAGGGTGTGTTGAGTCCAGTTCACTGAGCAGGGAGTAGGCCTTGTCTATTACATATTTGGCTTATGGAGCAGTGTCTGAGCTAATTTCAAACCCTTGTTTTATGCATCACCCCACCTCACCTTTCCCGTTAAGCAGCCATAGTGTGTCTTCTAAAGGTGTGACTCTGTTCTGTTTTGTAATTCAGTTCAAGTGTAGCGATTTTGACATTCCCTCTATAAGCGATATCTTAGGATAAGTGTCTTTTTATGTGTGACTTATTTCACTTAGAATCATCGTACCTAAATCCACTCATCCTGCTGCTAACTAGCCTTATGACATTGATTTCATGGCTGAGTGATATTCCATTGTGCCAAGTACCACCATTTCTTTATCCATTTTTCTCTTTCCTGGGATATTGAAGGTGTACCGAAGCGGAGGTTCTTGGAAACAGAGCAGCCGTAAACTTTAGGGTGCCTGTGTCTTGTTGATTTTTAGTTTTCCCAATTTATACGCCCATGAGTGGAAGTGCCCTATGCTCTCTACGCTGTGTTTATTACTTGTTTCAGGACACAGCGTACTCTTCTCCAGAGTGCCTGTTGGCAATTTACATCCCGCCCATCAGCGTAGCAAGGCTCCCATGTCTCCATGGCCTGTCCTGCTTTTCTGGTTTTTACACTTTTTTCAGCATGGCCCTTTTGACCGAGGGCAAGCGAGACTTCTTTGTAGCGCTGATTTGCCCTTCCGGCTTGCTTGGTTGGCCAAAAAGGGCGTATGCGTTTTTTCCTGAATATATTCAGGAAAAAACGCATACGCCCTTTTTGGCCAAGGGCATCATTGTCAACGTTTTGCTGCTTTTCATGTGCTTTAAAGGCGAGTCGAATCTACCTCCTGAAATCTGTTTCCTGCAAATCTGCCTTGCTTTCAAATCCTCTTTGTTGCCTTCCCTCAATATATTTGTGGACGAGAGTTCTCATTTATAACTCTGCACGTTTGTGAATTGCAGTGCCCCTGAGCTCCATTTGTCTCCTCGCTTTTTTGGGAGCTGGCCGCAAAAGCGCAGGATTGCTTCAGGCCCTATTTTGGTTCTGGGGGGCAGGCTGAGCCTGTGGTTCATTCTTCTTCCTGATGGGAAAATGGAGTGACCTATGCCTGTCCCAACATCTAGGGCTCGTCTCTCGTTGGTTCTGCGTCTTCCCATTCATCCTCAGGACAAATTGCAACCTGTACAATCAGGAGGTTAAAGGTGCTGATTCTCCAAGTAGGGAGATGGTTAGTCAAGCGGCTGGAATGGCGAACCCGAGCACAAGGAGAGGAGAAATGAGGTGCGTTTTAGAAACCTTTCCCGATCTCATGGCATACCATCTTCTGGGTTTCCCATGCATGTTTTGATGTAGGAAGATGCCCTTGTACCTGGAGATTTGAGACCCATGGGGTGTGTTCCCCGCAGTGTTACTTTAAAGTATCTGGGTTTGCTCACCCAACCTCACCAAACCTCTCAGCCCCAAGAGTATCCAGCCTTATGTCTCATCCAGCTGTGGGTCTAGATATGGTCAATCCAGGTTGCATCAGAGACCCTGAACGGATTTTGTAAGAATTTCTCTCTCTTTCACTGTCTTTGTTTTGTGGGTTTTTTAAAGTAATTTATGTTTAGAATCGGGCTTGGCTGCTTTTCCCTGCTGTGTTGATGCCGCTTTACACCCTCTTGATTCACTTGCAGAGAGATATCGATACATAGGTTTTCAGATTCTTACTAGTCAGATATATTCTTGTGTGGTGACTAGGGTGTGTTGAGTCCAGTTCACTGAGCAGGGAGTAGGCCTTGTCTAGTACATATTTGGCTTATGGAGCGGTCTCTGAGCTAATTTCAAACCCTTGTTTTATGCATCACCCCACCTCACCTTTCCGGTTAAGCAGCCATAGTGTGTCTTCTAAAGCTGTGACTATCTTCTGTTTTGTAATTCAGTTCAAGTGTAGCGATATTGACATTCCCCCTAAAAGCGATATCTTAGGATAAGTGTCTTTTTCTGTGTGACTTATTTCACTTAGAATCATCGTATCTAAATCCACTCATCATGCTGCTAACTAGCCTTATGACATTGATTTCATGGCTGAGTGATATTCCATTGTGCCAAGTACCACCATTTCTTTATCCATTTTTCTCTTTCCTGGGATATTGAAGGTGTACCGAAGCGGAGGTTCTTGGAAACAGAGCAGCCGTAAACTTTAGGGTGCCTGTGTCTTGTTGATTTTTAGTTTTCCCAATTTATACGCCCTTGAGTGGAAGTGCCCTATGCTCTCTACGCTGTGTTTATTACTTGTTTCAGGACACACCGTACTCTTCTCCAGAGTGCCTGTTGGCAATTTACATCCCGCCCATCAGCGTAGCAAGGCTCCCATGTCTCCATGGCCTGTCCTGCTTTTCTGGTTTTTACACTTTGTTCAGCATGGCCCTTTTGACCGAGGGCAAGCGAGACTTCTTTGTAGCGCTGATTTGCCCTTCCGGCTTGCTTGGTTGGCCATAAAGGGCGTATGCGTTTTTTCCTGAATATATTCAAGAAAAAACGCATACGCCCTTTTTGGCCAAGGGCATCATTGTCAACCTTTTGCCGCTTTTCATGTGCTTTAAAGGCGAGTCGAATCTACCTCCTGAAATCTGTTTCCTGCAAATCTGCCTTGCTTTCAAATCCTCTTCGTTGCCTTCCCTCAATATATTTGTGGACGAGAGTTCTCATTTATAACTCTGCACGTTTGTGAATTGCAGTGCCCCTGAGCTCCATTTGTCTCCTCGCTTTTTTGGGAGCTGGCCGCAAAAGCGCAGGATTGCTTCAGGCCCTATATTGGTTCTGGGGGCAGGCTGAGCCTGTGGTTCATTCTTCTTCCTGATGGGAAAATGGAGTGACCTATGCCTGTCCCAACACCTAGGACTCGTCTCTCGTTGGTTCCGCGTCTTCCCGTTCATCCTCAGGACAAATTGCAACCTGTACAATCAGGAGGTTAAAGGTGCTGATTCTCCAAGTAGGGAGATGGTTAGTCAAGCGGCTGGAATGGCGAACCCGAGCAGAAGGAGAGGAGAAATGAGGTGCGTTTTAGAAACCTTTCCCGATCTCATGGCATACCATCTTCTGGGTTTCCCATGCATGTTTTGATGTAGGAAGATGCCCTTGTACCTGGAGATTTGAGACCCATGGGGTGTGTTCCCCGCAGTGTTACTTTAAAGTATCTGCGTTTGCTCACCCAACCTCACCAAACCTCTCAGCCCCAAGAGTATCCAGCCTTATGTCTCATCCAGCTGTGGGTCTAGATATGGTCAATCCAGGTTGCATCATAGACCCTAAACGGATTTTGTAAGAATTTCTCTCTTTCACTGTCTTTGTTTTGTGGGTTTTTTAAAGTAATTTATGTTTAGAATCGGGCTTGGCTGCTTTTCCCTGCTGTGTTGATGCCGCTTTATACCCTCTTGATTCACTTGCAGAGAGATATTGATACATAGGTTTTCAGATTCTTACTAGTCAGATATATTCTTGTGTGGTGACTAGGGTGTGTTGAGTCCAGTTCACTGAGCAGGGAGTAGGCCTTGTCTATTACATATTTGGCTTATGGAGCGGTCTCTGAGCTAATTTCAAACCCTTGTTTTATGCATCACCCCACCTCACCTTTCCCGTTAAGCAGCCATAGTGTGTCTTCTAAAGGTGTGACTCTGTTCTGTTTTGTAATTCAGTTCAAGTGTAGCGATTTTGACATTCCCTCTATAAGCGATATCTTAGGATAAGTGTCTTTTTCTGTGTGACTTATTTCACTTAGAATCATCGTACCTAAATCCACTCATCATGCTGCTAACTAGCCTTATGACATTGATTTCATGGTTGAGTGATATTCCATTGTGCCAAGTACCACCATTTCTTTATCCATTTTTCTCTTTCCTGGGATATTGAAGGTGTACCGAAGTGGAGGTTCTTGGAAACAGAGCAGCCGTAAACTTTAGGGTGCCTGTGTCTTGTTGATTTTTAGTTTTCCCAATTTATACGCCCTTGAGTGGAAGTGCCCTATGCTCTCTACGCTGTGTTTATTACTTGTTTCAGGACACACCGTACTCTTCTCCAGAGTGCCTGTTGGCAATTTACATCCCGCCCATCAGCGTAGCAAGGCTCCCATGTCTCCATGGCCTGTCCTGCTTTTCTGGTTTTTACACTTTGTTCAGCATGGCCCTTTTGACCGAGGGCAAGCGAGACTTCTTTGTAGCGCTGATTTGCCCTTCCGGCTTGCTTGGTTGGCCATAAAGGGCGTATGCGTTTTTTCCTGAATATATTCAAGAAAAAACGCATACGCCCTTTTTGGCCAAGGGCATCATTGTCAACCTTTTGCCGCTTTTCATGTGCTTTAAAGGCGAGTCGAATCTACCTCCTGAAATCTGTTTCCTGCAAATCTGCCTTGCTTTCAAATCCTCTTCGTTGCCTTCCCTCAATATATTTGTGGACGAGAGTTCTCATTTATAACTCTGCACGTTTGTGAATTGCAGTGCCCCTGAGCTCCATTTGTCTCCTCGCTTTTTTGGGAGCTGGCCGCAAAAGCGCAGGATTGCTTCAGGCCCTATTTTGGTTCTGGGGGTCAGGCTGAGCCTGTGGTTCATTCTTCTTCCTGATGGGAAAATGGAGTGACCTATGCCTGTCCCAACACCTAGGGCTCGTCTCTCGTTGGTTCCGCGTCTTCCCGTTCATCCTCAGGACAAATTGCAACCTGTACAATCAGGAGGTTAAAGGTGCTGATTCTCCAAGTAGGGAGATGGTTAGTCAAGCGGCTGGAATGGCGAACCCGAGCACAAGGAGAGGAGAAATGAGGTGCGTTTTAGAAACCTTTCCCGATCTCATGGCATACCATCTTCTGGCTTTCCCATGCATGTTTTCATGTAGGAAGATGCCCTTGTACCTGGAGATTTGAGACCCATGGGGTGTGTTCCCCGCAGTGTTACTTTAAAGTATCTGCGTTTGCTCACCCAACCTCACCAATCCTCTCAGCCCCAAGAGTGTCCAGCCTTATGTCTCATCCAGCTGTGGGTCTAGATATGGTCAATCCTGGTTGCATCATAGACCCTGAACGGATTTTGTAAGAATTTCTCTCTCTTTCACTGTCTTTGTTTTGTGGGTTTTTTAAAGTAATTTATGTTTAGAATCGGGCTTGGCTGCTTTTCCCTGCTGTGTTGATGCCGCTTTACACCCTCTTGATTCACTTGCAGAGATATATCGATACATAGGTTTTCAGATTCTTACTAGTCAGATATATTCTTGTGTGGTGTCTAGGGTGTGTTGAGTCCAGTTCACTGAGCAGGGAGTAGGCCTTGTCTATTACATATTTGGCTTATGGAGCGGTCTCTGAGCTAATTTCAAACCCTTGTTTTATGCATCACCCCACCTCACCTTTCCCGTTAAGCAGCCATAGTGTGTCTTCTAAAGGTGTGACTCTGTTCTGTTTTGTAATTCAGTTCAAGTGTAGCGATTTTGACATTCCCTCTATAAGCGATATCTTAGGATAAGTGTCTTTTTCTGTGTGACTTATTTCACTTAGAATCATCGTATCTAAATCCACTCATCATGCTGCTAACTAGCCTTATGACATTGATTTCATGGTTGAGTGATATTCCATTGTGCCAAGTACCACCATTTCTTTATCCATTTTTCTCTTTCCTGGGATATTGAAGGTGTACCGAAGCGGAGGTTCTTGGAAACAGAGCAGCCGTAAACTTTAGGGTGCCTGTGTCTTGTTGATTTTTAGTTTTCCCAATTTATACGCCCTTGAGTGGAAGTGCCCTATGCTCTCTACGCTGTGTTTATTACTTGTTTCAGGACACACCGTACTCTTCTCCAGAGTGCCTGTTGGCAATTTACATCCCGCCCATCAGCGTAGCAAGGCTCCCATTTCTCCATGGCCTGTCCTGCTTTTCTGGTTTTTACACTTTGTTCAGCATGGCCATTTTGACCGAGGGCAAGCGAGACTTCTTTGTAGCGCTGATTTGCCCTTCCGGCCTGCTTGGTTGGTCAAAAAGGGCGTATGCGTTTTTTCCTGAATATATTCAGGAAAAAACGCATACGCCCTTTTTGGCCAAGGGCATCATTGTCAACGTTTTGCCGCTTTTCATGTGCTTTAAAGGCGAGTCGAATCTACCTCCTGAAATCTGTTTCCTGCAAATCTGCCTTGCTTTCAAATCCTCTTCGTTGCCTTCCCTCAATATATTTGTGGACGAGAGTTCTCATTTATAACTCTGCACGTTTTTGAATTGCAGTGCCCCTGAGCTCCATTTGTCTCCTCGCTTTTTTGGGAGCTGGCCGCAAAAGCGCAGGATTGCTTCAGGCCCTATTTTTGTTCTGGGGGGCAGGCTGAGCCTGTGGTTCATTATTCTTCCTGATGGGAAAATGGAGTGACCTGTGCCTGTCCCAACACCTAGGGCTAGTCTTCCGTTGGTTCCCCGTCTTCCCGTTCATCCTCAGGGCAAATTGCAACCTGGACGAAACAGTAGGTTAAAGGTGCTGATTCTCCAAGTAGGGAGATGGTTAGTCAAACGGCTGGAATGGAGAACCCAAGCACAAGGAGAGGAGAAATGAGGTGCGTTTTAGAAACCTTTCCCGATCTCACGGCATACCATCTTCTGGGTTTCCCATGCATGTTTTGATGTAGGAAGATTCCCTTGTACCTTGAGATTTGAGACCCATGGGGTGGGTACCCCGCGGTATTACTTTAAAGTATCTGCATTTGCTCACCCAACCTCACCAATCCTCTCAGCCCCAAGAGTGTCCAGCCTTATGTCTCATCCAGCTGTGGGTCTAGATATGGTCAATCCAGGTTGCATCATAGACCCTGAACGGATTTTGTAAGAATTTCTCTCTCTTTCACTGTCTTTGTTTTGTGGGTTTTTTAAAGTAATTTATGTTTAGAATCGGGCTTGGCTGCTTTTCCCTGCTGTGTTGATGCCGCTTTACACCCTCTTGATTCACTTGCAGAGAGATATCGATACATAGGTTTTCAGATTCTTACTAGTCAGATATATTCTTGTGTGGTGTCTAGGGTGTGTTGAGTCCAGTTCACTGAGCAGGGAGTAGGCCTTGTCTATTACATATTTGGCTTATGGAGCGGTCTCTGAGCTAATTTCAAACCCTTGTTTTATGCATCACCCCACCTCACCTTTTCCGTTAAGCAGCCATAGTGTGTCTTCTAAAGGTGTGACTCTGTTCTGTTTTGTAATTCAGTTCAAGTGTAGCGATTTTGACATTTCCTCTATAAGCGATATCTTAGGATAAGTGTCTTTTTCTGTGTGACTTATTTCACTTAGAATCATCGTATCTAAATCCACTCATCATGCTGCTAACTAGCCTTATGACATTGATTTCATGGTTGAGTGATATTCCATTGTGCCAAGTACCACCATTTCTTTATCCATTTTTCTCTTTCCTGGGATATTGAAGGTGTACCGAAGCGGAGGTTCTTGGAAACAGAGCAGCCGTAAACTTTAGGGTGCCTGTGTCTTGTTGATTTTTAGTTTTCCCAATTTATACGCCCTTGAGTGGAAGTGCCCTATGCTCTCTACGCTGTGTTTATTACTTGTTTCAGGACACACCGTACTCTTCTCCATAGTGCCTGTTGGCAATTTACATCCCGCCCATCAGCGTAGCAAGGCTCCCATGTCTCCATGGCCTGTCCTGCTTTTCTGGTTTTTACACTTTGTTCAGCATGGCCCTTTTGACCGAGGGCAAGCGAGACTTCTTTGTAGCGCTGATTTGCCCTTCCGGCTTGCTTGGTTGGCCAAAAAGGGCGTATGCGTTTTTTCCTGAATATATTCAGGAAAAAACGCATACGCCCTTTTTGGCCAAGGGCATCATTGTCAACGTTTTGCCGCTTTTCATGTGCTTTAAAGGCGAGTCGAATCTACCTCCTGAAATCTGTTTCCTGCAAATCTGCCTTGCTTTCAAATCCTCTTCGTTGCCTTCCCTCAATATATTTGTGGACGAGAGTTCTCATTTATAACTCTGCACGTTTGTGAATTGCAGTGCCCCTGAGCTCCATTTGTCTCCTCGCTTTTTTGGGAGCTGGCCGCAAAAGCGCAGGATTGCTTCAGGCCCTATTTTGGTTCTGGGGGTCAGGCTGAGCCTGTGGTTCATTCTTCTTCCTGATGGGAAAATGGAGTGACCTGTGCCTGTCCCAACACCTAGGGCTAGTCTTTCGTTGGTTCCCCGTCTTCCCGTTCTTCCTCAGGACAAATTGCAACCTGGACGAAACAGTAGGTTAAAGGTGCTGATTCTCCAAGTAGGGAGATGGTTAGTCAAGCGGCTGGAATGGCGAACCCGAGCACAAGGAGAGGAGAAATGAAGTGCGTTTTAGAAACCTTTCCCGATCTCACGGCATACCATCTTCTGGGTTTCCCATGCATGTTTTGATGTAGGAAGATGCCCTTGTACCTGGAGATTTGAGACCCATGGGGTGGGTACCCCGCGGTATTACTTTAAAGTATCTGCATTTGCTCACCCAACCTCACCAATCCTCTCAGCCCCAAGAGTGTCCAGCCTTATGTCTCATCCAGCTGTGGGTCTAGATATGGTAAATCCAGGTTGCATCAGAGACCCTGAACGGATTTTGTAAGAATTTCTCTCTCTTTCACTGTCTTTGCTTTGTGGGTTTTTTAAAGTAATGTATGTTTAGAATGGGGTTTGGCTGCTTTTCCCTGCTGTGTTGATGCCGCTTTACACCCTCTTGATTCACTTGCAGAGAGATATCGATACATAGGTTTTCAGATTCATACTAGTCAGATATATTCTTGTGCGGTGACTAGGGGGTGTTGAGTCAGTTCACTGAGCAGGGAGTAGGCCTTGTCTATTACATATTTGGCTTATGGAGCGGTGTCTGAGCTAATTTCAAACCCTTGTTTTATGCATCACCCCACCTCACCTTTCCCGTTAAGCAACCATAGTGTGTCTTCTAAAGGTGTGACTCTGTTCTGTTTTGTAATTCAGTTCAAGTGTAGCGATTTTGACATTCCCTCTATAAGTGATATCTTAGGATAAGTGTCTTTTTCTGTTTGACTTATTTCACTTAGAATCATCGTACCTAAATCCACACATCATGCTGCTAACTAGCCTTATGACATTGATTTCATGGCTGAGTGATATTCCATTGTGCCAAGTACCACCATTTCTTTATCCATTTTTCTCTTTCCTGGGATATTGAAGGTGTACCGAAGCGGAGGTTCTTGGAAACAGAGCAGCCGTAAACTTTAGGGTGCCTGTGTCTTGTTGATTTTTAGTTTTCCCAATTTATACGCCCATGAGTGGAAGTGCCCTATGCTCTCTACGCTGTGTTTATTACTTGTTTCAGGACACACCGTACTCTTCTCCAGAGTGCCTGTTGGCAATTTACATCCCGCCCATCAGCGTAGCAAGAATCCCATGTCTCCATGGCCTGTCCTGCTTTTCTGGTTTTTACACTTTGTTCAGCATGGCCCTTTTCACCGAGGGCAAGCGAGACTTCTTTGTAGCGCTGATTTGCCCTTCCGGCTTGCTTGGTTGGCCAAAAAGGGCGTATGCGTTTTTTCCTGAATATATTCAGGAAAAAACGCATACGCCCTTTTTGGCCAAGGGCATCATTGTCAACGTTTTGCCGCTTTTCATGGGCTTTAAACGCGAGTCGAATCTACATCCTGAAATCTGTTTCCTGCAAATCTGCCTTGCTTTCAAATCCTCTTCGTTGCCTTCCCTCAATATATTTGTGGACGAGAGTTCTCATTTATAACTCTGCACGTTTGTGGATTGCAGTGCCCCTGAGCTCCATTTGTCTCCTCGCTTTTTTGGGAGCTGGCCGCAAAAGCGCAGGATTGCTTCAGGCCTTATTTTGGTTCTGGGGGGCAGGCTGAGCCTGTGGTTCATTCTTCTTCCTGATGGGAAAATGGAGTCACCTATGCCTGTCCCAACACCTAGGGCTCGTCTCTCGTTGGTTCCGCGTCTTCCCGTTCATCCTCAGGACAAATTGCAACCTGTAAGAAACAGGAGGTTAAAGGTGCTGATTCTCCAAGTAGGGAGATGGTTAGTCAAGCGGCTGGAATGGCGAACCCGAGCACAAGGAGAGGAGAAATGAGGTGCGTTTTAGAAACCTTTCCCGATCTCACGGCATACCATCTTCTGGGTTTCCCATGCATGTTTTGATGTAGGAAGATTCCCTTGTACCTGGAGATTTGAGACCCATGGGGTGTGTTCCCCGCAGTGTTACTTTAAAGTATCTGCGTTTGCTCACCCAACCTCACCAATCCTCTCAGCCCCAAGAGTGTCCAGCCTTATGTCTCATCCAGCTGTGGGTCTAGATATGGTCAATCCAGGTTGCATCATAGACCCTGAACGGATTTTGTAAGAATTTCTCTCTCTTTCACTGTCTTTGTTTTGTGGGTTTTTTAAAGTAATGTATTTTTGGAATGGGGTTTGGCTGCTTTTCCCTGCTGTGTTTATGCCGCTTTACAGCCTCTTGATTCACTTGCAGAGAGATATCAATACATAGGTTTTCAGATTCATACTAGTCAGATATATTCTTGTGTCGTGACTAGGGGGTGTTGAGTCCAGTTCACTGAGCAGAGAGTAGGCCTTGTGTATTACATATTTGGCTTATGGAGCGGTGTCTGAGCTAATTTCAAACCCTTGTTTTATGCATCACCCCACCTCACCTTTCCGGTTAAGCAGCCATAGTGTGTCTTCTAAAGGTGTGACTCTGTTCTGTTTTGTAATTCAGTTCAAGTGTAGCGATTTTGACATTCCCTCTATAAGCGATATCTTAGGATAAGTGTCTTTTTCTGTGTGACTTATTTCACTTAGAATCATCGTACCTAAATCCACACATCATGCTGCTAACTAGCCTTATGACATTGATTTCATGGCTGAGTGATATTCCATTGTGCCAAGTACCACCATTTCATTATCCATTTTTCTCTTTCCTGGGATATTGAAGGTGTACTGAAGCGGAGGTTCTTGGAAACAGAGCAGCCGTAAACTTTAGGGTGCATGTGTCTTGTTGATTTTTAGTTTTCCCAATTTATACGCCCATGAGTGGAAGTGCCCTATGCTCTCTACGCTGTGTTTATTACTTGTTTCAGGACACACCGTACTCTTCTCCAGAGTGCCTGTTGGCATTTTATATCCTGCCCATCAGCGTAGCAAGGCTCCCATGTCTCCATGGCCTGTCCTGCTTTTCTGGTTTTTACACTTTGTTCAGCATGGCCCTTTTGACCGAGGGCAAGCGAGACTTCTTTGTAGCGGTGATTTGCCCTTCCGGCTTGCTTGGTTGGCCAAAAAGGGCGTATGCGTTTTTTCCTGAATATATTCAGGAAAAAACGCATACGCCCTTTTTGGCCAAGGGCATCATTGTCAACGTTTTGCCGCTTTTCATGTGCTTTAAAGGCGAGTCGAATCTACCTCCTGAAATCTGTTTCCTGCAAATCTGCCTTGCTTTCAAATCCTCTTCGTTGCCTTCCCTCAATATATTTGTGGACGAGAGTTCTCATTTATACCTCTGCACGTTTGTGAATTGCAGTGCCCCTGAGCTCCATTTGTCTCCTCGCTTTTTTGGGAGCTGGCCGCAAAAGCGCAGGATTGCTTCAGGCCCTATTTTGGTTCTGGGGGGCAGGCTGAGCCTGTCGTTCATTCTTCTTCCTGATGGGAAAATGGAGTGACCTATGCCTGTCCCAACACCTAGGGCTCGTCTCTCGTTGGTTCCGCGTCTTCCCGTTCATCCTCAGGACAAACTGCAACCTGTACAATCAGGAGGTTAAAGGTGCTGATTCTCCAAGTAGGGAAATGGTTAGTCAAGCGGCTGGAATGGCGAACCCGAGCACAAGGAGAGGAGAAATGAGGTGCGTTTTAGAAACCTTTCCCGATCTCATGGCATACCATCTTCTGGGTTTCCCATGCATGTTTTGATGTAGGAAGATGCCCTTGTACCTGGAGATTTGAGACCCATGGGGTGTGTTCCCCGCAGTGTTACTTTAAAGTATCTGCGTTTGCTCACCCAACCTCACCAATCCTCTCAGCCCCAAGAGTGTCCAGCCTTATGTCTCATCCAGCTGTGGGTGTAGATATGGTCAATCCAGGTTGCATCATTGACCCTGAACGGATTTTGTAAGAATTTCTCTCTCTTTCACTGTCTTTGTTTTGTGGGTTTTTTAAAGTAATTTATGTTTAGAATCGGGCTTGGCTGCTTTTCCCTGCTGTGTTGATGCCGCTTTACACACTCTTGATTCACTTGCAGAGAGATATCGATACATAGGTTTTCAGATTCTTACTAGTCAGATATATTCTTGTGTGGTGACTAGGGTGTGTTGAGTCCAGTTCACTGAGCAGGGAGTAGGCCTTGTCTATTACATATTTGGCTTATGGAGCGGTGTCTGAGCTAATTTCAAACCCTTGTTTTATGCATCACCCCACCTCACCTTTCCCGTTAAGCAGCCATAGTGTGTCTTCTAAAGGTGTGACTCTGTTCTGTTTTGTAATTCAGTTCAAGTGTAGCGATTTTGACATTCCCTCTATAAGCGATATCTTAGGATAAGTGTCTTTTTCTGTGTGACTTATTTCACTTAGAATCATCGTATCTAAATCCACTCATCATGCTGCTAACTAGCCTTATGACATTGATTTCATGGCTGAGTGATATTCCATTGTGCCAAGTACCACCATTTCTTTATCCATTTTTCTCTTTCCTGGGATATTGAAGGTGTACCGAAGTGGAGGTTCTTGGAAACAGAGCAGCCGTAAACTTTAGGGTGCCTGTGTCTTGTTGATTTTTAGTTTTCCCAATTTATACGCCCATGAGTGGAAGTGCCCTATGCTCTCTACGCTGTGTTTATTACTTGTTTCAGGACACACCGTACTCTTCTCCAGAGTGCCTGTTGGCAATTTATATCCCGCCCATCAGCGTAGCAAGGCTCCCATGTCTCCATGGCCTGTCCTGCTTTTCTGGTTTTTACTGTTTGTTCAGCATGGCCCTTTTGACCGAGGGCAAGCGAGACTTCTTTGTAGCGCTGATTTGCCCTTCCGGCTTGCTTGGTTGGCCAAAAAGGGCGTATGCGTTTTTTCCTGAATATATTCAGGAAAAAACGCATACGCCCTTTTTGGCCAAGGGCATCATTGTCAACGTTTTGCCGCTTTTCATGGGCTTTAAAGGCGAGTCGAATCTACATCCTGAAATCTGTTTCCTGCAAATCTGCCTTGCTTTCAAATCCTCTTCGTTGCCTTCCCTCAATATATTTGTGGACGAGAGTTCTCATTTATAACTCTGCACGTTTGTGAATTGCAGTGCCCCTGAGCTCCATTTGTCTCCTCGCTTTTTTGGGAGCTGGCCGCAAAAGCGCAGGATTGCTTCAGGCCCTATTTTGGTTCTGGGGGGCAGGCTGAGCCTGTGGTTCATTCTTCTTCCTGATGGGAAAATGGAGTGACCTGTGCCTGTCCCAACACCTAGGGCTAGTCTTTCGTTGGTTCCCCGTCTTCCCGTTCATCCTCAGGACAAATTGCAACCTGGACGAAACAGTAGGTTAAAGGTGCTGATTCTCCAAGTAGGGAGATGGTTAGTCAAGCGGCTGGAATGGTGAACCCGAGCACAAGGAGAGGAGAAATGAGGTGCGTTTTAGAAACCTTTCCCGATCTCACGGCATACCATCTTCTGGCTTTCCCATGCATGTTTTGATGTAGGAAGATTCCCTTGTACCTGGAGATTTGAGACCCATGGGGTGTGTTCCCCGCAGTGTTACTTTAAAGTATCTGCGTTTGCTCACCCAACCTCACCAATCCTCTCAGCCCCAAGAGTGTCCAGCCTTATGTCTCATCCAGCCGTGGGTCTAGATATGGTCAATCCAGGTTGCATCATAGACCCTGAACGGATTTTGTAAGAATTTCTCTCTCTTTCACTGTCTTTGTTTTGTGGGTTTTTAAAAGTAATTTATGTTTAGAATCGGGCTTGGCTGCTTTTCCCTGCTGTGTTGATGCCGCTTTACACCCTCTTGATTCACTTGCAGAGAGATATCGATACATAGGTTTTCAGATTCTTACTAGTCAGATATATTCTTGTGCGGTGACTAGGGGGTGTTGAGTCCAGTTCACTGAGCAGGGAGTAGGCCTTGTCTATTACATATTTGGCTTATGGAGCGGTGTCTGAGCTAATTTCAAACCCTTGTTTTATGCATCACCCCACCTCACCTTTCCCGTTAAGCAGCCATAGTGTGTCTTCTAAAGGTGTGACTCTATTCTGTTTTGTAATTCAGTTCAAGTGTAGCGATTTTGACATTCCCTCTATAAGCGATATCTTAGGATAAGTGTCTTTTTCTGTGTGACTTATTTCACTTAGAATCATCGTATCTAAATCCACTCATCATGCTGCTAACTAGCCTTATGACATTGATTTCATGGCTGAGTGATATTCCATTGTGCCAAGTACCACCATTTCTTTATCCATTTTTCTCTTTCCTGGGATATTGAAGGTGTTCCAAAGTGGAGGTTCTTGGAAACAGAGCAGCCGTAAATTTTAGGGTGCCTGTGTCTTGTTGATTTTTAGTTTTCCCAATTTATACGCCCATGAGTGGATGTGCCCTATGCTCTCTACGCTGTGTTTATTACTTGTTTCAGGACACACCGTACTCTTCTCCAGAGTGCCTGTTGGCAATTTATATCCCGCCCATCAGCGTAGCAAGGCTCCCATGTCTCCATGGCCTGTCCTGCTTTTCTGGTTTTTACTGTTTGTTCAGCATGGCCGTTTTAACCGAGGGCAAGCGAGACTTCTTTGTAGCGCTGATTTGCCCTTCCGGCTTGCTTGGTTGGCCAAGAAGGGCGTATGCGTTTTTTCCTGAATATATTCAGGAAAAAACGCATACGCCCTTCTTGGCCAAGGGCATCATTGTCAACGTTTTGCCGCTTTTCATGTGCTTTAAAGGCGAGTCGAATCTACCTCCTGAAATCTGTTTCCTGCAAATCTGCCTTGCTTTCAAATCCTCTTCGTTGCCTTCCCTCAATATATTTGTGGACGAGAGTTCTCATTTATAACTCTGCACGTTTGTGAATTGCAGTGCCCCTGAGCTCCATTTGTCTCCTCGCTTTTTTGGGAGCTGGCCGCAAAAGCGCAGGATTGCTTCAGGCCCTATTTTGGTTCTGGGGGGCAGGCTGAGCCTGTGGTTCATTCTTCTTCCTGATGGGAAAATGGAGTGACCTGTGCCTGTCCCAACACCTAGGGCTAGTCTTTCGTTGGTTCCCCGTCTTCCCGTTCATCCTCAGGACAAATTGCAACCTGGACGAAACAGTAGGTTAAAGGTGCTGATTCTCCAAGTAGGGAGATGGTTAGTCAAGCGGCTGGAATGGCGAACCCGAGCACAAGGAGAGGAGAAATGAGTTGCGTTTTAGAAACCTTTCCCGATCTCACGGCATACCATCTTCTGGCTTTCCAATGCATGTTTTGATGTAGGAAGATGCCCTTGTACCTGGAGATTTGAGACCCATGGGGTGTGTTCCCCGCAGTGTTACTTTAAAGTATCTGCGTTTGCTCACCCAACCTCACCAATCCTCTCAGCCCCAAGAGTGTCCAGCCTTATGTCTCATCCAGCTGTGGGTCTAGATATGGTCAATCCAGGTTGCATCATAGACCCTGAACGGATGTTGTAAGAATTTCTCTCACTTTCACTGTCTTTGCTTTGTGGGTTTTTTAAAGTAATGTATGTTTAGAATGGGGTTTGGCTGCTTTTCCCTGCTGTGTTTATGCCGCTTTACACCCTCTTGATTCACTTGCAGAGAGATATCGATACATAGGTTTTCAGATTCTTACTAGTCAGATATATTCTTGTGCGGTGACTAGGGGGTGTTGAGTCCAGTTCACTGAGCAGGGAGTAGGCCTTGTCTATTACATATTTGGCTTATGGAGCGGTGTCTGAGCTAATTTCAAACCCTTGTTTTATGCATCACCCCACCTCACCTTTCCGGTTAAGCAGCCATAGTGTGTCTTCTAAAGGTGTGACTCTGTTCTGTTTGTAATTCAGTTCAAGTGTAGCGATTTTGACATTCCCTCTATAAGCGATATCTTAGGATAAGTGTCTTTTTCTGTGTGACTTATTTCACTTAGAATCATCGTACCTAAATCCACACATCATGCTGCTAACTAGCCTTATGACATTGATTTCATGGCTGAGTGATATTCCATTGTGCCAAGTACCACCATTTCTTTATACATTTTTCTCTTTCCTGGGATATTGAAGGTGTACCGAAGCGGAGGTTCTTGGAAACAGAGCAGCCGTAAACTTTAGGGTGCCTGTGTCTTGTTGATTTTTAGTTTTCCCAATTTATACGCCCATGAGTGGAAGTGCCCTATGCTCTCTACGCTGTGTTTATTACTTGTTTCAGGACACACCGTACTCTTCTCCAGAGTGCCTGTTGGCAATTTATATCCCGCCCATCAGCGTAGCAAGGCTCCCATGTCTCCATGGCCTGTCCTGCTTTTCTGGTTTTTACTGTTTGTTCAGCATGGCCCTTTTGACCGAGGGCAAGCGAGACTTCTTTGTAGCGCTGATTTGCCCTTCCGGCTTGCTTGGTTGGCCAAAAAGGGCGTATGCGTTTTTTCCTGAATATATTCAGGAAAAAACGCATACGCCCTTTTTGGCCAAGGGCATCATTGTCAACGTTTTGCCGCTTTTCATGTGCTTTAAAGGCGAGTCGAATCTACCTCCTGAAATCTGTTTCCTGCAAATCTGCCTTGCTTTCAAATCCTCTTCGTTGCCTTCCCTCAATATATTTGTGGACGAGAGTTCTCATTTATAACTCTGCACGTTTGTGAATTGCAGTGCCCCTGAGCTCCATTTGTCTCCTCGCTTTTTTGGGAGCTGGCCGCAAAAGCGCAGGATTGCTTCAGGCCCTATTTTGGTTCTGGGGGGCAGGCTGAGCCTGTGGTTCATTCTTCTTCCTGATGGGAAAATGGAGTGACCTATGCCTGTCCCAACACCTAGGGCTCGTCTCTCGTTGGTTCCGCGTCTTCCCGTTCATCCTCAGGACAAATTGCAACCTGTACAATCAGGAGGTTAAAGGTGCTGATTCTCCAAGTAGGGAGATGGTTAGTCAAGCGGCTGGAATGGCGAACCCGAGCACAAGGAGAGGAGAAATGAGGTGCGTTTTAGAAACCTTTCCCGATCTCATGGCATACCATCTTCTGGGTTTCCCATGCATGTTTTGATGTAGGAAGATTTCCTTGTACCTGGAGATTTGAGACCCATGGGGTGTGTTCCCCGCAGTGTTACTTTAAAGTATCTGCGTTTGCTCAACCAACCTCACCAATCCTCTCAGCCCCAAGAGTGTCCAGCCTTCTGTCTCATCCAGCTGTGGGTCTAGATATGGTCAATCCAGGTTGCGTCATAGACCCTGAACGGATTTTGTAAGAATTTCTCTCTCTTTCACTGTCTTTGTTTTGTGGGTTTTTTAAAGTAATTTATGTTTAGAATCGGGCTTGGCTGCTTTTCCCTGCTGTGTTGATGCCGCTTTACACCCTCTTGATTCACTTGCAGAGAGATATCGATACATAGGTTTTCAGATTCGTACTAGTCAGATATATTCTTGTGTGGTGACTAGGGTGTGTTGAGTCCAGTTCACTGAGCAGGGAGTAGGCCTTGTCTATTACATATTTGGCTTATGGAACGGTCTCTGAGCTAATTTCAAACCCTTGTTTTATGCATCACCCCACCTCACCTTTCCCGTTAAGCAGCCATAGTGTGTCTTCTAAAGGTGTGACTCTGTTCTGATTTGTAATTCAGTTCAAGTGTAGCGATTTTGACATTCCCTCTATAAGCGATATCTTAGGATAAGTGTCTTTTTCTGTGTGACTTATTTCACTTAGAATCATCGTATCTAAATCCACTCATCATGCTGCTAACTAGCCTTATGACATTGATTTCATGGCTGAGTGATATTCCATTGTGCCAAGTACCACCATTTCTTTATCCATTTTTCTCTTTCCTGGGATATTGAAGGTGTTCCAAAGTGGAGGTTCTTGGAAACAGAGCAGCCGTAAACTTTAGGGTGCCTGTGTCTTGTTGATTTTTAGTTTTCCCAATTTATACGCCCATAAGTGGAAGTGCCCTATGCTCTCAACGCTGTGTTTATTACTTGTTTCAGGACACACCGTACTCTTCTCCAGAGTGCCTGTTGGCAATTTATATCCCGCCCATCAGCGTAGCAAGGCTCCCATGTCTCCATGGCCTGTCCTGCTTTTCTGGTTTTTACTGTTTGTTCAGCATGGCCCTTTTGACCGAGGGCAAGCGAGACTTCTTTGTAGCGCTGATTTGCCCTTCCGGCTTGCTTGGTTGGCCAAAAAGGGCGTATGCGTTTTTTCCTGAATATATTCAGGAAAAAACGCATACGCCCTTTTTGGCCAAGGGCATCATTGTCCACGTTTTGCCGCATTTCATGTGCTTTAAAGGCGAGTCGAATCTACCTCCTGAAATCTGTTTCCTGCAAATCTGCCTTGCTTTCAAATCCTCTTCGTTGCCTTCCCTCAATATATTTGTGGACGAGAGTTCTCATTTATAACTCTGCACGTTTGTGAATTGCAGTGCCCCTGAGCTCCATTTGTCTCCTCGCTTTTTTGGGAGCTGGCCGCAAAGCGCAGGATTGCTTCAGGCCCTATTTTGGTTCTGGGGGGCAGGCTGAGCCTGTGGTTCATTCTTCTTCCTGATGGGAAAATGGAGTGACCTGTGCCTGTCCCAACACCTAGGGCTAGTCTTTCGTTGGTTCCCCGTCTTCCCGTTCATCCTCAGGACAAATTGCAACCTGGACGAAACAGTAGGTTAAAGGTGCTGATTCTCCAAGTAGGGAGATGGTTAGTCAAGCGGCTGGAATGGCGAACCCGAGCACAAGGAGAGGAGAAATGAGGTGCGTTTTAGAAACCTTTCCCGATCTCATGGCATACCATCTTCTGGGTTTCCCATGCATGTTTTCATGTAGGAAGATGCCCTTGTACCTGGAGATTTGAGACCCATGGGGTGTGTTCCCCGCAGTGTTACTTTAAAGTATCTGCGTTTGCTCACCCAACCTCACCAATCCTCTCAGCCCCAAGAGTGTCCAGCCTTATGTCTCATCCAGCTGTGGGTCTAGATATGGTCAATCCAGGTTGCATCATAGACCCTGAACGGATTTTGTAAGAATTTCTCTCTCTTTCACTGTCTTTGTTTTGTGGGTTTTTTAAAGTAATGTATTTTTGGAATGGGGTTTGGCTGCTTTTCCCTGCTGTGTTTATGCCGCTTTACAGCCTCTTGATTCACTTGCAGAGAGATATCAATACATAGGTTTTCAGATTCATACTAGTCAGATATATTCTTGTGTGGTGACTAGGGGGTGTTGAGTCCAGTTCACTGAGCAGAGAGTAGGCCTTGTGTATTACATATTTGGCTTATGGAGCGGTGTCTGAGCTAATTTCAAACCCTTGTTTTATGCATCACCCCACCTCACCTTTCCGGTTAAGCAGCCATAGTGTGTCTTCTAAAGGTGTGACTCTGTTCTGTTTTGTAATTCAGTTCAAGTGTAGCGATTTTGACATTCCCTCTATAAGCGATATCTTAGGATAAGTGTCTTTTTCTGTGTGACTTATTTCACTTAGAATCATCGTACCTAAATCCACACATCATGCTGCTAACTAGCCTTATGACATTGATTTCATGGCTGAGTGATATTCCATTGTGCCAAGTACCACCATTTCATTATCCATTTTTCTCTTTCCTGGGATATTGAAGGTGTACTGAAGCGGAGGTTCTTGGAAACAGAGCAGCCGTAAACTTTAGGGTGCATGTGTCTTGTTGATTTTTAGTTTTCCCAATTTATACGCCCATGAGTGGAAGTGCCCTATGCTCTCTCCGCTGTGTTTATTACTTGTTTCAGGACACACCGTACTCTTCTCCAGAGTGCCTGTTGGCATTTTATATCCTGCCCATCAGCGTAGCAAGGCTCCCATGTCTCCATGGCCTGTCCTGCTTTTCTGGTTTTTACACTTTGTTCAGCATGGCCCTTTTGACCGAGGGCAAGCGAGACTTCTTTGTAGCGGTGATTTGCCCTTCCGGCTTGCTTGGTTGGCCAAAAAGGGCGTATGCGTTTTTTCCTGAATATATTCAGGAAAAAACGCATACGCCCTTTTTGGCCAAGGGCATCATTGTCAACGTTTTGCCGCTTTTCATGTGCTTTAAAGGCGAGTCGAATCTACCTCCTGAAATCTGTTTCCTGCAAATCTGCCTTGCTTTCAAATCCTCTTCGTTGCCTTCCCTCAATATATTTGTGGACGAGAGTTCTCATTTATACCTCTGCACGTTTGTGAATTGCAGTGCCCCTGAGCTCCATTTGTCTCCTCGCTTTTTTGGGAGCTGGCCGCAAAAGCGCAGGATTGCTTCAGGCCCTATTTTGGTTCTGGGGGGCAGGCTGAGCCTGTCGTTCATTCTTCTTCCTGATGGGAAAATGGAGTGACCTATGCCTGTCCCAACACCTAGGGCTCGTCTCTCGTTGGTTCCGCGTCTTCCCGTTCATCCTCAGGACAAACTGCAACCTGTACAATCAGGAGGTTAAAGGTGCTGATTCTCCAAGTAGGGAGATGGTTAGTCAAGCGGCTGGAATGGCGAACCCGAGCACAAGGAGAGGAGAAATGAGGTGCGTTTTAGAAACCTTTCCCGATCTCATGGCATACCATCTTCTGGGTTTCCCATGCATGTTTTGATGTAGGAAGATGCCCTTGTACCTGGAGATTTGAGACCCATGGGGTGTGTTCCCCGCAGTGTTACTTTAAAGTATCTGCGTTTGCTCACCCAACCTCACCAATCCTCTCAGCCCCAAGAGTGTCCAGCCTTATGTCTCATCCAGCTGTGGGTGTAGATATGGTCAATCCAGGTTGCATCATTGACCCTGAACGGATTTTGTAAGAATTTCTCTCTCTTTCACTGTCTTTGTTTTGTGGGTTTTTTAAAGTAATTTATGTTTAGAATCGGGCTTGGCTGCTTTTCCCTGCTGTGTTGATGCCGCTTTACACCCTCTTGATTCACTTGCAGAGAGATATCGATACATAGGTTTTCAGATTCTTACTAGTCAGATATATTCTTGTGTGGTGACTAGGGTGTGTTGAGTCCAGTTCACTGAGCAGGGAGTAGGCCTTGTCTATTACATATTTGGCTTATGGAGCGGTGTCTGAGCTAATTTCAAACCCTTGTTTTATGCATCACCCCACCTCACCTTTCCCGTTAAGCAGCCATAGTGTGTCTTCTAAAGGTGTGACTCTGTTCTGTTTTGTAATTCAGTTCAAGTGTAGCGATTTTGACATTCCCTCTATAAGCGATATCTTAGGATAAGTGTCTTTTTCTGTGTGACTTATTTCACTTAGAATCATCGTATCTAAATCCACTCATCATGCTGCTAACTAGCCTTATGACATTGATTTCATGGCTGAGTGATATTCCATTGTGCCAAGTACCACCATTTCTTTATCCATTTTTCTCTTTCCTGGGATATTGAAGGTGTACCGAAGTGGAGGTTCTTGGAAACAGAGCAGCCGTAAACTTTAGGGTGCCTGTGTCTTGTTGATTTTTAGTTTTCCCAATTTATACGCCCATGAGTGGAAGTGCCCTATGCTCTCTACGCTGTGTTTATTACTTGTTTCAGGACACACCGTACTCTTCTCCAGAGTGCCTGTTGGCAATTTACATCCCGCTCATCAGCGTAGCAAGGCTCCCATGTCTCCATGGCCTGTCCTGCTTTTCTGGTTTTTACACTTTGTTCAGCATGGCCCTTTTGACCGAGGGCAAGCGAGACTTCTTTGTAGCGCTGATTTGCCCTTCCGGCTTGCTTGGTTGGCCATAAAGGGCGTATGCGTTTTTTCCTGAATATATTCAGGAAAAAACGCATACTCCCTTTTTGGCCAAGGGCATCATTGTCAACCTTTTGCCGCTTTTCATGTGCTTTAAAGGCGAGTCGAATCTACCTCCTGAAATCTGTTTCCTGCAAATCTGCCTTGCTTTCAAATCCTCTTCGTTGCCTTCCCTCAATATATTTGAGGACGAGAGTTCTCATTTATAACTCTGCACGTTTGTGAATTGCAGTGCCCCTGAGCTCCATTTGTCTCCTCGCTTTTTTGGGAGCTGGCCGCAAAAGCGCAGGATTGCTTCAGGCCCTATTTTGGTTCTGGGGGGCAGGCTGAGCCTGTGGTTCATTCTTCTTCCTGATGGGAAAATGGAGTGACCTGTGCCTGTCCCAACACCTAGGGCTAGTCTTTCGTTGGTTCCCCGTCTTCCCGTTCATCCTCAGGACAAATTGCAACCTGGACGAAACAGTAGGTTAAAGGTGCTGATTCTCCAAGTAGGGAGATGGTTAGTCAAGCGGCTGGAATGGTGAACCCGAGCACAAGGAGAGGAGAAATGAGGTGCGTTTTAGAAACCTTTCCCGATCTCACGGCATACCATCTTCTGGCTTTCCCATGCATGTTTTGATGTAGGAAGATTCCCTTGTACCTGGAGATTTGAGACCCATGGGGTGTGTTCCCCGCAGTGTTACTTTAAAGTATCTGCGTTTGCTCACCCAACCTCACCAATCCTCTCAGCCCCAAGAGTGTCCAGCCTTATGTCTCATCCAGCTGTGGGTCTAGATATGGTCAATCCAGGTTGCATCAGAGACCCTGAAAGGATTTTGTAAGAATTTCTCTCTCTTTCACTGTCTTTGTTTTGTGGGTTTTTTAAAGTAATTTATGTTTAGAATCGGGCTTGGCTGCTTTTCCCTGCTGTGTTGATGCCGCTTTACACCCTCTTGATTCACTTGCAGAGAGATATCGATACATAGGTTTTCAGATTCTTACTAGTCAGATATATTCTTGTGCGGTGACTAGGGGGTGTTGAGTCCAGTTCACTGAGCAGGGAGTAGGCCTTGTCTATTACATATTTGGCTTATGGAGCGGTGTCTGAGCTAATTTCAAACCCTTGTTTTATGCATCACCCCACCTCACCTTTCCCGTTAAGCAGCCATAGTGTGTCTTCTAAAGGTGTGACTCTGTTCTGTTTTGTAATTCAGTTCAAGTGTAGCGATTTTGACATTCCCTCTATAAGCGATATCTTAGGATAAGTGTCTTTTTCTGTGTGACTTATTTCACTTAGAATCATCGTACCTAAATCCACACATCATGCTGCTAACTAGCCTTATGACATTGATTTCATGGCTGAGTGATATTCCATTGTGCCAAGTACCACCATTTCTTTATCCATTTTTCTCTTTCCTGGGATATTGAAGGTGTACCGAAGCGGAGGTTCTTGGAAACAGAGCAGCCGTAAACTTTAGGGTGCCTGTGTCTTGTTGATTTTTAGTTTTCCCAATTTATACGCCCATGAGTGGAAGTGCCCTATGCTCTCTACGCTGTGTTTATTACTTGTTTCAGGACACACCGTACTCTTCTCCAGAGTGCCTGTTGGCAATTTATATCCCGCCCATCAGCGTAGCAAGGCTCCCATGTCTCCATGGCCTGTCCTGCTTTTCTGGTTTTTACTGTTTGTTCAGCATGGCCCTTTTGACCGAGGGCAAGCGAGACTTCTTTGTAGCGCTGATTTGCCCTTCCGGCTTGCTTGGTTGGCCAAAAAGGGCGTATGCGTTTTTTCCTGAATATATTCAGGAAAAAACGCATACGCCCTTTTTGGCCAAGGGCATCATTGTCAACGTTTTGCCGCTTTTCATGTGCTTTAAAGGCGAGTCGAATCTACCTCCTGAAATCTGTTTCCTGCAAATCTGCCTTGCTTTCAAATCCTCTTCGTTGCCTTCCCTCAATATATTTGTGGACGAGAGTTCTCATTTATAACTCTGCACGTTTGTGAATTGCAGTGCCCCTGAGCTCCATTTGTCTCCTCGCTTTTTTGGGAGCTGGCCGCAAAAGCGCAGGATTGCTTCAGGCCCTATTTTGGTTCTGGGGGGCAGGCTGAGCCTGTCGTTCATTCTTCTTCCTGATGGGAAAATGGAGTGACCTATGCCTGTCCCAACACCTAGGGCTCGTCTCTCGTTGGTTCCGCGTCTTCCCGTTCATCCTCAGGACAAATTGCAACCTGTACAATCAGGAGGTTAAAGGTGCTGATTCTCCAAGTAGGGAGATGGTTAGTCAAGCGGCTGGAATGGCGAACCCGAGCACAAGGAGAGGAGAAATGAGGTGCGTTTTAGAAACCTTTTCCGATCTCATGGCATACCATCTTCTGGGTTTCCCATGCATGTTTTGATGTAGGAAGATTCCCTTGTACCTGGAGATTTGAGACCCATGGGGTGTGTTCCCCGCAGTGTTACTTTAAAGTATCTGCGTTTGCTCACCGAACCTCACCAATCCTCTCAGCCCCAAGAGTGTCCAGCCTTATGTCTCATCCAGCTGTGGGTCTAGATATGGTCAATCCAGGTTGCATCATAGACCCTGAACGGATTTTGTAAGAATTTCTCTCTCTTTCACTGTCTTTGTTTTGTGGGTTTTTTAAAGTAATTTATGTTTAGAATCGGGCTTGGCTGCTTTTCCCTGCTGTGTTGATGCCGCTTTACACCCTCTTGATTCACTTGCAGAGAGATATCGATACATAGGTTTTCAGATTCTTACTAGTCAGATATATTCTTGTGTGGTGACTAGGGTGTGTTGAGTCCAGTTCCCTGAGCAGGGAGTAGGCCTTGTCTATTACATATTTGGCTTATGGAACGGTCTCTGAGCTAATTTCAAACCCTTGTTTTATGCATCACCCCACCTCACCTTTCCCGTTAAGCAGCCATAGTGTGTCTTCTAAAGGTGTGACTCTGTTCTGATTTGTAATTCAGTTCAAGTGTAGCGATTTTGACATTCCCTCTATAAGCGATATCTTAGGATAAGTGTCTTTTTCTGTGTGACTTATTTCACTTAGAATCATCGTATCTAAATCCACTCATCATGCTGCTAACTAGCCTTATGACATTGATTTCATGGCTGAGTCATATTCCATTGTGCCAAGTACCACCATTTCTTTATCCATTTTTCTCTTTCCTGGGATATTGAAGGTGTACCGAAGCGGAGGTTCTTGGAAACAGAGCAGCCGTAAACTTTAGGGTGCCTGTGTCTTGTTGATTTTTAGTTTTCCCAATTTATACGCCCATGAGTGGAAGTGCCCTATGCTCTCTACACTGTGTTTATTACTTGTTTCAGGACACACCGTACTCTTCTCCAGAGTGCCTGTTGGCAATTTATATCCCGCCCATCAGCGTAGCAAGGCTCCCATGTCTCCATGGCCTGTCCTGCTTTTCTGGTTTTTACTGTTTGTTCAGCATGGCCCTTTTGACCGAGGGCAAGCGAGACTTCTTTGTAGCGCTGATTTGCCCTTCCGGCTTGCTTGGTTGGCCAAAAAGGGCGTATGCGTTTTTTCCTGAATATATTCAGGAAAAAACGCATACGCCCTTTTTGGCCAAGGGCATCATTGTCAACGTTTTGCCGCTTTTCATGGGCTTTAAAGGCGAGTCGAATCTACATCCTGAAATCTGTTTCCTGCAAATCTGCCTTGCTTTCAAATCCTCTTCGTTGCCTTCCCTCAATATATTTGTGGACGAGAGTTCTCATTTATAACTCTGCACGTTTGTGAATTGCAGTGCCCCTGAGCTCCATTTGTCTCCTCGCTTTTTTGGGAGCTGGCCGCAAAAGCGCAGGATTGCTTCAGGCCCTATTTTGGTTCTGGGGGGCAGGCTGAGCCTGTGGTTCATTCTTCTTCCTGATGGGAAAATGGAGTGACCTGTGCCTGTCCCAACACCTAGGGCTAGTCTTTCGTTGGTTCCCCGTCTTCCCGTTCATCCTCAGGACAAATTGCAACCTGGACGAAACAGTAGGTTAAAGGTGCTGATTCTCCAAGTAGGGAGATGGTTAGTCAAGCGGCTGGAATGGTGAACCCGAGCACAAGGAGAGGAGAAATGAGGTGCGTTTTAGAAACCTTTCCCGATCTCACGGCATACCATCTTCTGGCTTTCCCATGCATGTTTTGATGTAGGAAGATTCCCTTGTACCTGGAGATTTGAGACCCATGGGGTGTGTTCCCCGCAGTGTTACTTTAAAGTATCTGCGTTTGCTCACCCAACCTCACCAATCCTCTCAGCCCCAAGAGTGTCCAGCCTTATGTCTCATCCAGCCGTGGGTCTAGATATGGTCAATCCAGGTTGCATCATAGACCCTGAACGGATTTTGTAAGAATTTCTCTCTCTTTCACTGTCTTTGTTTTGTGGGTTTTTAAAAGTAATTTATGTTTAGAATCGGGCTTGGCTGCTTTTCCCTGCTGTGTTGATGCCGCTTTACACCCTCTTGATTCACTTGCAGAGAGATATCGATACATAGGTTTTCAGATTCTTACTAGTCAGATATATTCTTGTGCGGTGACTAGGGGGTGTTGAGTCCAGTTCACTGAGCAGGGAGTAGGCCTTGTCTATTACATATTTGGCTTATGGAGCGGTCTCTGAGCTAATTTCAAACCCTTGTTTTATGCATCACCCCACCTCACCTTTCCCGTTAAGCAGCCATAGTGTGTCTTCTAAAGGTGTGACTCTGTTCTGTTTTGTAATTCAGTTCAAGTGTAGCGATTTTGACATTCCCTCTATAAGCGATATCTTAGGATAAGTGTCTTTTTCTGTGTGACTTATTTCACTTAGAATCATCGTACCTAAATCCACTCATCATGCTGCTAAGTAGCCTTATGAGATTGATTTCATGGCTGAGTGATATTCCATTGTGCCAAGTACCACCATTTGTTTATCCATTTTTCTCTTTCCTGGGATATTGAAGGTGTACCGAAGCGGAGGTTCTTGGCAACAGAGCAGCCATAAACTTTAGGGTGCCTGTGTCTTCTTGATTTTTAGTTTTCCCAATTTATACGCCCATGAGTGGAAGTGCCCTATGCTCTCTACGCTGTGTTTATTACTTGTTTCAGGACACACCGTACTCTTCTCCAGAGTGCCTGTTGGCAATTTACATCCCGCCCATCAGCGTAGCAAGGCTCCCATGTCTCCATGGCCTGTCCTGCTTTTCTGGTTTTTAAACATTCTTCAGCATTGCCCTTTTGACCGAGGGCAAGCGAGACTTCTTTGTAGCGCTGATTTGCCCTTCCGGCTTGCTTGGTTTGCCAAAAAGGGCGTATGCGTTTTTTCCTGAATATATTCAGGAAAAAACGCATACGCCCTTTTTGGCCAAGGACATCATTGTCAACGTTTTGCCGCTTTTCATGTGCTTTAAAGGCGAGTCGAATCTACCTCCTGAAATCTGTTTCCTGCAAATCTGCCTTGCTTTCAAATCCTCTTCGTTGCCTTCCCTCAATATATTTGTGGACGAGAGTTCTCATTTATAACTCTGCACGTTTGTGAATGGCAGTGCCCCTGAGCTCCATTTGTCTCCTCGCTTTTTTGGGAGCTGGCCGCAAAAGCGCAGGATTGCTTCAGGCCCTATTTTGGTTCTGGGGGGCAGGCTGAGCCTGTGGTTCATTCTTCTTCCTGATGGGAAAATGGAGTGACCTGTGCCTGTCCCAACACCTAGGGCTAGTCTTTCGTTGGTTCCCCGTCTTCCCGTTCATCCTCAGGACAAATTGCAACCTGGACGAAACAGTAGGTTAAAGGTGCTGATTCTCCAGGTAGGGAGATGGTTAGTCAAGCGGCTGGAATGGTGAACCCGAGCACAAGGAGAGGAGAAATGAGGTGCGTTTTGGAAACCTTTCCCGATCTCACGGCATACCATCTTCTGGCTTTCCCATGCATGTTTTGATGTAGGAAGATTCCCTTGTACCTGGAGATTTGAGACCCATGGGGTGTGTTCCCCGCAGTGTTACTTTAAAGTATCTGCGTTTGCTCACCCAACCTCACCAATCCTCTCAGCCCCAAGAGTGTCCAGCCTTATGTCTCATCCAGCTGTGGGTCTAGATATGGTCAATCCAGGTTGCATCATAGACCCTGAACGGATTTTGTAAGAATTTCTCTCTCTTTCACTGTCTTTGTTTTGTGGGTTTTTTAAAGTAATTTATGTTTAGAATCGGGCTTGGCTGCTTTTCCCTGCTGTGTTGATGCCGCTTTACACCCTCTTGATTCACTTGCAGAGAGATATCGATACATAGGTTTTCAGATTCGTACTAGTCAGATATATTCTTGTGTGGTGACTAGGGTGTGTTGAGTCCAGTTCACTGAGCAGGGAGTAGGCCTTGTCTATTACATATTTGGCTTATGGAACGGTCTCTGAGCTAATTTCAAACCCTTGTTTTATGCATCACCCCACCTCACCTTTCCCGTTAAGCAGCCATAGTGTGTCTTCTAAAGGTGTGACTCTGTTCTGATTTGTAATTCAGTTCAAGTGTAGCGATTTTGACATTCCCTCTATAAGCGATATCTTAGGATAAGTGTCTTTTTCTGTGTGACTTATTTCACTTAGAATCATCGTATCTAAATCCACTCATCATGCTGCTAACTAGCCTTATGACATTGATTTCATGGCTGAGTGATATTCCATTGTGCCAAGTACCACCATTTCTTTATCCATTTTTCTCTTTCCTGGGATATTGAAGGTGTTCCAAAGTGGAGGTTCTTGGAAACAGAGCAGCCGTAAACTTTAGGGTGCCTGTGTCTTGTTGATTTTTAGTTTTCCCAATTTATACGCCCATGAGTGGATGTGCCCTATGCTCTCTACGCTGTGTTTATTACTTGTTTCAGGACACACCGTACTCTTCTCCAGAGTGCCTGTTGGCAATTTATATCCCGCCCATCAGCGTAGCAAGGCTCCCATGTCTCCATGGCCTGTCCTGCTTTTCTGGTTTTTACTGTTTGTTCAGCATGGCCGTTTTAACCGAGGGCAAGCGAGACTTCTTTGTAGCGCTGATTTGCCCTTCCGGCTTGCTTGGTTGGCCAAGAAGGGCGTATGCGTTTTTTCCTGAATATATTCAGGAAAAAACGCATACGCCCTTCTTGGCCAAGGGCATCATTGTCAACGTTTTGCCGCTTTTCATGTGCTTTAAAGGCGAGTCGAATCTACCTCCTGAAATCTGTTTCCTGCAAATCTGCCTTGCTTTCAAATCCTCTTCGTTGCCTTCCCTCAATATATTTGTGGACGAGAGTTCTCATTTATAACTCTGCACGTTTGTGAATTGCAGTGCCCCTGAGCTCCATTTGTCTCCTCGCTTTTTTGGGAGCTGGCCGCAAAAGCGCAGGATTGCTTCAGGCCCTATTTTGGTTCTGGGGGGCAGGCTGAGCCTGTGGTTCATTCTTCTTCCTGATGGGAAAATGGAGTGACCTGTGCCTGTCCCAACACCTAGGGCTAGTCTTTCGTTGGTTCCCCGTCTTCCCGTTCATCCTCAGGACAAATTGCAACCTGGACGAAACAGTAGGTTAAAGGTGCTGATTCTCCAAGTAGGGAGATGGTTAGTCAAGCGGCTGGAATGGCGAACCCGAGCACAAGGAGAGGAGAAATGAGGTGCGTTTTAGAAACCTTTCCCGATCTCACGGCATACCATCTTCTGGCTTTCCCATGCATGTTTTGATGTAGGAAGATTCCCTTGTACCTGGAGATTTGAGACCCATGGAGTGTGTTCCCCGCAGTGTTACTTTAAAGTATCTGCGTTTGCTCACCCAACCTCACCAATCCTCTCAGCCCCAAGAGTGTCCAGCCTTATGTCTCATCCAGCTGTGGGTCTAGATATGGTCAATCCAGGTTGCATCATAGACCCTGAACGGATGTTGTAAGAATTTCTCTCACTTTCACTGTCTTTGCTTTGTGGGTTTTTTAAAGTAATGTATGTTTAGAATGGGGTTTGGCTGCTTTTCCCTGCTGTGTTTATGCCGCTTTACACCCTCTTGATTCACTTGCAGAGAGATATCGATACATAGGTTTTCAGATTCATACTAGTCAGATATATTCTTGTGCGGTGACTAGGGGGTGTTGAGTCCAGTTCACTGAGCAGGGGGTAGGCCTTGTCTATTACATATTTGGCTTATGGAGCGGTGTCTGAGCTAATTTCAAACCCTTGTTTTATGCATCACCCCACCTCACCTTTCCGGTTAAGCAGCCATAGTGTGTCTTCTAAAGGTGTGACTCTGTTCTGTTTTGTAATTCAGTTCAAGTGTAGCGATTTTGACATTCCCTCTATAAGCGATATCTTAGGATAAGTGTCTTTTTCTGTGTGACTTATTTCACTTAGAATCATCGTACCTAAATCCACACATCATGCTGCTAACTAGCCTTATGACATTGATTTCATGGCTGAGTGATATTCCATTGTGCCAAGTAACACCATTTCTTTATCCATTTTTCTCTTTCCTGGGATATTGAAGGTGTACCGAAGCGGAGGTTCTTGTAAACAGAGCAGCAATGAACTTTAGGGTGCCTGTGTCTTGTTGATTTTTAGTTTTCCCAATTTATACGCCCATAAGTGGAAGTGCCCTATGCTCTCAACGCTGTGTTTATTACTTGTTTCAGGACACACCGTACTCTTCTCCAGAGTGCCTGTTGGCAATTTATATCCCGCCCATGAGCGTAGCAAGGCTCCCATGTCTCCATGGCCTGTCCTGCTTTTCTGGTTTTTACTGTTTGTTCAGCATGGCCCTTTTGACCGAGGGCAAGCGAGACTTCTTTGTAGCGCTGATTTGCCCTTCCGGCTTGCTTGGTTGGCCAAAAAGGGCGTATGCGTTTTTTCCTGAATATATTCAGGAAAAAACGCATACGCCCTTTTTGGCCAAGGGCATCATTGTCCACGTTTTGCCGCATTTCATGTGCTTTAAAGGCGAGTCGAATCTACCTCCTGAAATCTGTTTCCTGCAAATCTGCCTTGCTTTCAAATCCTCTTCGTTGCCTTCCCTCAATATATTTGTGGACGAGAGTTCTCATTTATAACTCTGCACGTTTGTGAATTGCAGTGCCCCTGAGCTCCATTTGTCTCCTCGCTTTTTTGGGAGCTGGCCGCAAAAGCGCAGGATTGCTTCAGGCCCTATTTTGGTTCTGGGGGGCAGGCTGAGCCTGTGGTTCATTCTTCTTCCTGATGGGAAAATGGAGTGACCTGTGCCTGTCCCAACACCTAGGGCTAGTCTTTCGTTGGTTCCCCGTCTTCCCGTTCATCCTCAGGACAAATTGCAACCTGGACGAAACAGTAGGTTAAAGGTGCTGATTCTCCAAGTAGGGAGATGGTTAGTCAAGCGGCTGGAATGGCGAACCCGAGCACAAGGAGAGGAGAAATGAGGTGCGTTTTAGAAACCTTTCCCGATCTCATGGCATACCATCTTCTGGGTTTCCCATGCATGTTTTCATGTAGGAAGATGCCCTTGTACCTGGAGATTTGAGACCCATGGGGTGTGTTCCCCACAGTGTTACTTTAAAGTATCTGCGTTTGCTCACCCAACCTCACTAATCCTCTCAGCCCCAAGAGTGTCCAGCCTTCTGTCTCATCCAGCTGTGGGTCTAGATATGGTCAAACCAGGTTGCATCAGAGACCCTGAACGGATTTTGTAAGAATTTCTCTCTCTTTCACTGTCTATGTTTTGTGGGATTTTTAAAGTAATTTATGTTTAGAATCGGGCTTGGCTGCTTTTCCCTGCTGTGTTGATGCCGCTTTACACCCTCTTGATTCACTTGCAGAGAGATATCGATACAGAGGTTTTCAGATTCTTACTAGTCAGATATATTCTTGTGTGGTGACTAGGGTGTGTTGAGTCCAGTTCACTGAGCAGGGAGTAGGCCTTGTCTATTACATATTTGGCTTATGGAGCGGTCTCTGAGCTAATTTCAAACCCTTGTTTTATGCATCACCCCACCTCACCTTTCCCGTTAAGCAGCCATAGTGTGTCTTCTAAAGGTGTGACTCTGTTCTGTTTTGTAATTCAGTTTAAGTGTAGCGATTTTGACATTACCTCTATAAGCGATATCTTAGGATAAGTGTCTTTTTCTGTGTGACTTATTTCACTTAGAATCATCGTACCTAAATCCACTCATCATGCTGCTAACTAGCCTTATGACATTGATTTCATGGCTGAGTGATATTCCATTGTGCCAAGTACCACCATTTCTTTATCCATTTTTCTCTTTCCTGGGATATTGAAGGTGTACCGAAGTGGAGGTTCTTGGAAACAGAGCAGCCGTAAACTTTAGGGTGCCTGTGTCTTGTTGATTTTTAGTTTTCCCAATTTATACGCCCATGAGTGGAAGTGCCCTATGCTCTCTACGCTGTGTTTATTACTTGTTTCAGGACACACCGTACTCTTCTCCAGAGTGCCTGTTGGCAATTTATATCCCGCCCATCAGCGTAGCAAGGCTCCCATGTCTCCATGGCCTGTCCTGCTTTTCTGGTTTTTACTGTTTGTTCAGCATGGCCCTTTTGACCGAGGGCAAGCGAGACTTCTTTGTAGCGCTGATTTGCCCTTCTGGCTTGCTTGGTTGGCCAAAAAGGGCGTATGCGTTTTTTCCTGAATATATTCAGGAAAAAACGCATACGCCCTTTTTGGCCAAGGGCATCATTGTCAACGTTTTGCCGCTTTTCATGTGCTTTAAAGGCGAGTCGAATCTACCTCCTGAAATCTGTTTCCTGCAAATCTGCCTTGCTTTCAAATCCTCTTCGTTGCCTTCCCTCAATATATTTGTGGACGAGAGTTCTCATTTATAACTCTGCACGTTTGTGAATTGCAGTGCCCCTGAGCTCCATTTGTCTCCTCGCTTTTTTGGGAGCTGGCCGCAAAAGCGCAGGATTGCTTCAGGCCCTATTTTGGTTCTGGGGGGCAGGCTGAGCCTGTGGTTCATTCTTCTTCCTGATGGGAAAATGGAGTGACCTGTGCCTGTCCCAATACCTAGAGCTAGTCTTTCGTTGGTTCCCCGTCTTCCCGTTCATCCTCAGGACAAATTGCAACCTGGACGAAACAGTAGGTTAAAGGTGCTGATTCTCCAAGTAGGGAGATGGTTAGTCAAGCGGCTGGAATGGTGAACCCGAGCACAAGGAGAGGAGAAATGAGGTGCGTTTTGGAAACCTTTCCCGATCTCACGGCATACCATCTTCTGGCTTTCCCATGCATGTTTTGATGTAGGAAGATTCCCTTGTACCTGGAGATTTGAGACCCATGGGGTGTGTTCCCCGCAGTGTTACTTTAAACTATCTGCGTTTGCTCACCCAACCTCACCAATCCTCTCAGCCCCAAGAGTGTCCAGCCTTATGTCTCATCCAGCTGTGGGTCTAGATATGGTCAATCCAGGTTGCATCATAGACCCTGAACGGATTTTGTAAGAATTTCTCTCTCTTTCACTGTCTTTGTTTTGTGGGTTTTTTAAAGTAATTTATGTTTAGAATCGGGCTTGGCTGCTTTTCCCTGCTGTGTTGATGCCGCTTTACACCCTCTTGATTCACTTGCAGAGAGATATCGATACAGAGGTTTTCACATTCTTACTAGTCAGTTATATTCTTGTGTGGTGACTAGGGTGTGTTGAGTCCAGTTCACTGAGCAGGGAGTAGGCCTTGTCTATTACATATTTGGCTTATGGAGCGGTCTCTGAGCTAATTTCAAACCCTTGTTTTATGCATCACCCCACCTCACCTTTCCCGTTAAGCAGCCATAGTGTGTCTTCTAAAGGTGTGACTCTGTTCTGTTTTGTAATTCAGTTCAAGTGTAGCGATTTTGACATTCCCTCTATAAGCGATATCTTAGGATAAGTGTCTTTTTCTGTGTGACTTATTTCACTTAGAATCATCGTATCTAAATCCACTCATCATGCTGCTAACTAGCCTTATGACATTGATTTCATGGCTGAGTGATATTCCATTGTGCCAAGTACCACCATTTCTTTATCCATTTTTCTCTTTCCTGGGATATTGAAGGTGTACCGAAGTGGAGGTTCTTGGAAACAGAGCAGCCGTAAACTTTAGGGTGCCTGTTTCTTGTTGATTTTTAATTTTCCCAATTTATACGCCCTTGAGTGGAAGTGCCCTATGCTCTCTACGCTGTGTTTATTACTTGTTTCAGGACAAACCGTACTCTTCTCCAGAGTGCCTGTTGGCAATTTACATCCCGCCCATCAGCGTAGCAAGGCTCCCATGTCTCCATGGCCTGTCCTGCTTTTCTGGTTTTTACACTTTGTTCAGCATGGCCCTTTTGACCGAGGGCAAGCGAGACTTCTTTGTAGCGCTGATTTGCCCTTCAGGCTTGCTTGGTTGGCCAAAAAGGGCGTATGCGTTTTTTCCTGAATATATTCAGGAAAAAACGCATACGCCCTTTTTGGCCAAGGGCATCATTGTCAACGTTTTGCCGCTTTTCATGTGCTTTAAAGGCGAGTCGAATCTACCTCCTGAAATCTGTTTCCTGCAAATCTGCCTTGCTTTCAAATCCTCTTCGTTGCCTTCCCTCAATATATTTGTGGACGAGAGTTCTCATTTATAACTCTGCACGTTTGTGAATTGCAGTGCCCCTGAGCTCCATTTGTCTCCTCGCTTTTTTGGGAGCTGGCCGCAAAAGCGCAGGATTGCTTCAGGCCCTATTTTGGTTCTGGGGGGCAGGCTGAGCCTGTGGTTCATTCTTCTTCCTGATGGGAAAATGGAGTGACCTGTGCCTGTCCCAACACCTAGGGCTAGTCTTTCGTTGGTTCCCCGTCTTCCCGTTCATCCTCAGGACAAATTGCAACCTGGACGAAACAGTAGGTTAAAGGTGCTGATTCTCCAAGTAGGGAGATGGTTACTCAAGCGGCTGGAATGGCGAACCCGAGCACAAGGAGAGGAGAAATGAGGTGCGTTTTAGAAACCTTTCCCGATCTCACGGCATACCATCTTCTGGCTTTCCCATGCATGTTTTGATGTAGGAAGATTCCCTTGTACCTGGAGATTTGAGACCCATGGGGTGTGTTCCCCGCAGTGTTACTTTAAACTATCTGCGTTTGCTCACCCAACCTCACCAATCCTCTCAGCCCCAAGAGTGTCCAGCCTTATGTCTCATCCAGCTGTGGGTCTAGATATGGTCAATCCAGGTTGCATCATAGACCCTGAACGGATTTTGTAAGAATTTCTCTCTCTTTCACTGTCTTTGTTTTGTGGGTTTTTTAAAGTAATTTATGTTTAGAATCGGGCTTGGCTGCTTTTCCCTGCTGTGTTGATGCCGCTTTACACCCTCTTGATTCACTTGCAGAGAGATATCGATACAGAGGTTTTCAGATTCTTACTAGTCAGATATATTCTTGTGTGGTGACTAGGGTGTGTTGAGTCCAGTTCACTGAGCAGGGAGTAGGCCTTGTCTATTACATATTTGGCTTATGGAGCGGTCTCTGAGCTAATTTCAAACCCTTGTTTTATGCATCACCCCACCTCACCTTTCCCGTTAAGCAGCCATAGTGTGTCTTCTAAAGGTGTGACTCTGTTCTGTTTTGTAATTCAGTTCAAGTGTAGCGATTTTGACATTCCCTCTATAAGCGATATCTTAGGATAAGTGTCTTTTTCTGTGTGACTTATTTCACTTAGAATCATCGTATCTAAATCCACTCATCATGCTGCTAACTAGCCTTATGACATTGATTTCATGGCTGAGTGATATTCCATTGTGCCAAGTACCACCATTTCTTTATCCATTTTTCTCTTTCCTGGGATATTGAAGGTGTACCGAAGTGGAGGTTCTTGGAAACATTGCAGCCGTAAACTTTAGGGTGCCTGTGTCTTGTTGATTTTTAGTTTTCCCAATTTATACGCCCTTGAGTGGAAGTGCCCTATGCTCTCTACGCTGTGTTTATTACTTGTTTCAGGACACACCGTACTCTTCTCCAGAGTGCCTGTTGGCAATTTACATCCCGCCCATCAGCGTAGCAAGGCTCCCATGTCTCCATGGCCTGTCCTGCTTTTCTGGTTTTTACACTTTGTTCAGCATGGCCCTTTTGACCGAGGGCAAGCGAGACTTCTTTGTAGCGCTGATTTGCCCTTCAGGCTTGCTTGGTTGGCCAAAAAGGGCGTATGCGTTTTTTCCTGAATATATTCAGGAAAAAACGCATACGCCCTTTTTGGCCAAGGGCATCATTGTCAACGTTTTGCCGCTTTTCATGTGCTTTAAAGGCGAGTCGAATCTACCTCCTGAAATCTGTTTCCTGCAAATCTGCCTTGCTTTCAAATCCTCTACGTTGCCTTCCCTCAATATATTTGTGGACGAGAGTTCTCATTTATAACTCTGCACGTTTGTGAATTGCAGTGCCCCTGAGCTCCATTTGTCTCCTCGCTTTTTTGGGAGCTGGCCGCAAAAGCGCAGGATTGCTTCAGGCCCTATTTTGGTTCTGGGGGGCAGGCTGAGCCTGTGGTTCATTCTTCTTCCTGATGGGAAAATGGAGTGACCTATGCCTGTCCCAACACCTAGGGCTCGTCTCTCGTTGGTTCTGCGTCTTCCCGTTCATCCTCAGGACAAATTGCAACCTGTACAATCAAGAGGTTAAAGGTGCTGATTTTCCAAGTAGGGAGATGGTTAGTCAAGCGGCTGGAATGGCGAACCCGAGCACAAGGAGAGGAGAAATGAGGTGCGTTTTAGAAACCTTTCCCGATCTCATGGCATACCATCTTCTGGGTTTCCCATGCATGTTTTGATGTAGGAAGATGCCCTTGTACCTGGAGATTTGAGACCCATGGGGTGTGTTCCCCGCAGTGTTACTTTAAAGTATCTGCGTTTGCTCACCCAACCTCACCAATCCTCTCAGCCACAAGAGTGTCCAGCCTTCTGTCTCATCCAGCTGTGGGTCTAGATATGGTCAATCCAGGTTGCATCAGAGACCCTGAACGGATTTTGTAAGAATTTCTCTCTCTTTCACTGTCTTTGTTTTGTGGGTTTTTTAAAGTATTTTATGTTTAGAATCGGGCTTGGCTGCTTTTCCCTGCTGTGTTGATGCCGCTTTACACCCTCTTGATTCACTTGCAGAGAGATATCGATACATAGGTTTTCAGATTCTTACTAGTCAGATATATTCTTGTGTGGTGACTAGGGTGTGTTGAGTCCAGTTCACTGAGCAGGGAGTAGGCCTTGTCTATTACATATTTGGCTTATGGAGCGGTCTCTGAGCTAATTTCAAACCCTTGTTTTATGCATCACCCCACCTCACCTTTCCCGTTAAGCAGCCATAGTGTGTCTTCTAAAGGTGTGACTCTGTTCTGTTTTGTAATTCAGTTCAAGTGTAGCGATTTTGACATTCCCTCTATAAGCGATATCTTAGGATAAGTGTCTTTTTCTGTGTGACTTATTTCACTTAGAATCATCGTATCTAAATCCACTCATCATGCTGCTAACTAGCCTTATGACATTGATTTCATGGCTGAGTGATATTCCATTGTGCCAAGTACCACCATTTCTTTATCCATTTTTCTCTTTCCTGGGATATTGAAGGTGTACCGAAGTGGAGGTTCTTGGAAACAGAGCAGCCGTAAACTTTAGGGTGCCTGTGTCTTGTTGATTTTTAGTTTTCCCAATTTATACGCCCATGAGTTGAAGTGCCCTATGCTCTCTACGCTGTGTTTATTACTTGTTTCAGGACACACCGTTCTCTTCTCCAGAGTGCCTGTTGGCAATTTATATCCCGCCCATCAGCGTAGCAAGGCTCCCATGTCTCCATGGCCTGTCCTGCTTTTCTGGTTTTTACTGTTTGTTCAGCATGGCCCTTTTGACCGAGGGCAAGCGAGACTTCTTTGTAGCGCTGATTTGCCCTTCCGGCTTGCTTGGTTGGCCAAAAAGGGCGTATGCGTTTTTTCCTGAATATATTCAGGAAAAAACGCATACGCCCTTTTTGGCCAAGGGCATCATTGTCAACGTTTTGCCGCTTTTCATGTGCTTTAAAGGCGAGTCGAATCTACCTCCTGAAATCTGTTTCCTGCAAATCTGCCTTGCTTTCAAATCCTCTTCGTTGCCTTCCCTCAATATATTTGTGGACGAGAGTTCTCATTTATAACTCTGCACGTTTGTGAATTGCAGTGCCCCTGAGCTCCATTTGTCTCCTCGCTTTTTTGGGAGCTGGCCGCAAAAGCGCAGGATTGCTTCAGGCCCTATTTTGGTTCTGGGGGGCAGGCTGAGCCTGTGGTTCATTCTTCTTCCTGATGGGAAAATGGAGTGACCTGTGCCTGTCCCAATACCTAGGGCTAGTCTTTCGTTGGTTCCCCGTCTTCCCGTTCATCCTCAGGACAAATTGCAACCTGGACGAAACAGTAGGTTAAAGGTGCTGATTCTCCAGGTAGGGAGATGGTTAGTCAAGCGGCTGGAATGGTGAACCCGAGCACAAGGAGAGGAGAAATGAGGTGCGTTTTGGAAACCTTTCCCGATCTCACGGCATACCATCTTCTGGCTTTCCCATGCATGTTTTGATGTAGGAAGATTCCCTTGTACCTGGAGATTTGAGACCCATGGGGTGTGTTCCCCGCAGTGTTACTTTAAAGTATCTGCGTTTGCTCACCCAACCTCACCAATCCTCTCAGCCCCAAGAGTGTCCAGCCTTATGTCTCATCCAGCTGTGGGTCTAGATATGGTCAATCCAGGTTGCATCATAGACCCTGAACGGATTTTGTAAGAATTTCTCTCTCTTTCACTGTCTTTGTTTTGTGGGTTTTTTAAAGTAATTTATGTTTAGAATCGGGCTTGGCTGCTTTTCCCTGCTGTGTTGATGCCGCTTTACACCCTCTTGATTCACTTGCAGAGAGATATCGATACATAGGTTTTCAGATTCTTACTAGTCAGATATATTCTTGTGTGGTGACTAGGGTGTGTTGAGTCCAGTTCACTGAGCAGGAAGTAGGCCTTGTCTATTACATATTTGGCTTATGGAGCGGTCTCTGAGCTAATTTCAAACCCTTGTTTTATGCATCACCCCACCTCACCTTTTCCGTTAAGCAGCCATAGTGTGTCTTCTAAAGGTGTGACTCTGTTCTGTTTTGTAATTCAGTTCAAGTGTAGCGATTTTGACATTCCCTCTATAAGCGATATCTTAGGATAAGTGTCTTTTTCTGTGTGACTTATTTCACTTAGAATCATCGTATCTAAATCCACTCATCATGCTGCTAACTAGCCTTATGACATTGATTTCATGGCTGAGTGATATTCCATTGTGCCAAGTACCACCATTTCTTTATCCATTTTTCTCTTTCCTGGGATATTGAAGGTGTACCGAAGTGGAGGTTCTTGGAAACAGAGCAGCCGTAAACTTTAGGGTGCCTGTGTTTTGTTGATTTTTAGTTTTCCCAATTTATACGCCCTTGAGTGGAAGTGCCCTATGCTCTCTACGCTGTGTTTATTACTTGTTTCAGGACACACCGTACTCTTCTCCAGAGTGCCTGTTGGCAATTTACATCCCGCCCATCAGCGTAGCAAGGCTCCCATGTCTCCATGGCCTGTCCTGCTTTTCTGGTTTTTACACTTTGTTCAGCATGGCCCTTTTGACCGAGGGCAAGCGAGACTTCTTTGTAGCGCTGATTTGCCCTTCCGGCTTGCTTGGTTGGCCAAAAAGGGCGTATGCGTTTTTTCCTGAATATATTCAGGAAAAAACGCATACGCCCTTTTTGGCCAAGGGCATCATTGTCAACGTTTTGCCGCTTTTCATGTGCTTTAAAGGCGAGTCGAATCTACCTCCTGAAATCTGTTTCCTGCAAATCTGCCTTGCTTTCAAATCCTCTTCGTTGCCTTCCCTCAATATATTTGTGGACGAGAGTTCTCATTTATAACTCTGCACGTTTGTGAATTGCAGTGCCCCTGAGCTCCATTTGTCTCCTCGCTTTTTTGGGAGCTGGCCGCAAAAGCGCAGGATTGCTTCAGGCCCTATTTTGGTTCTGGGGGGCAGGCTGAGCCTGTGGTTCATTCTTCTTCCTGATGGGAAAATGGAGTGACCTGTGCCTGTCCCAATACCTAGGGCTAGTCTTTCGTTGGTTCCCCGTCTTCCCGTTCATCCTCAGGACAAATTGCAACCTGGACGAAACAGTAGGTTAAAGGTGCTGATTCTCCAGGTAGGGAGATGGTTAGTCAAGCGGCTGGAATGGTGAACCCGAGCACAAGGAGAGGAGAAATGAGGTGCGTTTTGGAAACCTTTCCCGATCTCACGGCATACCATCTTCTGGCTTTCCCATGCATGTTTTGATGTAGGAAGATTCCCTTGTACCTGGAGATTTGAGACCCATGGGGTGTGTTCCCCGCAGTGTTACTTTAAAGTATCTGCGTTTGCTCACCCAACCTCACCAATCCTCTCAGCCCCAAGAGTGTCCAGCCTTATGTCTCATCCAGCTGTGGGTCTAGATATGGTCAATCCAGGTTGCATCATAGACCCTGAACGGATTTTGTAAGAATTTCTCTCTCTTTCACTGTCTTTGTTTTGTGGGTTTTTTAAAGTAATTTATGTTTAGAATCGGGCTTGGCTGCTTTTCCCTGCTGTGTTGATGCCGCTTTACACCCTCTTGATTCACTTGCAGAGAGATATCGATACATAGGTTTTCAGATTCTTACTAGTCAGATATATTCTTGTGTGGTGACTAGGGTGTGTTGAGTCCAGTTCACTGAGCAGGGAGTAGGCCTTGTCTATTACATATTTGGCTTATGGAGCGGTCTCTGAGCTAATTTCAAACCCTTGTTTTATGCATCACCCCACCTCACCTTTTCCGTTAAGCAGCCATAGTGTGTCTTCTAAAGGTGTGACTCTGTTCTGTTTTGTAATTCAGTTCAAGTGTAGCGATTTTGACATTCCCTCTATAAGCGATATCTTAGGATAAGTGTCTTTTTCTGTGTGACTTATTTCACTTAGAATCATCGTATCTAAATCCACTCATCATGCTGCTAACTAGCCTTATGACATTGATTTCATGGCTGAGTGATATTCCATTGTGCCAAGTACCACCATTTCTTTATCCATTTTTCTCTTTCCTGGGATATTGAAGGTGTACCGAAGTGGAGGTTCTTGGAAACAGAGCAGCCGTAAACTTTAGGGTGCCTGTGTTTTGTTGATTTTTAGTTTTCCCAATTTATACGCCCTTGAGTGGAAGTGCCCTATGCTCTCTACGCTGTGTTTATTACTTGTTTCAGGACACACCGTACTCTTCTCCAGAGTGCCTGTTGGCAATTTACATCCCGCCCATCAGCGTAGCAAGGCTCCCATGTCTCCATGGCCTGTCCTGCTTTTCTGGTTTTTACACTTTGTTCAGCATGGCCCTTTTGACCGAGGGCAAGCGAGACTTCTTTGTAGCGCTGATTTGCCCTTCCGGCTTGCTTGGTTGGCCAAAAAGGGCGTATGCGTTTTTTCCTGAATATATTCAGGAAAAAACGCATACGCCCTTTTTGGCCAAGGGCATCATTGTCAACGTTTTGCCGCTTTTCATGTGCTTTAAAGGCGAGTCGAATCTACCTCCTGAAATCTGTTTCCTGCAAATCTGCCTTGCTTTCAAATCCTCTTCGTTGCCTTCCCTCAATATATTTGTGGACGAGAGTTCTCATTTATAACTCTGCACGTTTGTGAATTGCAGTGCCCCTGAGCTCCATTTGTCTCCTCGCTTTTTTGGGAGCTGGCCGCTAAAGCGCAGGATTGCTTCAGGCCCTATTTTGGTTCTGGGGGGCAGGCTGAGCCTGTGGTTCATTCTTCTTCCTCATGGGAAAATGGAGTGACCTGTGCCTGTCCCAACACCTAGGGCTAGTCTTTCGTTGGTTCCCCGTCTTCCCGTTCATCCTCAGGACAAATTGCAACCTGGACGAAACAGTAGGTTAAAGGTGCTGATTCTCCAAGTAGGGAGATGGTTAGTCAAGCGGCTGGAATGGCGAACCCGAGCACAAGGAGAGGAGAAATGAGGTGCGTTTTAGAAACCTTTCCCGATCTCACGGCATACCATCTTCTGGGTTTCCCATGCATGTTTTGATGTAGGAAGATTCCCTTGTACCTGGAGATTTGAGACCCATGGAGTGTGTTCCCCGCAGTGTTACTTTAAAGTATCTGCGTTTGCTCACCCAACCTCACCAATCCTCTCAGCCCCAAGAGTGTCCAGCCTTATGTCTCATCCAGCTGAGGGTCTAGATATGGTCAATCCAGGTTGCATCATAGACCCTGAACGGATGTTGTAAGAATTTCTCTCACTTTCACTGTCTTTGCTTTGTGGGTTTTTTAAAGTAATGTATGTTTAGAATGGGGTTTGGCTGCTTTTCCCTGCTGTGTTTATGCCGCTTTACACCCTCTTGATTCACTTGCAGAGAGATATCGATACATAGGTTTTCAGATTCATACTAGTCAGATATATTCTTGTGCGGTGACTAGGGTGTGTTGAGTCCAGTTCACTGAGCAGGGAGTAGGCCTTGTCTATTACATATTTGGCTTATGGAGCGGTGTCTGAGCTAATTTCAAACCCTTGTTTTATGCATCACCCCACCTCACCTTTCCGGTTAAGCAGCCATAGTGTGTCTTCTAAAGGTGTGACTCTGTTCTGTTTTGTAATTCAGTTCAAGTGTAGCAATTTTGACATTCCCTCTATAAGCGATATCTTAGGATAAGTGTCTTTTTCTGTGTGACTTATTTCACTTAGAATCATCGTACCTAAATCCACACATCATGCTGCTAACTAGCCTTATGACATTGATTTCATGGCTGAGTGATTTTCCATTGTGCCAAGTAACACCATTTCTTTATCCATTTTTCTCTTTCCTGGGATATTGAAGGTGTACCGAAGCGGAGGTACTTGTAAACAGAGCAGCCATGAACTTTAGGGTGCCTGTGTCTTGTTGATTTTTAGTTTTCCCAATTTATACGCCCATGAGTGGAAGTGCCCTATGCTCTCTACGCTGTATTTATTACTTGTTTCAGGACACACCGTACTCTTCTCCAGAGTGCCTGTTGGCAATTTACATCCCGCCCATCAGCGTAGCAAGGCTCCCATGTCTCCATGGCCTGTCCTGCTTTTCTGGTTTTTACTGTTTGTTCAGCATGGCCCTTTTGACCGAGGGCAAGCGAGACTTCTTTGTAGCGTTGATTTGCCCTTCCGGCTTGCTTGGTTGGCCAAAAAGGGCGTATGAGTTTTTTCCTGAATATATTCAGGAAAAAACGCATACGCCCTTTTTGGCCAAGGGCATCATTGTCCACGTTTTGCCGCATTTCATGTGCTTTAAAGGCGAGTCGAATCTACCTCCTGAAATCTGTTTCCTGCAAATCTGCCTTGCTTTCAAATCCTCTTCGTTGCCTTCCCTCAATATATTTGTGGACGAGAGTTCTCATTTATAACTCTGCACGTTTGTGAATTGCAGTGCCCCTGAGCTCCATTTGTCTCCTCGCTTTTTTGGGAGCTGGCCGCAAAAGCGCAGGATTGCTTCAGGCCCTATTTTGGTTCTGGGGGGCAGGCTGAGCCTGTGGTTCATTCTTCTTCCTGATGGGAAAATGGAGTGACCTGTGCCTGTCCCAATACCTAGGGCTAGTCTTTCGTTGGTTCCCCGTCTTCCCGTTCATCCTCAGGACAAATTGCAACCTGGACGAAACAGTAGGTTAAAGGTGCTGATTCTCCAAGTAGGGAGATGGTTAGTCAAGCGGCTGGAATGGTGAACCCGAGCACAAGGAGAGGAGAAATGAGGTGCGTTTTGGAAACCTTTCCCGATCTCACGGCATACCATCTTCTGGCTTTCCCATGCATGTTTTGATGTAGGAAGATTCCCTTGTACCTGGAGATTTGAGACCCATGGGGTGTGTTCCCCGCAGTGTTACTTTAAAGTATCTGCGTTTGCTCACCCAACCTCACCAATCCTCTCAGCCCCAAGAGTGTCCAGCCTTATGTCTCATCCAGCTGTGGGTCTAGATATGGTCAATCCAGGTTGCATCAGAGACCCTGAACGGATTTTGTAAGAATTTCTCTCTCTTTCACTGTCTTTGTTTTGTGGGTTTTTTAAAGTAATGTATGTTTAGAATCGGGCTTGGCTGCTTTTCCCTGCTGTGTTGATGCCGCTTTACACCCTCTTGATTCACTTGCAGAGAGATATCGATACATAGGTTTTCAGATTCTTACTAGTCAGATATATTCTTGTGTGGTGACTAGGGTGTGTTGAGTCCAGTTCACTGAGCAGGGAGTAGGCCTTGTCTATTACATATTTGGCTTATGGAGCGGTGTCTGAGCTAATTTCAAACCCTTGTTTTATGCATCACCCCTCCTCACCTTTCCCGTTAAGCAGCCATAGTGTGTCTTCTAAAGGTGTGACTCTGTTCTGTTTTGTAATTCAGTTCAAGTGTAGCGATTTTGACATTCCCTCTATAAGCGATATCTTAGGATAAGTGTCTTTTTCTGTGTGACTTATTTCACTTAGAATCATCGTACCTAAATCCACACATCATGCTGCTAACTAGCCTTATGACATTGATTTCATGGCTGAGTGATATTCCGTTGTGCCAAGTAACACCATTTCTTTATCCATTTTTCTCTTTCCTGGGATATTGAAGGTGTACCGAAGCGGAGGTTCTTGTAAACAGAGCAGCCATGAACTTTAGGGTGCCTGTGTCTTGTTGATTTTTAGTTTTCCCAATTTATACGCCCATGAGTGGAAGTGCCCTATGCTCTCAACGCTGTGTTTATTACTTGTTTCAGGACACACCGTACTCTTCTCCAGAGTGCCTGTTGGCAATTTATATCCCGCCCATCAGCGTAGCAAGGCTCCCATGTCTCCATGGCCTGTCCTGCTTTTCTGGTTTTTACTGTTTGTTCAGCATGGCCCTTTTGACCGAGGGCAAGCGAGACTTCTTTGTAGCGCTGATTTGCCCTTCCGGCTTGCTTGGTTGGCCAAAAAGGGCGTATGCGTTTTTTCCTGAATATATTCAGGAAAAAACGCATACGCCCTTTTTGGCCAAGGGCATCATTGTCCACGTTTTGCCGCATTTCATGTGCTTTAAAGGCGAGTCGAATCTACCTCCTGAAATCTGTTTCCTGCAAATCTGCCTTGCTTTCAAATCCTCTTCGTTGCCTTCCCTCAATATATTTGTGGACGAGAGTTCTCATTTATAACTCTGCACGTTTGTGAATTGCAGTGCCCCTGAGCTCCATTTGTCTCCTCGCTTTTTTGGGAGCTGGCCGCAAAAGCGCAGGATTGCTTCAGGCCCTATTTTGGTTCTGGGGGGCAGGCTGAGCCTGTGGTTCATTCTTCTTCCTGATGGGAAAATGGAGTGACATGTGCCTGTCCCAATACCTAGGGCTAGTCTTTCGTTGGTTCCCCGTCTTCCCGTTCATCCTCAGGACAAATTGCAACCTGGACGAAACAGTAGGTTAAAGGTGCTGATTCTCCAAGTAGGGAGATGGTTAGTCAAGCGGCTGGAATGGTGAACCCGAGCACAAGGAGAGGAGAAATGAGGTGCGTTTTGGAAACCTTTCCCGATCTCACGGCATACCATCTTCTGGCTTTCCCATGCATGTTTTGATGTAGGAAGATTCCCTTGTACCTGGAGATTTGAGACCCATGGGGTGTGTTCCCCGCAGTGTTACTTTAAAGTATCTGCGTTTGCTCACCCAACCTCACCAATCCTCTCAGCCCCAAGAGTGTCCAGCCTTATGTCTCATCCAGCTGTGGGTCTAGATATGGTCAATCCAGGTTGCATCATAGACCCTGAACGGATTTTGTAAGAATTTCTCTCTCTTTCACTGTCTTTGTTTTGTGGGTTTTTTAAAGTAATTTATGTTTAGAATCGGGCTTGGCTGCTTTTCCCTGCTGTGTTGATGCCGCTTTACACCCTCTTGATTCACTTGCAGAGAGATATCGATACATAGGTTTTCAGATTCTTACTAGTCAGATATATTCTTGTGTGGTGACTAGGGTGTGTTGAGTCCAGTTCACTGAGCAGGGAGTAGGCCTTGTCTATTACATATTTGGCTTATGGAGCGGTCTCTGAGCTAATTTCAAACCCTTGTTTTATGCATCACCCCACCTCACCTTTCCCGTTAAGCAGCCATAGTGTGTCTTCTAAAGGTGTGACTCTGTTCTGTTTTGTAATTCAGTTTAAGTGTAGCGATTTTGACATTCCCTCTATAAGCGATATCTTAGGATAAGTGTCTTTTTCTGTGTGACTTATTTCACTTAGAATCATCGTACCTAAATCCACTCATCATGCTGCTAACTAGCCTTATGACATTGATTTCATGGCTGAGTGATATTCCATTGTGCCAAGTACCACCATTTCTTTATCCATTTTTCTCTTTCCTGGGATATTGAAGGTGTACCGAAGTGGAGGTTCTTGGAAACAGAGCAGCCGTAAACTTTAGGGTGCCTGTGTCTTGTTGATTTTTAGTTTTCCCAATTTATACGCCCATGAGTGGAAGTGCCCTATGCTCTCTACGCTGTGTTTATTACTTGTTTCAGGACACACCGTACTCTTCTCCAGAGTGCCTGTTGGCAATTTATATCCCGCCCATCAGCGTAGCAAGGCTCCCATGTCTCCATGGCCTGTCCTGCTTTTCTGGTTTTTACTGTTTGTTCAGCATGGCCCTTTTGACCGAGGGCAAGCGAGACTTCTTTGTAGCGCTGATTTGCCCTTCCGGCTTGCTTGGTTGGCCAAAAAGGGCGTATGCGTTTTTTCCTGAATATATTCAGGAAAAAACGCATACGCCCTTTTTGGCCAAGGGCATCATTGTCAACGTTTTGCCGCTTTTCATGTGCTTTAAAGGCGAGTCGAATCTACCTCCTGAAATCTGTTTCCTGCAAATCTGCCTTGCTTTCAAATCCTCTTCGTTGCCTTCCCTCAATATATTTGTGGACGAGAGTTCTCATTTATAACTCTGCACGTTTGTGAATTGCAGTGCCCCTGAGCTCCATTTGTCTCCTCGCTTTTTTGGGAGCTGGCCGCAAAAGCGCAGGATTGCTTCAGGCCCTATTTTGGTTCTGGGGGGCAGGCTGAGCCTGTGGTTCATTCTTCTTCCTGATGGGAAAATGGAGTGACCTGTGCCTGTCCCAATACCTAGGGCTAGTCTTTCGTTGGTTCCCTGTCTTCCCGTTCATCCTCAGGACAAATTGCAACCTGGACGAAACAGTAGGTTAAAGGTGCTGATTCTCCAAGTAGGGAGATGGTTAGTCAAGCGGCTGGAATGGTGAACCCGAGCACAAGGAGAGGAGAAATGAGGTGCGTTTTGGAAACCTTTCCCGATCTCACGGCATACCATCTTCTGGCTTTCCCATGCATGTTTTGATGTAGGAAGATTCCCTTGTACCTGGAGATTTGAGACCCATGGGGTGTGTTCCCCGCAGTGTTACTTTAAACTATCTGCGTTTGCTCACCCAACCTCACCAATCCTCTCAGCCCCAAGAGTGTCCAGCCTTATGTCTCATCCAGCTGTGGGTCTAGATATGGTCAATCCAGGTTGCATCATAGACCCTGAACGGATTTTGTAAGAATTTCTCTCTCTTTCACTGTCTTTGTTTTGTGGGTTTTTTAAAGTAATTTATGTTTAGAATCGGGCTTGGCTGCTTTTCCCTGCTGTGTTGATGCCGCTTTACACCCTCTTGATTCACTTGCAGAGAGATATCGATACAGAGGTTTTCAGATTCTTACTAGTCAGATATATTCTTGTGTGGTGACTAGGGTGTGTTGAGTCCAGTTCACTGAGCAGGGAGTAGGCCTTGTCTATTACATATTTGGCTTATGGAGCGGTCTCTGAGCTAATTTCAAACCCTTGTTTTATGCATCACCCCACCTCACCTTTCCCGTTAAGCAGCCATAGTGTGTCTTCTAAAGGTGTGACTCTGTTCTGTTTTGTAATTCAGTTCAAGTGTAGCGATTTTGACATTCCCTCTATAAGCGATATCTTAGGATAAGTGTCTTTTTCTGTGTGACTTATTTCACTTAGAATCATCGTATCTAAATCCACTCATCATGCTGCTAACTAGCCTTATGACATTGATTTCATGGCTGAGTGATATTCCATTGTGCCAAGTACCACCATTTCTTTATCCATTTTTCTCTTTCCTGGGATATTGAAGGTGTACCGAAGTGGAGGTTCTTGGAAACATTGCAGCCGTAAACTTTAGGGTGCCTGTGTCTTGTTGATTTTTAGTTTTCCCAATTTATACGCCCTTGAGTGGAAGTGCCCTATGCTCTCTACGCTGTGTTTATTACTTGTTTCAGGACACACCGTACTCTTCTCCAGAGTGCCTGTTGGCAATTTACATCCCGCCCATCAGCGTAGCAAGGCTCCCATGTCTCCATGGCCTGTCCTGCTTTTCTGGTTTTTACACTTTTTTCAGCATGGCCCTTTTGACCGAGGGCAAGCGAGACTTCTTTGTAGCGCTGATTTGCCCTTCCGGCTTGCTTGGTTGGCCAAAAAGGGCGTATGCGTTTTTTCCTGAATATATTCAGGAAAAAACGCATACGCCCTTTTTGGCCAAGGGCATCATTGTCAACGTTTTGCCGCTTTTCATGTGCTTTAAAGGCGAGTCGAATCTACCTCCTGAAATCTGTTTCCTGCAAATCTGCCTTGCTTTCAAATCCTCTACGTTGCCTTCCCTCAATATATTTGTGGACGAGAGTTCTCATTTATAACTCTGCACGTTTGTGAATTGCAGTGCCCCTGAGCTCCATTTGTCTCCTCGCTTTTTTGGGAGCTGGCCGCAAAAGCGCAGGATTGCTTCAGGCCCTATTTTGGTTCTGGGGGGCAGGCTGAGCCTGTGGTTCATTCTTCTTCCTGATGGGAAAATGGAGTGACCTATGCCTGTCCCAACACCTAGGGCTCGTCTCTCGTTGGTTCTGCGTCTTCCCGTTCATCCTCAGGACAAATTGCAACCTGTACAATCAAGAGGTTAAAGGTGCTGATTTTCCAAGTAGGGAGATGGTTAGTCAAGCGGCTGGAATGGCGAACCCGAGCACAAGGAGAGGAGAAATGAGGTGCGTTTTAGAAACCTTTCCCGATCTCATGGCATACCATCTTCTGGGTTTCCCATGCATGTTTTGATGTAGGAAGATGCCCTTGTACCTGGAGATTTGAGACCCATGGGGTGTGTTCCCCGCAGTGTTACTTTAAAGTATCTGCGTTTGCTCACCCAACCTCACCAATCCTCTCAGCCACAAGAGTGTCCAGCCTTCTGTCTCATCCAGCTGTGGGTCTAGATATGGTCAATCCAGGTTGCATCAGAGACCCTGAACGGATTTTGTAAGAATTTCTCTCTCTTTCACTGTCTTTGTTTTGTGGGTTTTTTAAAGTATTTTATGTTTAGAATCGGGCTTGGCTGCTTTTCCCTGCTGTGTTGATGCCGCTTTACACCCTCTTGATTCACTTGCAGAGAGATATCGATACATAGGTTTTCAGATTCTTACTAGTCAGATATATTCTTGTGTGGTGACTAGGGTGTGTTGAGTCCAGTTCACTGAGCAGGGAGTAGGCCTTGTCTATTACATATTTGGCTTATGGAGCGGTCTCTGAGCTAATTTCAAACCCTTGTTTTATGCATCACCCCACCTCACCTTTCCCGTTAAGCAGCCATAGTGTGTCTTCTAAAGGTGTGACTCTGTTCTGTTTTGTAATTCAGTTCAAGTGTAGCGATTTTGACATTCCCTCTATAAGCGATATCTTAGGATAAGTGTCTTTTTCTGTGTGACTTATTTCACTTAGAATCATCGTATCTAAATCCACTCATCATGCTGCTAACTAGCCTTATGACATTGATTTCATGGCTGAGTGATATTCCATTGTGCCAAGTACCACCATTTCTTTATACATTTTTCTCTTTCCTGGGATATTGAAGGTGTACCGAAGTGGAGGTTCTTGGAAACAGAGCAGCCGTAAACTTTAGGGTGCCTGTGTCTTGTTGATTTTTAGTTTTCCCAATTTATACGCCCATGAGTGGAAGTGCCCTATGCTCTCTACGCTGTGTTTATTACTTGTTTCAGGACACACCGTTCTCTTCTCCAGAGTGCCTGTTGGCAATTTATATCCCGCCCATCAGCGTAGCAAGGCTCCCATGTCTCCATGGCCTGTCCTGCTTTTCTGGTTTTTACTGTTTGTTCAGCATGGCCCTTTTGACCGAGGGCAAGCGAGACTTCTTTGTAGCGCTGATTTGCCCTTCCGGCTTGCTTGGTTGGCCAAAAAGGGCGTATGCGTTTTTTCCTGAATATATTCAGGAAAAAACGCATACGCCCTTTTTGGCCAAGGGCATCATTGTCAACGTTTTGCCGCTTTTCATGTGCTTTAAAGGCGAGTCGAATCTACCTCCTGAAATCTGTTTCCTGCAAATCTGCCTTGCTTTCAAATCCTCTTCGTTGCCTTCCCTCAATATATTTGTGGACGAGAGTTCTCATTTATAACTCTGCACGTTTGTGAATTGCAGTGCCCCTGAGCTCCATTTGTCTCCTCGCTTTTTTGGGAGCTGGCCGCAAAAGCGCAGGATTGCTTCAGGCCCTATTTTGGTTCTGGGGGGCAGGCTGAGCCTGTGGTTCATTCTTCTTCCTGATGGGAAAATGGAGTGACCTGTGCCTGTCCCAATACCTAGGGCTAGTCTTTCGTTGGTTCCCCGTCTTCCCGTTCATCCTCAGGACAAATTGCAACCTGGACGAAACAGTAGGTTAAAGGTGCTGATTCTCCAGGTAGGGAGATGGTTAGTCAAGCGGCTGGAATGGTGAACCCGAGCACAAGGAGAGGAGAAATGAGGTGCGTTTTGGAAACCTTTCCCGATCTCACGGCATACCATCTTCTGGCTTTCCCATGCATGTTTTGATGTAGGAAGATTCCCTTGTACCTGGAGATTTGAGACCCATGGGGTGTGTTCCCCGCAGTGTTACTTTAAAGTATCTGCGTTTGCTCACCCAACCTCACCAATCCTCTCAGCCCCAAGAGTGTCCAGCCTTATGTCTCATCCAGCTGTGGGTCTAGATATGGTCAATCCAGGTTGCATCATAGACCCTGAACGGATTTTGTAAGAATTTCTCTCTCTTTCACTGTCTTTGTTTTGTGGGTTTTTTAAAGTAATTTATGTTTAGAATCGGGCTTGGCTGCTTTTCCCTGCTGTGTTGATGCCGCTTTACACCCTCTTGATTCACTTGCAGAGAGATATCGATACATAGGTTTTCAGATTCTTACTAGTCAGATATATTCTTGTGTGGTGACTAGGGTGTGTTGAGTCCAGTTCACTGAGCAGGGAGTAGGCCTTGTCTATTACATATTTGGCTTATGGAGCGGTCTCTGAGCTAATTTCAAACCCTTGTTTTATGCATCACCCCACCTCACCTTTTCCGTTAAGCAGCCATAGTGTGTCTTCTAAAGGTGTGACTCTGTTCTGTTTTGTAATTCAGTTCAAGTGTAGCGATTTTGACATTCTCTCTATAAGCGATATCTTAGGATAAGTGTCTTTTTCTGTGTGACTTATTTCACTTAGAATCATCGTATCTAAATCCACTCATCATGCTGCTAACTAGCCTTATGACATTGATTTCATGGCTGAGTGATATTCCATTGTGCCAAGTACCACCATTTCTTTATCCATTTTTCTCTTTCCTGGGATATTGAAGGTGTACCGAAGTGGAGGTTCTTGGAAACAGAGCAGCCGTAAACTTTAGGGTGCCTGTGTTTTGTTGATTTTTAGTTTTCCCAATTTATACGCCCTTGAGTGGAAGTGCCCTATGCTCTCTACGCTGTGTTTATTACTTGTTTCAGGACACACCGTACTCTTCTCCAGAGTGCCTGTTGGCAATTTACATCCCGCCCATCAGCGTAGCAAGGCTCCCATGTCTCCATGGCCTGTCCTGCTTTTCTGGTTTTTACACTTTGTTCAGCATGGCCCTTTTGACCGAGGGCAAGCGAGACTTCTTTGTAGCGCTGATTTGCCCTTCCGGCTTGCTTGGTTGGCCAAAAAGGGCGTATGCGTTTTTTCCTGAATATATTCAGGAAAAAACGCATACGCCCTTTTTGGCCAAGGGCATCATTGTCAACGTTTTGCCGCTTTTCATGTGCTTTAAAGGCGAGTCGAATCTACCTCCTGAAATCTGTTTCCTGCAAATCTGCCTTGCTTTCAAATCCTCTTCGTTGCCTTCCCTCAATATATTTGTGGACGAGAGTTCTCATTTATAACTCTGCACGTTTGTGAATTGCAGTGCCCCTGAGCTCCATTTGTCTCCTCGCTTTTTTGGGAGCTGGCCGCTAAAGCGCAGGATTGCTTCAGGCCCTATTTTGGTTCTGGGGGGCAGGCTGAGCCTGTGGTTCATTCTTCTTCCTGATGGGAAAATGGAGTGACCTGTGCCTGTCCCAACACCTAGGGCTAGTCTTTCGTTGGTTCCCCGTCTTCCCGTTCATCCTCAGGACAAATTGCAACCTGGACGAAACAGTAGGTTAAAGGTGCTGATTCTCCAAGTAGGGAGATGGTTAGTCAAGCGGCTGGAATGGCGAACCCGAGCACAAGGAGAGGAGAAATGAGGTGCGTTTTAGAAACCTTTCCCGATCTCACGGCATACCATCTTCTGGGTTTCCCATGCATGTTTTGATGTAGGAAGATTCCCTTGTACCTGGAGATTTGAGACCCATGGAGTGTGTTCCCCGCAGTGTTACTTTAAAGTATCTGCGTTTGCTCACCCAACCTCACCAATCCTCTCAGCCCCAAGAGTGTCCAGCCTTATGTCTCATCCAGCTGAGGGTCTAGATATGGTCAATCCAGGTTGCATCATAGACCCTGAACGGATGTTGTAAGAATTTCTCTCACTTTCACTGTCTTTGCTTTGTGGGTTTTTTAAAGTAATGTATGTTTAGAATGGGGTTTGGCTGCTTTTCCCTGCTGTGTTTATGCCGCTTTACACCCTCTTGATTCACTTGCAGAGAGATATCGATACATAGGTTTTCAGATTCATACTAGTCAGATATATTCTTGTGCGGTGACTAGGGTGTGTTGAGTCCAGTTCACTGAGCAGGGAGTAGGCCTTGTCTATTACATATTTGGCTTATGGAGCGGTGTCTGAGCTAATTTCAAACCCTTGTTTTATGCATCACCCCACCTCACCTTTCCGGTTAGGCAGCCATAGTGTGTCTTCTAAAGGTGTGACTCTGTTCTGTTTTGTAATTCAGTTCAAGTGTAGCAATTTTGACATTCCCTCTATAAGCGATATCTTAGGATAAGTGTCTTTTTCTGTGTGACTTATTTCACTTAGAATCATCGTACCTAAATCCACACATCATGCTGCTAACTAGCCTTATGACATTGATTTCATGGCTGAGTGATTTTCCATTGTGCCAAGTAACACCATTTCTTTATCCATTTTTCTCTTTCCTGGGATATTGAAGGTGTACCGAAGCGGAGGTACTTGTAAACAGAGCAGCCATGAACTTTAGGGTGCCTGTGTCTTGTTGATTTTTAGTTTTCCCAATTTATACGCCCATGAGTGGAAGTGCCCTATGCTCTCAACGCTGTGTTTATTACTTGTTTCAGGACACACCGTACTCTTCTCCAGAGTGCCTGTTGGCAATTTACATCCCGCCCATCAGCGTAGCAAGGCTCCCATGTCTCCATGGCCTGTCCTGCTTTTCTGGTTTTTACTGTTTGTTCAGCATGGCCCTTTTGACCGAGGGCAAGCGAGACTTCTTTGTAGCGTTGATTTGCCCTTCCGGCTTGCTTGGTTGGCCAAAAAGGGCGTATGAGTTTTTTCCTGAATATATTCAGGAAAAAACGCATACGCCCTTTTTGGCCAAGGGCATCATTGTCCACGTTTTGCCGCATTTCATGTGCTTTAAAGGCGAGTCGAATCTACCTCCTGAAATCTGTTTCCTGCAAATCTGCCTTGCTTTCAAATCCTCTTCGTTGCCTTCCCTCAATATATTTGTGGACGAGAGTTCTCATTTATAACTCTGCACGTTTGTGAATTGCAGTGCCCCTGAGCTCCATTTGTCTCCTCGCTTTTTTGGGAGCTGGCCGCAAAAGCGCAGGATTGCTTCAGGCCCTATTTTGGTTCTGGGGGGCAGGCTGAGCCTGTGGTTCATTCTTCTTCCTGATGGGAAAATGGAGTGACCTGTGCCTGTCCCAATACCTAGGGCTAGTCTTTCGTTGGTTCCCCGTCTTCCCGTTCATCCTCAGGACAAATTGCAACCTGGACGAAACAGTAGGTTAAAGGTGCTGATTCTCCAAGTAGGGAGATGGTTAGTCAAGCGGCTGGAATGGTGAACCCGAGCACAAGGAGAGGAGAAATGAGGTGCGTTTTGGAAACCTTTCCCGATCTCACGGCATACCATCTTCTGGCTTTCCCATGCATGTTTTGATGTAGGAAGATTCCCTTGTACCTGGAGATTTGAGACCCATGGGGTGTGTTCCCCGCAGTGTTACTTTAAAGTATCTGCGTTTGCTCACCCAACCTCACCAATCCTCTCAGCCCCAAGAGTGTCCAGCCTTATGTCTCATCCAGCTGTGGGTCTAGATATTGTCAATCCAGGTTGCATCAGAGACCCTGAACGGATTTTGTAAGAATTTCTCTCTCTTTCACTGTCTTTGTTTTGTGGGTTTTTTAAAGTAATGTATGTTTAGAATCGGGCTTGGCTGCTTTTCCCTGCTGTGTTGATGCCGCTTTACACCCTCTTGATTCACTTGCAGAGAGATATCGATACATAGGTTTTCAGATTCTTACTAGTCAGATATATTCTTGTGTGGTGACTAGGGTGTGTTGAGTCCAGTTCACTGAGCAGGGAGTAGGCCTTGTCTATTACATATTTGGCTTATGGAGCGGTGTCTGAGCTAATTTCAAACCCTTGTTTTATGCATCACCCCTCCTCACCTTTCCCGTTAAGCAGCCATAGTGTGTCTTCTAAAGGTGTGACTCTGTTCTGTTTTGTAATTCAGTTCAATTGTAGCGATTTTGACATTCCCTCTATAAGCGATATCTTAGGATAAGTGTCTTTTTCTGTGTGACTTATTTCACTTAGAATCATCATACCTAAATCCACTCATCATGCTGCTAACTAGCCTTATGACATTGATTTCATGGCTGAGTGATATTCCATTGTGCCAAGTACCACCATTTCTTTATCCATTTTTCTCTTTCCTGGGATATTGAAGGTGTACCGAAGCGGAGGTTCTTGGAAACAGAGCAGCCATAAACTTTAGGGTGCCTGTGTCTTGTTGATTTTTAGTTTTCCCAATTTATACGCCCATGTGTGGAAGTGCACTATGCTCTCTATGCTGTGTTTATTACTTGTTTCAGGACACACGGTACTCTTCTCCAGAGTGCCTGTTGGCAATTTATATCCCGCCCATCAGCGTAGCAAGGCTCCCATGTCTCCATGGCCTGTCCTGCTTTTCTGGTTTTTACTGTTTGTTCAGCATGGCCCTTTTGACCGAGGGCAAGCGAGACTTCTTTGTAGCGTTGATTTGCCCTTCCGGCTTGCTTGGTTGGCCAAAAAGGGCGTATGCGTTTTTTCCTGAATATATTCAGGAAAAAACGCATACGCCCTTTTTGGCCAAGGGCATCATTGTCCACGTTTTGCCGCATTTCATGTGCTTTAAAGGCGAGTCGAATCTACCTCCTGAAATCTGTTTCCTGCAAATCTGCCTTGCTTTCAAATCCTCTTCGTTGCCTTCCCTCAATATATTTGTGGACGAGAGTTCTCATTTATAACTCTGCACGTTTGTGAATTGCAGTGCCCCTGAGCTCCATTTGTCTCCTCGCTTTTTTGGGAGCTGGCCGCAAAAGCGCAGGATTGCTTCAGGCCCTATTTTGGTTCTGGGGGGCAGGCTGAGCCTGTGGTTCATTCTTCTTCCTGATGGGAAAATGGAGTGACCTATGCCTGTCCCAACACCTAGGGCTCGTCTCTCGTTGGTTCCGCGTCTTCCCGTTCATCCTCAGGACAAATTGCAACCTGTACAATCAGGAGGTTAAAGGTGCTGATTCTCCAAGTAGGGAGATGGTTAGTCAAGCGGCTGGAATGGTGAACCCGAGCACAAGGAGAGGAGAAATGAGGTGCGTTTTAGAAACCTTTCCCGATCTCATAGCATACCATCTTCTGGGTTTCCCATGCATGTTTTGATGTAGGAAGATTCCCTTGTACCTGGAGATTTGAGACCCATGGGGTGTGTTCTCCGCAGTGTTATTTTAAAGTATCTGCGTTTGCTCACCCAACCTCACCAATCCTCTCAGCCCCAAGAGTGTCCAGCTTTATGTCTCATCCAGCTGTGGGTCTAGATGTGGTCAATCCAGGTTGCATCAGAGACCCTGAACGGATTTTGTAAGAATTTCTCTCTCTTTCACTGTCTTTGTTTTGTGGGTTTTTTAAAGTAATTTATGTTTAGAATCGGGCTTGGCTGCTTTTCCCTGCTGTGTTGATGCCGCTTTACACCCTCTTGATTCACTTGCAGAGAGATATCGATACATAGGTTTTCAGATTCTTACTAGTCAGATATATTCTTGTGTGGTGACTAGGGTGTGTTGAGTCCAGTTCACTGAGCAGGGAGTAGGCCTTGCCTATTACATATTTGGCTTATGGAGCGGTCTCTGAGCTAATTTCAAACCCTTGTTTTATGCATCACCCCACCTCACCTTTCCCGTTAAACAGCCATAGTGTGTCTTCTAAAGGTGTGACTCTGTTCTGTTTTGTAATTCAGTTCAAGTGTAGCGATTTTGACATTCCCTCTATAAGCGATATCTTAGGATAAGTGTCTTTTTCTGTGTGACTTATTTCACTTAGAATCATCGTACCTAAATCCACTCATCATGCTGCTAACTTGCCTTATGACATTGATTTCATGGCTGAGTGATATTCCATTGTGCCAAGTACCACCATTTCTTTATCCATTTTTCTCTTTCCTGGGATATTGAAGGTGTACCGAAGTGGAGGTTCTTGGAAACAGAGCAGCCGTAAACTTTAGGGTGCCTGTGTCTTGTTGATTTTTAGTTTTCCCAATTTATACGCCCTTGAGTGGAAGTGCCCTATGCTCTCTACGCTGTGTTTATTACTTGTTTCAGAACACACCGTACTCTTCTCCAGAGTGCCTGTTGGCAATTTACGTCCCGCCCATCAGCGTAGCAAGGCTCCCATGTCTCCATGGCCTGTCCTGCTTTTCTGGTTTTTACACTTTGTTCAGCATGGCCCTTTTGACCGAGGGCAAGCGAGACTTCTTTGTAGCGCTGATTTGCCCTTCCGGCTTGCTTGGTTGGCCAAAAAGGGCGTATGCGTTTTTTCCTGAATATATTCAGGAAAAAACGCATACGCCCTTTTTGGCCAAGGGCATCATTGTCAACGTTTTGCCGCTTTTCATGTGCTTTAAAGGCGAGTCGAATCTACCTCCTGAAATCTGTTTCCTGCAAATCTGCCTTGCTTTCAAATCCTCTTCGTTGCCTTCCCTCAATATATTTGTGGACGAGAGTTCTCATTTATAACTCTGCACGTTTGTGAATTGCAGTGCCCCTGAGCTCCATTTGTCTCCTCGCTTTTTTGGGAGCTGGCCGCAAAAGCGCAGGATTGCTTCAGGCCCTATATTGGTTCTGGGGGGCAGGCTGAGCCTGTGGTTCATTCTTCTTCCTGATGGGAAAATGGAGTGACCTGTGCCTGTCCCAACACTTAGGGCTAGTCTTTCGTTTGTTCCCCGTCTTCCCGTTCATCCTCAGGACAAATTGCAACCTGGACGAAACAGTAGGTTAAAGGTGCTGATTCTCCAAGTAGGGAGATGGTTAGTCAAGCGGCTGGAATGGCGAACCCGAGCACAAGGAGAGGAGAAATGAGGTGCGTTTTAGAAACCTTTCCCGATCTCACGGCATACCATCTTCTGGGTTTCCCAAGCATGTTTTGATGTAGGAAGATTCCCTTGTACCTGGAGATTTGAGACCCATGGGGTGGGTACACCGCGGTATTATTTTAAAGTATCTGCATTTGCTCACACAACCTCACCAATCCTCTCAGCCCCAAGAGTGTCCAGCCTTATGTCTCATCCAGCTGTGGGTCTAGATGTGGTCAATCCAGGTTGCATCATAGACACTGAACGGATTTTGTAAGAATTTCTCTCTCTTTCACTGTCTTTGTTTTGTGGGTTTTTTAAAGTAATTTATGTTTAGAATCGGGCTTGGCTGCTTTTCCCTGCTGTGTTGATGCCGCTTTACACCCTCTTGATTCACTTGCAGAGAGATATCGATACAGAGGTTTTCAGATTCTTACTAGTCAAATATATTCTTGTGTGGTGTCTAGGGTGTGTTGAGTCCAGTTCACTGAGCACGGAGTAGGCCTTGTCTATTACATATTTGGCTTATGGAGCAGTCTCTGAGCTAATTTCAAACCCTTGTTTTATGCATCACCCCACCTCACCTTTCCCGTTAAGCAGCCATAGTGTGTCTTCTAAAGGTGTGACTCTGTTCTGTTTTGTAATTCAGTTCAAGTGTAGCGATTTTGACATTCCCTCTATAAGCGATATCTTAGGATAAGTGTCTTTTTCTGTGTGACTTATTTCACTTAGAATCATCGTATCTAAATCCACTCATCATGCTGCTAACTAGCCTTATGACATTGATTTCATGGCTGAGTGATATTCCACTGTGCCAAGTACCACCATTTCTTTATCCATTTTTCTCTTTCCTGGGATATTGAAGGTGTACCGAAGTGGAGGTTCTTGGAAACAGAGCAGCCGTAAACTTTAGGGTGCCTGTGTCTTGTTGATTTTTAGTTTTCCCAATTTATACGCCCATGAGTGGAAGTGCCCTATGCTCTCTACGCTGTGTTTATTACTTGTTTCAGGACACACCGTACTCTTCTCCAGAGTGCCTGTTGGCAATTTACATCCCGCCCATCAGCGTAGCAAGGCTCCCATGTCTCCATGGCCTGTCCTGCTTTTCTGGTTTTTACACTTTGTTCAGCATGGCCCTTTTGACCGAGGGCAAGCGAGACTTCTTTGTAGCGCTGATTTGCCCTTCCGGCTTGCTTGGTTGGCCAAAAAGGGCGTATGCGTTTTTTCCTGAATATATTCAGGAAAAAACGCATACGCCCTTTTTGGCCAAGGGCATCATTGTCAACGTTTTGCCGCTTTTCATGTGCTTTAAAGGCGAGTCGAATCTACCTCCTGAAATCTGTTTCCTGCAAATCTTCCTTGCTTTCAAATCCTCTTCGTTGCCTTCCCTCAATATATTTGTGGACGAGAGTTCTCATTTATAACTCTGCACGTTTGTGAATTGCAGTGCCCCTGAGCTCCATTTGTCTCCTCGCTTTTTTGGGAGCTGGCCGCAAAAGCGCAGGATTGCTTCAGGCCCTATTTTGGTTCTGGGGGGCAGGCTGAGCCTGTGGTTCATTCTTCTTCCTGATGGGAAAATGGAGTGACCTGTGCCTGTCCCAACACCTAGGGCTAGTCTTTCGTTGGTTCCCCATCTTCCCGTTCATCCTCAGGACAAATTGCAACCTGGACGAAACAGTAGGTTAAAGGTGCTGATTCTCCAAGTAGGGAGATGTTTAGTCAAGCGGCTGGAATGGCGAACCCGAGCACAAGGAGAGGAGAAATGAGGTGCGTTTTAGAAACCTTTCCCGATCTCACGGCATACCATCTTCTGGCTTTCCCATGCATGTTTTGATGTAGGAAGATTCCCTTGTACCTGGAGATTTGAGACCCATGGGGTGGGTACTCCGCAGTATTACTTTAAAGTATCTGCATTTGCTCACCCAACCTCACCAATCCTCTCAGCCCCAAGAGTGTCCAGCCTTATGTCTCATCCAGCTGTGGGTCTAGATATGGTCAATCCAGGTTGCATCAGAGACCCTGAACGGATTTTGTAAGAATTTCTCTCTCTTTCACTGTCTTTGCTTTGTGGGTTTTTTAAAGTAATGTATGTTTAGAATGGGGTTTGGCTGCTTTTCCCTGCTGTGTTTATGCCGCTTTACACCCTCTTGATTCACTTGCAGAGAGATATCGATACATAGGTTTTCAGATTCATACTAGTCAGATATATTCTTGTGCGGTGACTAGGGGGTGTTTAGTCCAGTTCACTGAGCAGGGAGTAGGCCTTGTCTATTACATATTTGGCTTATGGAGCGGTGTCTGAGCTAATTTCAAACCCTTGTTTTATGCATCACCCCACCTCACCTTTCCCGTTAAGCAGCCATAGTGTGTCTTCTAAAGGTGTGACTCTGTTCTGTTTTGTAATTCAGTTCAAGTGTAGCGATTTTGACATTCCCTCTATAAGCGATATCTTAGGATAAGTGTCTTTTTCTGTGTGACTTATTTCACTTAGAATCATCGTACCTAAATCCACTCATCATGCTGCTAACTAGCCTTATGACATTGATTTCATGGCTGAGTGATATTACATTGTGCCAAGTACCACCATTTCTTTATCCATTTTTCTCTTTCCTGGGATATTGAAGGTGTACCAAAGTGGAGGTTCTTGGAAACAGAGCAGCCGTAAACTTTAGGGTGCCTGTGTCTTGTTGATTTTTAGTTTTCCCAATTTATACGCCCATGAGTGGAAGTGCCCTATGCTCTCTACGCTGTATTTATTACTTGTTTCAGGACACACCGTACTCTTCTCCAGAGTGCCTGTTGGCAATTTACATCCCGCCCATCAGCGTAGCAAGGCTTCCATGTCTCCATGGCCTGTCCTGCTTTTCTGGTTTTTACTGTTTGTTCAGCATGGCCCTTTTGACCGAGGGCAAGCGAGACTTCTTTGTAGCGCTGATTTGCCCTTCCGGCTTGCTTGGTTGGCCAAAAAGGGCGTATGCGTTTTTTCCTGAATATATTCAGGAAAAAACGCATACGCCCTTTTTGGCCAAGGGCATCATTGTCAACGTTTTGCCGCTTTTCATGTGCTTTAAAGGCGAGTCGAATCTACCTCCTGAAATCTGTTTCCTGCAAATCTGCCTTGCTTTCAAATCCTCTTCGTTGCCTTCCCTCAATATATTTGTGGACGAGAGTTCTCATTTATAACTCTGCACGTTTGTGAATTGCAGTGCCCCTGAGCTCCATTTGTCTCCTCGCTTTTTTGGGAGCTGGCCGCAAAAGCGCAGGATTGCTTCAGGCCCTATTTTGGTTCTGGGGGGCAGGCTGAGCCTGTGGTTCATTCTTCTTCCTGATGGGAAAATGGAGTGACCTGTGCCTGTCCCAACACCTAGGGCTAGTCTCTCGTTGGTTCCCCGTCTTCACGTTCATCCTCAGGACAAATTGCAACCTGGACGAAACAGTAGGTTAAAGGTGCTGATTCTCCAAGTAGGGAGATGGTTAGTCAAGCGGCTGGAATGGCGAACCCGAGCACAAGGAGAGGAGAAATGAGGTGCGTTTTAGAAACCTTTCCCGATCTCACGGCATACCATCTTCTGGGTTTCCCATGCATGTTTTGATGTAGGAAGATTCCCTTGTACCTGGAGATTTGAGACCCAAGGGGTGGGTACCCCGCGGTATTACTTTAAAGTATCTGCATTTGCTCACCCAACCTCACCAATCCTCTCAGCCCCAAGAGTGTCCAGCCTTATGTCTCATCCAGCTGTGGGTCTAGATATGGTCAATCCAGGTTGCATCAGAGACCCTGAACGGATTTTGTAAGAATTTCTCTCTCTTTCACTGTCTTTGCTTTGTGGGTTTTTTAAAGTAATGTATGTTTAGAATGGGGTTTGGCTGCTTTTCCCTGCTGTGTTTATGCCGCTTTACACCCTCTTGATTCACTTGCAGAGAGATATCGATACATAGGTTTTCAGATTCATACTAGTCAGATATATTCTTGTGCGGTGACTAGGGGGTGTTGAGTCCAGTTCACTGAGCAGGGAGTAGGCCTTGTCTATTACATATTTGGCTTCTGGAGCGGTGTCTGAGCTAATTTCAAACCCTTGTTTTATGCATCACCCCACCTCACCTTTCCCGTTAAGCAGCCATAGTGTGTCTTCTAAAGGTGTGACTCTGTTCTGATTTGTAATTCAGTTCAAGTGTAGCGATTTTGACATTCCCTCTATAAGCGATATCTTAGGATAAGTGTCTTTTTCTGTGTGACTTTTTTCACTTAGAATCATCGTATCTAAATCCACTCATCATGCTGCTAACTAGCCTTATGACATTGATTTCATGGCTGAGTGATATTCCATTGTGCCAAGTACCACCATTTCTTTATCCATTTTTCTCTTTCCTGGGATATTGAAGGTGTACCGAAGCGGAGGTTTTTGGAAACATAGCAGCCGTAACGTTTGGGGTGCCTGTGTCTTGTTGATTTTAGTTTTCCCAATTTATACGCCCATGAGTGGAAGTGCCCTATGCTCTCAACGCTGTGTTTATTACTTGTTTCAGGACACATCGTACTCTTCTCCAGAGTGCCTGTTGGCAATTTACATCCCGCCCATCAGCGTAGCAAGGCTCCCATGTCTCCATGGCCTGTCCTGCTTTTCTGGTTTTTACACTTTGTTCAGCATGGCCCTTTTGACCGAGGGCAAGCGAGACTTCTTTGTAGCGCTGATTTGCCCTTCCGGCTTGCTTGGTTGGCCAAAAAGGGCGTATGCGTTTTTTCCTGAATTTATTCAGGAAAAAACGCATACGCCCTTTTTGGCCAAGGGCATCATTGTCAACGTTTTGCCGCTTTTCATGTGCTTTAAAGGCGAGTCGAATCTACCTCCTGAAATCTGTTTCCTGCAAATCTGCCTTGCTTTCAAATCCTCTTCGTTGCCTTCCCTCAATATATTTGTGGACGAGAGTTCTCATTTATAACTCTGCACGTTTGTGAATTGCAGTGCCCCTGAGCTCCATTTGTCTCCTCGCTTTTTTGGGAGCTGGCCGCAAAAGCGCAGGATTGCTTCAGGCCCTATTTTGGTTCTGGGGGGCAGGCTGAGCCTGTGGTTCATTCTTCTTCCTGTTGAGAAAATGGAGTGACCTATGCCTGTCCCAACACCTAGGGCTCGTCTCTCGTTGGTTCCGCGTCTTCCCGTTCATCCTCAGGACAAATTGCAACCTGTACAATCAGGAGGTTAAAGGTGCTGATTCTCCAAGTAGGGAGATGGTTAGTCAAGCAGCTGGAATGGTGAACCCGAGCACAAGGAGAGGAGAAATGAGGTGCGTTTTAGAAACCTTTCCCGATCTCACGGCATACCATCTTCTGGGTTTCCCATGCATGTTTTGATGTAGGAAGATGCCCTTGTACCTGGAGATTTCAGACCCATGGGGTGTGTTCCCCGCAGTGTTACTTTAAAGTATCTCCATTTGCTCACCCAACCTCACCAATCCTGTCAGCCCCAAGAGTGTCCAGCCTTATGTCTCATCCAGCTGTGGGTCTAGATATGGTCAATCCAGGTTGCATCATAGACCCTGAACGGATTTTGTAAAAATTTCTCTCTCTTTCACTGTCTTTGTTTTGTGGGTTTTTTAAAGTAATTTATGTTTAGAATCGGGCTTGGCTGCTTTTCCCTGCTGTGTTGATGCCGCTTTACACCCTCTTGATTCACTTGCAGAGAGATATCGATACAGAGGTTTTCAGATTCTTACTAGTCAGATATATTCTTGTGTGGTGACTAGGGTGTGTTGAGTCCAGTTCACTGAGCAGGGAGTAGGCCTTGTCTATTACATATTTGGCTTATGGAGCGGTCTCTGAGCTAATTTGAAACCCTTGTTTTATGCATCACCCCACCTCACCTTTCCCGTTAAGCAGCCATAGTGTGTCTTCTAAAGGTGTGACTCTGTTCTGTTTTGTAATTCAGTTCAAGTGTAGCGATTTTGACATTCCCTCTATAAGTGATATCTTAGGATAAGTGTCTTTTTCTGTGTGACTTATTTCACTTAGAATCATCGTACCTAAATCCACTCATCATGCTGCTAACTAGCCTTATGACATTGATTTCATGGCTGAGTGATATTCCATTGTGCCAAGTACCACCATTTCTTTATCCATTTTTCTCTTTCCTGGGATATTAAAGGTGTACCGAAGCGGAGGTTTTTGGAAACAGAGAAGCCGTAAACTTTAGGGTGCCTGTGTCTTGTTGATTTTTAGTTTTCCCAATTTATACGCCCAGGAGTGGAAGTGCCCTATGCTCTCTACGCTGTGTTTATTACTTGTTTCAGGACACACCGTACTCTTCTCCAGAGTGCCTGTTGGCAATTTACGTCCCGCCCATCAGCGTAGCAAGGCTCCCATGTCTCCATGGCCTGTCCTGCTTTTCTGGTTTTTACACTTTGTTCAGCATGGCCCTTTTGACCGAGGGCAAGCGAGACTTCTTTGTAGCGCTGATTTGCCCTTCCGGCTTGCTTGGTTGGCCAAAAAGGGCGTATGCGTTTTTTCCTGAATATATTCAGGAAAAAACGCATACGCCCTTTTTGGCCAAGGGCATCATTGTCAACGTTTTGCCGCTTTTCATGTGCTTTAAAGGCGAGTCGAATCTACCTCCTGAAATCTGTTTCCTGCAAATCTGCCTTGCTTTCAAATCCTCTTCGTTGCCTTCCCTCAATATATTTGTGGACGAGAGTTCTCATTTATAACTCTGCACGTTTGTGAATTGCAGTGCCCCTGAGCTCCATTTGTCTCCTCGCTTTTTTGGGAGCTGGCCGCAAAAGCGCAGGATTGCTTCAGGCCCTATATTGGTTCTGGGGGGCAGGCTGAGCCTGTGGTTCATTCTTCTTCCTGATGGGAAAATGGAGTGACCTGTGCCTGTCCCAACACTTAGGGCTAGTCTTTCGTTTGTTCCCCGTCTTCCCGTTCATCCTCAGGACAAATTGCAACCTGGACGAAACAGTAGGTTAAAGGTGCTGATTCTCCAAGTAGGGAGATGGTTAGTCAAGCGGCTGGAATGGCGAACCCGAGCACAAGGAGAGGAGAAATGAGGTGCGTTTTAGAAACCTTTCCCGATCTCACGGCATACCATCTTCTGGGTTTCCCAAGCATGTTTTGATGTAGGAAGATTCCCTTGTACCTGGAGATTTGAGACCCATGGGGTGGGTACACCGCGGTATTATTTTAAAGTATCTGCATTTGCTCACACAACCTCACCAATCCTCTCAGCCCCAAGAGTGTCCAGCCTTATGTCTCATCCAGCTGTGGGTCTAGATGTGGTCAATCCAGGTTGCATCATAGACACTGAACGGATTTTGTAAGAATTTCTCTCTCTTTCACTGTCTTTGTTTTGTGGGTTTTTTAAAGTAATTTATGTTTAGAATCGGGCTTGGCTGCTTTTCCCTGCTGTGTTGATGCCGCTTTACACCCTCTTGATTCACTTGCAGAGAGATATCGATACAGAGGTTTTCAGATTCTTACTAGTCAAATATATTCTTGTGTGGTGTCTAGGGTGTGTTGAGTCCAGTTCACTGAGCACGGAGTAGGCCTTGTCTATTACATATTTGGCTTATGGAGCAGTCTCTGAGCTAATTTCAAACCCTTGTTTTATGCATCACCCCACCTCACCTTTCCCGTTAAGCAGCCATAGTGTGTCTTCTAAAGGTGTGACTCTGTTCTGTTTTGTAATTCAGTTCAAGTGTAGCGATTTTGACATTCCCTCTATAAGCGATATCTTAGGATAAGTGTCTTTTTCTGTGTGACTTATTTCACTTAGAATCATCGTATCTAAATCCACTCATCATGCTGCTAACTAGCCTTATGACATTGATTTCATGGCTGAGTGATATTCCACTGTGCCAAGTACCACCATTTCTTTATCCATTTTTCTCTTTCCTGGGATATTGAAGGTGTACCGAAGTGGAGGTTCTTGGAAACAGAGCAGCCGTAAACTTTAGGGTGCCTGTGTCTTGTTGATTTTTAGTTTTCCCAATTTATACGCCCATGAGTGGAAGTGCCCTATGCTCTCTACGCTGTGTTTATTACTTGTTTCAGGACACACCGTACTCTTCTCCAGAGTGCCTGTTGGCAATTTACATCCCGCCCATCAGCGTAGCAAGGCTCCCATGTCTCCATGGCCTGTCCTGCTTTTCTGGTTTTTACACTTTGTTCAGCATGGCCCTTTTGACCGAGGGCAAGCGAGACTTCTTTGTAGCGCTGATTTGCCCTTCCGGCTTGCTTGGTTGGCCAAAAAGGGCGTATGCGTTTTTTCCTGAATATATTCAGGAAAAAACGCATACGCCCTTTTTGGCCAAGGGCATCATTGTCAACGTTTTGCCGCTTTTCATGTGCTTTAAAGGCGAGTCGAATCTACCTCCTGAAATCTGTTTCCTGCAAATCTTCCTTGCTTTCAAATCCTCTTCGTTGCCTTCCCTCAATATATTTGTGGACGAGAGTTCTCATTTATAACTCTGCACGTTTGTGAATTGCAGTGCCCCTGAGCTCCATTTGTCTCCTCGCTTTTTTGGGAGCTGGCCGCAAAAGCGCAGGATTGCTTCAGGCCCTATTTTGGTTCTGGGGGGCAGGCTGAGCCTGTGGTTCATTCTTCTTCCTGATGGGAAAATGGAGTGACCTGTGCCTGTCCCAACACCTAGGGCTAGTCTTTCGTTGGTTCCCCATCTTCCCGTTCATCCTCAGGACAAATTGCAACCTGGACGAAACAGTAGGTTAAAGGTGCTGATTCTCCAAGTAGGGAGATGTTTAGTCAAGCGGCTGGAATGGCGAACCCGAGCACAAGGAGAGGAGAAATGAGGTGCGTTTTAGAAACCTTTCCCGATCTCACGGCATACCATCTTCTGGCTTTCCCATGCATGTTTTGATGTAGGAAGATTCCCTTGTACCTGGAGATTTGAGACCCATGGGGTGGGTACCCCGCAGTATTACTTTAAAGTATCTGCATTTGCTCACCCAACCTCACCAATCCTCTCAGCCCCAAGAGTGTCCAGCCTTATGTCTCATCCAGCTGTGGGTCTAGATATGGTCAATCCAGGTTGCATCAGAGACCCTGAACGGATTTTGTAAGAATTTCTCTCTCTTTCACTGTCTTTGCTTTGTGGGTTTTTTAAAGTAATGTATGTTTAGAATGGGGTTTGGCTGCTTTTCCCTGCTGTGTTTATGCCGCTTTACACCCTCTTGATTCACTTGCAGAGAGATATCGATACATAGGTTTTCAGATTCATACTAGTCAGATATATTCTTGTGCGGTGACTAGGGGGTGTTTAGTCCAGTTCACTGAGCAGGGAGTAGGCCTTGTCTATTACATATTTGGCTTATGGAGCGGTGTCTGAGCTAATTTCAAACCCTTGTTTTATGCATCACCCCACCTCACCTTTCCCGTTAAGCAGCCATAGTGTGTCTTCTAAAGGTGTGACTCTGTTCTGTTTTGTAATTCAGTTCAAGTGTAGCGATTTTGACATTCCCTCTATAAGCGATATCTTAGGATAAGTGTCTTTTTCTGTGTGACTTATTTCACTTAGAATCATCGTACCTAAATCCACTCATCATGCTGCTAACTAGCCTTATGACATTGATTTCATGGCTGAGTGATATTACATTGTGCCAAGTACCACCATTTCTTTATCCATTTTTCTCTTTCCTGGGATATTGAAGGTGTACCAAAGTGGAGGTTCTTGGAAACAGAGCAGCCGTAAACTTTAGGGTGCCTGTGTCTTGTTGATTTTTAGTTTTCCCAATTTATACGCCCATGAGTGGAAGTGCCCTATGCTCTCTACGCTGTATTTATTACTTGTTTCAGGACACACCGTACTCTTCTCCAGAGTGCCTGTTGGCAATTTACATCCCGCCCATCAGCGTAGCAAGGCTTCCATGTCTCCATGGCCTGTCCTGCTTTTCTGGTTTTTACTGTTTGTTCAGCATGGCCCTTTTGACCGAGGGCAAGCGAGACTTCTTTGTAGCGCTGATTTGCCCTTCCGGCTTGCTTGGTTGGCCAAAAAGGGCGTATGCGTTTTTTCCTGAATATATTCAGGAAAAAACGCATACGCCCTTTTTGGCCAAGGGCATCATTGTCAACGTTTTGCCGCTTTTCATGTGCTTTAAAGGCGAGTCGAATCTACCTCCTGAAATCTGTTTCCTGCAAATCTGCCTTGCTTTCAAATCCTCTTCGTTGCCTTCCCTCAATATATTTGTGGACGAGAGTTCTCATTTATAACTCTGCACGTTTGTGAATTGCAGTGCCCCTGAGCTCCATTTGTCTCCTCGCTTTTTTGGGAGCTGGCCGCAAAAGCGCAGGATTGCTTCAGGCCCTATTTTGGTTCTGGGGGGCAGGCTGAGCCTGTGGTTCATTCTTCTTCCTGATGGGAAAATGGAGTGACCTGTGCCTGTCCCAACACCTAGGGCTAGTCTCTCGTTGGTTCCCCGTCTTCACGTTCATCCTCAGGACAAATTGCAACCTGGACGAAACAGTAGGTTAAAGGTGCTGATTCTCCAAGTAGGGAGATGGTTAGTCAAGCGGCTGGAATGGCGAACCCGAGCACAAGGAGAGGAGAAATGAGGTGCGTTTTAGAAACCTTTCCCGATCTCACGGCATACCATCTTCTGGGTTTCCCATGCATGTTTTGATGTAGGAAGATTCCCTTGTACCTGGAGATTTGAGACCCAAGGGGTGGGTACCCCGCGGTATTACTTTAAAGTATCTGCATTTGCTCACCCAACCTCACCAATCCTCTCAGCCCCAAGAGTGTCCAGCCTTATGTCTCATCCAGCTGTGGGTCTAGATATGGTCAATCCAGGTTGCATCAGAGACCCTGAACGGATTTTGTAAGAATTTCTCTCTCTTTCACTGTCTTTGCTTTGTGGGTTTTTTAAAGTAATGTATGTTTAGAATGGGGTTTGGCTGCTTTTCCCTGCTGTGTTTATGCCGCTTTACACCCTCTTGATTCACTTGCAGAGAGATATCGATACATAGGTTTTCAGATTCATACTAGTCAGATATATTCTTGTGCGGTGACTAGGGGGTGTTGAGTCCAGTTCACTGAGCAGGGAGTAGGCCTTGTCTATTACATATTTGGCTTCTGGAGCGGTGTCTGAGCTAATTTCAAACCCTTGTTTTATGCATCACCCCACCTCACCTTTCCCGTTAAGCAGCCATAGTGTGTCTTCTAAAGGTGTGACTCTGTTCTGATTTGTAATTCAGTTCAAGTGTAGCGATTTTGACATTCCCTCTATAAGCGATATCTTAGGATAAGTGTCTTTTTCTGTGTGACTTTTTTCACTTAGAATCATCGTATCTAAATCCACTCATCATGCTGCTAACTAGCCTTATGACATTGATTTCATGGCTGAGTGATATTCCATTGTGCCAAGTACCACCATTTCTTTATCCATTTTTCTCTTTCCTGGGATATTGAAGGTGTACCGAAGCGGAGGTTTTTGGAAACATAGCAGCCGTAACGTTTGGGGTGCCTGTGTCTTGTTGATTTTAGTTTTCCCAATTTATACGCCCATGAGTGGAAGTGCCCTATGCTCTCAACGCTGTGTTTATTACTTGTTTCAGGACACATCGTACTCTTCTCCAGAGTGCCTGTTGGCAATTTACATCCCGCCCATCAGCGTAGCAAGGCTCCCATGTCTCCATGGCCTGTCCTGCTTTTCTGGTTTTTACACTTTGTTCAGCATGGCCCTTTTGACCGAGGGCAAGCGAGACTTCTTTGTAGCGCTGATTTGCCCTTCCGGCTTGCTTGGTTGGCCAAAAAGGGCGTATGCGTTTTTTCCTGAATTTATTCAGGAAAAAACGCATACGCCCTTTTTGGCCAAGGGCATCATTGTCAACGTTTTGCCGCTTTTCATGTGCTTTAAAGGCGAGTCGAATCTACCTCCTGAAATCTGTTTCCTGCAAATCTGCCTTGCTTTCAAATCCTCTTCGTTGCCTTCCCTCAATATATTTGTGGACGAGAGTTCTCATTTATAACTCTGCACGTTTGTGAATTGCAGTGCCCCTGAGCTCCATTTGTCTCCTCGCTTTTTTGGGAGCTGGCCGCAAAAGCGCAGGATTGCTTCAGGCCCTATTTTGGTTCTGGGGGGCAGGCTGAGCCTGTGGTTCATTCTTCTTCCTGTTGAGAAAATGGAGTGACCTATGCCTGTCCCAACACCTAGGGCTCGTCTCTCGTTGGTTCCGCGTCTTCCCGTTCATCCTCAGGACAAATTGCAACCTGTACAATCAGGAGGTTAAAGGTGCTGATTCTCCAAGTAGGGAGATGGTTAGTCAAGCAGCTGGAATGGTGAACCCGAGCACAAGGAGAGGAGAAATGAGGTGCGTTTTAGAAACCTTTCCCGATCTCACGGCATACCATCTTCTGGGTTTCCCATGCATGTTTTGATGTAGGAAGATGCCCTTGTACCTGGAGATTTCAGACCCATGGGGTGTGTTCCCCGCAGTGTTACTTTAAAGTATCTCCATTTGCTCACCCAACCTCACCAATCCTGTCAGCCCCAAGAGTGTCCAGCCTTATGTCTCATCCAGCTGTGGGTCTAGATATGGTCAATCCAGGTTGCATCATAGACCCTGAACGGATTTTGTAAAAATTTCTCTCTCTTTCACTGTCTTTGTTTTGTGGGTTTTTTAAAGTAATTTATGTTTAGAATCGGGCTTGGCTGCTTTTCCCTGCTGTGTTGATGCCGCTTTACACCCTCTTGATTCACTTGCAGAGAGATATCGATACAGAGGTTTTCAGATTCTTACTAGTCAGATATATTCTTGTGTGGTGACTAGGGTGTGTTGAGTCCAGTTCACTGAGCAGGGAGTAGGCCTTGTCTATTACATATTTGGCTTATGGAGCGGTCTCTGAGCTAATTTGAAACCCTTGTTTTATGCATCACCCCACCTCACCTTTCCCGTTAAGCAGCCATAGTGTGTCTTCTAAAGGTGTGACTCTGTTCTGTTTTGTAATTCAGTTCAAGTGTAGCGATTTTGACATTCCCTCTATAAGTGATATCTTAGGATAAGTGTCTTTTTCTGTGTGACTTATTTCACTTAGAATCATCGTACCTAAATCCACTCATCATGCTGCTAACTAGCCTTATGACATTGATTTCATGGCTGAGTGATATTCCATTGTGCCAAGTACCACCATTTCTTTATCCATTTTTCTCTTTCCTGGGATATTAAAGGTGTACCGAAGCGGAGGTTTTTGGAAACAGAGAAGCCGTAAACTTTAGGGTGCCTGTGTCTTGTTGATTTTTAGTTTTCCCAATTTATACGCCCAGGAGTGGAAGTGCCCTATGCTCTCTACGCTGTGTTTATTACTTGTTTCAGGACACACCGTACTCTTCTCCAGAGTGCCTGTTGGCAATTTACGTCCCGCCCATCAGCGTAGCAAGGCTCCCATGTCTCCATGGCCTGTCCTGCTTTTCTGGTTTTTACACTTTGTTCAGCATGGCCCTTTTGACCGAGGGCAAGCGAGACTTCTTTGTAGCGCTGATTTGCCCTTCCGGCTTGCTTGGTTGGCCAAAAAGGGCGTATGCGTTTTTTCCTGAATATATTCAGGAAAAAACGCATACGCCCTTTTTGGCCAAGGGCATCATTGTCAACGTTTTGCCGCTTTTCATGTGCTTTAAAGGCGAGTCGAATCTACCTCCTGAAATCTGTTTCCTGCAAATCTGCCTTGCTTTCAAATCCTCTTCGTTGCCTTCCCTCAATATATTTGTGGACGAGAGTTCTCATTTATAACTCTGCACGTTTGTGAATTGCAGTGCCCCTGAGCTCCATTTGTCTCCTCGCTTTTTTGGGAGCTGGCCGCAAAAGCGCAGGATTGCTTCAGGCCCTATATTGGTTCTGGGGGGCAGGCTGAGCCTGTGGTTCATTCTTCTTCCTGATGGGAAAATGGAGTGACCTGTGCCTGTCCCAACACTTAGGGCTAGTCTTTCGTTTGTTCCCCGTCTTCCCGTTCATCCTCAGGACAAATTGCAACCTGGACGAAACAGTAGGTTAAAGGTGCTGATTCTCCAAGTAGGGAGATGGTTAGTCAAGCGGCTGGAATGGCGAACCCGAGCACAAGGAGAGGAGAAATGAGGTGCGTTTTAGAAACCTTTCCCGATCTCACGGCATACCATCTTCTGGGTTTCCCAAGCATGTTTTGATGTAGGAAGATTCCCTTGTACCTGGAGATTTGAGACCCATGGGGTGGGTACACCGCGGTATTATTTTAAAGTATCTGCATTTGCTCACACAACCTCACCAATCCTCTCAGCCCCAAGAGTGTCCAGCCTTATGTCTCATCCAGCTGTGGGTCTAGATGTGGTCAATCCAGGTTGCATCATAGACACTGAACGGATTTTGTAAGAATTTCTCTCTCTTTCACTGTCTTTGTTTTGTGGGTTTTTTAAAGTAATTTATGTTTAGAATCGGGCTTGGCTGCTTTTCCCTGCTGTGTTGATGCCGCTTTACACCCTCTTGATTCACTTGCAGAGAGATATCGATACAGAGGTTTTCAGATTCTTACTAGTCAAATATATTCTTGTGTGGTGTCTAGGGTGTGTTGAGTCCAGTTCACTGAGCACGGAGTAGGCCTTGTCTATTACATATTTGGCTTATGGAGCAGTCTCTGAGCTAATTTCAAACCCTTGTTTTATGCATCACCCCACCTCACCTTTCCCGTTAAGCAGCCATAGTGTGTCTTCTAAAGGTGTGACTCTGTTCTGTTTTGTAATTCAGTTCAAGTGTAGCGATTTTGACATTCCCTCTATAAGCGATATCTTAGGATAAGTGTCTTTTTCTGTGTGACTTATTTCACTTAGAATCATCGTATCTAAATCCACTCATCATGCTGCTAACTAGCCTTATGACATTGATTTCATGGCTGAGTGATATTCCACTGTGCCAAGTACCACCATTTCTTTATCCATTTTTCTCTTTCCTGGGATATTGAAGGTGTACCGAAGTGGAGGTTCTTGGAAACAGAGCAGCCGTAAACTTTAGGGTGCCTGTGTCTTGTTGATTTTTAGTTTTCCCAATTTATACGCCCATGAGTGGAAGTGCCCTATGCTCTCTACGCTGTGTTTATTACTTGTTTCAGGACACACCGTACTCTTCTCCAGAGTGCCTGTTGGCAATTTACATCCCGCCCATCAGCGTAGCAAGGCTCCCATGTCTCCATGGCCTGTCCTGCTTTTCTGGTTTTTACACTTTGTTCAGCATGGCCCTTTTGACCGAGGGCAAGCGAGACTTCTTTGTAGCGCTGATTTGCCCTTCCGGCTTGCTTGGTTGGCCAAAAAGGGCGTATGCGTTTTTTCCTGAATATATTCAGGAAAAAACGCATACGCCCTTTTTGGCCAAGGGCATCATTGTCAACGTTTTGCCGCTTTTCATGTGCTTTAAAGGCGAGTCGAATCTACCTCCTGAAATCTGTTTCCTGCAAATCTTCCTTGCTTTCAAATCCTCTTCGTTGCCTTCCCTCAATATATTTGTGGACGAGAGTTCTCATTTATAACTCTGCACGTTTGTGAATTGCAGTGCCCCTGAGCTCCATTTGTCTCCTCGCTTTTTTGGGAGCTGGCCGCAAAAGCGCAGGATTGCTTCAGGCCCTATTTTGGTTCTGGGGGGCAGGCTGAGCCTGTGGTTCATTCTTCTTCCTGATGGGAAAATGGAGTGACCTGTGCCTGTCCCAACACCTAGGGCTAGTCTTTCGTTGGTTCCCCATCTTCCCGTTCATCCTCAGGACAAATTGCAACCTGGACGAAACAGTAGGTTAAAGGTGCTGATTCTCCAAGTAGGGAGATGTTTAGTCAAGCGGCTGGAATGGCGAACCCGAGCACAAGGAGAGGAGAAATGAGGTGCGTTTTAGAAACCTTTCCCGATCTCACGGCATACCATCTTCTGGCTTTCCCATGCATGTTTTGATGTAGGAAGATTCCCTTGTACCTGGAGATTTGAGACCCATGGGGTGGGTACCCCGCAGTATTACTTTAAAGTATCTGCATTTGCTCACCCAACCTCACCAATCCTCTCAGCCCCAAGAGTGTCCAGCCTTATGTCTCATCCAGCTGTGGGTCTAGATATGGTCAATCCAGGTTGCATCAGAGACCCTGAACGGATTTTGTAAGAATTTCTCTCTCTTTCACTGTCTTTGCTTTGTGGGTTTTTTAAAGTAATGTATGTTTAGAATGGGGTTTGGCTGCTTTTCCCTGCTGTGTTTATGCCGCTTTACACCCTCTTGATTCACTTGCAGAGAGATATCGATACATAGGTTTTCAGATTCATACTAGTCAGATATATTCTTGTGCGGTGACTAGGGGGTGTTTAGTCCAGTTCACTGAGCAGGGAGTAGGCCTTGTCTATTACATATTTGGCTTATGGAGCGGTGTCTGAGCTAATTTCAAACCCTTGTTTTATGCATCACCCCACCTCACCTTTCCCGTTAAGCAGCCATAGTGTGTCTTCTAAAGGTGTGACTCTGTTCTGTTTTGTAATTCAGTTCAAGTGTAGCGATTTTGACATTCCCTCTATAAGCGATATCTTAGGATAAGTGTCTTTTTCTGTGTGACTTATTTCACTTAGAATCATCGTACCTAAATCCACTCATCATGCTGCTAACTAGCCTTATGACATTGATTTCATGGCTGAGTGATATTACATTGTGCCAAGTACCACCATTTCTTTATCCATTTTTCTCTTTCCTGGGATATTGAAGGTGTACCAAAGTGGAGGTTCTTGGAAACAGAGCAGCCGTAAACTTTAGGGTGCCTGTGTCTTGTTGATTTTTAGTTTTCCCAATTTATACGCCCATGAGTGGAAGTGCCCTATGCTCTCTACGCTGTATTTATTACTTGTTTCAGGACACACCGTACTCTTCTCCAGAGTGCCTGTTGGCAATTTACATCCCGCCCATCAGCGTAGCAAGGCTTCCATGTCTCCATGGCCTGTCCTGCTTTTCTGGTTTTTACTGTTTGTTCAGCATGGCCCTTTTGACCGAGGGCAAGCGAGACTTCTTTGTAGCGCTGATTTGCCCTTCCGGCTTGCTTGGTTGGCCAAAAAGGGCGTATGCGTTTTTTCCTGAATATATTCAGGAAAAAACGCATACGCCCTTTTTGGCCAAGGGCATCATTGTCAACGTTTTGCCGCTTTTCATGTGCTTTAAAGGCGAGTCGAATCTACCTCCTGAAATCTGTTTCCTGCAAATCTGCCTTGCTTTCAAATCCTCTTCGTTGCCTTCCCTCAATATATTTGTGGACGAGAGTTCTCATTTATAACTCTGCACGTTTGTGAATTGCAGTGCCCCTGAGCTCCATTTGTCTCCTCGCTTTTTTGGGAGCTGGCCGCAAAAGCGCAGGATTGCTTCAGGCCCTATTTTGGTTCTGGGGGGCAGGCTGAGCCTGTGGTTCATTCTTCTTCCTGATGGGAAAATGGAGTGACCTGTGCCTGTCCCAACACCTAGGGCTAGTCTCTCGTTGGTTCCCCGTCTTCACGTTCATCCTCAGGACAAATTGCAACCTGGACGAAACAGTAGGTTAAAGGTGCTGATTCTCCAAGTAGGGAGATGGTTAGTCAAGCGGCTGGAATGGCGAACCCGAGCACAAGGAGAGGAGAAATGAGGTGCGTTTTAGAAACCTTTCCCGATCTCACGGCATACCATCTTCTGGGTTTCCCATGCATGTTTTGATGTAGGAAGATTCCCTTGTACCTGGAGATTTGAGACCCAAGGGGTGGGTACCCCGCGGTATTACTTTAAAGTATCTGCATTTGCTCACCCAACCTCACCAATCCTCTCAGCCCCAAGAGTGTCCAGCCTTATGTCTCATCCAGCTGTGGGTCTAGATATGGTCAATCCAGGTTGCATCAGAGACCCTGAACGGATTTTGTAAGAATTTCTCTCTCTTTCACTGTCTTTGCTTTGTGGGTTTTTTAAAGTAATGTATGTTTAGAATGGGGTTTGGCTGCTTTTCCCTGCTGTGTTTATGCCGCTTTACACCCTCTTGATTCACTTGCAGAGAGATATCGATACATAGGTTTTCAGATTCATACTAGTCAGATATATTCTTGTGCGGTGACTAGGGGGTGTTGAGTCCAGTTCACTGAGCAGGGAGTAGGCCTTGTCTATTACATATTTGGCTTCTGGAGCGGTGTCTGAGCTAATTTCAAACCCTTGTTTTATGCATCACCCCACCTCACCTTTCCCGTTAAGCAGCCATAGTGTGTCTTCTAAAGGTGTGACTCTGTTCTGATTTGTAATTCAGTTCAAGTGTAGCGATTTTGACATTCCCTCTATAAGCGATATCTTAGGATAAGTGTCTTTTTCTGTGTGACTTTTTTCACTTAGAATCATCGTATCTAAATCCACTCATCATGCTGCTAACTAGCCTTATGACATTGATTTCATGGCTGAGTGATATTCCATTGTGCCAAGTACCACCATTTCTTTATCCATTTTTCTCTTTCCTGGGATATTGAAGGTGTACCGAAGCGGAGGTTTTTGGAAACATAGCAGCCGTAACGTTTGGGGTGCCTGTGTCTTGTTGATTTTAGTTTTCCCAATTTATACGCCCATGAGTGGAAGTGCCCTATGCTCTCAACGCTGTGTTTATTACTTGTTTCAGGACACATCGTACTCTTCTCCAGAGTGCCTGTTGGCAATTTACATCCCGCCCATCAGCGTAGCAAGGCTCCCATGTCTCCATGGCCTGTCCTGCTTTTCTGGTTTTTACACTTTGTTCAGCATGGCCCTTTTGACCGAGGGCAAGCGAGACTTCTTTGTAGCGCTGATTTGCCCTTCCGGCTTGCTTGGTTGGCCAAAAAGGGCGTATGCGTTTTTTCCTGAATTTATTCAGGAAAAAACGCATACGCCCTTTTTGGCCAAGGGCATCATTGTCAACGTTTTGCCGCTTTTCATGTGCTTTAAAGGCGAGTCGAATCTACCTCCTGAAATCTGTTTCCTGCAAATCTGCCTTGCTTTCAAATCCTCTTCGTTGCCTTCCCTCAATATATTTGTGGACGAGAGTTCTCATTTATAACTCTGCACGTTTGTGAATTGCAGTGCCCCTGAGCTCCATTTGTCTCCTCGCTTTTTTGGGAGCTGGCCGCAAAAGCGCAGGATTGCTTCAGGCCCTATTTTGGTTCTGGGGGGCAGGCTGAGCCTGTGGTTCATTCTTCTTCCTGTTGAGAAAATGGAGTGACCTATGCCTGTCCCAACACCTAGGGCTCGTCTCTCGTTGGTTCCGCGTCTTCCCGTTCATCCTCAGGACAAATTGCAACCTGTACAATCAGGAGGTTAAAGGTGCTGATTCTCCAAGTAGGGAGATGGTTAGTCAAGCAGCTGGAATGGTGAACCCGAGCACAAGGAGAGGAGAAATGAGGTGCGTTTTAGAAACCTTTCCCGATCTCACGGCATACCATCTTCTGGGTTTCCCATGCATGTTTTGATGTAGGAAGATGCCCTTGTACCTGGAGATTTCAGACCCATGGGGTGTGTTCCCCGCAGTGTTACTTTAAAGTATCTCCATTTGCTCACCCAACCTCACCAATCCTGTCAGCCCCAAGAGTGTCCAGCCTTATGTCTCATCCAGCTGTGGGTCTAGATATGGTCAATCCAGGTTGCATCATAGACCCTGAACGGATTTTGTAAAAATTTCTCTCTCTTTCACTGTCTTTGTTTTGTGGGTTTTTTAAAGTAATTTATGTTTAGAATCGGGCTTGGCTGCTTTTCCCTGCTGTGTTGATGCCGCTTTACACCCTCTTGATTCACTTGCAGAGAGATATCGATACAGAGGTTTTCAGATTCTTACTAGTCAGATATATTCTTGTGTGGTGACTAGGGTGTGTTGAGTCCAGTTCACTGAGCAGGGAGTAGGCCTTGTCTATTACATATTTGGCTTATGGAGCGGTCTCTGAGCTAATTTGAAACCCTTGTTTTATGCATCACCCCACCTCACCTTTCCCGTTAAGCAGCCATAGTGTGTCTTCTAAAGGTGTGACTCTGTTCTGTTTTGTAATTCAGTTCAAGTGTAGCGATTTTGACATTCCCTCTATAAGTGATATCTTAGGATAAGTGTCTTTTTCTGTGTGACTTATTTCACTTAGAATCATCGTACCTAAATCCACTCATCATGCTGCTAACTAGCCTTATGACATTGATTTCATGGCTGAGTGATATTCCATTGTGCCAAGTACCACCATTTCTTTATCCATTTTTCTCTTTCCTGGGATATTAAAGGTGTACCGAAGCGGAGGTTTTTGGAAACAGAGAAGCCGTAAACTTTAGGGTGCCTGTGTCTTGTTGATTTTTAGTTTTCCCAATTTATACGCCCAGGAGTGGAAGTGCCCTATGCTCTCTACGCTGTGTTTATTACTTGTTTCAGGACACACCGTACTCTTCTCCAGAGTGCCTGTTGGCAATTTATATCCCGCCCATCAGCGTAGCAAGGCTCCCATGTCTCCATGGCCTGTCCTGTTTTCTGGTTTTTACTGTTTGTTCAGCATGACCCTTTTGACTGAGGGCAAGCGAGACTTCTTTGTAGCGCTGATTTGCCCTTCCGGCTTGCTTGGTTGGCCAAAAAGGGCGTATGCGTTTTTTCCTGAATATATTCAGGAAAAAACGCATACGCCCTTTTTGGCCAAGGGCATCATTGTCAACGTTTTGCCGCTTTTCATGTGCTTTAAAGGCGAGTCGAATCTACCTCCTGAAATCTGTTTCCTGCAAATCTGCCTTGCTTTCAAATCCTCTTCGTTGCCTTCCCTCAATATATTTGTGGACGAGAGTTCTCATTTATAACTCTGCACGTTTGTGAATTGCAGTGCCCCTGAGCTCCATTTGTCTCCTCGCTTTTTTGGGAGCTGGCCGCAAAAGCGCAGGATTGCTTCAGGCCCTATTTTGGTTCTGGGGGGCAGGCTGAGCCTGTGGTTCATTCTTCTTCCTGATGGGAAAATGGAGTGACTATGCCTGTCCCAACACGTAGGGCTGGTCTCTCGTTGGTTCCGCGTCTTCCCGTTCATCCTCAGGACAAATTGCAACCTGTACAATCAGGAGGTTAAAGGTGCTGATTCTCCAAGTAGGGAGATGGTTAGTCAAGCGGCTGGAATGGCGAACCCGAGCACAAGGAGAGGAGAAATGAGGTGCGTTTTAGAAACCTTTCCCGATCTCATGGCATACCATCTTCTGGGTTTCCCATGCATGTTTTGATGTAGGAAGATTCCCTTGTACCTGGAGATTTGAGACCCATGGGGTGTGTTCTCCGCAGTGTTACTTTAATGTATATGCGTTTGCTCACCCAACCTCACCAATCCTCTCAGCCCCAAGAGTGTCCAGCCTTATGTCTCATCCAGCTGTGGGTCTAGATATGGTCAATCCAGGTTGCATCAGAGACGCTGAACGGATTTTGTAAGAATTTCTCTCTCTTTCACTGTCTTTGCTTTGTGGGTTTTTTAAAGTAATGTATGTTTAGAATGGGGTTTGGCTGCTTTTCCCTGCTGTGTTTATGCCGCTTTACACCCTCTTGATTCACTTGCAGAGAGATATCAATACATAGGTTTTCAGATTCATACTAGTCAGATGTATTCTTGTGCGGTGACTAGGGGGTGTTGAGTCCAGTTCACTGAGCAGGGAGTAGGCCTTGTCTATTACATATTTGGCTTATGGAGCGGTGTCTGAGCTAATTTCAAACCCTTGTTTTATGCATCACTCCACCTCACCTTTCCCGTTAAGCAGCCATAGTGTGTCTTCTAAAGGTGTGACTCTGTTCTGTTTTGTAATTCATTTCAAGTGTAGCGATTTTGACATTCCCTCTATAAGCGATATCTTAGGATAAGTGTCTTTTTCTGTGTGACTTATTTCACTTAGAATCATCGTACCTAAATCCACTCATCATGCTGCTAACTAGCCTTATGACATTGATTTCATGGCTGAGTGATATTCCATTCTGCCAAGTACCACCATTTCTTTATCCATTTTTCTCTTTCCTGGGATATTAAAGGTGTACCGAAGCGGAGGTTCTTGGAAACAGAGCAGCCGTAAAGTTTGGGGTGCCTGTGTCTTGTTGACTTTTAGTTTTCCCAATTTATACGCCCATGAGTGGAAGTGCCCTATGCTCTCAACGCTGTGTTTATTACTTGTTTCAGGACACACCGTACTCTTCTCCAGAGTGCCTGTTGGCAATTTACATCCCGCCCATCAGCGTAGCAAGGCTTCCATGTCTCCATGGCCTGTCCTGCTTTTTTGATTTTTACATTTTGTTCAGCATGGCCCTTTTGAACGAGGGCAAGCGAGACTTCTTTGTAGCGCTGATTTGCCCTTCCGGCTTGCTTGGTTGGCCAAAAAGGGCGTATGCGTTTTTTCCTGAATATATTCAGGAAAAAACGCATACGCCCTTTTTGGCCAAGGGCATCATTGTCAACGTTTTGCCGCTTTTCATGTGCTTTAAAGGCGAGTCGAATCTATCTCCTGAAATCTGTTTCCTGCAAATCTGCCTTGCTTTCAAATCCTCTTCGTTGTCTTCCCTCAATATATTTGTGGACGAGAGTTCTCATTTATAACTCTGCACGTTTGTGAATTGCAGTGCCCCTGAGCTCCATTTGTCTCCTCGCTTTTTTGGGAGCTGGCAGCAAAAGCGCAGGATTGCTTCAGGCCCTATTTTGGTTCTGGGGGGCAGGCTGAGCCTGTGGTTCATTCTTCTTCCTGATGGGAAAATGGAGTGACCTATGCCTCTCCCAACACCTAGGGCTCGTCTCTCGTTGATTCCGCGTCTTCCCGTTCATCCTCAGGACAAATTGCAACCTGTACAATCAGGAGGTTAAAGGTGCTGATTCTCCAAGTAGGGAGATGGTTAGTCAAGTGGCTGGAATGGCGAACCCGAGCACAAGGAGAGGAGAAATGAGGTGCGTTTTAGAAACCTTTCCCGATCTCATGGCATACCATCTTCTGGGTTTCCCATGCATGTTTTGATGTAGGAAGATTCCCTTGTACCTGGAGATTTGAGACCCATGGGGTGTGTTCCCCGAAGTGTTACTTTAAAGTATCTGCATTTGCTCACCCAACCTCACCAACCCTCTCAGCCCCAAGAGTGTCCAGCCTTATGTCTCATCCAGCTGTGTGTCTTGATATGGTCAATCCAGGTTGCATCATAGACCCTGAACGGATTTTGTAAGAATTTCTCTCTCTTTCACTGTCTTTGTTTTGTGGGTTTTTTAAAGTAATTTATGTTTAGAATCGGGCTTGGCTGCTTTTCCCTGCTGTGTTGATGCCGCTTTACACCCTCTTGATTCACTTGCAGAGAGATATCGATACATAGGTTTTCAGATTCTTACTAGTCAGATATATTCTTGTGTGTTGACTAGGGTGTGTTGAGTCCAGTTCACTGAGCAGGGAGTAGGCCTTGTCTATTACATATTTGGCTTATGGAGCGGTCTCTGAGCTAATTTCAAACCCTTGTTTTATGCATAACCCCACCTCACCTTTCCCGTTAAGCAGCCATAGTGTGTCTTCTAAAGGTGTGACTCTGTTCTGTTTTGTAATTCAGTTCAAGTGTAGCGATTTTGACATTCCCTCTATAAGCGATATCTTAGGATAAGTGTCTTTTTCTGTGTGACTTATTTCACTTAGAATCATCGTATCTAAATCCACTCATCATGCTGCTAACTAGCCTTATGACATTGATTTCATGGCTGAGTGATATTCCACTGTGCCAAGTACCACCATTTCTTTATCCATTTTTCTCTTTCCTGGGATATTGAAGGTGAACCGAAGTGGAGGTTCTTGGAAACAGAGCAGCCGTAAACTTTAGGGTGCCTGTGTCTTGTTGATTTTTAGTTTTCCCAATTTATACGCCCATGAGTGGAAGTGCCCTATGCTCTCAACGCTGTGTTTATTACTTGTTTCAGGACACACCGTACTCTTCTCCAGAGTGCCTGTTGGCAATTTACATCCCGCCCATCAGCGTAGCAAGGCTTCCATGTCTCCATGGCCTGTCCTGCTTTTCTGGTTTTTACACTTTTTTCAGCATGGCCCTTTTGACCGAGGGCAAGCGAGACTTCTTTGTAGCGCTGATTTGCCCTTCCGGCTTGCTTGATTGGCCAAAAAGGGCGTATGCGTTTTTTCCTGAATATATTCAGGAAAAAACGCATACGCCCTTTTTGGCCAAGGGCATCATTGTCAACGTTTTGCCGCTTTTCATGTGCTTTAAAGGTGAGTCGAATCTACCTCCTGAAATCTGTTTCCTGCAAATCTGCCTTGCTTTCAAATCCTCTTCGTTGCCTTCCCTCAATATATTTGTGGACGAGAGTTCTCATTCATAACTCTGCACGTTTGTGAATTGCAGTGCCCCTGAGCTCCATTTGTCTCCTCGCTTTTTTGGGAGCTGGCCGCAAAAGCGCAGGATTGCTTCAGGCCCTATTTTGGTTCTGGGGGGCAGGCTGAGCCTGTGGTTCATTCTTCTTCCTGATGGGAAAATGGAGTGACCTGTGCCTGTCCCAACACCTAGGGCTAGTCTTTCGTTTGTTCCCCGTCTTCCCGTTAATCCTCAGGACAAATTGCAACCTGGACGAAACAGTAGGTTAAAGGTGCTGATTCTCCAAGTAGGGAGATGGTTAGTCAAGCGGCTGGAATGGCGAACCCGAGCACAAGGAGAGGAGAAATGAGGTGCGTTTTAGAAACCTTTCCCGATCTCATGGCATACCATCTTCTGGGTTTCCCATGCATGTTTTGATGTAGGAAGATTCCCTTGTACCTGGAGATTTGAGACCCATGGGGTGGGTACCCCGCAGTATTATTTTAAAGTATCTGCATTTGCTCACCCAACCTCACCAATCCTCTCAGCCCCAAGAGTGTCCAGCCTTATGTCTCATCCAGCTGTGGGTCTAGATATGGTCAATCCAGGTTGCATCAGAGACCCTGAACGGATTTTGTAAGAATTTCTCTCTCTTTCACTGTCTTTGCTTTGTGGGTTTTTTAAAGTAATGTATGTTTAGAATGGGGTTTGGCTGCTTTTCCCTGCTGTGTTTATGCCGCTTTACACCCTCTTGATTCACTTGCAGAGAGATATCGATACATAGGTTTTCAGATTCATACTAGTCAGATATATTCTTGTGCGGTGACTAGGGGGTGTTGAGTCCAGTTCACTGAGCAGGGAGTAGGCCTTGTCTATTACATATTTGGCTTATGGAGCGGTCTCTGAGCTCATTTCAAACCCTTGTTTTATGCATCACCCCACCTCACCTTTCCCGTTAAGCAGCCATAGTGTGTCTTCTAAAGGTGTGACTCTGTTCTGTTTTGTAATTCAGTCCAAGTGTAGCGATTTTGACATTCCCTCTATAAGCGATATCTTAGGATAATGTCTTTTTCTGTGTGACTTATTTCACTTAGAATCATCGTACCTAAATCCACTCATCATGCTGCTAACTAGCCTTATGACATTGATTTCATGGCTGAGTGATATTCCATTGTGCCAAGTACCACCATTTCTTTATCCATTTTTCTCTTTCCTGGGATATTGAAGGTGTACTGAAGCGGAGGTTCTTGGAAACAGAGCAGCCGTAAACTTTAGGGTGCCTGTGTCTTGTTGATTTTTAGTTTTCCCAATTTATACGCCCATGAGTGGAAGTGCCCTATGCTCTCTACGCTGTGTTTATTACTTGTTTCAGGACACACCGTACTCTTCTCCAGAGTGCCTGTTGGCAATTTATATCCCGCCCATCAGCGTAGCAAGGCTCCCATGTCTCCATGGCCTGTCCTGCTTTTCTGGTTTTTACTGTTTGTTCAGCATGGCCCTTTTGACTGAGGGCAAGCGAGACTTCTTTGTAGCGCTGATTTGCCCTTCCGGCTTGCTTGGTTGGCCAAAAAGGGCGTATGCGTTTTTTCCTGAATATATTCAGGAAAAAACGCATACGCCCTTTTTGGCCAAGGGCATCATTGTCAACGTTTTGCCGCTTTTCATGTGCTTTAAAGGCGAGTCGAATCTACCTCCTGAAATCTGTTTCCTGCAAATCTGCCTTGCTTTCAAATCCTCTTCGTTGCCTTCCCTCAATATATTTGTGGACGAGAGTTCTCATTTATAACTCTGCACATTTGTGAATTGCAGTGCCCCTGAGCTCCATTTGTCTCCTCGCTTTTTTGGGAGCTGGCCGCAAAAGCGCAGGATTGCTTCAGGCCCTATTTTGGTTCTGGGGGGCAGGCTGAGCCTGTGGTTCATTCTTCTTCCTGATGGGAAAATGGAGTGACCTATGCCTGTCCCAACACCTAGGGCTCCTCTCTCGTTGGTTCCGCGTCTTCCTGTTCATCCTCAGGACAAATTGCAACCTGTACAATCAGGAGGTTAAAGGTGCTGATTCTCCAAGTAGGGAGATGGTTAGTCAAGCGGCTGGAATGGCGAACCCGAGCACAAGGAGAGGAGAAATGAGGTGCGTATTAGAAACCTTTCCCGATCTCATGGCATACCATCTTCTGGGTTTCCCATGCATGTTTTGATGTAGGAAGATGCCCTTGTACCTGGAAATTTGAGACCCATGGGGTGTGTTCTCCGCAGTGTTACTTTAAAGTATATGCGTTTGCTCACCCAACCTCACCAATCCTCTCAGCCCCAGGAATGTCCAGCTTTATGTCTCATCCAGCTATGGGTCAAGATATGGTCAATCCAGGTTGCATCAGAGACCCTGAACGGATTTTGTAAGAATTTCTCTCTCTTTCACTGTCTTTGTTTTGTGGGTTTTTTAAAGTAATTTATGTTTAGAATCGGGCTTGGCTGCTTTTCCCTGCTGTGTTGATGCCGCTTTACACCCTCTTGATTCACTTGCAGAGAGATATCGATACATAGGTTTTCAGATTCTTACTAGTCAGATATATTCTTGTGTGGTGACTAGGGTGTGTTGAGTCCAGTTCACTGAGCAGGGAGTAGGCCTTGTCTATTACATATTTGGCTTATGGAGCGGTCTCTGAGCTAATTTCAAACCCTTGTTTTATGCATAACCCCACCTCACCTTTCCCGTTAAGCAGCCATAGTGTGTCTTCTAAAGGTGTGACTCTGTTCTGTTTTGTAATTCAGTTCAAGTGTAGCGATTTTGACATTCCCTCTATAAGCGATATCTTAGGATAAGTGTCTTTTTCTGTGTGACTTATTTCACTTAGAATCATCGTATCTAAATCCACTCATCATGCTGCTAACTAGCCTTATGACATTGATTTCATGGCTGAGTGATATTCCATTGTGCCAAGTACCACCATTTCTTTATCCATTTTTCTCTTTCCTGGGATATTGAAGGTGTATCGAAGTGGAGGTTCTTGGAAACAGAGCAGCCGTAAACATTAGGGTGCCTGTGTCTTGTTGATTTTTAGTTTTCCCAATTTATACGCCCTTGAGTGGAAGTGCCCTATGCTCTCTACGCTGTGTTTATTACTTGTTTTAGGACACACCGTACTCTTCTCCAGAGTGCCTGTTGGCAATTTACATCCCGCCCATCAGCGTAGCAAGGCTTCCATGTCTCCATGGCCTGTCCTGCTTTTCTGGTTTTTACACTTTGTTCAGCATGGCCCTTTTGACCGAGGGCAAGCGAGACTTCTTTGTAGCGCTGATTTGCCCTTCCGGCTTGCTTGGTTGGCCAAAAAGGGCGTATGCGTTTTTTCCTGAATATATTCAGGAAAAAACGCATACGCCCTTTTTGGCCAAGGGCATCATTGTCAACGTTTTGCCGCTTTTCATGTGCTTTAAAGGCGAGTCGAATCTACCTCCTGAAATCTGTTTCCTGCAAATCTGCCTTGCTTTCAAATCCTCTTCGTTGCCTTCCCTCAATATATTTGTGGACGAGAGTTCTCATTCATAACTCTGCACGTTTGTGAATTGCAGTGCCCCTGAGCTCCATTTGTCTCCTCGCTTTTTTGGGAGCTGGCCGCAAAAGCGCAGGATTGCTTCAGGCCCTATTTTGGTTCTGGGGGGCAGGCTGAGCCTGTGGTTCATTCTTCTTCCTGATGGGAAAATGGAGTGACCTGTGCCTGTCCCAACACCTAGGGCTAGTCTTCCGTTGGTTCCCCGTCTTCCCGTTCATCCTCAGGACACATTGCAACCTGGACGAAACAGGAGGTTAAAGGTGCTGATTCTCCAAGTAGGGAGATGGTTAGTCAAGCGGCTGGAATGGCGAACCCGAGCACAAGGAGAGGAGAAATGAGGTGCGTTTTAGAAACCTTTCCCGATCTCACGGCATACCATCTTCTGGCTTTCCCATGCATGTTTTGATGTAGGAAGATGCCCTTGTACCTGGAGATTTGAGACCCATGGGCTGGGTACCCCGCGGTATTACTTTAAAGTATCTGCATTTGCTCACCCAACCTCACCAATCCTCTCAGCCCCAAGAGTGTCCAGCCTTATGTCTCATCCAGCTGTGGGTCTAGATATGGTCAATCCAGGTTGCATCAGAGACCCTGAACGGATTTTGTAAGAATTTCTCTCTCTTTCACTGTCTTTGCTTTGTGGGTTTTTTAAAGTAATGTATGTTTAGAATGGGGTTTGGCTGCTTTTCCCTGCTGTGTTTATGCCGCTTTACACCCTCTTGATTCACTTGCAGAGAGATATCGATACATAGGTTTTCAGATTCATACTAGTCAGATATATTCTTGTGCGGTTACTAGGGGGTGTTGAGTCCAGTTCACTGAGCAGGGAGTAGGCCTTGTCTATTACATATTTGGCTTATGGAGCGGTGTCTGAGCTAATTTCAAACCCTTGTTTTATGCATCACCCCACCTCACCTTTCCCGTTAAGCAGCCATAGTGTGTCTTCTAAAGGTGTGACTCTGTTCTGTTTTGTAATTCAGTTCAAGTGTAGCGATTTTGACATTCCCTCTATAAGCGATATCTTAGGATAAGTGTCTTTTTCTGTGTGACTTATTTCACTTAGAATCATCGTACCTAAATCCACTCATCATGCTGATAACTAGCCTTATGACATTGATTTCATGGCTGAGTGATATTCCATTGTGCCAAGTACCACCATATCTTTATCCATTTTTCTCTTTCCTGGGATATTGAAGGTGTACCGAAGTGGAGGTTCTTGGAAACAGAGCAGCCGTAAACTTTAGGGTGCCTGTGTCTTGTTGATTTTTAGTTTTCCCAATTTATACGCCCTTGAGTGGAAGTGCCCTATGCTCTCAACGCTGTGTTTATTACTTGTTTCAGGACACACCGTACTCTTCTCCAGAGTGCCTGTTGGCAATTTACATCCCGCCCATCAGCGTAGCAAGGCTCCCATGTCTCCATGGCCTGTCCTGCTTTTCTGGTTTTTACTGTTTGTTCAGCATGGCCCTTTTGACCGAGGGCAAGCGAGACTTCTTTCTAGCGCTGATTTGCCCTTCCGGGTTGCTTGGTTGGCCAAAAAGGGCGTATGCGTTTTTTCCTGAATATATTCAGGAAAAAACGCATACGCCCTTTTTGGCCAAGGGCATCATTGTCAACGTTTTGCCGCTTTTCATGTGCTTTAAAGGCGAGTCGAATCTACCTCCTGAAATCTGTTTCCTGCAAATCTGCCTTGCTTTCAAATCCTCTTCGTTGCCTTCCCTCAATATATTTGTGGACGAGAGTTCTCATTTATAACTCTGCACGTTTGTGAATTGCAGTGCCCCTGAGCTCCATTTGTCTCCTCGCTTTTTTGGGAGCTGGCCGCAAAAGCGCAGGATTGCTTCAGGCCCTATTTTGGTTCTGGGGGGCAGGCTGAGCCTGTGGTTCATTCTTCTTCCTGATGGGAAAATGGAGTGACCTATGCCTGTCCCAACACCTAGGGCTCGTCTCTCGTTGGTTCCGCGTCTTCCCGTTCATCCTCAGGACAAATTGCAACCTGTACAATCAGGAGGTTAAAGGTGCTGATTCTCCAAGTAGGGAGATGGTTAGTCAAGCGGCTGGAATGGCGAACCCGAGCCCAAGGAGAGGAGAAATGAGGTGCGTTTTAGAAACCTTTCCCGATCTCATGGCATACCATCTTCTGGGTTTCCCATGCATGTTTTGATGTAGGAAGATTCCCTTGTACCTGGAGATTTGAGACCCATGGGGTGTGTTCCCCGCAGTGTTACCTTAAAGTATCTGCGTTTGCTCACCCAACCTCACCAATCCTCTCAGCCCCAAGAGTGTCCAGCCTTATGTCTCATCCAGCTGTGGGTCTTGATATGGTCAATCCAGGTTGCATCATAGACCCTGAACGGATTTTGTAAGAATTTCTCTCTCTTTCACTGTCTTTGTTTTGTGGGTTTTTTAAAGTAATTTATGTTTAGAATCGGGCTTGGCTGCTTTTCCCTGCTGTGTTGATGCCGCTTTACACCCTCTTGATTCACTTGCAGAGAGATATCGATACATAGGTTTTCAGATTCATACTAGTCAGATATATTCTTGTGCGGTGACTAGGGGGTGTTGAGTCCAGTTCACTGAGCAGGGAGTAGGCCTTGTCTATTACATATTTGGCTTATGGAGCGGTCTCTGAGCTCATTTCAAACCCTTGTTTTATGCATCACCCCACCTCACCTTTCCCGTTAAGCAGCCATAGTGTGTCTTCTAAAGGTGTGACTCTGTTCTGTTTTGTAATTCAGTCCAAGTGTAGCGATTTTGACATTCCCTCTATAAGCGATATCTTAGGATAATGTCTTTTTCTGTGTGACTTATTTCACTTAGAATCATCGTACCTAAATCCACTCATCATGCTGCTAACTAGCCTTATGACATTGATTTCATGGCTGAGTGATATTCCATTGTGCCAAGTACCACCATTTCTTTATCCATTTTTCTCTTTCCTGGGATATTGAAGGTGTACTGAAGCGGAGGTTCTTGGAAACAGAGCAGCCGTAAACTTTAGGGTGCCTGTGTCTTGTTGATTTTTAGTTTTCCCAATTTATACGCCCATGAGTGGAAGTGCCCTATGCTCTCTACGCTGTGTTTATTACTTGTTTCAGGACACACCGTACTCTTCTCCAGAGTGCCTGTTGGCAATTTATATCCCGCCCATCAGCGTAGCAAGGCTCCCATGTCTCCATGGCCTGTCCTGCTTTTCTGGTTTTTACTGTTTGTTCAGCATGGCCCTTTTGACTGAGGGCAAGCGAGACTTCTTTGTAGCGCTGATTTGCCCTTCCGGCTTGCTTGGTTGGCCAAAAAGGGCGTATGCGTTTTTTCCTGAATATATTCAGGAAAAAACGCATACGCCCTTTTTGGCCAAGGGCATCATTGTCAACGTTTTGCCGCTTTTCATGTGCTTTAAAGGCGAGTCGAATCTACCTCCTGAAATCTGTTTCCTGCAAATCTGCCTTGCTTTCAAATCCTCTTCGTTGCCTTCCCTCAATATATTTGTGGACGAGAGTTCTCATTTATAACTCTGCACATTTGTGAATTGCAGTGCCCCTGAGCTCCATTTGTCTCCTCGCTTTTTTGGGAGCTGGCCGCAAAAGCGCAGGATTGCTTCAGGCCCTATTTTGGTTCTGGGGGGCAGGCTGAGCCTGTGGTTCATTCTTCTTCCTGATGGGAAAATGGAGTGACCTATGCCTGTCCCAACACCTAGGGCTCCTCTCTCGTTGGTTCCGCGTCTTCCTGTTCATCCTCAGGACAAATTGCAACCTGTACAATCAGGAGGTTAAAGGTGCTGATTCTCCAAGTAGGGAGATGGTTAGTCAAGCGGCTGGAATGGCGAACCCGAGCACAAGGAGAGGAGAAATGAGGTGCGTATTAGAAACCTTTCCCGATCTCATGGCATACCATCTTCTGGGTTTCCCATGCATGTTTTGATGTAGGAAGATGCCCTTGTACCTGGAAATTTGAGACCCATGGGGTGTGTTCTCCGCAGTGTTACTTTAAAGTATATGCGTTTGCTCACCCAACCTCACCAATCCTCTCAGCCCCAGGAATGTCCAGCTTTATGTCTCATCCAGCTATGGGTCAAGATATGGTCAATCCAGGTTGCATCAGAGACCCTGAACGGATTTTGTAAGAATTTCTCTCTCTTTCACTGTCTTTGTTTTGTGGGTTTTTTAAAGTAATTTATGTTTAGAATCGGGCTTGGCTGCTTTTCCCTGCTGTGTTGATGCCGCTTTACACCCTCTTGATTCACTTGCAGAGAGATATCGATACATAGGTTTTCAGATTCTTACTAGTCAGATATATTCTTGTGTGGTGACTAGGGTGTGTTGAGTCCAGTTCACTGAGCAGGGAGTAGGCCTTGTCTATTACATATTTGGCTTATGGAGCGGTCTCTGAGCTAATTTCAAACCCTTGTTTTATGCATCACCCCACCTCACCTTTCCCGTTAAGCAGCCATAGTGTGTCTTCTAAAGGTGTGACTCTGTTCTGTTTTGTAATTCAGTTCAAGTGTAGCGATTTTGACATTCCCTCTATAAGCGATATCTTAGGATAAGTGTCTTTTTCTGTGTGACTTATTTCACTTAGAATCATCGTATCTAAATCCACTCATCATGCTGCTAACTAGCCTTATGACATTGATTTCATGGCTGAGTGATATTCCATTGTGCCAAGTACCACCATTTCTTTATCCATTTTTCTCTTTCCTGGGATATTGAAGGTGTATCGAAGTGGAGGTTCTTGGAAACAGAGCAGCCGTAAACATTAGGGTGCCTGTGTCTTGTTGATTTTTAGTTTTCCCAATTTATACGCCCTTGAGTGGAAGTGCCCTATGCTCTCTACGCTGTGTTTATTACTTGTTTTAGGACACACCGTACTCTTCTCCAGAGTGCCTGTTGGCAATTTACATCCCGCCCATCAGCGTAGCAAGGCTTCCATGTCTCCATGGCCTGTCCTGCTTTTCTGGTTTTTACACTTTGTTCAGCATGGCCCTTTTGACCGAGGGCAAGCGAGACTTCTTTGTAGCGCTGATTTGCCCTTCCGGCTTGCTTGGTTGGCCAAAAAGGGCGTATGCGTTTTTTCCTGAATATATTCAGGAAAAAACGCATACGCCCTTTTTGGCCAAGGGCATCATTGTCAACGTTTTGCCGCTTTTCATGTGCTTTAAAGGCGAGTCGAATCTACCTCCTGAAATCTGTTTCCTGCAAATCTGCCTTGCTTTCAAATCCTCTTCGTTGCCTTCCCTCAATATATTTGTGGACGAGAGTTCTCATTCATAACTCTGCACGTTTGTGAATTGCAGTGCCCCTGAGCTCCATTTGTCTCCTCGCTTTTTTGGGAGCTGGCCGCAAAAGCGCAGGATTGCTTCAGGCCCTATTTTGGTTCTGGGGGGCAGGCTGAGCCTGTGGTTCATTCTTCTTCCTGATGGGAAAATGGAGTGACCTGTGCCTGTCCCAACACCTAGGGCTAGTCTTCCGTTGGTTCCCCGTCTTCCCGTTCATCCTCAGGACACATTGCAACCTGGACGAAACAGGAGGTTAAAGGTGCTGATTCTCCAAGTAGGGAGATGGTTAGTCAAGCGGCTGGAATGGCGAACCCGAGCACAAGGAGAGGAGAAATGAGGTGCGTTTTAGAAACCTTTCCCGATCTCACGGCATACCATCTTCTGGCTTTCCCATGCATGTTTTGATGTAGGAAGATGCCCTTGTACCTGGAGATTTGAGACCCATGGGCTGGGTACCCCGCGGTATTACTTTAAAGTATCTGCATTTGCTCACCCAACCTCACCAATCCTCTCAGCCCCAAGAGTGTCCAGCCTTATGTCTCATCCAGCTGTGGGTCTAGATATGGTCAATCCAGGTTGCATCAGAGACCCTGAACGGATTTTGTAAGAATTTCTCTCTCTTTCACTGTCTTTGCTTTGTGGGTTTTTTAAAGTAATGTATGTTTAGAATGGGGTTTGGCTGCTTTTCCCTGCTGTGTTTATGCCGCTTTACACCCTCTTGATTCACTTGCAGAGAGATATCGATACATAGGTTTTCAGATTCATACTAGTCAGATATATTCTTGTGCGGTTACTAGGGGGTGTTGAGTCCAGTTCACTGAGCAGGGAGTAGGCCTTGTCTATTACATATTTGGCTTATGGAGCGGTGTCTGAGCTAATTTCAAACCCTTGTTTTATGCATCACCCCACCTCACCTTTCCCGTTAAGCAGCCATAGTGTGTCTTCTAAAGGTGTGACTCTGTTCTGTTTTGTAATTCAGTTCAAGTGTAGCGATTTTGACATTCCCTCTATAAGCGATATCTTAGGATAAGTGTCTTTTTCTGTGTGACTTATTTCACTTAGAATCATCGTACCTAAATCCACTCATCATGCTGATAACTAGCCTTATGACATTGATTTCATGGCTGAGTGATATTCCATTGTGCCAAGTACCACCATATCTTTATCCATTTTTCTCTTTCCTGGGATATTGAAGGTGTACCGAAGTGGAGGTTCTTGGAAACAGAGCAGCCGTAAACTTTAGGGTGCCTGTGTCTTGTTGATTTTTAGTTTTCCCAATTTATACGCCCTTGAGTGGAAGTGCCCTATGCTCTCAACGCTGTGTTTATTACTTGTTTCAGGACACACCGTACTCTTCTCCAGAGTGCCTGTTGGCAATTTACATCCCGCCCATCAGCGTAGCAAGGCTCCCATGTCTCCATGGCCTGTCCTGCTTTTCTGGTTTTTACTGTTTGTTCAGCATGGCCCTTTTGACCGAGGGCAAGCGAGACTTCTTTCTAGCGCTGATTTGCCCTTCCGGGTTGCTTGGTTGGCCAAAAAGGGCGTATGCGTTTTTTCCTGAATATATTCAGGAAAAAACGCATACGCCCTTTTTGGCCAAGGGCATCATTGTCAACGTTTTGCCGCTTTTCATGTGCTTTAAAGGCGAGTCGAATCTACCTCCTGAAATCTGTTTCCTGCAAATCTGCCTTGCTTTCAAATCCTCTTCGTTGCCTTCCCTCAATATATTTGTGGACGAGAGTTCTCATTTATAACTCTGCACGTTTGTGAATTGCAGTGCCCCTGAGCTCCATTTGTCTCCTCGCTTTTTTGGGAGCTGGCCGCAAAAGCGCAGGATTGCTTCAGGCCCTATTTTGGTTCTGGGGGGCAGGCTGAGCCTGTGGTTCATTCTTCTTCCTGATGGGAAAATGGAGTGACCTATGCCTGTCCCAACACCTAGGGCTCGTCTCTCGTTGGTTCCGCGTCTTCCCGTTCATCCTCAGGACAAATTGCAACCTGTACAATCAGGAGGTTAAAGGTGCTGATTCTCCAAGTAGGGAGATGGTTAGTCAAGCGGCTGGAATGGCGAACCCGAGCCCAAGGAGAGGAGAAATGAGGTGCGTTTTAGAAACCTTTCCCGATCTCATGGCATACCATCTTCTGGGTTTCCCATGCATGTTTTGATGTAGGAAGATTCCCTTGTACCTGGAGATTTGAGACCCATGGGGTGTGTTCCCCGCAGTGTTACCTTAAAGTATCTGCGTTTGCTCACCCAACCTCACCAATCCTCTCAGCCCCAAGAGTGTCCAGCCTTATGTCTCATCCAGCTGTGGGTCTTGATATGGTCAATCCAGGTTGCATCATAGACCCTGAACGGATTTTGTAAGAATTTCTCTCTCTTTCACTGTCTTTGTTTTGTGGGTTTTTTAAAGTAATTTATGTTTAGAATCGGGCTTGGCTGCTTTTCCCTGCTGTGTTGATGCCGCTTTACACCCTCTTGATTCACTTGCAGAGAGATATCGATACATAGGTTTTCAGATTCTTACTAGTCAGATATATTCTTGTGTGTTGACTAGGGTGTGTTGAGTCCAGTTCACTGAGCAGGGAGTAGGCCTTGTCTATTACATATTTGGCTTATGGAGCGGTCTCTGAGCTAATTTCAAACCCTTGTTTTATGCATCACCCCACCTCACCTTTCCCGTTAAGCAGCCATAGTGTGTCTTCTAAAGGTGTGACTCTGTTCTGTTTTGTAATTCAGTTCAAGTGTAGCGATTTTGACATTCCCTCTATAAGCGATATCTTAGGATAAGTGTCTTTTTCTGTGTGACTTATTTCACTTAGAATCATCCTATCTAAATCCACTCATCATGCTGCTAACTAGCCTTATGACATTGATTTCATGGCTGAGTGATATTCCATTGTGCCAAGTACCACCATTTCTTTATCCATTTTTCTCTTTCCTGGGATATTGAAGGTGTACCGAAGTGGAGGTTCTTGGAAACAGAGCAGCCGTAAACTTTAGGGTGCCTGTGTCTTGTTGATTTTTAGTTTTCCCAATTTATACGCCCATGAGTGGAAGTGCCCTATGCTCTCTACGCTGTGTTTATTACTTGTTTCAGGACACACCGTACTCTTCTCCAGAGTGCCTGTTGGCAATTTACATCCCGCCCATCAGCGTAGCAAGGCTTCCATGTCTCCATGGCCTGTCCTGCTTTTCTGGTTTTTACACTTTGTTCAGCATGGCCCTTTTGACCGAGGGCAAGCGAGACTTCTTTGTAGCGCTGATTTGCCCTTCCGGCTTGCTTGGTTGGCCAAAAAGGGCGTATGCGTTTTTTCCTGAATATATTCAGGAAAAAACGCATACGCCCTTTTTGGCCAAGGGCATCATTGTCAACGTTTTGCCGCTTTTCATGTGCTTTAAAGGCGAGTCGAATCTACCTCCTGAAATCTGTTTCCTGCAAATCTGCCTTGCTTTCAAATCCTCTTCGTTGCCTTCCCTCAATATATTTGTGGACGAGAGTTCTCATTCATAACTCTGCACGTTTGTGAATTGCAGTGCCCCTGAGCTCCATTTGTCTCCTCGCTTTTTTGGGAGCTGGCCGCAAAAGCGCAGGATTGCTTCAGGCCCTATTTTGGTTCTGGGGGGCAGGCTGAGCCTGTGGTTCATTCTTCTTCCTGATGGGAAAATGGAGTGACCTGTGCCTGTCCCAACACCTAGGGCTAGTCTTTCGTTGGTTCCCCGTCTCCCCGTTCATCCTCAGGACAAATTGCAACCTGGACGAAACAGTAGGTTAAAGGTGCTGATTCTCCAAGTAGGGAGATGGTTAGTCAAGCGGCTGGAATGGCGAACCCGAGCACAAGGAGAGGAGAAATGAGGTGCGTATTAGAAACCTTTCCCGATCTCATGGCATACCATCTTCTGGGTTTCCCATGCATGTTTTGATGTAGGAAGATGCCCTTGTACCTGGAAATTTGAGACCCATGGGGTGTGTTCTCCGTAGTGTTACTTTAAAGTATATGCGTTTGCTCACCCAACCTCACCAATCCTCTCAGCCCCAGGAATGTCCAGCTTTATGTCTCATCCAGCTATGGGTCTAGATATGGTCAATCCAGGTTGCATCAGAGACCCTGAACGGATTTTGTAAGAATTTCTCTCTCTTTCACTGTCTTTGTTTTGTGGGTTTTTTAAAGTAATTTATGTTTAGAATCGGGCTTGGCTGCTTTTCCCTGCTGTGTTGATGCCGCTTTACACCCTCTTGATTCACTTGCAGAGAGATATCGATACATAGGTTTTCAGATTCTTACTAGTCAGATATATTCTTGTGTGGTGACTAGGGTGTGTTGAGTCCAGTTCACTGAGCAGGGAGTAGGCCTTGTCTATTACATATTTGGCTTATGGAGCGGTCTCTGAGCTAATTTCAAACCCTTGTTTTATGCATCACCCCACCTCACCTTTCCCGTTAAGCAGCCATAGTGTGTCTTCTAAAGGTGTGACTCTGTTCTGTTTTGTAATTCAGTTCAAGTGTAGCGATTTTGACATTCCCTCTATAAGCGATATCTTAGGATAAGTGTCTTTTTCTGTGTGACTTATTTCACTTAGAATCATCGTATCTAAATCCACTCATCATGCTGCTAACTAGCCTTATGACATTGATTTCATGGCTGAGTGATATTCCATTGTGCCAAGTACCACCATTTCTTTATCCATTTTTCTCTTTCCTGGGATATTGAAGGTGTATCGAAGTGGAGGTTCTTGGAAACAGAGCAGCCGTAAACTTTAGGGTGCCTGTGTCTTGTTGATTTTTAGTTTTCCCAATTTATACGCCCTTGAGTGGAAGTGCCCTATGCTCTCTACGCTGTGTTTATTACTTGTTTCAGGACACACCGTACTCTTCTCCAGAGTGCCTGTTGGCAATTTACATCCCGCCCATCAGCGTAGCAAGGCTTCCATGTCTCCATGGCCTGTCCTGCTTTTCTGGTTTTTACACTTTGTTCAGCATGGCCCTTTTGACCGAGGGCAAGCGAGACTTCTTTGTAGCGCTGATTTGCCCTTCCGGCTTGCTTGGTTGGCCAAAAAGGGCGTATGCGTTTTTTCCTGAATATATTCAGGAAAAAACGCATACGCCCTTTTTGGCCAAGGGCATCATTGTCAACGTTTTGCCGCTTTTCATGTGCTTTAAAGGCGAGTCGAATCTACCTCCTGAAATCTGTTTCCTGCAAATCTGCCTTGCTTTCAAATCCTCTTCGTTGCCTTCCCTCAATATATTTGTGGACGAGAGTTCTCATTCATAACTCTGCACGTTTGTGAATTGCAGTGCCCCTGAGCTCCATTTGTCTCCTCGCTTTTTTGGGAGCTGGCCGCAAAAGCGCAGGATTGCTTCAGGCCCTATTTTGGTTCTGGGGGGCAGGCTGAGCCTGTGGTTCATTCTTCTTCCTGATGGGAAAATGGAGTGACCTGTGCCTGTCCCAACACCTAGGGCTAGTCTTCCGTTGGTTCCCCGTCTTCCCGTTCATCCTCAGGACACATTGCAACCTGGACGAAACAGGAGGTTAAAGGTGCTGATTCTCCAAGTAGGGAGATGGTTAGTCAAGCGGCTGGAATGGCGAACCCGAGCACAAGGAGAGGAGAAATGAGGTGCGTTTTAGAAACCTTTCCCGATCTCACGGCATACCATCTTCTGGCTTTCCCATGCATGTTTTGATGTAGGAAGATGCCCTTGTACCTGGAGATTTGAGACCCATGGGCTGGGTACCCCGCGGTATTACTTTAAAGTATCTGCATTTGCTCACCCAACCTCACCAATCCTCTCAGCCCCAAGAGTGTCCAGCCTTATGTCTCATCCAGCTGTGGGTCTAGATATGGTCAATCCAGGTTGCATCAGAGACCCTGAACGGATTTTGTAAGAATTTCTCTCTCTTTCACTGTCTTTGCTTTGTGGGTTTTTTAAAGTAATGTATGTTTAGAATGGGGTTTGGCTGCTTTTCCCTGCTGTGTTTATGCCGCTTTACACCCTCTTGATTCACTTGCAGAGAGATATCGATACATAGGTTTTCAGATTCATACTAGTCAGATATATTCTTGTGCGGTTACTAGGGGGTGTTGAGTCCAGTTCACTGAGCAGGGAGTAGGCCTTGTCTATTACATATTTGGCTTATGGAGCGGTGTCTGAGCTAATTTCAAACCCTTGTTTTATGCATCACCCCACCTCACCTTTCCCGTTAAGCAGCCATAGTGTGTCTTCTAAAGGTGTGACTCTGTTCTGTTTTGTAATTCAGTTCAAGTGTAGCGATTTTGACATTCCCTCTATAAGCGATATCTTAGGATAAGTGTCTTTTTCTGTGTGACTTATTTCACTTAGAATCATCGTACCTAAATCCACTCATCATGCTGATAACTAGCCTTATGACATTGATTTCATGGCTGAGTGATATTCCATTGTGCCAAGTACCACCATATCTTTATCCATTTTTCTCTTTCCTGGGATATTGAAGGTGTACCGAAGTGGAGGTTCTTGGAAACAGAGCAGCCGTAAACTTTAGGGTGCCTGTGTCTTGTTGATTTTTAGTTTTCCCAATTTATACGCCCTTGAGTGGAAGTGCCCTATGCTCTCAACGCTGTGTTTATTACTTGTTTCAGGACACACCGTACTCTTCTCCAGAGTGCCTGTTGGCAATTTACATCCCGCCCATCAGCGTAGCAAGGCTCCCATGTCTCCATGGTCTGTCCTGCTTTTCTGGTTTTTACTGTTTGTTCAGCATGGCCCTTTTGACCGAGGGCAAGCGAGACTTCTTTCTAGCGCTGATTTGCCCTTCCGGGTTGCTTGGTTGGCCAAAAAGGGCGTATGCGTTTTTTCCTGAATATATTCAGGAAAAAACGCATACGCCCTTTTTGGCCAAGGGCATCATTGTCAACGTTTTGCCGCTTTTCATGTGCTTTAAAGGCGAGTCGAATCTACCTCCTGAAATCTGTTTCCTGCAAATCTGCCTTGCTTTCAAATCCTCTTCGTTGCCTTCCCTCAATATATTTGTGGACGAGAGTTCTCATTTATAACTCTGCACGTTTGTGAATTGCAGTGCCCCTGAGCTCCATTTGTCTCCTCGCTTTTTTGGGAGCTGGCCGCAAAAGCGCAGGATTGCTTCAGGCCCTATTTTGGTTCTGGGGGGCAGGCTGAGCCTGTGGTTCATTCTTCTTCCTGATGGGAAAATGGAGTGACCTATGCCTGTCCCAACACCTAGGGCTCGTCTCTCGTTGGTTCCGCGTCTTCCCGTTCATCCTCAGGACAAATTGCAACCTGTACAATCAGGAGGTTAAAGGTGCTGATTCTCCAAGTAGGGAGATGGTTAGTCAAGCGGCTGGAATGGCGAACCCGAGCACAAGGAGAGGAGAAATGAGGTGCGTTTTAGAAACCTTTCCCGATCTCATGGCATACCATCTTCTGGGTTTCCCATGCATGTTTTGATGTAGGAAGATTCCCTTGTACCTGGAGATTTGAGACCCATGGGGTGTGTTCCCCGAAGTGTTACTTTAAAGTATCTGCATTTGCTCACCCAACCTCACCAATCCTCTCAGCCCCAAGAGTGTCCAGCCTTATGTCTCATCCAGCTGGGGGTCTTGATATGGTCAATCCAGGTTGCATCATAGACCCTGAACGGATTTTGTAAGAATTTCTCTCTCTTTCACTGTCTTTGTTTTGTGGGTTTTTTAAAGTAATTTATGTTTAGAATCGGGCTTGGCTGCTTTTCCCTGCTGTGTTGATGCCGCTTTACACCCTCTTGATTCACTTGCAGAGAGATATCGATACATAGGTTTTCAGATTCTTACTAGTCAGATATATTCTTGTGTGTTGACTAGGGTGTGTTGAGTCCAGTTCACTGAGCAGGGAGTAGGCCTTGTCTATTACATATTTGGCTTATGGAGCGGTCTCTGAGCTAATTTCAAACCCTTGTTTTATGCATCACCCCACCTCACCTTTCCCGTTAAGCAGCCATAGTGTGTCTTCTAAAGGTGTGCCTCTGTTCTGTTTTGTAATTCAGTTCAAGTGTAGCGATTTTGACATTCCCTCTATAAGCGATATCTTAGGATAAGTGTCTTTTTCTGTGTGACTTATTTCACTTAGAATCATCGTATCTAAATACACTCATCATGCTGCTAACTAGCCTTATGACATTGATTTCATGGCTGAGTGATATTCCACTGTGCCAAGTACCACCATTTCTTTATCCATTTTTCTCTTTCCTGGGATATTGAAGGTGTACCGAAGTGGAGGTTCTTGGAAACAGAGCAGCCGTAAAATTTAGGGTGCCTGTGTCTTGTTGATTTTTAGTTTTCCCAATTTATATGCCCATGAGTTGAAGTACCCTATGCTCTCAACGCTGTGTTTATTACTTGTTTTAGGACACACCGTACTCTTCTCCAGAGTGCCTGTTGGCAATTTACATCCCGCCCATCAGCGTAGCAAGGCTCCCATGTCTGCATGGCCTGTCCTGCTTTTCTGCTTTTTACACTTTGTGCAGCATGGCCTTTTTGACCTAGGGCAAGCGAGACTTCTTTGTAGCGCTGATTTGCCCTTCAGGCTTGCTTGGTTGGCCAAAAAGGGCGTATGCGTTTTTTCCTGAATATATTCAGGAAAAAACGCATACGCCCTTTTTGGCCAAGGGCATCATTGTCAACGTGTTGCCGCTTTTCATGTGCTTTAAAGGCGAGTCGAATCTACCTCCTGAAATCTGTTTCCTGCAAATCTGCCTTGCTTTCAAATCCTCTTCGTTGCCTTCCCTCAATATATTTGTGGACGAGAGTTCTCATTTATAACTCTGCACGTTTGTGAATTGCAGTGCCCCTGAGCTCCATTTGTCTCCTCGCTTTTTTGGGAGCTGGCCGCAAAAGCGCAGGATTGCTTCAGGCCCTATTTTGGATCTGGGGGGCAGGCTGAGCCTGTGGTTCATTCTTCTTCCTGATGGGAAAATGGAGTGACCTGTGCCTGTCCCAACACCTAGGGCTAGTCTTTCGTTGGTTCCCCGTCTTCCCGTTCACCCTCAGGACAAATTGCAACCTGGACGAAACAGGAGGTTAAAGGTGCTGATTCTCCAAGTAGGGAGATGGTTAGTCAAGCGGCTGGAATGGTGAACCCGAGCACAAGGAGAGGAGAAATGAGGTGCGTTTTATAAACCTTTCCCGATCTCACGGCATACCATCATCTGGGTTTCCCATGCATGTTTTGATGTAGGAAGATTTCCTTGTACCTGGAGATTTGAGACCCATGGGGTGGGTACCCCGCGGTATTACTTTAAAGTATCTGCATTTGCTCACCCAACCTCACCAATCCTCTCAGCCCCAAGAGTGTCCAGCCTTATGTCTCATCCAGCTGTGGGTCTAGATATGGTCAATCCAGGTTGCATCAGAGACCCTGAACGGATTTTGTAAGAATTTCTCTCTCTTTCACTGTCTTTGCTTTGTGGGTTTTTTAAAGTAATGTATGTTTAGAATGGGGTTTGGCTGCTTTTCCCTGCTGTGTTTATGCCGCTTTACACCCTCTTGATTCACTTGCAGAGAGATATCAATACATAGGTTTTCAGATTCATACTAGTCAGATATATTCTTGTGCGGTGACTAGGGGGTGTTGAGTCCAGTTCACTGAGCAGGGAGTAGGCCTTGTCTATTACATATTTGGCTTATGGAGCGGTGTCTGAGCTAATTTCAAACCCTTGTTTTATGCATCACCCCACCTCACCTTTCCCGTTAAGCAGCCATAGTGTGTCTTCTAAAGGTGTGCCTCTGTTCTGTTTTGTAATTCAGTTCAAGTGTAGCGATTTTGACATTCCCTCTATAAGCGATATCTTAGGATAAGTGTCTTTTTCTGTGTGACTTATTTCACTTAGAATCATCGTACCTAAATCCACTCATCATGCTGCTAACTAGCCTTATGACATTGATTTCATGGCTGAATGATATTCCATTGTGCCAAGTACCACCATTTCTTTATCCATTTTTCTCTTTCCTGGGATATTGAAGGTGTACCGAAGCGGAGGTTCTTGGCAACAGAGCAGCTGTAAAGTTTGGGGTGCCTGTGTCTTGTTGATTTTTAGTTTTCCCAATTTATACGCCCATGAGTGGAAGTGCCCTATGCTCTCAACGCTGTGTTTATTACTTGTTTCAGGACACACCGTACTCTTCTCCAGAGTGCCTGTTGGCAATTTACATCCCGCCCATCAGCGTAGCAAGGCTCCCATGTCTCCATGGCCTGTCCTGATTTTCTGGTTTTTACACTTTGTTCAGCATGGCCCTTTTGACCGAGGGCAAGCGAGACTTCTTTCTAGCGCTGATTTGCCCTTCCGGCTTGCTTGGTTGGCCAAAAAGGGCGTATGCGTTTTTTCCTGAATATATTCAGGAAAAAACGCATACGCCCTTTTTGGCCAAGGGCATCATTGTCAACGTTTTGCCGCTTTTCATGTGCTTTAAAGGCGAGTCGAATCTACCTCCTGAAATCTGTTTCCTGCAAATCTGCCTTGCTTTCAAATCCTCTTCGTTGCCTTCCCTCAATATATTTGTGGACGAGAGTTCTCATTTATAACTCTGCACGTTTGTGAATTGCAGTGCCCCTGAGCTCCATTTGTCTCCTCGCTTTTTTGGGAGCTGGCCGCAAAAGCGCAGGATTGCTTCAGGCCCTATTTTGGTTCTGGGGGGCAGGCTGAGCCTGTGGTTCATTCTTCTTTCTGATGGGAAAATGGAGTGACCTATGCCTGTCCCAACACCTAGGGCTAGTCTTTCGTTTGTTCCCCGTCTTCCCGTTCATCCTCAGGACAAATTGCAACCTGGACGAAACAGTAGGTTAAAGGTGCTGATTCTCCAAGTAGGGAGATGGTTAATCAAGCGGCTGGAATGGCGAACCCGAGCACAAGGAGAGGAGAAATGAGGTGCATTTTAGAAACCTTTACCGATCTCATGGCATACCATCTTCTGGGTTTCCCATGCATGTTTTGATGTAGGAAGATACCCTTGTACCTGGAGATTTGAGACCCGTGGGGTGTGTTCCCCGCAGTGTTACTTTAAAGTATCTGCGTTTGCTCACCCAACCTCACCAATCCTCTCAGCCCCAAGAGTGTCCAGCCTTATGTCTCATCCAGCTGTGGGTCTAGATATGGTCAATCCAGGTTGCATCATAGACCCTGAACGGATTTTGTAAGAATTTCTCTCTCTTTCACTGTCTTTGTTTTGTGGGTTTTTTAAAGAAATTTATGTTTAGAATCGGGCTTGGCTGCTTTTCCCTGCTGTGTTGATGCCGCTTTACACCCTCTTGATTCACTTGCAGAGAGATATCGATATATAGGTTTTCAGATTCTTACTAGTCAGATATATTCTTGTGTGGTGACTAGGGTGTGTTGAGTCCAGTTCACTGAGCAGGGAGTAGGCCTTGTCTATTACATATTTGGCTTATGGAGCGGTCTCTGAGCTAATTTCAAACCCTTGTTTTATGCATCACCCCACCTCACCTTTCCCGTTAAGCAGCCATAGTGTGTCTTCTAAAGGTGTGACTCTGTTCTGTTTTGTAATTCAGTTCAAGTGTAGCTATTTTGACATTCCCTCTATAAGCGATATCTTAGGATAAGTGTCTTTTTCTGCGTGACTTATTTCACTTAGAATCATCGTACCTAAATCCACTCATCATGCTGCTAACTAGCCTTATGACATTGATTTCATGGCTGAGTGATATTCCATTGTGCCAAGTACCACCATTTCTTTATCCATTTTTCTCTTTCCTGGGATATTGAAGGTGTACCGAAGTGGAGGTTCTTGGAAACAGAGCAGCCGTAAAGTTTGGGGTGCCTGTGTCTTGTTGATTTTTAGTTTTCCCAATTTATACGCCCATGAGTGGAAGTGCCCTATGCTCTCAACGCTGTGTTTATTACTTGTTTCAGGACACACCGTACTCTTCTCCAGAGTGCCTGTTGGCAATTTACATCCCGCCCATCAGCGTAGCAAGGCTCCCATGTCTCCATGGCCTGTCCTGCTTTTCTGGTTTTTACACTTTGTTCGGCATAGCCCTTTTGACCGAGGGCAAGCGAGACTTCTTTGTGGTGCTGATTTGCCCTTCCGGCTTGCTTGGTTGGCCAAAAAGGGCGTATGCGTTTTTTCCTGAATATATTCAGGAAAAAACGCATACGCCCTTTTTGGCCAAGGGCATCATTGTCAACTTTTTGCCGCTTTTCATGTGCTTTAAAGGCGAGTCGAATCTACCTCCTGAAATCTGTTTCCTGCAAATCTGCCTTGCTTTCAAATCCTCTTCGTTGCCTTCCCTCAATATATTTGTGGACGAGAGTTCTCATTTATAACTCTGCACGTTTGTGAATTGCAGTGCCCCTGAGCTCCATTTGTCTCCTCGCTTTTTTGGGAGCTGGCCGCAAAAGCGCAGGATTGCTTCAGGCCCTATTTTGGTTCTGGGGGGCAGGCTGAGCCTGTGGTTCATTCTTCTTCCTGATGGGAAAATGGAGTGACCTGTGCCTGTCCCAACACCTAGGGCTAGTCTCTCGTTGGTTCCCCGTCTTCCCGTTCATCCTCAGGACAAATAGCAACCTGGACGAAACAGGAGGTTAAAGGTGCTGATTCTCCAAGTAGGGAGATGGTTAGTCAAGCGGCTGGAATGGCGAACCCGAGCACAAAGAGAGGAGAAATGAGGTGCGTTTTATAAACCATTCCCGATATCATGGCATACCATCTTCTGGGTTTCCCATGCATGTTTTGATGTAGGAAGATTCCCTTGTACCTGGAGATTTGAGACCCATGGGGTGGGTACCCCGCGGTATTACTTTAAAGTATCTGCATTTGCTCACCCAACCTCACCAATCCTCTCAGCGCCAAGAGTGTCCAGCCTTATGTCTCATCCAGCTGTGGGTCTAGATATGGTCAATCCAGGTTGCATCAGAGACCCTGAACGGATTTTGTAAGAATTTCTCTCTCTTTCACTGTCTTTGCTTTGTGGGTTTTTTAAAGTAATGTATGTTTAGAATGGGGATTGGCTGCTTTTCCCTGCTGTGTTTATGCCGCTTTACACCCTCTTGATTCACTTGCAGAGAGATATCAATACATAGGTTTTCAGATTCATACTAGTCAGATATATTCTTGTGCGGTGACTAGGGGGTGTTGAGTCCAGTTCACTGAGCAGGGAGTAGGCCTTGTCTATTACATATTTGGCTTATGGAGCGGTGTCTGAGCTAATTTCAAACCCTTGTTTTATGCATCACCCCACCTCACCTTTCCGGTTAAGCAGCCATAGTGTGTCTTCTAAAGGTGTGCCTCTGTTCTGTTTTGTAATTCAGTTCAAGTGTAGCGATTTTGACATTCCCTCTATAAGCGATATCTTAGGATAAGTGCCTTTTTCTGTGTGACTTATTTCACTTAGAATCATCGTACCTAAATCCACTCATCATGCTGCTAACTAGCCTTATGACATTGATTTCATGGCTGAGTGATATTGCATTGTGCCAAGTACCACCATTTCTTTATCCATTTTTCTCTTTCCTGGGATATTGAAGGTGTACCGAAGCGGAGGTTCTTGGAAACAGAGCAGCCGTAAAGTTTGGGGTGCCTGTGTCTTGTTGACTTTTAGTTTTCCCAATTTATACGCCCATGAGTGGAAGTGCCCTATGCTCTCAACGCTGTGTTTATTACTTGTTTCAGGACACACCGTACTCTTCTCCAGAGTGCCTGTTGGCAATTTACATCCCGCCCATCAGCGTAGCAAGGCTCCCATGTCTCCATGGCCTGTCCTGCTTTTCTGGTTTTTACACTTTGTTCAGCATGGCCCTTTTGACCGAGGGCAAGCGAGACTTCTTTGTAGCGCTGATTTGCCCTTCCGGCTTGCTTGGTTGGCCAAAAAGGGCGTATGCGTTTTTTCCTGAATATATTCAGGAAAAAACGCATACGCCCTTTTAGGCCAAGGGCATCATTGTCAACGTTTTGCCGCTTTTCATGTGCTTTAAAGGCGAGTCGAATCTACCTCCTGAAATCTGTTTCCTGCAAATCTGCCTTGCTTTCAAATCCTCTTCGTTGCCTTCCCTCAATATATTTGTGGACGAGAGTTCTCATTTATAACTCTGCACGTTTGTGAATTGCAGTGCCCCTGAGCTCCATTTGTCTCCTCGCTTTTTTGGGAGCTGGCCGCAAAAGCGCAGGATTGCTTCAGGCCCTATTTTGGTTCTGGGGGGCAGGCTGAGCCTGTGGTTCATTCTTCTTCCTGATGAGAAAATGGAGTGACCTATGCCTGTCCCAACACCTAGGGCTCGTCTCTCGTTGGTTCCGCGTCTTCCCGTTCATCCTCAGGACAAATTGCAACCTGTACAATCAGGAGGTTAAAGGTGCTGATTCTCCAAGTAGGGAGATGGTTAGTCAAGCAGCTGGAATGGTGAACCCGAGCACAAGGAGAGGAGAAATGAGGTGCATTTTAGAAACCTTTCCCGATCTCATGGCATACCATCTTCTGGGTTTCCCATGCATGTTTTGATGTAGGAAGATGCCCTTGTACCTGGAGATTTGAGACCCATGGGGTGTGTTCCCCGCAGTGTTACTTTAAAGTATCTGCGTTTGCTCACCCAACCTCACCAATCCTCTCAGCGCCAAGAGTGTCCAGCCTTATGTCTCATCCAGCTGTGGGTCTAGATATGGTCAATCCAGGTTGCATCATAGACCCTGAACGGACTTTGTAAGAATTTCTCTCTCTTTCACTGTCTTTGTTTTGTGGGTTTTTTAAAGAAATTTATGTTTAGAATCGGGCTTGGCTGCTTTTCCCTGCTGTGTTGATGCCGCTTTACACCCTCTTGATTCACTTGCAGAGAGATATCGATATATAGGTCTTCAGATTCTTACTAGTCAGATATATTCTTGTGTGGTGACTAGGGTGTGTTGAGTCCAGTTCACTGAGCAGGGAGTAGGCCTTGTCTATTACATATTTGGCTTATGGAGCGGTCTCTGAGCTAATTTCAAACCCTTGTTTTATGCATCACCCCACCTCACCTTTCTCGTTAAGCAGCCATAGTGTGTCTTCTAAAGGTGTGACTCTGTTCTGTTTTGTAATTCAGTTCAAGTGTAGCGATTTTGACATTCCCTCTATAAGCGATATCTTAGGACAAGTGCCTTTTTCTGTGTGACTTATTTCACTTAGAATCATCGTACCTAAATCCACTCATCATGCTGCTAACTAGCCTTATGACATTGATTTCATGGCTGAGTGATATTCCATTGTGCCAAGTACCACCATTTCTTTATCCATTTTTCTCTTTCCTGGGATATTGAAGGTGTACCGAAGCGGAGGTTCTTGGCAACAGAGCAGCTGTAAAGTTTGGGGTGCCTGTGTCTTGTTGATTTTTAGTTTTCCCAATTTATACGCCCATGAGTGGAAGTGCCCTATGCTCTCAACGCTGTGTTTATTACTTGTTTCAGGACACACCGTACTCTTCTCCAGAGTGCCTGTTGGCAATTTACATCCCGCCCATCAGCGTAGCAAGGCTCCCATGTCTCCATGGCCTGTCCTGATTTTCTGGTTTTTACACTTTGTTCAGCATGGCCCTTTTGACCGAGGGCAAGCGAGACTTCTTTGTAGCGCTGATTTGCGCTTCCGGCTTGCTTGGTTGGCCAAAAAGGGCGTATGCGTTTTTTCCTGAATATATTCAGGAAAAAACGCATACGCCCTTTTTGGCCAAGGGCATCATTGTCAACGTTTTGCCGCTTTTCATGTGCTTTAAAGGCGAGTCGAATCTACCTCCTGAAATCTGTTTCCTGCAAATCTGCCTTGCTTTCAAATCCTCTTCGTTGCCTTCCCTCAATATATTTGTGGACGAGAGTTCTCATTTATAACTCTGCACGTTTGTGAATTGCAGTGCCCCTGAGCTCCATTTGTCTCCTCGCTTTTTTGGGAGCTGGCCGCAAAAGCGCAGGATTGCTTCAGGCCCTATTTTGGTTCTGGGGGGCAGGCTGAGCCTGTGGTTCATTCTTCTTTCTGATGGGAAAATGGAGTGACCTGTGCCTGTCCCAACACCTAGGGCTAGTCTTTCGTTGGTTCCCCGTCTTCCCGTTCATCCTCAGGACAAATTGCAACCTGGACGAAACAGGAGGTTAAAGGTGCTGATTCTCCAAGTAGGGAGATGGTTAGTCAAGCGGCTGGAATGGCGAACCCGAGCACAAGGAGAGGAGAAATGAGGTGCATTTTAGAAACCTTTCCCGATCTCATGGCATACCATCTTCTGGGTTTCCCATGCATGTTTTGATGTAGGAAGATGCCCTTGTACCTGGAGATTTGAGACCCATGGGGTGTGTTCCCCGCAGTGTTACTTTAAAGTATCTGCGTTTGCTCACCCAACCTCACCAATCCTCTCAGCCCCAAGAGTGTCCAGCCTTATGTCTCATCCAGCTGTGGGTCTAGATATGGTCAATCCAGGTTGCATCATAGACCCTGAACGGATTTTGTAAGAATTTCTCTCTCTTTCACTGTCTTTGCTTTGTGGGTTTTTTAAAGTAATGTATGTTTAGAATGGGGTTTGGCTGCTTTTCCCTGCTGTGTTTATGCCGCTTTACACCCTCTTGATTCACTTGCAGAGAGATATCGATACATAGGTTTTCAGATTCTTACTAGTCAGATATATTCTTGTGTGGTGACTAGGGTGTGTTGAGTCCAGTTCACTGAGCAGGGAGTAGGCCTTGTCTATTACATATTTGGCTTATGGAGCGGTCTCTGAGCTAATTTCAAACCCTTGTTTTATGCATCACCCCACCTCACCTTTCCCGTTAAGCAGCCATAGTGTGTCTTCTAAAGGTGTGACTCTGTTCTGTTTTGTAATTCAGTTCAAGTGTAGCGATTTTCACATTCCCTCTATAAGCGATATCTTAGGATAAGTGTCTTTTTCTGTGTGACTTATTTCACTTAGAATCATCGAACCTAAATCCACTCATCATGCTGCTAACTAGCCTTATGATATTGATTTCATGGCTGAGTGATATTCCATTGTGCCAAGTACCACCATTTCTTTATCCATTTTTCTCTTTCCTGGGATATTGAAGGTGTACCGAAGCGGAGGTGCTTGGAAACAGAGCAGCCGTAAACTTTAGGGTGCCTGTGTCTTGTTGATTTTTAGTTTTCCCAATTTATACGCCCATGAGTGGAATTGCCCTATGCTCTCTACGCTGTGTTTTTTACTTGTTTCAGGACACACCGTACTCTTCTCCAGAGTGCCTGTTGGCAATTTACATCCCGCTCATCAGCGTAGCAAGGCTCCCATGTCTCCATGGCCTGTCCTGCTTTTCTGGTTTTTACAATTTGTTCAGCATGGCCCTTTTGACGGAGGGCAAGCGAGACTTCTTTGTAGCGCTGATTTGCCCTTCCGGCTTGCTTGGTTGGCCAAAAAGGGCGTATGCGTTTTTTCCTGAATATATTCAGGAAAAAACGCATACGCCCTTTTTGGCCAAGGGCATCATTGTCAACGTTTTGCCGCTTTTCATGTGCTTTAAAGGCGAGTCGAATCTACCTCCTGAAATCTGTTTCCTGCAAATCTGCCTTGCTTTCAAATCCTCTGCGTTGCCTTCCCTCAATATATTTGTGGACGAGAGTTCTCATTTATAACTCTGCACGTTTGTGAATTGCAGTGCCCCTGAGCTCCATTTGTCTCCTCGCTTTTTTGGGAGCTGGCCGCAAAAGCGCAGGATTGCTTCAGGCCCTATTTTGGTTCTGGGGGGCAGGCTGAGCCTGTGGTTCATTCTTCTTTCTGATGGGAAAATGGAGTGACCTGTGCCTGTCCCAACACCTAGGGCTAGTCTTTCGTTGGTTCCCCGTCTTCACGTTCATCCTCAGGACAAATTGCAACCTGGACGAAACAGGAGGTTAAAGGTGCTGATTCTCCAAGTAGGGAGATGGTTAGTCAAGCGGCTGGAATGGCGAACCCGAGCACAAGGAGAGGAGAAATGAGGTGCATTTTAGAAACCTTTCCCGATCTCATGGCATACCATTTTCTGGGTTTCCCATGCATGTTTTGATGTAGGAAGATGCCCTTTTACCTGGAGATTTGAGACCCGTGGGGTGTGTTCCCCGCAGTGTTACTTTAAAGTATCTGCGTTTGCTCACCCAACCTCACCAATCCTCTCAGCCCCAAGAGTGTCCAGCCTTATGTCTCATCCAGCTGTGGGTCTAGATATGGTCAATCCAGGTTGCATCATAGACCCTGAACGGATTTTGTAAGAATTTCTCTCTCTTTCACTGTCTTTGTTTTGTGGGTTTTTTAAAGAAATTTATGTTTAGAATCGGGCTTGGCTGCTTTTCCCTGCTGTGTTGATGCCGCTTTACACCCTCTTGATTCACTTGCAGAGAGATATCGATATATAGGTTTTCAGATTCTTACTAGTCAGATATATTCTTGTGTGGTGACTAGGGTGTGTTGAGTCCAGTTCACTGAGCAGGGAGTAGGCCTTGTCTATTACATATTTGGCTTATGGAGCGGTCTCTGAGCTAATTTCAAACCCTTGTTTTATGCATCACCCCACCTCACCTTTCCCGTTAAGCAGCCATAGTGTGTCTTCTAAAGGTGTGACTCTGTTCTGTTTTGTAATTCAGTTCAAGTGTAGCGATTTTGACATTCCCTCTATAAGCGATATCTTAGGATAAGTGTCTTTTTCTGTGTGACTTATTTCACTTAGAATCATCGTACCTAAATCCACTCATCACGCTGCTAACTAGCCTTATGACATTGATTTCATGGCTGAGTGATATTCCATTGTGCCAAGTACCACCATTTCTTTATCCATTTTTCTCTTTCCTGGGATATTGAAGGTGTACCGATGTGGAGGTTCTTGGAAACAGAGCAGCCATAAAGTTTGGGGTGCCTGTGTCTTGTTGATTTTTACTTTTCCCAATTTATACGCCCATGAGTGGAAGTGCCCTATGCTCTCAACGCTGTGTTTATTACTTGTTTCAGGACACACCGTACTCATCTCCAGAGTGCCTGTTGGCAATTTACATCCCGCCCATCAGCGTAGCAAGGCTCCCATGTCTCCATGGCCTGTCCTGCTTTTCTGGTTTTTACAATTTGTTCAGCATGGCCCTTTTGACCGAGGGCAAGCGAGACTTCTTTGTACCGCTGATTTGCCCTTCTGGCTTGCTTGGTTGGCCAAAAAGGGCGTATGCGTTTTTTCCTGAATATATTCAGGAAAAAACGCATACGCCCTTTTTGGCCAAGGGCATCATTGTCAACGTTTTGCCGCTTTTCATGTGCTTTAAAGGCGAGTCGAATCTACCTCCTGAAATCTGTTTCCTGCAAATCTGCCTTGCTTTCAAATCCTCTTCGTTGCCTTCCCTCAATATATTTGTGGACGAGAGTTCTCATTTATAACTCTGCACGTTTGTGAATTGCAGTGCCCCTGAGCTCCATTTGTCTCCTCGCTTTTTTGGGAGCTGGCCGCAAAAGCGCAGGATTGCTTCAGGCCCTATTTTGGTTCTGGGGGGCAGGCTGAGCCTGTGGTTCATTCTTCTTCCTGATGGGAAAATGGAGTGACCTATGCATGTCCCAACACCTAGGGCTCGTCTCTCGTTGGTTCCCCGTCTTCACGTTCATCCTCAGGACAAATTGCAACCTGTACAATCAGGAGGTTAAAGGTGCTGATTCTCCAAGTAGGGAGATGGTTAGTCAAGCAGCTGGAATGGTGAACCCGAGCACAAGGAGAGGAGAAATGAGGTACATTTTAGAAACCTTTCCCGATCTCATGGCATACCATCTTCTGGGTTTCCCATGCATGTTTTGATGTAGGAAGATGCCCTTGTACCTGGAGATTTGATACCCATGGGGTGTGTTCCCCGCAGTGTTACTTTAAAGTATCTGCGTTTGCTCACCCAACCTCACCAATCCTCTCAGCCCCAAGAGTGTCCAGCCTTATGTCTCATCCAGCTGTGGGTCTAGATATGGTCAATCCAGGTTGCATCAGAGACCCTGAACGGATTTTGTAAGAATTTCTCTCTCTTTCACTGTCTTTGTTTTGTGGGTTTTTTAAAGTAATGTATGTTTAGAATCGGGCTTGGCTGCTTTTCCCTGCTGTGTTTATGCCGCTTTACACCCTCTTGATTCACTTGCAGAGAGATATCGATACATAGGTTTTCAGATTCTTACTAGTCAGATATATTCTTGTGTGGTGACTAGGGGGTGTTGAGTCCAGTTCACTGAGCAGGGAGTAGGCCTTGTCTATTACATATTTGGCTTATGGAGCGGTCTCTGAGCTAATTTGAAACCCTTGTTTTATGCATCACCCCACCTCACCTTTCCCGTTAAGCAGCCATAGTGTGTCTTCTAAAGGTGTGACTCTGTTCTGTTTTGTAATTCAGTTCAAGTGTAGCGATTTTGACATTCCCTCTATAAGCGATATCTTAGGATAAGTGTCTTTTTCTGTGTGACTTATTTCACTTAGAATCATCGTACCTAAATCCACTCATCATGCTGCTAACTAGCCTTATGACATTGATTTCATGGCTGAGTGATATTCCATTGTGCCAAGTACCACCATTTCTTTATCCATTTTTCTCTTTCCTGGGATATTGAAGGTGTACCGAAGCGGAGGTTCTTGGAAACAGAGCAGCCGTAAAGTTTGGGGTGCCTGTGTCTTGTTGATTTTTAGTTATCCCCATTTATACACCCATGAGTGGAAGTGCCCTATGCTCTCTACGCTGTGTTTATTACTTGTTTGAGAACACACCGTACTCTTCTCCAGAGTGCCTGTTGGCAATTTACATCCCGCCCATCAGCGTAGTAAGGCTGCCATGTCTCCATGGCCTGTCCTGCTTTTCTGGTTTTTACACTTTGTTCAGCATGGCCCTTTTGACCGAGGGCAAGCGAGACTTCTTTGTAGCGTTGATTTGCACTTCCGGCTTGCTTGGTTGGCCAAAAAGGGCGTATGCGTTTTTTCCTGAATATATTCAGGAAAAAACGCATACGCCCTTTTTGGCCAAGGGCATCATTGTCAACGTTTTGCCGCTTTTCATGTGCTTTAAAGGCGAGTCGAATCTACCTCCTGAAATCTGTTTCCTGCAAATCTGCCTTGCTTTCAAATCCTCTTCGTTGCCTTCCCTCAATATATTTGTGGACGAGAGTTCTCATTTATAACTCTGCACGTTTGTGAATTGCAGTGCCCCTGAGCTCCATTTGTCTCCTCGCTTTTTTGGGAGCTGGCCGCAAAAGCGCAGGATTGCTTCAGGCCCTATTTTGGTTCTGGGGGGCAGGCTGAACCTGTGGTTCATTCTTCTTCCTGATGGGAAAATGGAGTGACCTGTGCCTGTCCCAACACCTAGGGCTAGTCTCTCGTTGGTTCCCCGTCTTCCCGTTCATCCTCAGGACAAATTGCAACCTGGACGAAACAGGAGGTTAAAGGTGCTGATTCTCCAAGTAGGGAGATGGTTAGTCAAGCGGCTGGAATGGCGAACCCGAGCACAAGGAGAGGAGAAATGAGGTGCGTTTTAGAAACCATTCCCGATATCATGGCATACCATCTTCTGGGTTTCCCATGCATGTTTTGATGTAGGAAGATGCCCTTGTACCTGGAGATTTGAGACCCATGGGGTGGGTACCCCGCGGTATTACTTTAAAGTATCTGCATTTGCTCACCCAACCTCACCAATCCTCTCAGCCCCAAGAGTGTCCAGCCTTATGTCTCATCCAGCTGTGGGTCTAGATATGGTCAATCCAGGTTGCATCAGAGACCCTGAACGGATTTTGTAAGAATTTCTCTCTCTTTCACTGTCTTTGCTTTGTGGGTTTTTTAAAGTAATGTATGTTTAGAATGGGGTTTGGCTGCTTTTCCCTGCTGTGTTTATGCCGCTTTACACCCTCTTGATTCACTTGCAGAGAGATATCAATACATAGGTTTTCAGATTCATACTAGTCAGATATATTCTTGTGCGGTGACTAGGGGGTGTTGAGTCCAGTTCACTGAGCAGGGAGTAGGCCTTGTCTATTACATATTTGGCTTATGGAGCGGTGTCTGAGCTAATTTCAAACCCTTGTTTTATGCATCACCCCACCTCACCTTTCCGGTTAAGCAGCCATAGTGTGTCTTCTAAAGGTGTGCCTCTGTTCTGTTTTGTAATTCAGTTCAAGTGTAGCGATTTTGACATTCCCTCTATAAGCGATATCTTAGGACAAGTGCCTTTTTCTGTGTGACTTATTTCACTTAGAATCATCGTACCTAAATCCACTCATCATGCTGCTAACTAGCCTTATGACATTGATTTCATGGCTGAGTGATATTGCATTGTGCCAAGTACCACCATTTCTTTATCCATTTTTCTCTTTCCTGGGATATTGAAGGTGTACCGAAGCGGAGGTTCTTGTAAACAGAGCAGCCGTAAAGTTTGGGGTGCCTGTGTCTTGTTGATTTTTAATTTTCCCAATTTATACGCCCATGAGTGGAAGTGCCCTATGCTCTCAACGCTGTGTTTATTACTTGTTTCAGGACACACCGTACTCATCTCCAGAGTGCCTGTTGGCAATTTACATCCCGCCCATCAGCGTAGCAAGGCTCCCATGTCTCCATGGCCTGTCCTGCTTTTCTGGTTTTTACACTTTGTTCAGCATGGCCCTTTTGACCGAGGGCAAGCGAGACTTCTTTGTAGCGCTGATTTGCCCTTCCGGCTTGCTTGGTTGGCCAAAAAGGGCGTATGCGTTTTTTCCTGAATATATTCAGGAAAAAACGCATACGCCCTTTTTGGCCAAGGGCATCATTGTCAACGTTTTGCCGCTTTTCATGTGCTTTAAAGGCGACTCGAATCTACCTCCTGAAATCTGTTTCCTGCAAATCTGCCTTGCTTTCAAATCCTCTTCGTTGCCTTCCTTCAATATATTTGTGGACGAGAGTTCTCATTTATAACTCTGCACGTTTGTGAATTGCAGTGCCCCTGAGCTCCATTTGTCTCCTCGCTTTTTTGGGAGCTGGCCGCAAAAGCGCAGGATTGCTTCAGGCCCTATTTTGGTTCTGGGGGGCAGGCTGAGCCTGTGGTTCATTCTTCTTCCTGATGGGAAAATGGAGTGACCTATGCCTGTCCCAACACCTAGGGCTCGTCTCTCGTTGGTTCCCCGTCTTCACGTTCATCCTCAGGACAAATTGCAACCTGTACAATCAGGAGGTTAAAGGTGCTGATTCTCCAAGTAGGGAGATGGTTAGTCAAGCAGCTGGAATGGTGAACCAGAGCACAAGGCGAGGAGAAATGAGGTGCATTTTAGAAACCTTTCCCGATCTCATGGCATACCATCTTCTGGGTTTCCCATGCATGTTTTGATGTAGGAAGATGCCCTTGTACCTGGAGATTTGAGACCCATGGGGTGTGTTCCCCGCAGTGTTACTTTAAAGTATCTGCGTTTGCTCACCCAACCTCACCAATCCTCTCAGCCCGAAGAGTGTCCAGCCTTATGTCTCATCCAGCTGTGGGTCTAGATATGGTCAATCCAGGTTGCATCAGAGACCCTGAACGGATTTTGTAAGAATTTCTCTCTCTTTCACTGTCTTTGTTTTGTGGGTTTTTTAAAGCAATGTATGTTTAGAATCGGGCTTGGCTGCTTTTCCCTGCTGTGTTGATGCCGCTTTACACCCTCTTGATTCACTTGCAGAGAGATATCGATACATAGGTTTTCAGATTCTTACTAGTCAGATATATTCTTGTGTGGTGTCTAGGGCGTGTTGAGTCCAGTTCACTGAGCAGGGAGTAGGCCTTGTCTATTACATATTTGGCTTATGGAGCGGTCTCTGAGCTAATTTGAAACCCTTGTTTTATGCATCACCCCACCTCACCTTTCCCGTTAAGCAGCCATAGTGTGTCTTCTAAAGGTGTGACTCTGTTCTGTTTTGTAATTCAGTTCAAGTGTAGCGATTTTGACATTCCCTCTATAAGCGATATCTTAGGATAAGTGTCTTTTTCTGTGTGACTTATTTCACTTAGAATCATCGTACCTAAATCCACTCATCATGCTGCTAACTAGCCTTATGACATTCATTTCATGGCTGAGTGATATTCCATTGTGCCAAGTACCACCATTTCTTTATCCATTTTTCTCTTTCCTGGGATATTGAAGGTGTACCGAAGCGGAGGTTCTTGGAAACAGAGCAGCCGTAAACTTTAGGGTGCCTGTGTCTTGTTGATTTTTAGTTTTCCCCATTTATACACCCATGAGTGGAAGTGCCCTATGCTCTCTACGCTGTGTTTATTACTTGTTTGAGGACACACCGTACTCTTCTCCAGAGTGCCTGTTGGCAATTTACATCCCGCCCATCAGCGTAGCAAGGCTCCCATGTCTCCATGGCCTGTCCTGCTTTTCTGGTTTTTACAGTTTGTTCAGCATGGCCCTTTTGACCGAGGGCAAGCGAGACTTCTTTGTAGCGCGGATTTGCCCTTCCGGCTTGCTTGGTTGGCCAAAAAGGGCGTATGCGTTTTTTCCTGAATATATTCAGGAAAAAACGCATACGCCCTTTTTGGCCAAGGGCATCATTGTCAACGTTTTGCCGCTTTTCATGTGCTTTAAAGGCGAGTCGAATCTACCTCCTGAAATCTGTTTCCTGCAAATCTGCCTTGCTTTCAAATCCTCTTCGTTGCCTTCCCTCAATATATTTGTGGACGAGAGTTCTCATTTATAACTCTGCACGTTTGTGAATTGCAGTGCCCCTGAGCTCCATTTGTCTCCTCGCTTTTTTGGGAGCTGGCCGCAAAAGCGCAGGATTGCTTCAGGCCCTATTTTGGTTCTGGGGGGCAGGCTGAGCCTGTGGTTCATTCTTCTTCCTGATGGGAAAATGGAGTGACCTGTGCCTGTCCCAACACCTAGGGCTAGTCTCTCGTTGGTTCCCCGTCTTCACGTTCATCCTCAGGACAAATTGCAACCTGTACAATCAGGAGGTTAAAGGTGCTGATTCTCCAAGTAGGGAGATGGTTAGTCAAGCGGCTGGAATGGTGAACCCGAGCACAAGGAGAGGAGAAATGAGGTGCGTTTTAGAAACCTTTCCCGATCTCATGGCATACCATCTTCTGGGTTTCCCATGCATGTTTTGATGTAGGAAGATGCCCTTGTACCTGGAGATTTGATACCCATGGGGTGTGTTCCCCGCAGTGTTACTTTAAATATCTGCATTTGCTCACCCAACCTCACCAATCCTCTCAGCCCCAAGAGTGTCCAGCCTTATGTCTCATCCAGCTGTGGGTCTAGATATGGTCAATCCAGGTTGCATCATAGACCCTGAACGGATTTTGTAAGAATTTCTCTCTCTTTCACTGTCTTTGTTTTGTGGGTTTTTTAAAGTAATTTATGTTTAGAATCGGGCTTGGCTGCTTTTCCCTGCTGTGTTGATGCCGCTTTACACCCTCTTGATTCACTTGCAGAGAGATATCGATACATAGGTTTTCAGATTCTTACTAGTCAGATATATTCTTGTGTGGTGACTAGGGTGTGTTGAGTCCAGTTCACTGAGCAGGGAGTAGGCCTTGTCTATTACATATTTGGCTTATGGAGCGGTCTCTGAGCTAATTTGAAACCCTTGTTTTATGCATCACCCCACCTCACCTTTCCCGTTAAGCAGCCATAGTGTGTCTTCTAAAGGTGTGACTCTGTTCTGTTTTGTAATTCAGTTCAAGTGTAGCGATTTTGACATTCCCTCTATAAGCGATATCTTAGGATAAGTGTCTTTTTCTGTGTGACTTATTTCACTTAGAATCATCGTACCTAAATCCACTCATCATGCTGCTAACTAGCCTTATGACATTGATTTCATGGCTGAGTGATATTCCATTGTGCCAAGTACCACCATTTCTTTATCCATTTTTCTCTTTCCTGGGATATTGAAGGTGTACCGAAGCGGAGGTTCTTGGAAACAGAGCAGCCGTAAACTTTAGGGTGCCTGTGTCTTGTTGATTTTTAGTTTTCCCCATTTATACACCCATGAATGGAAGTGCCCTATGCTCTCTACGCTGTGTTTATTACTTGTTTCAGGACACACCGTACTCTTCTCCAGAGTGTCTGTTGTCAATTTACATCCCGCCCATCTGCGTAGTAAGGCTGCCATGTCTCCAAGGCCTGTCCTGCTTTTCTGGTTTTTACACTTTGTTCAGCATGGCCCTTTTGACCGAGGGCAAGCGAGACTTCTTTGTAGCGTTGATTTGCACTTCCGGCTTGCTTGGTTGGCCAAAAAGGGCGTATGCGTTTTTTCCTGAATATATTCAGGAAAAAACGCATACGCCCTTTTTGGCCAAGGGCATCATTGTCAACGTTTTGCCGCTTTTCATGTGCTTTAAAGGCGAGTCGAATCTACCTCCTGAAATCTGTTTCCTGCAAATCTGCCTTGCTTTCAAATCCTCTTCGTTGCCTTCCCTCAATATATTTGTGGACGAGAGTTCTCATTTATAACTCTGCACGTTTGTGAATTGCAGTGCCCCTAAGCTCCATTTGTCTCCTCGCTTTTTTGGGAGCTGGCCGCAAAAGCGCAGGATTGCTTCAGGCCCTATTTTGGTTCTGGGGGGCAGGCTGAGCCTGTGGTTCATTCTTCTTCCTGATGGGAAAATGGAGTGACCTATGCCTGTCCCAACACCTAGGGCTAGTCTCTCGTTGGTTCCCCGTCTTCCCGTTCATCCTCAGGACAAATTGCAACCTGGACGAAACAGGAGGTTAAAGGTGCTGATTCTCCAAGTAGGGAGATGGTTAGTCAAGCGGCTGGAATGGCGAACCCGAGCACAAGGAGAGGAGAAATGAGGTGCGTTTTAGAAACCATTCCCGATATCATGGCATACCATCTTCTGGGTTTCCCATGCATGTTTTGATGTAGGAAGATTCCCTTGTACCTGGAGATTTGAGACCCATGGGGTGGGTACCCCGCGGTATTACTTTAAAGTATCTGCATTTGCTCACCCAACCTCACCAATCCTCTCAGCCCCAAGAGTGTCCAGCCTTATGTCTCATCCAGCTGTGGGTCTAGATATGGTCAATCCAGGTTGCATCAGAGACCCTGAACGGATTTTGTAAGAATTTCTCTCTCTTTCACTGTCTTTGCTTTGTGGGTTTTTTAAAGTAATGTATGTTTATAATGGGGTTTGGCTGCTTTTCCCTGCTGTGTTTATGCCGCTTTACACCCTCTTGATTCACTTGCAGAGAGATATCAATACATATGTTTTCAGATTCATACTAGTCAGATATATTCTTGTGCGGTGACCAGGGGGTGTTGAGTCCAGTTCACTGAGCAGGGAGTAGGCCTTGTCTATTACATATTTGGCTTATGGAGCGGTGTCTGAGCTAATTTCAAACCCTTGTTTTATGCATCACCCCACCTCACCATTCCGGTTAAGCAGGCATAGTGTGTCTTCTAAAGGTGTGCCTCTGTTCTGTTTTGTAATTCAGTTCAAGTGTAGCGATTTTGACATTCCCTCTATAAGCGATATCTTAGGATAAGTGCCTTTTTCTGTGTGACTTATTTCACTTAGAATCATCGTACCTAAATACACTCATCATGCTGCTAACTAGCCTTATGACATTGATTTCATGGCTGAGTGATACTGCATTGTGCCAAGTACCACCAGTTCTTTATCCATTTTTCTATTTCCTGGGATATTGAAGGTGTACCGAAGCGGAGGTTCTTGGAAACAGAGCAGCCGTAAAGTTTGGGGTGCCTGTGTCTTGTTGATTTTTAGTTTTCCCAAGTTATACGCCCATGAGTGGAAGTGCCCTATGCTCTCAACGCTGTGTTTATTACTTGTTTCAGGACACACCGTACTCATCTCCAGAGTGCCTGTTGGCAATTTACATCCCGCCCATTAGCGTAGCAAGGCTCCCATGTCTCCATGGCCTGTCCTGCTTTTCTGGTTTTTACACTTTGTTCAGCATGGCCCTTTTGACCGAGGGCAAGCGAGACTTCTTTGTAGCGCTGATTTGCCCTTCCGGCTTGCTTGGTTGGCCAAAAAGGGCGTATGCGTTTTTTCCTGAATATATTCAGGAAAAAACGCATACGCCCTTTTTGGCCAAGGGCATCATTGTCAACGTTTTGCCGCTTTTCATGTGCTTTAAAGGCGAGTCGAATCTACCTCCTGAAATCTGTTTCCTGCAAATCTGCCTTGCTTTCAAATCCTCTTCGTTGCCTTCCTTCAATATATTTGTGGACGAGAGTTCACATTTATAACTCTGCACGTTTGTGAATTGCAGTGCCCCTGAGCTCCATTTGTCTCCTCGCTTTTTTGGGAGCTGGCCGCAAAAGCGCAGGATTGCTTCAGGCCCTATTTTGGTTCTGGAGGGCAGGCTGAGCCTGTGGTTCATTCTTCTTCCTGATGGGAAAATGGAGTAACCTATGCCTGTCCCAACACCTAGGGCTCGTCTCTCGTTGGTTCCCCGTCTTCACGTTCATCCTCAGGACAAATTGCAACCTGTACAATCAGGAGGTTAAAGGTGCTGATTCTCCAAGTAGGGAGATGGTTAGTCAAGCAGCTGGAATGGTGAACCCGTGCACAAGGAGAGGCGAAATGAGGTGCATTTTAGAAACCTTTCCCGATCTCATGGCATACCATCTTCTGGGTTTCCCATGCATGTTTTGATGTAGGAAGATGCCCTTGTAACTGGAGATTTGATACCCATGGGGTGTGTTCCCCCCAGTGTTACTTTAAAGTATCTGCGTTTGCTCACCCAACCTCACCAATCCTCTCAGCCCCAAGAGTGTCCAGCCTTATGTCTCATCCAGCTGTGGGTCTAGATATGGTCAATCCAGGTTGCATCATAGAACCTGAACGGATTTTGTAAGGATTTCTCTCTCTTTCACTGTCTTTGTTTTGTGGGTTTTTTAAAGTAATTTATGTTTAGAATCGGGCTTGGCTGCTTTTCCCTGCTGTGTTGATGCCGCTTTACACCCTCTTGATTCACTTGCAGAGAGATATCGATACATAGGTTTTCAGATTCTTACTAGTCAGATATATTCTTGTGTGGTGACTAGGGTGTGTTGAGTCCAGTTCACTGAGCAGGGAGTAGGCCTTGTCTATTACATATTTGGCTTATGGAGCGGTCTCTGAGCTAATTTGAAACCCTTGTTTTATGCATCACCCCACCTCACCTTTCCCGTTAAGCAGCCATAGTGTGTCTTCTAAAGGTGTGACTCTGTTCTGTTTTGTAATTCAGTTCAAGTGTAGCGATTTTGACATTCCCTCTATAAGCGATATCTTAGGATAAGTGTCTTTTTCTGTGTGACTTATTTCACTTAGAATCATCGTACCTAAATCCACTCATCATGCTGCTAACTAGCCTTATGACATTGATTTCATGGCTGAGTGATATTCCATTGTGCCAAGTACCACCATTTCTTTATCCATTTTTCTCTTTCCTGGGATATTGAAGGTGTACCGAAGCGGAGGTTCTTGGAAACAGAGCAGCCGTAAACTTTAGGGTGCCTGTGTCTTGTTGATTTTTAGTTTTCCTCATTTATACACCCATGAGTGGAAGTGCCCTATGCTCTCTACGCTGTGTTTATTACTTGTTTGAGGACACACCGTACTCTTCTCCAGAGTGCCTGTTGGCAATTTACATCCCGCCCATCAGCGTAGTAAGGCTGCCATGTCTCCATGGCCTGTCCTGCTTTTCTGGTTTTTACACTTTGTTCAGCATGGCCCTTTTGACCGAGGGCAAGCGAGACTTCTTTGTAGCGTTGATTTGCACTTCCGGCTTGCTTGGTTGGCCAAAAAGGGCGTATGCGTTTTTTCCTGAATATATTCAGGAAAAAACGCATACGCCCTTTTTGGCCAAGGGCATCATTGTCAACGTTTTGCCGCTTTTCATGTGCTTTAAAGGCGAGTCGAATCTACCTCCTGAAATCTGTTTCCTGCAAATCTGCCTTGCTTTCAAATCCTCTTCGTTGCCTTCCCTCAATATATTTGTGGACGAGAGTTCTCATTTATAACTCTGCACGTTTGTGAATTGCAGTGCCCCTGAGCTCCATTTGTCTCCTCGCTTTTTTGGGAGCTGGCCGCAAAAGCGCAGGATTGCTTCAGGCCCTATTTTGGTTCTGGGGGGCAGGCTGAGCCTGTGGTTCATTCTTCTTCCTGATGGGAAAATGGAGTGACCTATGCCTGTCCCAACACCTAGGGCTAGTCTCTCGTTGGTTCCCCGTCTTCCCGTTCATCCTCAGGACAAATTGCAACCTGGACGAAACAGGAGGTTAAAGGTGCTGATTCTCCAAGTAGGGAGATGGTTAGTCAAGCGGCTGGAATGGCGAACCCGAGCACAAGGAGAGGAGAAATGAGGTGCGTTTTAGAAACCATTCCCGATATCATGGCATACCATCTTCTGGGTTTCCCATGCATGTTTTGATGTAGGAAGATTCCCTTGTACCTGGAGATTTGAGACCCATGGGGTGGGTACCCCGCGGTATTACTTTAAAGTATCTGCATTTGCTCACCCAACCTCACCAATCCTCTCAGCCCCAAGAGTGTCCAGCCTTATGTCTCATCCAGCTGTGGGTCTAGATATGGTCAATCCAGGTTGCATCAGAGACCCTGAACGGATTTTGTAAGAATTTCTCTCTCTTTCACTGTCTTTGCTTTGTGGGTTTTTTAAAGTAATGTATGTTTATAATGGGGTTTGGCTGCTTTTCCCTGCTGTGTTTATGCCGCTTTACACCCTCTTGATTCACTTGCAGAGAGATATCAATACATAGGTTTTCAGATTCATACTAGTCAGATATATTCTTGTGCGGTGACCAGGGGGTGTTGAGTCCAGTTCACTGAGCAGGGAGTAGGCCTTGTCTATTACATATTTGGCTTATGGAGCGGTGTCTGAGCTAATTTCAAACCCTTGTTTTATGCATCACCCCACCTCACCTTTCCGGTTAAGCAGGCATAGTGTGTCTTCTAAAGGTGTGCCTCTGTTCTGTTTTGTAATTCAGTTCAAGTGTAGCGATTTTGACATTCCCTCTATAAGCGATATCTTAGGATAAGTGCCTTTTTCTGTGTGACTTATTTCACTTAGAATCATCGTACCTAAATTCACTCATCATGCTGCTAACTAGCCTTATGACATTGATTTCATGGCTGAGTGATACTGCATTGTGCCAAGTACCACCAGTTCTTTATCCATTTTTCTATTTCCTGGGATATTGAAGGTGTACCGAAGCGGAGGTTCTTGGAAACAGAGCAGCCGTAAAGTTTGGGGTGCCTGTGTCTTGTTGATTTTTAGTTTTCCCAATTTATACGCCCATGAGTGGAAGTGCCCTATGCTCTCAACGCTGTGTTTATTACTTGTTTCAGGACACACCGTACTCATCTCCAGAGTGCCTGTTGGCAATTTACATCCCGCCCATCAGCGTAGCAAGGCTCCCATGTCTCCATGGCCTGTCCTGCTTTTCTGGTTTTTACACTTTGTTCAGCATGGCCCTTTTGACCGAGGGCAAGCGAGACTTCTTTGTAGCGCTGATTTGCCCTTCCGGCTTGCTTGGTTGGCCAAAAAGGGCGTATGCGTTTTTTCCTGAATATATTCAGGAAAAAACGCATACGCCCTTTTTGGCCAAGGGCATCATTGTCAACGTTTTGCCGCTTTTCATGTGCTTTAAAGGCGAGTCGAATCTACCTCCTGAAATCTGTTTCCTGCAAATCTGCCTTGCTTTCAAATCCTCTTCGTTGCCTTCCTTCAATATATTTGTGGACGAGAGTTCTCATTTATAACTCTGCACGTTTGTGAATTGCAGTGCCCCTGAGCTCCATTTGTCTCCTCGCTTTTTTGGGAGCTGGCCGCAAAAGCGCAGGATTGCTTCAGGCCCTATTTTGGTTCTGGGGGGCAGGCTGAGCCTGTGGTTCATTCTTCTTCCTGATGGGAAAATGGAGTGACCTATGCCTGTCCCAACACCTAGGGCTCGTCTCTCTTTGGTTCCCCGTCTTCACGTTCATCCTCAGGACAAATTGCAACCTGTACAATCAGGAGGTTAAAGGTGCTGATTCTCCAAGTAGGGAGATGGTTAGTCAAGCAGCTGGAATGGTGAACCCGTGCACAAGGAGAGGAGAAATGAGGTGCATTTTAGAAACCTTTCCCAATCTCATGGCATACCATCTTCTGGGTTTCCATGCATGTTTTGATATAGGAAGATGCCCTTGTAACTGGAGATTTGATACCCATGGGGTGTGTTCCCCGCAGTGTTACTTTAAAGTATCTGCGTTTGCTCACCCAACCTCACCAATCCTCTCAGCCCCAAGAGTGTCCAGCCTTATGTCTCATCCAGCTGTGGGTCTAGATATGGTCAATCCAGGTTGCATCATAGAACCTGAACGGATTTTGTAAGAATTTCTCTCTCTTTCACTGTCTTTGTTTTGTGGGTTTTTTAACGTAATTTATGTTTAGAATCGGGCTTGGCTGCTTTTCCCTGCTGTGTTGATGCCGCTTTACACCCTCTTGATTCACTTGCAGAGAGATATCGATACATAGGTTTTCAGATTCTTACTAGTCAGATATATTCTTGTGTGGTGACTAGGGTGTGTTGCGTCCAGTTCACTGAGCAGGGAGTAGGCCTTGTCTATTACATATTTGGCTTATGGAGCGGTCTCTGAGCTAATTTCAAACCCTTGTTTTATGCATCACCCCACCTCACCTTTCCCGTTAAGCAGCCATAGTGTGTCTTCTAAAGGTGTGACTCTGTTCTGTTTTGTAATTCAGTTCAAGTGTAGCGATTTTGACATTCCCTCTATAAGCGATATCTTAGGATAAGTGTCTTTTTCTGTGTGACTTATTTCACTTAGAATCATCGTACCTAAATCCACTCATCATGCTGCTAACTAGCCTTATGACATTGATTTCATGGCTGAGTGATATTCCATTGTGCCAAGTACCACCATTTCTTTATCCATTTTTCTCTTTCCTGGGATATTGAAGGTGTACCGAAGCGGAGGTTCTTGGAAACAGAGCAGCCGTAAACTTTAGGGTGCCTGTGTCTTGTTGATTTTTAGTTTTCCTCATTTATACACCCATGAGTGGAAGTGCCCTATGCTCTCTACGCTGTGTTTATTACTTGTTTGAGGACACACCGTACTCTTCTCCAGAGTGCCTGTTGGCAATTTACATCCCGCCCATCAGCGTAGTAAGGCTGCCATGTCTCCATGGCCTGTCCTGCTTTTCTGGTTTTTACACTTTGTTCAGCATGGCCCTTTTGACCGAGGGCAAGCGAGACTTCTTTGTAGCGTTGATTTGCACTTCCGGCTTGCTTGGTGGGCCAAAAAGGGCGTATGCGTTTTTTCCTGAATATATTCAGGAAAAAACGCATACGCCCTTTTTGGCCAAGGGCATCATTGTCAACTTTTTGCCGCTTTTCATGTGCTTTAAAGGCGAGTCGAATCTACCTCCTGAAATCTGTTTCCTGCAAATCTGCCTTGCTTTCAAATCCTCTTCGTTGCCTTCCCTCAATATATTTGTGGACGAGAGTTCTCATTTATAACTCTGCACGTTTGTGAATTGCAGTGCCCCTGAGCTCCATTTGTCTCCTCGCTTTTTTGGGAGCTGGCCGCAAAAGCGCAGGATTGCTTCAGGCCCTATTTTGGTTCTGGGGGGCAGGCTGAGCCTGTGGTTCATTCTTCTTCCTGATGGGAAAATGGAGTGACCTGTGCCTGTCCCAACACCTAGGGCTAGTCTCTCGTTGGTTCCCCGTCTTCACGTTCATCCTCAGGACACATTGCAACCTGGACGAAACAGGAGGTTAAAGGTGCTGATTCTCCAAGTAGGGAGATGGTTAGTCAAGCGGCTGGAATGGCGAACCCGAGCACAAGGAGAGGAGAAATGAGGTGCGTTTTAGAAACCATTCCCGATATCATGGCATACCATCTTCTGGGTTTCCCATGCATGTTTTGATGTAGGAAGATTCCCTTGTACCTGGAGATTTGAGACCCATGGGGTGGGTACCCCGCGGTATTACTTTAAAGTATCTGCATTTGCTCACCCAACCTCACCAATCCTCTCAGCCCCAAGAGTGTCCAGCCTTATGTCTCATCCAGCTGTGGGTCTAGATATGGTCAATCCAGGTTGCATCAGAGACCCTGAACGGATTTTGTAAGAATTTCTCTCTCTTTCACTGTCTTTGCTTTGTGGGTTTTTTAAAGTAATGTATGTTTAGAATGGGGTTTGGCTGCTTTTCCCTGCTGTGTTTATGCCGCTTTACACCCTCTTGATTCACTTGCAGAGAGATATAATTACATAGGTTTTCAGATTCATACTAGTCAGATATATTCTTGTGCGGTGACTAGGGGGTGTTGAGTCCAGTTCACTGAGCAGGGAGTAGGCCTTGTCTATTACATATTTGGCTTATGGAGCGGTGTCTGAGCTAATTTCAAACCCTTGTTTTATGCATCACCCCACCTCACTTTTCCGGTTAAGCAGCCATAGTGTGTCTTCTAAAGGTGTGCCTCCGTTCTGTTTTGTAATTCAGTTCAAGTGTAGCGATTTTGACATTCCCTCTATAAGCGATATCTTAGGATAAGTGCCTTTTTCTGTGTGACTTATTTCACTTAGAATCATCGGACCTAAATCCACTCATCATGCTGCTAACTAGCCTTATGACATTGATTTCATGGCTGAGTGATATTGCATTGTGCCAAGTACCACCATTTCTTTATCCATTTTTCTATTTCCTGGGATATTGAAGGTGTACCGAAGCGGAGGTTCTTGTAAACAGAGCAGCCGTAAAGTTTGGGGTGCCTGTGTCTTGTTGATTTTTAGTTTTCCCGATTTATACGCCCATGAGTGGAAGTGCCCTATGCTCTCAACGCTGTGTTTATTACTTGTTTCAGGACACACCGTACTCATCTCCAGAGTGCCTGTTGGCAATTTACATCCCGCCCATCAGCGTAGCAAGGCTCCCATGTCTCCATGGCCTGTCCTGCTTTTCTGGTTTTTACACTTTGTTCAGCATGGCCCTTTTGACCGAGGGCAAGCGAGACTTCTTTGTAGCGCTGATTTGCCCTTCCGGCTTGCTTGGTTGGCCAAAAAGGGCGTATGCGTTTTTTCCTGAATATATTCAGGAAAAAACGCATACGCCCTTTTTGGCCAAGGGAATCATTGTCAACGTTTTGCCGCTTTTCATGTGCTTTAAAGGCGAGTCGAATCTACCTCCTGAAATCTGTTTCCTGCAAATCTGCCTTGCTTTCAAATCCTCTTCGTTGCCTTCCTTCAATATATTTGTGGACGAGAGTTCTCATTTATAACTCTGCACGTTTGTGAATTGCAGTGCCCCTGAGCTCCATTTGTCTCCTCGCTTTTTTGGGAGCTGGCCGCAAAAGCGCAGGATTGCTTCAGGCCCTATTTTGGTTCTGGGGGGCAGGCTGAGCCTGTGGTTCATTCTTCTTCCTGATGGGAAAATGGAGTGACCTGTGCCTGTCCCAACACCTAGGGCTAGTCTCTCGTTGGTTCCCCGTCTTCACGTTCATCCTCAGGACAAATTGCAACCTGTACAATCAGGAGGTTAAAGGTGCTGATTCTCCAAGTAGGGAGATGGTTAGTCAAGCGGCTGGAATGGTGAACCCGAGCACAAGGAGAGGAGAAATGAGGTGCGTTTTAGAAACCTTTCCCGATCTCATGGCATACCATCTTCTGGGTTTCCCATGCATGTTTTGATGTAGGAAGATGCCCTTGTACCTGGAGATTTGATACCCATGGGGTGTGTTCCCCGCAGTGTTACTTTAAAGTATCTGCGTTTGCTCACCCAACCTCACCAATCCTCTCAGCCCCAAGAGTGTCCAGCCTTATGTCTCATCCAGCTGTGGGTCTAGATATGGTCAATCCAGGTTGCATCATAGACCCTGAACGGATTTTGTAAGAATTTCTCTCTCTTTCACTGTCTTTGTTTTGTGGGTTTTTTAAAGTAATGTATGTTTAGAATCGGGCTTGGCTGCTTTTCCCTGCTGTGTTGATGCCGCTTTACACCCTCTTGATTCACTTGCAGAGAGATATCGATACATAGGTTTTCAGATTCTTACTAGTCAGATATATTCTTGTGTGGTGACTAGGGTGTGTTGAGTCCAGTTCACTGAGCAGGGAGTAGGCCTTGTCTATTACATATTTGGCTTATGGAGCGGTCTCTGAGCTAATTTCAAACCCTTGTTTTATGCATCACCCCACCTCACCTTTCCCGTTAAGCAGCCATAGTGTGTCTTCTAAAGGTGTGACTCTGTTCTGTTTTGTAATTCAGTTCAAGTGTAGCGATTTTGACATTCCCTCTATAAGCGATATCTTAGGATAAGTGTCTTTTTCTGTGTGACTTATTTCACTTAGAATCATCGTACCTAAATCCACTCATCATGCTGCTAACTAGCCTTATGACATTGATTTCATGGCTGAGTGATATTCCATTGTGCCAAGTACCACCATTTCTTTATCCATTTTTCTCTTTCCTGGGATATTGAAGGTGTACCGAAGCGGAGGTTCTTGGAAACAGAGCAGCCGTAAACTTTAGGGTGCCTGTGTCTTGTTGATTTTTAGTTTTCCCCATTTATACACCCATGAGTGGAAGTGCCCTATGCTCTCTACGCTGTGTTTATTACTTGTTTCAGGACACACCGTACTCTTCTCCAGAGTGCCTGTTGTCAATTTACATCCCGCCCATCAGCGTAGTAAGGCTGCCATGTCTCCAAGGCCTGTCCTGCTTTTCTGGTTTTTACACTTTGTTCAGCATGGCCCTTTTGACCGAGGGCAAGCGAGACTTCTTTGTAGCGTTGATTTGCACTTCCGGCTTGCTTGGTTGGCCAAAAAGGGCGTATGCGTTTTTTCCTGAATATATTCAGGAAAAAACGCATACGCCCTTTTTGGCCAAGGGCATCATTGTCAACCTTTTGCCGCTTTTCATGTGCTTTAAAGGCGAGTCGAATCTACCTTCTGAAATCTGTTTCCTGCAAATCTGCCTTGCTTTCAAATCCTCTTCGTTGCCTTCCCTCAATATATTTGTGGACGAGAGTTCTCATTTATAACTCTGCACGTTTGTGAATTGCAGTGCCCCTAAGCTCCATTTGTCTCCTCGCTTTTTTGGGAGCTGGCCGCAAAAGCGCAGGATTGCTTCAGGCCCTATTTTGGTTCTGGGGGGCAGGCTGAGCCTGTGGTTCATTCTTCTTCCTGATGGGAAAATGGAGTGACCTATGCCTGTCCCAACACCTAGGGCTAGTCTCTCGTTGGTTCCCCGTCTTCCCGTTCATCCTCAGGACAAATTGCAACCTGGAAGAAACAGGAGGTTAAAGGTGCTGATTCTCCAAGTAGGGAGATGGTTAGTGAAGCGGCTGGAATGGCGAACCCGAGCACAAGGAGAGGAGAAATGAGGTGCGTTTTAGAAACCATTCCCGATATCATGGCATACCATCTTCTGGGTTTCCCATGCATGTTTTGATGTAGGAAGATTCCCTTGTACCTGGAGATTTGAGACCCATGGGGTGGGTACCCCGCGGTATTACTTTAAAGTATCTGCATTTGCTCACCCAACCTCACCAATCCTCTCAGCCCCAAGAGTGTCCAGCCTTATGTCTCATCCAGCTGTGGGTCTAGATATGGTCAATCCAGGTTGCATCAGAGACCCTGAACGGATTTTGTAAGAATTTCTCTCTCTTTCACTGTCTTTGCTTTGTGGGTTTTTTAAAGTAATGTATGTTTATAATGGGGTTTGGCTGCTTTTCCCTGCTGTGTTTATGCCGCTTTACACCCTCTTGATTCACTTGCAGAGAGATATCAATACATAGGTTTTCAGATTCATACTAGTCAGATATATTCTTGTGCGGTGACCAGGGGGTGTTGAGTCCAGTTCACTGAGCAGGGAGTAGGCCTTGTCTATTACATATTTGGCTTATGGAGCGGTGTCTGAGCTAATTTCAAACCCTTGTTTTATGCATCACCCCACCTCACCTTTCCGGTTAAGCAGGCATAGTGTGTCTTCTAAAGGTGTGCCTCTGTTCTGTTTTGTAATTCAGTTCAAGTGTAGCGATTTTGACATTCCCTCTATAAGCGATATCTTAGGACAAGTGCCTTTTTCTGTGTGACTTATTTCACTTAGAATCATCGTACCTAAATACACTCATCATGCTGCTAACTAGCCTTATGACATTGATTTCATGGCTGAGTGATACTGCATTGTGCCAAGTACCAGCAGTTCTTTATCCATTTTTCTATTTCCTGGGATATTGAAGGTGTACCGAAGCGGAGGTTCTTGGAAACAGAGCAGCCGTAAAGTTTGGGGTGCCTGTGTCTTGTTGATTTTTAGTTTTCCCAATTTATACGCCCATGAGTGGAAGTGCCCTATGCTCTCAACGCTGTGTTTATTACTTGTTTCAGGACACACCGTACTCATCTCCAGAGTGCCTGTTGGCAATTTACATCCCGCCCATCAGCGTAGCAAGGCTCCCATGTCTCCATGGCCTGTCCTGCTTTTCTGGTTTTTACACTTTGTTCAGCATGGCCCTTTTGACCGAGGGCAAGCGAGACTTCTTTGTAGCGCTGATTTGCCCTTCCGGCTTGCTTGGTTGGCCAAAAAGGGCGTATGCGTTTTTTCCTGAATATATTCAGGAAAAAACGCATACGCCCTTTTTGGCCAAGGGCATCATTGTCAACGTTTTGCTGCTTTTCATGTGCTTTAAAGGCGAGTCGAATCTACCTCCTGAAATCTGTTTCCTGCAAATCTGCCTTGCTTTCAAATCCTCTTCGTTGCCTTCCTTCAATATATTTGTGGACGAGAGTTCTCATTTATAACTCTGCACGTTTGTGAATTGCAGTGCCCCTGAGCTCCATTTGTCTCCTCGCTTTTTTGGGAGCTGGCCGCAAAAGCGCAGGATTGCTTCAGGCCCTATTTTGGTTCTGGGGGGCAGGCTGAGCCTGTGGTTCATTCTTCTTCCTGATGGGAAAATGGAGTGACCTATGCCTGTCCCAACACCTAGGGCTCGTCTCTCGTTGGTTCCCCGTCTTCACGTTCATCCTCAGGACAAATTGCAACCTGTACAATCAGGAGGTTAAAGGTGCTGATTCTCCAAGTAGGGAGATGGTTAGTCAAGCAGCTGGAATGGTGAACCCGTGCACAAGGAGAGGCGAAATGAGGTGCATTTTAGAAACCTTTCCCGATCTCATGGCATACCATCTTCTGGGTTTCCCATGCATGTTTTGATGTAGGAAGATGCCCTTGTAACTGGAGATTTGATACCCATGGGGTGTGTTCCCCGCAGTGTTACTTTAAAGTATCTGCGTTTGCTCACCCAACCTCACCAATCCTCTCAGCCCCAAGAGTGTCCAGCCTTATGTCTCATCCAGCTGTGGGTCTAGATATGGTCAATCCAGGTTGCATCATAGAACCTGAACGGATTTTGTAAGAATTTCTCTCTCTTTCACTGTCTTTGTTTTGTGGGTTTTTTAACGTAATTTATGTTTAGAATCGGGCTTGGCTGCTTTTCCCTGCTGTGTTGATGCCGCTTTACACCCTCTTGATTCACTTGCAGAGAGATATCGATACATAGGTTTTCAGATTCTTACTAGTCAGATATATTCTTGTGTGGTGACTAGGGTGTGTTGAGTCCAGTTCACTGAGCAGGGAGTAGGCCTTGTCTATTACATATTTGGCTTATGGAGCGGTCTCTGAGCTAATTTCAAACCCTTGTTTTATGCATCACCCCACCTCACCTTTCCCGTTAAGCAGCCATAGTGTGTCTTCTAAAGGTGTGACTCTGTTCTGTTTTGTAATTCAGTTCAAGTGTAGCGATTTTGACATTCCCTCTATAAGCGATATCTTAGGATAAGTGTCTTTTTCTGTGTGACTTATTTCACTTAGAATCATCGTACCTAAATCCACTCATCATGCTGCTAACTAGCCTTATGACATTGATTTCATGGCTGAGTGATATTCCATTGTGCCAAGTACCACCATTTCTTTATCCATTTTTCTCTTTCCTGGGATATTGAAGGTGTACCGAAGCGGAGGTTCTTGGAAACAGAGCAGCCGTAAACTTTAGGGTGCCTGTGTCTTGTTGATTTTTAGTTTTCCTCATTTATACACCCATGAGTGGAAGTGCCCTATGCTCTCTACGCTGTGTTTATTACTTGTTTGAGGACACACCGTACTCTTCTCCAGAGTGCCTGTTGGCAATTTACATCCCGCCCATCAGCGTAGTAAGGCTGCCATGTCTCCATGGCCTGTCCTGCTTTTCTGGTTTTTACACTTTGTTCAGCATGGCCCTTTTGACCGAGGGCAAGCGAGACTTCTTTGTAGCGTTGATTTGCACTTCCGGCTTGCTTGGTGGGCCAAAAAGGGCGTATGCGTTTTTTCCTGAATATATTCAGGAAAAAACGCATACGCCCTTTTTGGCCAAGGGCATCATTGTCAACTTTTTGCCGCTTTTCATGTGCTTTAAAGGCGAGTCGAATCTACCTCCTGAAATCTGTTTCCTGCAAATCTGCCTTGCTTTCAAATCCTCTTCGTTGCCTTCCCTCAATATATTTGTGGACGAGAGTTCTCATTTATAACTCTGCACGTTTGTGAATTGCAGTGCCCCTGAGCTCCATTTGTCTCCTCGCTTTTTTGGGAGCTGGCCGCAAAAGCGCAGGAATGCTTCAGGCCCTATTTTGGTTCTGGGGGGCAGGCTGAGCCTGTGGTTCATTCTTCTTCCTGATGGGAAAATGGAGTGACCTGTGCCTGTCCCAACACCTAGGGCTAGTCTCTCGTTGGTTCCCCGTCTTCCCGTTCATCCTCAGGACACATTGCAACCTGGACGAAATAGGAGGTTAAAGGTGCTGATTCTCCAAGTAGGGAGATGGTTAGTCAAGCGGCTGGAATGGCGAACCCGAGCACAAGGAGAGGAGAAATGAGGTGCGTTTTAGAAACCTTTCCCGATCTCATGGCATACCATCTTCTGGGTTTCCCATGCATGTTTTGATGTAGGAAGATTCCCTTGTACCTGGAGATTTGAGACCCATGGGGTGGGTACCCCGCGGTATTACTTTAAAGTATCTGCATTTGCTCACCCAACCTCACCAATCCTCTCAGCCCCAAGAGTGTCCAGCCTTATGTCTCATCCAGCTGTGGGTCTAGATATGGTCAATCCAGGTTGCATCAGAGACCGTGAACGGATTTTGTAAGAATTTCTCTCTCTTTCACTGTCTTTGCTTTGTGGGTTTTTTAAAGTAATGTATGTTTAGAATGGGGTTTGGCTGCTTTTCCCTGCTGTGTTTATGCCGCTTTACACCCTCTTGATTCACTTGCAGAGAGATATAATTACATAGGTTTTCAGATTCATACTAGTCAGATATATTCTTGTGCGGTGACTAGGGGGTGTTGAGTCCAGTTCACTGAGCAGGGAGTAGGCCTTGTCTATTACATATTTGGCTTATGGAGCGGTGTCTGAGCTAATTTCAAACCCTTGTTTTATGCATCACCCCACCTCACTTTTCCGGTTAAGCAGCCATAGTGTGTCTTCTAAAGGTGTGCCTCCGTTCTGTTTTGTAATTCAGTTCAAGTGTAGCGATTTTGACATTCCCTCTATAAGCGATATCTTAGGATAAGTGCCTTTTTCTGTGTGACTTATTTCACTTAGAATCATCGGACCTAAATCCACTCATCATGCTGCTAACTAGCCTTATGACATTGATTTCATGGCTGAGTGATATTGCATTGTGCCAAGTACCACCATTTCTTTATCCATTTTTCTATTTCCTGGGATATTGAAGGTGTACCGAAGCGGAGGTTCTTGTAAACAGAGCATCCGTAAAGTTTGGGGTGCCTGTGTCTTGTTGATTTTTAGTTTTCCCAATTTATACGCCCATGAGTGGAAGTGCCCTATGCTCTCAACGCTGTGTTTATCACTTGTTTCAGGACACACCGTTCTCATCTCCAGAGTGCCTGTTGGCAATTAACATCCCGCGCATCAGCGTAGCAAGGCTCCCATGTCTCCATGGCCTGTCCTGCTTTTCTGGTTTTTACACTTTGTTCAGCATGGCCCTTTTGACCGAGGGCAAGCGAGACTTCTTTGTAGCGCTGATTTGCCCTTCAGGCTTGCTTGGTTGGCCAAAAAGGGCGTATGCGTTTTTTCCTGAATATATTCAGGAAAAAACGCATACGCCCTTTTTGGCCAAGGGCATCATTGTCAACGTTTTGCCGCTTTTCATGTGCTTTAAAGGCGAGTCGAATCTACCTCCTGAAATCTGTTTCCTGCAAATCTGCCTTGCTTTCAAATCCTCTTCGTTGCCTTCCTTCAATATATTTGTGGACGAGAGTTCTCATTTATAACTCTGCACGTTTGTGAATTGCAGTGCCCCTGAGCTCCATTTGTCTCCTCGCTTTTTAAGGAGCTGGCCGCAAAAGCGCAGGATTGCTTCAGGCCCTATTTTGGTTCTGGGGGGCAGGCTGAGCCTGTGGTTCATTCTTCTTCCTGATGGGAAAATGGAGTGACCTATGCCTGTCCCAACACCTAGGGCTCGTCTCTCGTTGGTTTCCCGTCTTCACGTTCATCCTCAGGACAAATTGCAACCTGTACAATCAGGAGGTTAAAGGTGCTGATTCTCCAAGTAGGGAGATGGTTAGTCAAGCAGCTGGAATGGTGAACCCGAGCACAAGGAGAGGAGAAATGAGGTGCATTTTAGAAACCTTTCCCGATCTCATGGCATACCATCTTCTGGGTTTCCCATGCATGTTTTGATGTAGGAAGATGCCCTTTTACCTGGAGATTTGATACCCATGGGGTGTGTTTCCCGCAGTGTTACTTTAAAGTATCTGCGTTTGCTCACCCAACCTCACCAATCCTCTCAGCCCCAAGAGTGTCCAGCCTTATGTCTCATCCAGCTGTGGGTCTAGATATGGTCAATCCAGGTTGCATCAGAGACCCTGAACGGATTTTGTAAGAATTTCTCTCTCTTTCACTGTCTTTGTTTTGTGGGTTTTTTAAAGTAATTTATGTTTAGAATCGGGCTTGGCTGCTTTTCCCTGCTGTGTTGATGCCGCTTTACACCCTCTTGATTCACTTGCAGAGAGATATCGATACATAGGTTTTCAGATTCTTACTAGTCAGATATATTCTTGTGTGGTGACTAGGGTGTGTTGAGTCCAGTTCACTGAGCAGGGAGTAGGCCTTGTCTATTACATATTTGGCTTATGGAGTGGTGTCTGAGCTAATTTCAAACCCTTGTTTTATGCATCACCCCACCTCACCTTTCCGGTTAAGCAGCCATAGTGTGTCTTCTAAAGGTGTGCCTCTGTTCTGTTTTGTAATTCAGTTCAAGTGTAGCGATTTTGACATTCCCTCTATAAGCGATATCTTAGGATAAGTGTCTTTTTCTGTGTGACTTATTTCACTTAGAATCATCGTACCTAAATCCACTCATCATGCTGCTAACTAGCCTTATGACATTGATTTCATGGCTGAGTGATATTCCATTGTGCCAAGTACCACCATTTGTTTATCCATTTTTCTCTTTCCTGGGATATTGAAGGTGTACCGATGTGGAGGTTCTTGGAAACAGAGCAGCCATAAAGTTTGGGGTGCCTGTGTCTTGTTGATTTTTAGTTTTCCCAATTTATACGCCCATGAGTGGAAGTGCCCTATGCTCTCAACGCTGTGTTTATTACTTGTTTCAGGACACACCGTACTCATCTCCAGAGTGCCTGTTGGCAATTTACATCCCGCCCATCAGCGTAGCAAGGCTCCCATGTCTCCATGGCCTGTCCTGCTTTTCTGGTTTTTACACTTTGTTCGGCATGGCCCTTTTGACCGAGGGCAAGCGAGACTTCTTTGTAGCGCTGATTTGCCCTTCCGGCTTGCTTGGTTGGCCAAAAAGGGCGCATGCCTTTTTTCCTGAATATATTCAGGAAAAAACGCATACGCCCTTTTTGGCCAAGGGCATCATTGTCAACGTTTTGCCGCTTTTCATGTGCTTTAAAGGCGAGTCGAATCTACCTCCTGAAATCTGTTTCCTGCAAATCTGCCTTGCTTTCAAATCCTCTTCGTTGCCTTCCTTCAATATATTTGTGGACGAGAGTTCTCATTTATAACTCTGCACGTTTGTGAATTGCAGTGCCCCTGAGCTCCATTTGTCTCCTCGCTTTTTTGGGAGCTGGCCGCAAAAGCGCAGGATTGCTTCAGGCCCTATTTTGGTTCTGGGGGGCAGGCTGAGCCTGTGGTTCATTCTTCTTCCTGATGGGAAAATGGAGTGACCTATGCCTGTCCCAACACCTAGGGCTCGTCTCTCGTTGGTTCCCCGTCTTCACGTTCATCCTCAGGACAAATTGCAACCTGTACAATCAGGAGGTTAAAGGTGCTGATTCTCCAAGTAGGGAGATGGTTAGTCAAGCAGCTGGAATGGCGAACCCGTGCACAAGGAGAGGAGAAATGAGGTGCATTTTAGAAACCTTTCCCGATCTCATGGCATACCATCTTCTGGGTTTCCCATGCATGTTTTGATGTAGGAAGATGCCCTTGTACCTGGAGATTTGATACCCATGGGGTGTGTTCCCCGCAGTGTTACTTTAAAGTATCTGCGTTTGCTCACCCAACCTCACCAATCCTCTCAGCCCCAAGAGTGTCCAGCCTTATGTCTCATCCAGCTGTGGGTCTAGATATGGTCAATCCAGGTTGCATCATAGACCCTGAACGGATTTTGTAAGAATTTCTCTCTCTTTCACTGTCTTTGTTTTGTGGGTTTTTTATAGTAATTTATGTTTAGAATCGGGCTTGGCTGCTTTTCCCTGCTGAGTTGATTCCGCTTTACACACTCTTGATTCACTTGCAGAGAGATATCGATACATAGGTTTTCAGATTCTTACTAGTCAGATATATTCTTGTGTGGTGACTAGGGTGTGTTGAGTCCAGTTCACTGAGCAGGGAGTAGGCCTTGTCTATTACATATTTGGCTTATGGAGCGGTCTCTGAGCTAATTTGAAACCCTTGTTTTATGCATCACCCCACCTCACCTTTCCGGTTAAGCAGCCATAGTGTGTCTTCTAAAGGTGTGACTCTGTTCTGTTTTGTAATTCAGTTCAAGTGTAGCGATTTTGACATTCCCTCTATAAGCGATATCTTAGGATAAGTGTCTTTTTCTGTGTGACTTATTTCACTTAGAATCATCGTACCTAAATCCACTCATCATGCTGCTAACTAGCCTTATGACATTGATTTCATGGCTGAGTGATATTCCATTGTGCCAAGTACCACCATTTCTTTATCCATTTTTCTCTTTCCTGGGATATTGAAGGTGTACCGAAGCGGAGGTTCTTGGAAACAGAGCAGCCGTAAACTTTAGGGTGCCTGTGTCTTGTTGATTTTTAGATTTCCCAATTTATACACCCATGAGTGGAAGTGCCCTATGCTCTCTACGCTGTGTTTATTACTTGTTGCAGGACACACCGTACTCTTCTCCAGAGTGCCTGTTGGCAATTTACATCCCGCCCATCAGCGTAGTAAGGCTGCCATGTCTCCATGGCCTGTCCTGCTTTTCTGGTTTTTACACTTTGTTCAGCATGGCCCTTTTGACCGAGGGCAAGCGAGACTTCTTTGTAGCATTGATTTGCACTTCCGGCTTGCTTGGTGGGCCAAAAAGGGCGTATGCGTTTTTTCCTGAATATATTCAGGAAAAAACGCATACGCCCTTTTTGGCCAAGGGCATCATTGTCAACGTTTTGCCGCTTTTCATGTGCTTTAAAGGCGAGTCGAATCTACCTCCTGAAATCTGTTTCCTGCAAATCTGCCTTGCTTTCAAATCCTCTTCGTTGCCTTCCCTCAATATATTTGTGGACGAGAGTTCTCATTTATAACTCTGCACGTTTGTGAATTGCAGTGCCCCTGAGCTCCATTTGTCTCCTCGCTTTTTTGGGAGCTGGCCGCAAAAGCGCAGGATTGCTTCAGGCCCTATTTTGGTTCTGGGGGGCAGGCTGAGCCTGTGGTTCATTCTTCTTCCTGATGGGAAAATGGAGTGACCTATGCCTGTCCCAACACCTAGGGCTCGTCTCTCGTTGGTTCCCCGTCTTCACGTTCATCCTCACGACAAATTGCAACCTGGACGAAACAGGAGGTTAAAGGTGCTGATTCTCCAAGTAGGGAGATGGTTAGTCAAGCGGCTGGAATGGCGAACCCGAGCACAAGGAGAGGAGAAATGAGGTGCGTTTTAGAAACCTTTCCCGATCTCATGGCATACCATCTTCTGGGTTTCCCATGCATGTTTTGATGTAGGAAGATTCCCTTGTACCTGGAGATTTGAGACCCATGGGGTGGGTACCCCGCGGTATTACTTTAAAGTATCTGCATTTGCTCACCCAACCTCACCAATCCTCTCAGCCCCAAGAGTGTCCAGCCTTATGTCTCATCCAGCTGTGGGTCTAGATATGGTCAATCCAGGTTGCATCAGAGACCCTGAACGGATTTTGTAAGAATTTCTCTCTCTTTTACTGTCTTTGCTTTGTGGGTTTTTTAAAGTAATTTATGTTTAGAATCGGGCTTGGCTGCTTTTCCCTGCTGTGTTGATGCCGCTTTACACCCTCTTGATTCACTTGCAGAGAGATATCGATACATAGGTTTTCAGATTCTTACTAGTCAGATATATTCTTGTGTGGTGACTAGGGTGTGTTGAGTCCAGTTCACTGAGCAGGGAGTAGGCCTTGTCTATTACATATTTGGCTTATGGAGCGGTCTCTGAGCTAATTTGAAACCCTTGTTTTATGCATCACCCCACCTCACCTTTCCGGTTAAGCAGCCATAGTGTGTCTTCTAAAGGTGTGACTCTGTTCTGTTTTGTAATTCAGTTCAAGTGTAGCGATTTTGACATTCCCTCTATAAGCGATATCTTAGGATAAGTGTCTTTTTCTGTGTGACTTATTTCACTTAGAATCATCGTACCTAAATCCACTCATCATGCTGCTAACTAGCCTTATGACATTGATTTCATGGCTGAGTGATATTCCATTGTGCCAAGTACCACCATTTCTTTATCCATTTTTCTCTTTCCTGGGATATTGAAGGTGTACCGAAGCGGAGGTTCTTGGCAACAGAGCAGCCGTAAAGTTTGGGGTGCCTGTGTCTTGTTGATTTTTAGTTTTCCCAATTTATACACCCATGAGTGGAAGTGCCCTATGCTCTCTACGCTGTGTTTATTACTTGTTTCAGGACACACCGTACCCTTCTCCAGAGTGCCTGTTGGCAATTTACATCCCGCCCATCAGCGTAGTAAGGCTGCCATGTCTCCATGGCCTGTCCTGCTTTTTTGGTTTTTACACTTTGTTCAGCATGGCCCTTTTGACCGAGGGCAAGCGAGACTTGTTTGTAGCGCTGATTTGCACTTCCGGCTTGCTTGGTTGGCCAAAAAGGGCGTATGCGTTTTTTCCTGAATATATTCAGGAAAAAACGCATACGCCCTTTTTGGCCAAGGGCATCATTGTCAACGTTTTGCCGCTTTTCATGTGCTTTAAAGGCGAGTCGAATCTACCTCCTGAAATCTGTTTCCTGCAAATCTGCCTTGCTTTCAAATCCTCTTCGTCGCCTTCCCTCAATATATTTGTGGACGAGTGTTCTCATTTATAACTCTGCACGTTTGTGAATTGCAGTGCCCCTGAGCTCCATTTGTCTCCTCGCTTTTTTGGGAGCTGGCCGCAAAAGCGCAGGATTGCTTCAGGCCCTATTTTGGTTCTGGGGGGCAGGCTGAGCCTGTGGTTCATTCTTCTTCCTGATGGGAAAATGGAGTGACCTGTGCCTGTCCCAACACCTAGGGCTAGTCTCTCGTTGGTTCCCCGTCTTCCCGTTCATCCTCAGGACAAATTGCAACCTGGACGAAACAGGAGGTTAAAGGTGCTGATTCTCCAAGTAGGGAGATGGTTAGTCAAGCGGCTGGAATGGCGAACCCGAGCACAAGGAGAGGAGAAATGAGGTGCGTTTTAGAAACCTTTCCCGATCTCACGGCATACCATATTCTGGGTTTCCCATGCATGTTTTGATGTAGGAAGATGCCCTTGTACCTGGAGATTTGAGACCCATGGGGTGGGTACCCCGCGGTATTACTTTAAAGTATCTGCATTTGCTCACCCAACCTCACCAATCCTCTCAGCCCCAAGAGTGTCCAGCCTTATGTCTCATCCAGCTGTGGGTCTAGATATGGTCAATCCAGGTTGCATCAGAGACCCTGAACGGATTTTGTAAGAATTTCTCTCTCTTTCACTGTCTTTGCTTTGTGGGTTTTTTAAAGTAATGTATGTTTAGAATGGGGTTTGGCTGCTTTTCCCTGCTGTGTTTATGCCGCTTTACACCCTCTTGATTCACTTGCAGAGAGATATCAATACATAGGTTTTCAGATTCATACTAGTCAGATATATTCTTGTGTGGTGACTAGGGGGTGTTGTGTCCAGTTCACTGAGCAGGGAGTAGGCCTTGTCTATTACATATTTGGCTTATGGAGCGGTCTCTGAGCTAATTTGAAACCCTTGTTTTATGCATCACCCCACCTCACCTTTCCCGTTAAGCAGCCATAGTGTGTCTTCTAAAGGTGTGACTCTGTTCTGTTTTGTAATTCAGTTCAAGTGTAGCGATTTTGACATTCCCTCTATAAGCGATATCTTAGGATAAGTGTCTTTTTCTGTGTGACTTATTTCACTTAGAATCATCGTACCGAAATCCACTCATCATGCTGCTAACTAGCCTTATGACATTGATTTCATGGCTGAGTGATATTCCATTGTGCCAAGTACCACCATTTCTTTATCCATTTTTCTCTTTCCTGGGATATTGAAGGTGTACCGAAGCGGAGGTTCTTGGAAACAGAGCAGCCGTAAACTTTAGGGTGCCTGTGTCTTGTTGATTTTTAGTTTTCCCCATTTATACACCCATGAGTGGAAGTGCCCTATGCTCTCTACGCTGTGTTTATTACTTGTTTGAGGACACACCGTACTCTTCTCCAGAGTGCCTGTTGGCAATTTATATCCCGCCCATCAGCGTAGTAAGGCTGCCATGTCTCCATGGCCTGTCCTGCTTTTCTGGTTTTTACACTTTGTTCAGCATGGCCCTTTTGACCGAGGGCAAGCGAGACTTCTTTGTAGCGTTGATTTGCACTTCCGGCTTGCTTGGTTGGCCAAAAAGGGCGTATGCGTTTTTTCCTGAATATATTCAGGAAAAAACGCATACGCCCTTTTTGGCCAAGGGCATCATTGTCAACGTTTTGCCGCTTTTCATGTGCTTTAAAGGCGAGTCGAATCTACCTCCTGAAATCTGTTTCCTGCAAATCTGCCTTGCTTTCAAATCCTCTTCGTTGCCTTCCCTCAATATATTTGTGGACGAGAGTTCTCATTTATAACTCTGCACGTTTGTGAATTGCAGTGCCCCTGAGCTCCATTTGTCTCCTCGCTTTTTTGGGAGCTGGCCGCAAAAGCGCAGGATTGCTTCAGGCCCTATTTTGGTTCTGGGGGGCAGGCTGAGCCTGTGGTTCATTCTTCTTCCTGATGGGAAAATGGAGTGACCTGTGCCTGTCCCAACACCTAGGGCTAGTCTCTCGTTGGTTCCCCGTCTTCCCGTTCATCCTCAGGACAAATTGCAACCTGGACGAAACAGGAGGTTAAAGGTGCTGATTCTCCAAGTAGGGAGATGGTTAGTCAAGTGGCTGGAATGGCGAACCCGAGCACAAGGAGAGGAGAAATGAGGTGCGTTTTAGAAACCATTCCCGATATCATGGCATACCATCTTCTGGGTTTCCCATGCATGTTTTGATGTAGGAAGATTCCCTTGTACCTGGAGATTTGAGACCCATGGGGTGGGTACCCCGCGGTATTACTTTAAAGTATCTGCATTTGCTCACCCAACCTCACCAATCCTCTCAGCCCCAAGAGTGTCCAGCCTTATGTCTCATCCAGCTGTGGGTCTAGATATGGTCAATCCAGGTTGCATCAGAGACCCTGAACGGATTTTGTAAGAATTTCTCTCTCTTTCACTGTCTTTGCTTTGTGGGTTTTTTAAAGTAATGTATGTTTAGAATGGGGTTTGGCTGCTTTTCCCTGCTCTGTTTATGCCGCTTTACACCCTCTTGATTCACTTGCAGAGAGATATCAATACATAGGTTTTCAGATTCATACTAGTCAGATATATTCTTGTGCGGTGACTAGGGGGTGTTGAGTCCAGTTCACTGAGCAGGGAGTAGGCCTTGTCTATTACATATTTGGCTTATGGAGCGGTGTCTGAGCTAATTTCAAACCCTTGTTTTATGCATCACCCCACCTCACCTTTCCGGTTAAGCAGCCATAGTGTGTCTTCTAAAGGTGTGCCTCTGTTCTGTTTTGTAATTCAGTTCAAGTGTAGCGATTTTGACATTCCCTCTATAAGCGATATCTTAGGATAAGTGCCTTTTTCTGTGTGACTTATTTCACTTAGAATCATCGTACCTAAATCCACTCATCATGCTGCTAACTAGCCTTATGACATTGATTTCATGGCTGAGTGATATTCCATTGTGCCAAGTACCACCATTTCTTTATCCATTTTTCTCTTTCCTGGGATATTGAAGGTGTACCGAAGCGGAGTTTCTTGTAAACAGAGCAGCCGTAAACTTTAGGGTGCCTGTGTCTTGTTGATTTTTAGTTTTCCCCATTTATACACCCATGAGTGGAAGTGCCCTATGCTCTCTACGCTGTGTTTATTACTTGTTTCAGGACACACCGTACTCTTCTCCAGAGTGCCTGTTGGCAATTTACATCCCGCCCATCAGCGTAGTAAGGCTGCCATGTCTCCATGGCCTGTCCTGCTTTTCTGGTTTTTACACTTTGTTCAGCATGGCCCTTTTGACCGAGGGCAAGCGAGACGTCTTTGTAGCGCTGATTTGCCCTCCCGGCTTGCTTGGTTGGCCAAAAAGGGCGTATGCGTTTTTTCCTGAATATATTCAGGAAAAAACGCATACGCCCTTTTTGGCCAAGGGCATCATTGTCAACGTTTTGCCGCTTTTCATGTGCTTTAAAGGCGAGTCGAATCTACCTCCTGAAATCTGTTTCCTGCAAATCTGCCTTGCTTTCAAATCCTCTTCGTTGCCTTCCCTCAATATATTTGTGGACGAGAGTTCTCATTTATAACTCTGCACGTTTGTGAATGGCAGTGCCCCTGAGCTCCATTTGTCTCCTCGCTTTTTTGGGAGCTGGCCGCAAAAGCGCAGGATTGCTTCAGGCCCTATTTTGGTTCTGGGGGGCAGGCTGAGCCTGTGGTTCATTCTTCTTCCTGATGGGAAAATGGAGTGACCTGTGCCTGTCCCAACACCTAGGGCTAGTCTCTCGTTGGTTCCCCGTCTTCCCGTTCATCCTCAGGACAAATTGCAACCTGGACGAAACAGGAGGTTAAAGGTGCTGATTCTCCAAGTAGGGAGATGGTTAGTCAAGCAGCTGGAATGGTGAACCCGAGCACAAGGAGAGGAGAAATGAGGTGCATTTTAGAAACCTTTCCCGATCTCATGGCATACCATCTTCTGGGTTTCCCATGCATGTTTTGATGTAGGAAGATGCCCTTGTACCTGGAGATTTGAGACCCATGGGGTGTGTTCCCCGCAGTGTTACTTTAAAGTATCTGCGTTTGATCACCCAACCTCACCAATCCTCTCAGCCCCAAGAGTGTCCAGCCTTATGTCTCATCCAGCTGTGGGTCTAGATATGGTCAATCCAGGTTGCATCATAGACCCTGAACGGATTTTGTAAGAATTTCTCTCTCTTTCACTGTCTTTGTTTTGTGGGTTTTTTAAAGTAATGTATGTTTAGAATCGGGCTTGGCTGCTTTTCCCTGCTGTGTTGATGCCGCTTTACACCCTCTTGATTCACTTGCAGAGAGATATCGATACATAGGTTTTCAGATTCTTACTAGTCAGATATATTCTTGTGTGGTGACTAGGGGGTGTTGAGTCCAGTTCACTGAGCAGGGAGTAGGCCTTGTCTATTACATATTTGGCTTATGGAGCGGTCTCTGAGCTAATTTGAAACCCTTGTTTTATGCATCACCCCACCTCACCTTTCCCGTTAAGCAGCCATAGTGTGTCTTCTAAAGGTGTGACTCTGTTCTGTTTTGTAATTCAGTTCAAGTGTAGCGATTTTGACATTCCCTCTATAAGCGATATCTTAGGATAAGTGTCTTTTTCTGTGTGACTTATTTCACTTAGAATCATCGTACCTAAATCCACTCATCATGCTGCTAACTAGCCTTATGAAATTGATTTCATGGCTGAGTGATATTGCATTGTGCCAAGTACCACCATTTCTTTATCCATTTTTCTCTTTCCTGGGATATTGAAGGTGTACCGAAGCGGAGGTTCTTTTAAACAGAGCAGCCGTAAAGTTTGGGGTGCCTGTGTCTTGTTGATTTTTAATTTTCCCAATTTATACGCCCATGAGTGGAAGTGCCCTATGCTCTCAACGCTGTGTTTATTACTTGTTTCAGGACACACCGTACTCATCTCCAGAGTGCCTGTTGGCAATTTACATCCCGCCCATCAGCGTAGCAAGGCTCCCATGTCTCCATGGCCTGTCCTGCTTTTCTGGTTTTTACACTTTGTTCAGCATGGCCCTTTTGACCGAGGGCCAGCGAGACTTCTTTGTAGCGCTGATTTGCCCTTCCGGCTTGCTTGGTTGGCCAAAAAGGGCGTATGCGTTTTTTCCTGAATATATTCAGGAAAAAACGCATACGCCCTTTTTGGCCAAGGGCATCATTGTCAACGTTTTGCCGCTTTTCATGTGCTTTAAAGGCGAGTCGAATCTACCTCCTGAAATCTGTTTCCTGCAAATCTGCCTTGCTTTCAAATCCTCTTCGTTGCCTTCCCTCAATATATTTGTGGACGAGAGTTCTCATTTATAACTCTGCACGTTTGTGAATTGCAGTGCCCCTGAGCTCCATTTGTCTCCTCGCTTTTTTGGGAGCTGGCCGCAAAAGCGCAGGATTGCTTCAGGCCCTATTTTGGTTCTGGGGGGCAGGCTGAGCCTGTGGTTCATTCTTCTTCCTGCTGGGAAAATGGAGTGACCTGTGCCTGTCCCAACACCTAGGGCTAGTCTCTCGTTGGTTCCCCGTCTTCCCGTTCATCCTCAGGACAAATTGCAACCTGGACGAAACAGGAGGTTAAAGGTGCTGATTCTCCAAGTAGGGAGATGGTTAGTCAAGCGGCTGGAATGGCGAACCCGAGCACAAGGAGAGGAGAAATGAGGTGCGTTTAGAAACCATTCCCGATATCATGGCATACCATCTTCTGGGTTTCCCATGCATGTTTTGATGTAGGAAGATTCCCTTGTACCTGGAGATTTGAGACCCATAGGGTGGGTACCCCGCGGTATTACTTTAAAGTATCTGCATTTGCTCACCCAACCTCACCAATCCTCTCAGCCTCAAGAGTGTCCAGCCTTATGTCTCATCCAGCTGTGGGTCTAGATATGGTCAATCCAGGTTGCATCAGAGACCCTGAACGGATTTTGTAAGAATTTCTCTCTCTTTCACTGTCTTTGCTTTGTGGGTTTTTTAAAGTAATGTATGTTTAGAATGGGGTTTGGCTGCTTTTCCCTGCTGTGTTGATGCCGCTTTACACCCTCTTGATTCACTTGCAGAGAGATATCAATACATAGGTTTTCAGATTCTTACTAGTCAGATATATTCTTGTGCGGTGACTAGGGGGTGTTGAGTCCAGTTCACTGAGCAGGGAGTAGGCCTTGTCTATTACATATTTGGCTTATGGAGCGGTGTCTGAGCTAATTTCAAACCCTTGTTTTATGCATCACCCCACCTCACCTTTCCGGTTAAGCAGCCATAGTGTGTCTTCTAAAGGTGTGCCTCTGTTCTGTTTTGTAATTCAGTTCAAGTGTAGCGATTTTGACATTCCCTCTATAAGCGATATCTTAGGATAAGTGCCTTTTTCTGTGTGACTTATTTCACTTAGAATCATCGTACCTAAATCCACTCATCATGCTGCTAACTAGCCTTATGACATTGATTTCATGGCTGAGTGATATTGCATTGTGCCAAGTACCACCATTTCTTTATCCATTTTTCTCTTTCCTGGGATATTGAAGGTGTACCGAAGCGGAGGTTCTTGTAAACAGAGCAGCCGTAAAGTTTGGGGTGCCTGTGTCTTGTTGATTTTTAATTTTCCCAATTTATACGCCCATGAGTGGAAGTGCCCTATGCTCTCAACGCTGTGTTTATTACTTGTTTCAGGACACACCGTACTCATCTCCAGAGTGCCTGTTGGCAATTTACATCCCACCCATCAGCGTAGCAAGGCTCCCATGTCTCCATGGCCTGTCCTGCTTTTCTGGTTTTTACACTTTGTTCAGCATGGCCCTTTTGACCGAGGGCAAGCGAGACTTCTTTGTAGCGCTGATTTGCCCTTCCGGCTTGCTTGGTTGGCCAAAAAGGGCGTATGCGTTTTTTCCTGAATATATTCAGGAAAAAACGCATACGCCCTTTTTGGCCAAGGGCATCATTGTCAACCTTTTGCCGCTTTTCATGTGCTTTAAAGGCGAGTCGAATCTACCTCCTGAAATCTGTTTCCTGCAAATCTGCCTTGCTTTCAAATCCTCTTCGTTGCCTTCCCTCAATATATTTGTGGACGAGAGTTCTCATTTATAACTCTGCACGTTTGTGAATTGCAGTGTCCCTGAGCTCCATTTGTCTCCTCGCTTTTTTGGGAGCTGGCCGCAAAAGCGCAGGATTGCTTCAGGCCCTATTTTGGTTCTGGGGGGCAGGCTGAGCCTGTGGTTCATTCTTCTTCCTGATGGGAAAATGGAGTGACCTGTGCCTGTCCCAACACCTAGGGCTAGTCTCTCGTTGGTTCCCCGTCTTCACGTTCATCCTCAGGACAAATTGCAACCTGGACGAAACAGGAGGTTAAAGGTGCTGATTCTCCAAGTAGGGAGATGGTTAGTCAAGCAGCTGGAATGGTGAACCTGAGCACAAGGAGAGGAGAAATGAGGTGCATTTTAGAAACCTTTCCCGATCTCATGGCATACCATCTTCTGGGTTTCCCATGCATGTTTTGATGTAGGAAGATGCCCTTGTACCTGGAGATTTGAGACCCATGGGGTGGGTACCCCGCGGTATTACTTTAAAGTATCTGCATTTGCTCACCCAACCTCACCAATCCTCTCAGCCCCAAGAGTGTCCAGCCTTATGTCTCATCCAGCTGTGGGTCTAGATATGGTCAATCCAGGTTGCATCAGAGACCCTGAACGGATTTTGTAAGAATTTCTCTCTCTTTCACTGTCTTTGCTTTGTGGGTTTTTTAAAGTAATGTATGTTTAGAATGGGGTTTGGCTGCTTTTTCCTGCTGTGTTGATGCCGCTTTACACCCTCTTGATTCACTTGCAGAGAGATATCAATACATAGGTTTTCAGATTCTTACTAGTCAGATATATTCTTGTGCGGTGACTAGGGGGTGTTGAGTCCAGTTCACTGAGCAGGGAGTAGGCCTTGTCTATTACATATTTGGCTTATGGAGCGGTGTCTGAGCTAATTTCAAACCCTTGTTTTATGCATCACCCCACCTCACCTTTCCGGTTAAGCAGCCATAGTGTGTCTTCTAAAGGTGTGCCTCTGTTCTGTTTTGTAATTCAGTTCAAGTGTAGCGATTTTGACATTCCCTCTATAAGCGATATCTTAGGATAAGTGCCTTTTTCTGTGTGACTTATTTCACTTAGAATCATCGTACCTAAATCCACTCATCATGCTGCTAACTAGCCTTATGACATTGATTTCATGGCTGAGTGATATTGCATTGTGCCAAGTACCACCATTTCTTTATCCATTTTTCTCTTTCCTGGGATATTGAAGGTGTACCGAAGCGGAGGTTCTTGTAAACAGAGCAGCCGTAAAGTTTGGGGTGCCTGTGTCTTGTTGATTTTTAATTTTCCCAATTTATACGCCCATGAGTGGAAGTGCCCTATGCTCTCAACGCTGTGTTTATTACTTGTTTCAGGACACACCGTACTCATCTCCAGAGTGCCTGTTGGCAATTTACATCCCACCCATCAGCGTAGCAAGGCTCCCATGTCTCCATGGCCTGTCCTGCTTTTCTGGTTTTTACACTTTGTTCAGCATGGCCCTTTTGACCGAGGGCAAGCGAGACTTCTTTGTAGCGCTGATTTGCCCTTCCGGCTTGCTTGGTTGGCCAAAAAGGGCGTATGCGTTTTTTCCTGAATATATTCAGGAAAAAACGCATACGCCCTTTTTGGCCAAGGGCATCATTGTCAACCTTTTGCCGCTTTTCATGTGCTTTAAAGGCGAGTCGAATCTACCTCCTGAAATCTGTTTCCTGCAAATCTGCCTTGCTTTCAAATCCTCTTCGTTGCCTTCCCTCAATATATTTGTGGACGAGAGTTCTCATTTATAACTCTGCACGTTTGTGAATTGCAGTGCCCCTGAGCTCCATTTGTCTCCTCGCTTTTTTGGGAGCTGGCCGCAAAAGCGCAGGATTGCTTCAGGCCCTATTTTGGTTCTGGGGGGCAGGCTGAGCCTGTGGTTCATTCTTCTTCCTGATGGGAAAATGGAGTGACCTGTGCCTGTCCCAACACCTAGGGCTAGTCTCTCTTTGGTTCCCCGTCTTCACGTTCATCCTCAGGACAAATTGCAACCTGGACGAAACAGGAGGTTAAAGGTGCTGATTCTCCAAGTAGGGAGATGGTTAGTCAAGCAGCTGGAATGGTGAACCTGAGCACAAGGAGAGGAGAAATGAGGTGCATTTTAGAAACCTTTCCCGATCTCATGGCATACCATCTTCTGGGTTTCCCATGCATGTTTTGATGTAGGAAGATGCCCTTGTACCTGGAGATTTGAGACCCATGGGGTGTGTTCCCCGCAGTGTTACTTTAAAGTATCTGCGTTTGATCACCCAACCTCACCAATCCTCTCAGCCCCAAGAGTGTCCAGCCTTATGTCTCATCCAGCTGTGGGTCTAGATATGGTCAATCCAGGTTGCATCAGAGACCCTGAACGGATTTTGTAAGAATTTCTCTCTCTTTCACTGTTTTTGTTTTGTGGGTTTTTTAAAGTAATGTATGTTTTGAATCGGGCTTGGCTGCTTTTCCCTGCTGTGTTGATGCCGCTTTACACCCTCTTGATTCACTTGCAGAGAGATATCGATACATAGGTTTTCAGATTCTTACTAGTCAGATATATTCTTGTGTGGTGACTAGGGGGTGTTGAGTCCAGTTCACTGAGCAGGGAGTAGGCCTTGTCTATTACATATTTGGCTTATGGAGCGGTCTCTGAGCTAATTTGAAACCCTTGTTTTATGCATCACCCCACCTCACCTTTCCCGTTAAGCAGCCATAGTGTGTCTTCTAAAGGTGTGACTCTGTTCTGTTTTGTAATTCAGTTCAAGTGTAGCGATTTTGACATTCCCTCTATAAGCGATATCTTAGGATAAGTGTCTTTTTCTGTGTGACTTATTTCACTTAGAATCATCGTACCTAAATCCACTCATCATGCTGCTAACTAGCCTTATGAAATTGATTTCATGGCTGAGAGATATTGCATTGTGCCAAGTACCACCATTTCTTTATCCATTTTTCTCTTTCCTGGGATATTGAAGTTGTACCGAAGCAGAGGTTCTTGTAAACAGAGCAGCCGTAAAGTTTGGGGTTCCTGTGTCTTGTTGATTTTTAATTTTCCCAATTTATACGCCCATGAGTGGAAGTGCCCTATGCTCTCAACGCTGTGTTTATTACTTGTTTCAGGACACACCGTACTCATCTCCAGAGTGCCTGTTGGCAATTTACATCCCACCCATCAGCGTAGCAAGGCTCCCATGTCTCCATGGCCTGTCCTGCTTTTCTGGTTTTTACACTTTGTTCAGCATGGCCCTTTTGACCGAGGGCAAGCGAGACTTCTTTGTAGCGCTGATTTGCCCTTCAGGCTTGCTTGGTTGGCCAAAAAGGGCGTATGCGTTTTTTCCTGAATATATTCAGGAAAAAACGCATACGCCCTTTTTGGCCAAGGGCATCATTGTCAACGTTTTGCCGCTTTTCATGTGCTTTAAAGGCGAGTCGAATCTACCTCCTGAAATCTGTTTCCTGCAAATCTGCCTTGCTTTCAAATCCTCTTCGTTGCCTTCCCTCAATATATTTGTGGACGAGAGTTCTCATTTATAACTCTGCACGTTTGTGAATTGCAGTGCCCCTGAGCTCCATTTGTCTCCTCGCTTTTTTGGGAGCTGGCCGCAAAAGCGCAGGATTGCTTCAGGCCCTATTTTGGTTCTGGGGGGCAGGCTGAGCCTGTGGTTCATTCTTCTTCCTGCTGGGAAAATGGAGTGACCTGTGCCTGTCCCAACACCTAGGGCTAGTCTCTCGTTGGTTCCCCGTCTTCCCGTTCATCCTCAGGACAAATTGCAACCTGGACGAAACAGGAGGTTAAAGGTGCTGATTCTCCAAGTAGGGAGATGGTTAGTCAAGCGGCTGGAATGGCGAACCCGAGCACAAGGAGAGGAGAAATGAGGTGCGTTTTAGAAACCATTCCCGATATCATGGCATACCATCTTCTGGGTTTCCCATGCATGTTTTGATGTAGGAAGATTCCCTTGTACCTGGAGATTTGAGACCCATGGGGTGGGTACCCCGCGGTATTACTTTAAAGTATCTGCATTTGCTCACCCAACCTCACCAATCCTCTCAGCCCCAAGAGTGTCCAGCCTTATGTCTCATCCAGCTGTGGGTCTAGATATGGTCAATCCAGGTTGCATCATAGACCCTGAACGGATTTTGTAAGAATTTCTCTCTCTTTCACTGTCTTTGCTTTGTGGGTTTTTTAAAGTAATGTATGTTTAGAATGGGGTTTGGCTGCTTTTCCCTGCTGTGTTGATGCCGCTTTACACCCTCTTGATTCACTTGCAGAGAGATATCGATACATAGGTTTTCAGATTCTTACTAGTCAGATATATTCTTGTGTGGTGACTAGGGTGTGTTGAGTCCAGTTCACTGAGCAGGGCGTAGGCCTTGTCTATTACATATTTGGCTTATGGAGCGGTCTCTGAGCTAATTTGAAACCCTTGTTTTATGCATCACCCCACCTCACCTTTCCCGTTAAGCAGCCATAGTGTGTCTTCTAAAGATGTGACTCTGTTCTGTTTTGTAATTCAGTTCAAGTGTAGCGATTTTGACATTCCCTCTATAAGCGATATCTTAGGATAAGTGTCTTTTTCTGTGTGACTTATTTCACTTAGAATCATCGTACCTAAATCCACTCATCATGCTGCTAACTAGCCTTATGACATTGATTTCATGGCTGAGTGATATTCCATTGTGCCAAGTACCACCATTTCTTTATCCATTTTTCTCTTTCCTGGGATATTGAAGGTGTACCGAAGCGGAGGTTCTTGGAAACAGAGCAGCCGTAAACTTTAGGGTGCCTGTGTCTTGTTGATTATTAGTTTTCCCCATTTATACACCCATGAGTGGAAGTGCCCTATGCTCTCTACGCTGTGTTTATTACTTGTTTGAGGACACACCGTACTCTTCTCCAGAGTGCCTGTTGGCAATTTACATCCCGCCCATCAGCGTAGTAAGGCTGCCATGTCTCCATGGCCTGTCCTGCTTTTCTGGTTTTTACACTTTGTTCAGCATGGCCCTTTTGACCGAGGGCAAGCGAGACTTCTTTGTAGCGTTGATTTGCACTTCCGGCTTGCTTGGTGGGCCAAAAAGGGCGTATGCGTTTTTTCCTGAATATATTCAGGAAAAAACGCATACGCCCTTTTTGGCCAAGGGCATCATTGTCAACGTTTTGCCGCTTTTCATGTGCTTTAAAGGCGAGTCGAATCTACCTCCTGAAATCTGTTTCCTGCAAATCTGCCTTGCTTTCAAATCCTCTTCGTTGCCTTCCCTCAATATATTTGTGGACGAGAGTTCTCATTTATAACTCTGCACGTTTGTGAATTGCAGTGCCCCTGAGCTCCATTTGTCTCCTCGCTTTTTTGGGAGCTGGCCGCAAAAGCGCAGGATTGCTTCAGGCCCTATTTTGGTTCTGGGGGGCAGGCTGAGCCTGTGGTTCATTCTTCTTCCTGATGGGAAAATGGAGTGACCTGTGCCTGTCCCAACACCTAGGGCTAGTCTCTCGTTGGTTCCCCGTCTTCCCGTTCATCCTCAGGACACATTGCAACCTGGACGAAACAGGAGGTTAAAGGTGCTGATTCTCCAAGTAGGGAGATGGTTAGTCAAGCGGCTGGAATGGCGAACCCGAGCACAAGGAGAGGAGAAATGAGGTGCGTTTTAGAAACCTTTCCCGATATCATGGCATACCATCTTCTGGGTTTCCCATGCATGTTTTGATGTAGGAAGATTCTCTTGTACCTGGAGATTTGAGACCCATGGGGTGGGTACCCCGCGGTATTACTTTAAAGTATCTGCATTTGCTCACCCAACCTCACCAATCCTCTCAGCCCCAAGAGTGTCCAGCCTTATGTCTCATCCAGCTGTGGGTCTAGATATGGTCAATCCAGGTTGCATCAGAGACCCTGAACGGATTTTGTAAGAATTTCTCTCTCTTTCACTGTCTTTGCTTTGTGGGTTTTTTAAAGTAATGTATGTTTAGAATGGCGTTTGGCTGCTTTTCCCTGCTGTGTTTATGCCGCTTTACACCCTCTTGATTCACTTGCAGAGAGATATAATTACATAGGTTTTCAGATTCATACTAGTCAGATATATTCTTGTGCGGTGACTAGGGGGTGTTGAGTCCAGTTCACTGAGCAGGGAGTAGGCCTTGTCTATTACATATTTGGCTTATGGAGCGGTGTCTGAGCTAATTTCAAACCCTTGTTTTATGCATCACCCCACCTCACCTTTCCGGTTAAGCAGCCATAGTGTGTCTTCTAAAGGTGTGCCTCCGTTTTGTTTTGTAATTCAGTTCAAGTGTAGCGATTTTGACATTCCCTCTATAAGCGATATCTTAGGATAAGTGCCTTTTTCTGTGTGACTTATTTCACTTAGAATCATCGTACCTAAATCCACTCATCATGCTGCTAACTAGCCTTATGACATTGATTTCATGGCTGAGTGATATTGCATTGTGCCAAGTACCACCATTTCTTTATCCATTTTTCTATTTCCTGGGATATTGAAGGTGTACCGAAGTGGAGGTTCTTGTAAACAGAGCAGCCGTAAAGTTTGGGGTGCCTGTGTCTTGTTGATTTTTAGTTTTCCCGATTTATACGCCCATGAGTGGAAGTGCCCTATGCTCTCAACGCTGTGTTTATTACTTGTTTCAGGACACACCGTACTCATCTCCAGAGTGCCTGTTGGCAATTTACATCCCGCCCATCAGCGTAGCAAGGCTCCCATGTCTCCATGGCCTGTCCTGCTTTTCTGGTTTTTACACTTTGTTCAGCATGGCCCTTTTGACCGAGGGCAAGCGAGACTTCTTTGTAGCGCTGATTTGCCCTTCCGGCTTGCTTGGTTGGCCAAAAAGGGCGTATGCGTTTTTTCCTGAATATATTCAGGAAAAAACGCATACGCCCTTTTTGGCCAAGGGCATCATTGTCAACGTTTTGCCGCTTTTCATGTGCTTTAAAGGCGAGTCGAATCTACCTCCTGAAATCTGTTTCCTGCAAATCTGCCTTGCTTTCAAATCCTCTTCGTTGCCTTCCTTCAATATATTTGTGGACGAGAGTTCTCATTTATAACTCTGCACGTTTGTGAATTGCAGTGCCCCTGAGCTCCATTTGTCTCCTCGCTTTTTAAGGAGCTGGCCGCAAAAGCGCAGGATTGCTTCAGGCCCTATTTTGGTTCTGGGGGGCAGGCTGAGCCTGTGGTTCATTCTTCTTCCTGATGGGAAAATGGAGTGACCTATGCCTGTCCCAACACCTAGGGCTCGTCTCTCGTTGGTTTCCCGTCTTCACGTTCATCCTCAGGACAAATTGCAACCTGTACAATCAGGAGGTTAAAGGTGCTGATTCTCCAAGTAGGGAGATGGTTAGTCAAGCAGCTGGAATGGTGAACCCGAGCACAAGGAGAGGAGAAATGAGGTGCATTTTAGAAACCTTTCCCGTTCTCATGGCATACAATCTTCTGGGTTTCCCATGCATGTTTTGATGTAGGAAGATGCCCTTGTACCTGGAGATTTGATACCCATGGGGTGTGTTTCCCGCAGTGTTACTTTAAAGTATCTGGGTTTGCTCACCCAACCTCACCAATCCTCTCAGCCCCAAGAGTGTCCAGCCTTATGTCTCATCCAGCTGTGGGTCTAGATATGGTCAATCCAGGTTGCATCAGAGACCCTGAACGGATTTTGTAAGAATTTCTCTCTCTTTCACTGTCTTTGTTTTGTGGGTTTTTTAAAGTAATTTATGTTTAGAATCGGGCTTGGCTGCTTTTCCCTGCTGTGTTGATGCCGCTTTACACCCTCTTGATTCACTTGCAGAGAGATATCGATACATAGGTTTTCAGATTCTTACTAGTCAGATATATTCTTGTGTGGTGACTAGGGTGTGTTGAGTCCAGTTCACTGAGCAGGGAGTAGGCCTTGTCTATTACATATTTGGCCTATGGAGCGGTCTCTGAGCTAATTTCAAACCCTTGTTTTATGCATCACCCCACCTCACCTTTCCCGTTAAGCAGCCATAGTGTGTCTTCTAAAGGTGTGACTCTGTTCTGTTTTGTAATTCAGTTCAAGTGTAGCGATTTTGACATTCCCTCTATAAGCGATATCTTAGGATAAGTGTCTTTTTCTGTGTGACTTATTTCACTTAGAATCATCGTACCTAAATCCACTCATCATGCTGCTAACTAGCCTTATGACATTGATTTCATGGCTGAGTGATATTCCATTGTGCCAAGTACCACCATTTCTTTATCCATTTTTCTCTTTCCTGGGATATTGAAGGTGTACCGAAGCGGAGGTTCTTGGCAACAGAGCAGCCGTAAAGTTTGGGGTGCCTGTGTCTTGTTGATTTTTAGTTTTCCCAATTTATACTCCCATGAGTGGAAGTGCCCTATGCTCTCTACGCTGTGTTTATTACTTGTTTCAGGACACACCGTACCCTTCTCCAGAGTGCCTGTTGGCAATTTACATCCCGCCCATCAGCGTAGTAAGGCTGCCATGTCTCCATGGCCTGTCCTGCTTTTCTGGTTTTTACACTTTGTTCAGCATGGCCCTTTTGACCGAGGGCAAGCGAGACTTCTTTGTAGCGTTGATTTGCACTTCCGGCTTGCTTGGTAGGCCAAAAAGGGCGTATGCGTTTTTTCTTGAATATATTCAGGAAAAAACGCATACGCCCTTTTTGGCCAAGGGCATCATTGTCAACGTTTTGCCGCTTTTCATGTGCTTTAAAGGCGAGTCGAATCTACCTCCTGAAATCTGTTTCCTGCAAATCTGCCTTGCTTTCAAATCCTCTTCGTTGCCTTCCCTCAATATATTTGTGGACGAGTGTTCTCATTTATAACTCTGCACGTTTGTGAATTGCAGTGCCCCTGAGCTCCATTTGTCTCCTCGCTTTTTTGGGAGCTGGCCGCAAAAGCGCAGGATTGCTTCAGGCCCTATTTTGGTTCTGGGGGGCAGGCTGAGCCTGTGGTTCATTCTTCTTCCTGATGGGAAAATGGAGTGACCTGTGCCTGTCCCAACACCTAGGGCTAGTCTCTCGTTGGTTCCCCGTCTTCCCGTTCATCCTCAGGACAAATTGCAACCTGGACGAAACAGGAGGTTAAAGGTGCTGATTCTCCAAGTAGGGAGATGGTTAGTCAAGCGGCTGGAATGGCGAACCCGAGCACAAGGAGAGGAGAAATGAGGTGCGTTTTAGAAACCTTTCCCGATCTCACGGCATACCATATTCTGGGTTTCCCATGCATGTTTTGATGTAGGAAGATTCCCTTGTACCTGGAGATTTGAGACCCATGGGGTGGGTACCCCGGGGTATTACTTTAAAGTATCTGCATTTGCTCACACAACCTCACCAATCCTCTCAGCCCCAAGAGTGTCCAGCCTTATGTCTCATCCAGCTGTGGGTCTAGATATGGTCAATCCAGGTTGCATCAGAGACCCTGAACGGATTTTGTAAGAATTTCTCTCTGTTTCACTGTCTTTGCTTTGTGGGTTTTTTAAAGTAATGTATGTTTAGAATGGGGTTTGGCTGCTTTTCCCTGCTGTGTTTATGCTGCTTTACACCCTCTTGATTCACTTGCAGAGAGATATCGATACATAGGTTTTCAGATTCATACTAGTCAGATATATTCTTGTGCGGTAACTAGGGGGTGTTGAGTCCAGTTCACTGAGCAGGGAGTAGGCCTTCTCTATTACATATTTGGCTTATGGAGTGGTGTCTGAGCTAATTTCAAACCCTTGTTTTATGCATCACCCCACCTCACCTTTCCGGTTAAGCAGCCATAGTGTGTCTTCTAAAGGTGTGCCTCTGTTCTGTTTTGTAATTCAGTTCAAGTGTAGCGATTTTGACATTGCCTCTATAAGCGATATCTTAGGATAAGTGTCTTTTTCTGTGTGACTTATTTCACTTAGAATCATCGTACCTAAATCCACTCATCATGCTGCTAACTAGCCTTATGACATTGATTTCATGGCTGAGTGATATTCCATTGTGCCAAGTACCACCATTTGTTTATCCATTTTTCTCTTTCCTGGGATATTGAAGGTGTACCGATGTGGAGGTTCTTGGAAACAGAGCAGCCATAAAGTTTGGGGTGCCTGTGTCTTGTTGATTTTTAGTTTTCCCAATTTATACGCCCATGAGTGGAAGTGCCCTATGCTCTCAACGCTGTGTTTATTACTTGTTTCAGGACACACCGTACTCATCTCCAGAGTGCTTGTTGGCAATTTACATCCCGCCCATCAGCGTAGCAAGGCTCCCATGTCTCCATGGCCTGTCCTGCTTTTCTGGTTTTTACACTTTGTTCGGCATGGCCCTTTTGACCGAGGGCAAGCGAGACTTCTTTGTAGCGCTGATTTGCCCTTCCGGCTTGCTTGGTTGGCCAAAAAGGGCGTATGCGTTTTTTCCTGAATATATTCAGGAAAAAACGCATACGCCCTTTTTGGCCAAGGGCATCATTGTCAACGTTTTGCCGCTTTTCATGGGCTTTAAAGGCGAGTCGAATCTACCTCCTGAAATCTGTTTCCTGCAAATCTGCCTTGCTTTCAAATCCTCTTCGTTGCCTTCCTTCAATATATTTGTGGACGAGAGTTCTCATTTATAACTCTGCACGTTTGTGAATTGCAGTGCCCCTGAGCTCCATTTGTCTCCTCGCTGTTTTGGGAGCTGGCCGCAAAAGCGCAGGATTGCTTCAGGCCCTATTTTGGTTCTGGGGGGCAGGCTGAGCCTGTGGTTCATTCTTCTTCCTGATGGGAAAATGGAGTGACCTATGCCTGTCCCAACACCTAGGGCTCGCCTCTCGTTGGTTCCCCGTCTTCACGTTCATCCTCAGGACAAATTGCAACCTGTACAATCAGGAGGTTAAAGGTGCTGATTCTCCAAGTAGGGAGATGGTTAGTCAAGCAGCTGGAATGGCGAACCCGTGCACAAGGAGAGGAGAAATGAGGTGCATTTTAGAAACCTTTCCCGATCTCATGGCATACCATCTTCTGGGTTTCCCATGCATGTTTTGATGTAGGAAGATGCCCTTGTACCTGGAGATTTGATACCCATGGGGTTTGTTCCCCGCAGTGTTACTTTAAAGTATCTGCGTTTGCTCACCCAACCTCACCAATCCTCTCAGCCCCAAGAGTGTCCAGCCTTATGTCTCATCCAGCTGTGGGTCTAGATATGGTCAATCCAGGTTGCATCATAGACCCTGAACGGATTTTGTAAGAATTTCTCTCTCTTTCACTGTCTTTGTTTTGTGGGGTTTTTTAAGTAATTTATGTTTAGAATCGGGCTTGGTTGCTTTTCCCTGCTGTGTTGATGCCGCTTTACACCCTCTTGATTCACTTGCAGAGAGATATCGATACATAGGTTTTCAGATTCTTACTAGTCAGATATATTCTTGTGTGGTGACTAGGGTGTGTTGAGTCCAGTTCACTGAGCAGGGAGTAGGCCTTGTCTATTACATATTTGGCTTATGGAGCGGTCTCTGAGCTAATTTGAAACCCTTGTTTTATGCATCACCCCACCTCACCTTTCCCGTTAAGCAGCTATAGTGTGTCTTCTAAAGGTGTGACTCTGTTCTGTTTTGTAATTCAGTTCAAGTGTAGCGATTTTGACATTCCCTCTCTAAGCGATATCTTAGGATAAGTGTCTTTTTCTGTGTGACTTATTTCACTTAGAATCATCGTACCTAAATCCACTCATCATGCTGCTAACTAGCCTTATGACATTGATTTCATGGCTGAGTGATATTCCATTGTGCCAAGTACCACCATTTCTTTATCCATTTTTCTCTTTCCTGGGATATTGAAGGTGTACCGAAGCGGAGGTTCTTGGAAACAGAGCAGCCGTAAACTTTAGGGTGCCTGTGTCTTGTTGATTTTTAGTTTTCCCAATTTATACGCCCATGAGTGGAAGTGCCCTATGCTCTCTACGCTGTGTTTATTACTTGTTTCAGGACACATCGTACTCTTCTCCAGAGTGCCTGTTGTCAATTTACATCCCGCCCATCAGCGTAGTAAGGCTGCCATGTCTCCATGGCCTGTCCTGCTTTTCTGGTTTTTACACTTTGTTCAGCATGGCCCTTTTGACCGAGGGCAAGCGAGACTTCTTTGTAGCGTTGATTTGCACTTCCCGCTTGCTTGGTTGGCCAAAAAGGGCGTATGCGTTTTTTCCTGAATATATTCAGGAAAAAACGCATACGCCCTTTTTGGCCAAGGGCATCATTGTCAACGTTTTGCCGCTTTTCATGTGCTTTAAAGGCGAGTCGAATCTACCTCCTGAAATCTGTTTCCTGCAAATCTGCCTTGCTTTGAAATCCTCTTCGTTGCCTTCCCTCAATATATTTGTGGACGAGAGTTCTCATTTATAACTCTGCACGTTTGTGAATGGCAGTGCCCCTGAGCTCCATTTGTCTCCTCGCTTTTTTGGGAGCTGGCCGCAAAAGCGCAGGATTGCTTCAGGCCCTATTTTGGTTCTGGGGGGCAGGCTGAGCCTGTGGTTCATTCTTCTTCCTGATGGGAAAATGGAGTGACCTGTGCCTGTCCCAACACCTAGGGCTAGTCTCTCGTTGGTTCCCCGTCTTCCCGTTCATCCTCAGGACAAATTGCAACCTGGACGAAACAGGAGGTTAAAGGTGCTGATTCTCCAAGTAGGGAGATGGTTAGTCAAGCGGCTGGAATGGCGAACCCGAGCACAAGGAGAGGAGAAATGAGGTGCGTTTTAGAAACCTTTCCCGATCTCACGGCATACCATCTTCTGGGTTTCCCATGCATGTTTTGATGTAGGAAGATTCCCTTGTACCTGGAGATTTGAGACCCATGGGGTGGGTACCCCGCGGTATTACTTTAAAGTATCTGCATTTGCTCACCCAACCTCACCAATCCTCTCAGCCCCAAGAGTGTCCAGCCTTATGTCTCATCCAGCTGTGGGTCTAGATATGGTCAATCCAGGTTGCATCAGAGACCCTGAACGGATTTTGTAAGAATTTCTCTCTCTTTTACTGTCTTTGCTTTGTGGGTTTTTTAAAGTAATGTATGTTTAGAATGGGGTTTGGCTGCTTTTCCCTGCTGTGTTTATGCCGCTTTACACCCTCTTGATTCACTTGCAGAGAGATATCAATACATAGTTTTTCAGATTCATACTAGTCAGATATATTCTTGTGCGGTGACTAGGGGGTGTTGAGTCCAGTTCACTGAGCAGGGAGTAGGCCTTGTCTATTACATATTTGGCTTATGGAGCGGTGTCTGAGCTAATTTCAAACCCTTGTTTTATGCATCACCCCACCTCACCTTTCCGGTTAAGCAGCCATAGTGTGTCTTCTAAAGGTGTGCCTCCGTTCTGTTTTGTAATTCAGTTCAAGTGTAGCGATTTTGACATTCCCTCTATAAGTGATATCTTAGGATAAGTGTCTTTTTCTGTGTGACTTATTTCACTTAGAATCATCGTACCTAAATCCACTCATCATGCTGCTAACTAGCCTTAAGACATTGATTTCATGGCTGAGTGATATTGCATTGTGCCAAGTACCACCATTTCTTTATCCATTTTTCTCTTTCCTGGGATATTGAAGGTGTACCGAAGCGGAGGTTCTTGTAAACAGAGCAGCCGTAAAGTTTGGGGTGCCTGTGTCTTGTTGATTTTTAGTTTTCCCGATTTATACGCCCATGAGTGGAAGTGCCCTATGCTCTCTACGCTGTGTTTATTACTTGTTTCAGGACACACCGTACTCATCTCCAGAGTGCCTGTTGGCAATTTACATCCCGCCCATCAGCGTAGCAAGGCTCCCATGTCTCCATGGCCTGTCCTGCTTTTCTGGTTTTTACACTTTGTTCAGCATGGCCCTTTTGACCGAGGGCAAGCGAGACTTCTTTGTAGCGCTGATTTGCCCTTCCGGCTTGCTTGGTTGGCCAAAAAGGGCGTATGCGTTTTTTCCTGAATATATTCAGGAAAAAACGCATACGCCCTTTTTGGCCAAGGGCATCATTGTCAATGTTTTGCCGCTTTTCATGTGCTTTAAAGGCGAGTCGAATCTACCTCCTGAAATCTGTTTCCTGCAAATCTGCCTTGCTTTCAAATCCTCTTCGTTGCCTTCCTTCAATATATTTGTGGACGAGAGTTCTCATTTATAACTCTGCACGTTTGTGAATTGCAGTGCCCCTGAGCTCCATTTGTCTCCTCGCTTTTTTGGGAGCTGGCCGCAAAAGCGCAGGATTGCTTCAGGCCCTATTTTGGTTCTGGGGGGCAGGCTGAGCCTGTGGTTCATTCTTCTTCCTGATGGGAAAATGGAGTGACCTATGCCTGTCCCAACACCTAGGGCTCGTCTCTCGTTGGTTCCCCGTCTTCACGTTCATCCTCAGGACAAATTGCAACCTGTACAATCAGGAGGTTAAAGGTGCTGATTCTCCAAGTAGGGAGATGGTTAGTCAAGCAGCTGGAATGGTGAACCCGAGCACAAGGAGAGGAGAAATGAGGTGCATTTTAGAAACCTTTCCCGATCTCACGGCATACCATCTTCTGGGTTTCCCATGCATGTTTTGATGTAGGAAGATGCCCTTGTACCTGGAGATTTGATACCCATGGGGTGTGTTTCCCGCAGTGTTACTTTAAAGTATCTGCATTTGCTCACCCAACCTCACCAATCCTCTCAGCCCCAAGAGTGTCCAGCCTTATGTCTCATCCAGCTGTGGGTCTAGATATGGTCAATCCAGGTTGCATCATAGACCCTGAACGGATTTTGTAAGAATTTCTCTCTCTTTCACTGTCTTTGTTTTGTGGGTTTTTTAAAGTAATTTATGTTTAGAATCGGGCTTGGCTGCTTTTCCCTGCTGTGTTGATGCCGCTTTACACCCTCTTGATTCACTTGCAGAGAGATATCGATACATAGGTTTTCAGATTCTTACTAGTCAGATATATTCTTGTGTGGTGACTAGGGTGTGTTGAGTCCAGTTCACTGAGCAGGGAGTAGGCCTTGTCTATTACATATTTAGCTTATGGAGCGGTCTCTGAGCTAATTTGGAACCCTTGTTTTATGCATCACCCCACCTCACCTTTCCGGTTAAGCAGCCATAGTGTGTCTTCTAAAGGTGTGACTCTGTTCTGTTTTGTAATTCAGTTCAAGTGTAGCGATTTTGACATTCCCTCTATAAGCGATATCTTAGGATAAGTGTCTTTTTCTGTGTGACTTATTTCACTTAGAATCATCGTACCTAAATCCACTCATCATGCTGCTAACTAGCCTTATGACATTGATTTCATGGCTGAGTGATATTCCATTGTGCCAAGTACCACCATTTCTTTATCCATTTTTCTCTTTCCTGGGATATTGAAGGTGTACCGAAGCGGAGGTTCTTGGCAACAGAGCAGCCGTAAAGTTTGGGGTGCCTGTGTCTTGTTGATTTTTAGTTTTCCCAATTTATACACCCATGAGTGGAAGTGCCCTATGCTCTCTACGCTGTGTTTATTACTTGTTTCAGGACACACCGTACCCTTCTCCAGAGTGCCTGTTGGCAATTTACATCCCGCCCATCAGCGTAGTAAGGCTGCCATGTCTCCATGGCCTGTCCTGCTTTTCTGGTTTTTACACTTTGTTCAGCATGGCCCTTTTGACCGAGGGCAAGCGAGACTTCTTTGTAGCGCTGATTTGCCCTTCCGGCTTGCTTGGTTGGCCAAAAAGGGCGTATGCGTTTTTTCCTGAATATATTCAGGAAAAAACGCATACGCCCTTTTTGGCCAAGGGCATCATTGTCAACGTTTTGCCGCTTTTCATGGGCTTTAAAGGCGAGTCGAATCTACCTCCTGAAATCTGTTTCCTGCAAATCTGCCTTGCTTTCAAATCCTCTTCGTTGCCTTCCCTCAATATATTTGTGGACGAGTGTTCTCATTTATAACTCTGCACGTTTGTGAATTGCAGTGCCCCTGAGCTCCATTTGTCTCCTCGCTTTTTTGGGAGCTGGCCGCAAAAGCGCAGGATTGCTTCAGGCCCTATTTTGGTTCTGGGGGGCAGGCTGAGCCTGTGGTTCATTCTTCTTCCTGATGGGAAAATGGAGTGACCTGTGCCTGTCCCAACACCTAGGGCTAGTCTCTCGTTGGTTCCCCGTCTTCCCGTTCATCCTCAGGAGAAATTGCAACCTGGACGAAACAGGAGGTTAAAGGTGCTGATTCTCCAAGTAGGGAGATGGTTAGTCAAGCGGCTGGAATGGCGAACCCGAGCACAAGGAGAGGAGAAATGAGGTGCGTTTTAGAAACCTTTCCCGATCTCACGGCATACCATATTCTGGGTTTCCCATGCATGTTTTGATGTAGGAAGATTCCCTTGTACCTGGAGATTTGAGACCCATGGGGTGGGTACCCCGCGGTATTACTTTAAAGTATCTGCATTTGCTCACCCAACCTCACCAATCCTCTCAGCCCCAAGAGTGTCCAGCCTTATGTCTCATCCAGCTGTGGGTCTAGATATGGTCAATCCAGGTTGCATCAGAGACCCTGAACGGATTTTGTAAGAATTTCTCTCTCTTTCACTGTCTTTGCTTTGTGGGTTTTTTAAAGTATTGTATGTTTAGAATGGGGTTTGGCTGCTTTTCCCTGCTGTGTTTATGCCGCTTTACACCCTCTTGATTCACTTGCAGAGAGATATCAATACATAGGTTTTCAGATTCATACTAGTCAGATATATTCTTGTGCGGTGACTAGGGTGTGTTGAGTCCAGTTCACTGAGCAGGGAGTAGGCCTTGTCTATTACATATTTGGCTTATGGAGTGGTGTCTGAGCTAATTTCAAACCCTTGTTTTATGCATCACCCCACCTCACCTTTCCGGTTAAGCAGCCATAGTGTGTCTTCTAAAGGTGTGCCTCTGTTCTGTTTTGTAATTCAGTTCAAGTGTAGCGATTTTGACATTCCCTCTATAAGCGATATCTTAGGATAAGTGTCTTTTTCTGTGTGACTTATTTCACTTAGAATCATCGTACCTAAATCCACTCATCATGCTGCTAACTAGCCTTATGACATTGATTTCATGGCTGAGTGATATTCCATTGTGCCAAGTACCACCATTTGTTTATCCATTTTTCTCTTTCCTGGGATATTGAAGTTGTACCGATGTGGAGGTTCTTGGAAACAGAGCAGCCGTAAAGTTTGGGGTGCCTGTGTCTTGTTGATTTTTAGTTTTCCCAATTTATACGCCCATGAGTGGAAGTGCCCTATGCTCTCAACGCTGTGTTTATTACTTGTTTCAGGACACACCGTACTCATCTCCAGAGTGCCTGTTGGCAATTTACATCCCGCCCATCAGCGTAGTAAGGCTGCCATGTCTCCATGGCCTGTCCTGCTTTTCTGGTTTTTACACTTTGTTCAGCATGGCCCTTTTGACCGAGGGCAAGCGAGACTTCTTTGTAGTGTTGATTTGCACTTCCGGCTTGCTTGGTTGGCCAAAAAGGGCGTATGCGTTTTTTCCTGAATATATTCAGGAAAAAACGCATACGCCCTTTTTGGCCAAGGGCATCATTGTCAACCTTTTGCCGCTTTTCATGTGCTTTAAAGGCGAGTCGAATCTACCTCCTGAAATCTGTTTCCTGCAAATCTGCCTTGCTTTCAAATCCTCTTCGTTGCCTTCCCTCAATATATTTGTGGACGAGAGTTCTCATTTATAACTCTGCACGTTTGTGAATGGCAGTGCCCCTGAGCTCCATTTGTCTCCTCGCTTTTTTGGGAGCTGGCCGCAAAAGCGCAGGATTGCTTCAGGCCCTATTTTGGTTCTGGGGGGCAGGCTGAGCCTGTGGTTCATTCTTCTTCCTGATGGGAAAATGGAGTGACCTGTGCCTGTCCCAACACCTAGGGCTAGTCTTTCGTTGGTTCCCCGTCTTCCCGTTCATCCTCAGGACAAATTGCAACCTGGACGAAACAGGAGGTTAAAGGTGCTGATTCTCCAAGTAGGGAGATGGTTAGTCAAGCAGCTGGAATGGCGAACCCGAGCACAAGGAGAGGAGAAATGAGGTGCGTTTTAGAAACCTTTCCCGATCTCATGGCATACCATCTTCTGGGTTTCCCATGCATGTTTTGATGTAGGAAGTTTCCCTTGTACCTGGAGATTTGAGACCCATGGGGTGGGTACCCCGCGGTATTACTTTAAAGTATCTGCATTTGCTCACCCAACCTCACCAATCCTCTCAGCCCCAAGAGTGTCCAGCCTTATGTCTCATCCAGCTGTGGGTCTAGATATGGTCAATCCAGGTTGCATCAGAGACCCTGAAAGGATTTTGTAAGAATTTCTCTCTCTTTCACTGTCTTTGCTTTGTGGGTTTTTTAAAGTAATGTATGTTTAGAATCGGGCTTGGCTGCTTTTCCCTGCTGTGTTGATGCCGCTTTACACCCTCTTGATTCACTTGCAGAGAGCTATCGATACATAGGTTTTCAGATTCTTACTAGTCAGATATATTCTTGTGTGGTGACTAGGGTGTGTTGAGTCCAGTTCACTGAGCAGGGAGTAGGCCTTGACTATTAAATATTTGGCTTATGGAGCGGTCTCTGAGCTAATTTCAAACCCTTGTTTTATGCATCACCCCACCTCACCTTTCCCGTTAAGCAGCCATAGTGTGTCTTCTAAAGGTGTGCCTCTGTTCTGTTTTGTAATTCAGTTCAAGTGTAGCGATTTTGACATTCCCTCTATAAGCGATATCTCAGGATATGTATCTTTTTCTGTGTGACTTATTTCACTTAGAATCATCGTACCTAAATCCACTCATCATGCTGCTAACTAGCCTTATGACATTGATTTCATGGCTGAGTGATATTCCATTGTGCCAAGTACCACCATTTGTTTATCCATTTTTCTCTTTCCTGGGATATTGAAGGTGTACCGATGTGGAGGTTCTTGGAAACAGAGCAGCCGTAAAGTTTGGGGTGCCTGTGTCTTGTTGATTTTTAGTTTTCCCAATTTATACGCCCATGAGTGGAAGTGCCCTATGCTCTCTACGCTGTGTTTATTACTTGTTTCAGGACACACCGTACTCTTCTCCAGAGTGCCTGTTGGCAATTTACATCCCGCCCATCAGCGTAGCAAGGCTCCCATGTCTCCATGGCCTATCCTGCTTTTCTGGTTTTTACACTTTGTTTAGCATGGCCCTTTTGACCGAGGGCAAGCGAGACTTCTTTGTAGCGCTGATTTGCCCTTCCGGCTTGCTTGGTTGGCCAAAAGGGGCGTATGCGTTTTTTCCTGAATGTATTCAGGAAAAAACGCATACGCCCCTTTTGGCCAAGGGCATCATTGTCAACGTTTTGCCGCTTTTCATGTGCTTTAAAGGCGAGTCGAATCTACCTCCTGAAATCTGTTTCCTGCAAATCTGCCTTGCTTTCAAATCCTCTTCGTTGCCTTCCCTCAATATATTTGTGGACGAGAGTTCTCATTGATAACTCTGCACGTTTGTGAATTGCAGTGCCCCTGAGCTCCATTTGTCTCCTCGCTTTTTTGGGAGCTGGCCGCAAAAGCGCAGGATTGCTTCAGGCCCTATTTTGGTTCTGGGGGCAGGCTGAGCCTGTGGTTCATTCTTCTTCCTGATGGGAAAATGGAGTGACCTATGCCTGTCCCAACACCTAGGGCTCGTCTCTCGTTGGTTCCCCGTCTTCACGTTCATCCTCAGGACAAATTGCAACCTGTACAATCAGGAGGTTAAAGGTGCTGATTCTCCAAGTAGGGAGATGGTTAGTCAAGCAGCTGGAATGGTGAACCCGAGCACAAGGAGAGGAGAAATGAGGTGCATTTTAGAAACCTTTCCCGATCTCATGGCATACCATCTTCTGGGTTTCCCATGCATGTTTTGATGTAGGAAGATGCCCTTGTACCTGGAGATTTGAGACCCATGGGGTGTGTTCCCCGCAGTGTTACCTTAAAGTATCTGCGTTTGCTCACCCAACCTCACCAATCCTCTCAGCCCCAAGAGTGTCCCGCATTATGTCTCATTCAGCTGTGGGTGTAGACATGGTCAATCCAGGTTGCATCATAGACCCTGAACGGATTTTGTAAGAATTTCTCTCTCTTTCACTGTCTTTGTTTTGTGGGTTTTTTAAAGTAATGTATGTTTAGAATCGGGCTTGGCTGCTTTTCCCTGCTGTGTTGATGCCGCTTTACAACCTCTTGATTCACTTGCAGAGAGATATCAATACATAGGTTTTCAGATTCATACTAGTCAGATATATTCTTGTGTGGTGACTAGGGGGTGTTGAGTCCAGTTCACTGAGCAGGGAGTAGGCCTTGTCTATTACATATTTGGCTTATGGAGCGGTGTCTGAGCTAATTTCAAACCCTTGTTTTATGCATCACCCCACCTCACCTTTCCGGTTAAGCAGCCATAGTGTGTCTTCTAAAGGTGTGCCTCTGTTCTGTTTTGTAATTCAGTTCAAGTGTAGCGATTTTGACATTCCCTCTATAAGCGATATCTTAGGATAAGTGCCTTTTTCTGTGTGACTTATTTCACTTAGAATCATCGTACCTAAATCCACTCATCATGCTGCTAACTAGCCTTATGACATTGATTTCATGGCTGAGTGATATTGCATTGTGCCAAGTACCACCATTTCTTTATCCATTTTTCTCTTTCCTGGGATATTGAAGGTGTACCGAAGCGGAGGTTCTTGGAAACAGAGCAGCCGTAAAGTTTGGGGTGCCTGTGTCTTGTTGATTTTTAGTTTTCCCAATTTATACGCCCATGAGTGGAAGTGCCCTATGCTCTCAACGCTGTGTTTATTACTTGTTTCAGGACACACCGTACTCATCTCCAGAGTGCCTGTTGGCAATTTACATCCCGCCCATCAGCGTAGCAAGGCTCCCATGTCTCCATGGCCTGTCCTACTTTTCTGGTTTTTACACTTTGTTCAGCATGGCCCTTTTGACCGAGGGCAAGCGAGACGTCTTTGTAGCGCTGATTTGCCCTCCCGGCTTGCTTGGTTGGCCAAAAAGGGCGTATGCGTTTTTTCCTGAATATATTCAGGAAAAAACGCATACGCCCTTTTTGGCCAAGGGCATCATTGTCAACGTTTTGCCGCTTTTCATGTGCTTTAAAGGCGAGTCGAATCTACCTCCTGAAATCTGTTTCCTGCAAATCTGCCTTGCTTTCAAATCCTCTTCGTTGCCTTCCCTCAATATATTTGTGGACGAGAGTTCTCATTTATAACTCTGCACGTTTGTGAATTGCAGTGCCCCTGAGCTCCATTTGTCTCCTCGCTTTTTTGGGAGCTGGCCGCAAAAGCGCAGGATTGCTTCAGGCCCTATTTTGGTTCTGGGGGCAGGCTGAGCCTGTGGTTCATTCTTCTTCCTGATGGGAAAATGGAGTGACCTATGCCTGTCCCAACACCTAGGGCTCGTCTCTCGTTGGTTCCCCGTCTTCACGTTCATCCTCAGGACAAATTGCAACCTGTACAATCAGGAGGTTAAAGGTGCTGATTCTCCAAGTAGGGAGATGGTTAGTCAAGCAGCTGGAATGGTGAACCCGAGCACAAGGAGAGGAGAAATGAGGTGCATTTTAGAAACCTTTCCCGATCTCATGGCATACCATCTTCTGGGTTTCCCATGCATGTTTTGATGTAGGAAGATGCCCTTGTACCTGGAGATTTGAGACCCATGGGGTGTGTTCCCCGCAGTGTTACCTTAAAGTATCTGCGTTTGCTCACCCAACCTCACCAATCCTCTCAGCCCCAAGAGTGTCCCGCCTTATGTCTCATTCAGCTGTGGGTGTAGACATGGTCAATCCAGGTTGCATCATAGACCCTGAACGGATTTTGTAAGAATTTCTCTCTCTTTCACTGTCTTTGTTTTGTGGGTTTTTTAAAGTAATGTATGTTTAGAATCGGGCTTGGCTGCTTTTCCCTGCTGTGTTGATGCCGCTTTACAACCTCTTGATTCACTTGCAGAGAGATATCGATACATAGGTTTTCAGATTCTTACTAGTCAGATATATTCTTGTGTGGTGACTAGGGTGTGTTGAGTCCAGTTCACTGAGCAGGGAGTAGGCCTTGTCTATTACATATTTGGCTTATGGAGCGGTCTCTGAGCTAATTTGAAACCCTTGTTTTATGCATCACCCCACCTCACCTTTCCCGTTAAGCAGCCATAGTGTGTCTTCTAAAGGTGTGCCTCTGTTCTGTTTTGTAATTCAGTTCAAGTGTAGCGATTTTGACATTCCCTCTATAAGCGATATCTTAGGATAAGTGTCTTTTTCTGTGTGACTTATTTCACTTAGAATCATCGTACCTAAATCCACTCATCATGCTGCTAACTAGCCTTATGACATTGATTTCATGGCTGAGTGATATTCCATTGTGCCAAGTACCACCATTTCTTTATCCATTTTTCTCTTTCCTGGGATATTGAAGGTGTACCGAAGCGGAGGTTCTTGGAAACAGAGCAGCCGTAAACTTTAGGGTGCCTGTGTCTTGTTGATTTTTAGTTTTCCCAATTTATACGCCCATGAGTGGAAGTGCCCTATGCTCTCTACGCTGTGTTTATTACTTGTTTCAGGACACACCGTACTCTTCTCCAGAGTGCCTGTTGGCAATTTACATCCCGCCCATCAGCGTAGTAAGGCTCCCATGTCTCCATGGCCTGTCCTGCTTTTCTGGTTTTTACACTTTGTTCAGCATGGCCCTTTTGACCGAGGGCAAGCGAGACTTCTTTGTAGCGTTGATTTGCACTTCCGGCTTGCTTGGTTGGCCAAAAAGGGCGTATGCGTTTTTTCCTGAATATATTCAGGAAAAAACGCATACGCCCTTTTTGGCCAAGGGCATCATTGTCAACCTTTTGCCGCTTTTCATGTGCTTTAAAGGCGAGTCGAATCTACCTCCTGAAATCTGTTTCCTGCAAATCTGCCTTGCTTTCAAATCCTCTTCGTTGCCTTCCCTCAATATATTTGTGGACGAGAGTTCTCATTGATAACTCTGCACGTTTGTGAATTGCAGTGCCCCTGAGCTCCATTTGTCTCCTCGCTTTTTTGGGAGCTGGCCGCAAAAGCGCAGGATTGCTTCAGGCCCTATTTTGGTTCTGGGGGGCAGGCTGAGCCTGTGGTTCATTCTTCTTCCTGATGGGAAAATGGAGTGACCTGTGCCTGTCCCAACACCTAGGGCTAGTCTTTCGTTGGTTCCCCGTCTTCCCGTTCATCCTCAGGACAAATTGCAACCTGGACGAAACAGGAGGTTAAAGGTGCTGATTCTCCAAGTAGGGAGATGGTTAGTCAAGCAGCTGGAATGGCGAACCCGAGCACAAGGAGAGGAGAAATGAGGTGCGTTTTAGAAACCTTTCCCGATCTCATGGCATACCATCTTCTGGGTTTCCCATGCATGTTTTGATGTAGGAAGATTCCCTTGTACCTGGAGATTTGAGACCCATGGGGTGGGTACCCCACGGTATTACTTTAAAGTATCTGCATTTGCTCACCCAACCTCACCAATCCTCTCAGCCCCAAGAGTGTCCAGCCTTATGTCTCATCCAGCTGTGGGTCTAGATATGGTCAATCCAGGTTGCATCAGAGACCCTGAACGGATTTTGTAAGAATTTCTCTCTCTTTCACTGTCTTTGCTTTGTGGGTTTTTTAAAGTAATGTATGTTTAGAATGGGGTTTGGCTGCTATTCCCTGCTGTGTTTATGCCGGTTTACACCCTCTTGATTCACTTGCAGAGAGATATCAATACATAGGTTTTCAGATTCATACTAGTCAGATATATTCTTGTGTGGTGACTAGGGGGTGTTGAGTCCAGTTCACTGAGCAGGGAGTAGGCCTTGTCTATTACATATTTGGCTTATGGAGCGGTGTCTGAGCTAATTTCAAACCCTTGTTTTATGCATCACCCCACCTCACCTTTCCGGTTAAGCAGCCATAGTGTGTCTTCTAAAGGTGTGCCTCTGTTCTGTTTTGTAATTCAGTTCAAGTGTAGCGATTTTGACATTCCCTCTATAAGCGATATCTTAGGATAAGTGCCTTTTTCTGTGTGACTTATTTCACTTAGAATCATCGTACCTAAATCCACTCATCATGCTGCTAACTAGCCTTATGACATTGATTTCATGGCTGAGTGATATTGCATTGTGCCAAGTACCACCATTTCTTTATCCATTTTTCTCTTTCCTGGGATATTGAAGGTGTACCGAAGCGGAGGTTCTTGGAAACAGAGCAGCCGTAAAGTTTGGGGTGCCTGTGTCTTGTTGATTTTTAGTTTTCCCAATTTATACGCCCATGAGTGGAAGTGCCCTATGCTCTCAACGCTGTGTTTATTACTTGTTTCAGGACACACCGTACTCATCTCCAGAGTGCCTGTTGGCAATTTACATCCCGCCCATCAGCGTAGCAAGGCTCCCATGTCTCCATGGCCTGTCCTGCTTTTCTGGTTTTTACACTTTGTTCAGCATGGCCCTTTTGACCGAGGGCAAGCGAGACTTCTTTGTAGCGCTTATTTGCCCTTCCGGCTTGCTTGGTTGGCCAAAAGGGGCGTATGCGTTTTTTCCTCAATATATTCAGGAAAAAACGCATACGCCCCTTTTGGCCAAGGGCATCATTGTCAACGTTTTGCCGCTTTTCATGTGCTTTAATGGCGAGTCGAATCTACCTCCTGAAATCTGTTTCCTGCAAATCTGCCTTGCTTTCAAATCCTCTTCGTTGCCTTCCCTCAATATATTTGTGGACGAGAGTTCTCATTTATAACTCTGCACGTTTGTGAATTGCAGTGCCCCTGAGCTCCATTTGTCTCCTCGCTTTTTTGGGAGCTGGCCGCAAAAGCGCAGGATTGCTTCAGGCCCTATTTTGGTTCTGGGGGGCAGGCTGAGCCTGTGGTTCATTCTTCTTCCTGATGGGAAAATGGAGTGACCTATGCCTGTCCCAACAACTAGGGCTCGTCTCTCGTTGGTTCCGCGTCTTCCCGTTCATCCTCAGGACAAATTGCAACCTGTACAATCAGGAGGTTAAAGGTGCTGATTCTCCAAGTAGGCAGATGGTTAGTCAAGCAGCTGGAATGGTGAACCCGAGCACAAGGAGAGGAGAAATGAGGTGCATTTTAGAAACCTTTCCCGATCTCATGGCATACCATCTTCTGGGTTTCCCATGCATGTTTTGATGTAGGAAGCTGCCCTTGTACCTGGAGATTTGAGACCCATGGGGTGTGTTCCCCGCAGTGTTACTTTAAAGTATCTGCGTTTGCTCACCCAACCTCACCAATCCTCTCAGCCCCAAGAGTGTCCAGCCTTATGTCTCATCCAGCTGTGGGTCTAGATATGGTCAATCCAGGTTGCATCAGAGACCCTGAACGGATTTTGTAAGAATTTCTCTCTCTTTCACTGTCTTTGCTTTGTGGGTTTTTTAAAGTAATGTATGTTTAGAATGGGGTTTGGCTGCTATTCCCTGCTGTGTTTATGCCGCTTTACACCCTCTTGATTCACTTGCAGAGAGATATCAATACATAGGTTTTCAGATTCATACTAGTCAGATATATTCTTGTGCGGTGACTAGGGGGTGTTGAGTCCAGTTCACTGAGCAGGGAGTAGGCCTTGTCTATTACATATTTGGCTTATGGAGTGGTGTCTGAGCTAATTTCAAACCCTTGTTTTATGCATCACCCCACCTCACCTTTCCGGTTAAGCAGCCATAGTGTGTCTTCTAAAGGTGTGCCTCTGTTCTGTTTTGTAATTCAGTTCAAGTGTAGCGATTTTGACATTCCCTCTATAAGCGATATCTTAGGATAAGTGCCTTTTTCTGTGTGACTTATTTCACTTAGAATCATCGTACCTAAATCCACTCATCATGCTGCTAACTAGCCTTATGACATTGATTTCATGGCTGAGTGATATTGCATTGTGCCAAGTACCACCATTTCTTTATCCATTTTTCTCTTTCCTGGGATATTGAAGGTGTACCGAAGCGGAGGTTCTTGGAAACAGAGCAGCCGTAAAGTTTGGGGTGCCTGTGTCTTGTTGATTTTTAGTTTTCCCAATTTATACGCCCATGAGTGGAAGTGCCCTATGCTCTCAACGCTGTGTTTATTACTTGTTTCAGGACACACCGTACTCTTCTCCAGAGTGCCTGTTGGCAATTTATATCCCGCCCATCAGCGTAGCAAGGCTCCCATGTCTCCATGGCCTGTCCTGCTTTTCTGGTTTTTACACTTTGTTCAGCATGGCCCTTTTGACCGAGGGCAAGCGAGACTTCTTTGTAGCGCTGATTTGCCCTTCCGGCTTGCTTGGTTGGCCAAAAAGGGCGTATGCGTTTTTTCCTGAATATATTCAGGAAAAAACGCATACGCCCTTTTTGGCCAAGGGCATCATTGTCAACGTTTTGCCGCTTTTCATGTGCTTTAAAGGCGAGTCGAATCTACCTCCTGAAATCTGTTTCCTGCAAATCTGCCTTGCTTTCAAATCCTCTTCGTTGCCTTCCCTCAATATATTTGTGGACGAGAGTTCTCATTTATAACTCTGCACGTTTGTGAATGGCAGTGCCCCTGAGCTCCATTTGTCTCCTCGCTTTTTTGGGAGCTGGCCGCAAAAGCGCAGGATTGCTTCAGGCCCTATTTTGGTTCTGGGGGGCAGGCTGAGCCTGTGGTTCATTCTTCTTCCTGATGGGAAAATGGAGTGACCTATGCCTGTCCCAACAACTAGGGCTCGTCTCTCGTTGGTTCCGCGTCTTCCCGTTCATCCTCAGGACAAATTGCAACCTGTACAATCAGGAGGTTAAAGGTGCTGATTCTCCAAGTAGGCAGATGGTTAGTCAAGCAGCTGGAATGGTGAACCCGAGCACAAGGAGAGGAGAAATGAGGTGCATTTTAGAAACCTTTCCCGATCTCATGGCATACCATCTTCTGGGTTTCCCATGCATGTTTTGATGTAGGAAGCTGCCCTTGTACCTGGAGATTTGAGACCCATGGGGTGTGTTCCCCGCAGTGTTACTTTAAAGTATCTGCGTTTGCTCACCCAACCTCACCAATCCTCTCAGCCCCAAGAGTGTCCAGCCTTATGTCTCATCCAGCTGTGGGTCTAGATATGGTCAATCCAGGTTGCATCAGAGACCCTGAACGGATTTTGTAAGAATTTCTCTCTCTTTCACTGTCTTTGCTTTGTGGGTTTTTTAAAGTAATGTATGTTTAGAATGGGGTTTGGCTGCTATTCCCTGCTGTGTTTATGCCGCTTTACACCCTCTTGATTCACTTGCAGAGAGATATCAATACATAGGTTTTCAGATTCATACTAGTCAGATATATTCTTGTGCGGTGACTAGGGGGTGTTGAGTCCAGTTCACTGAGCAGGGAGTAGGCCTTGTCTATTACATATTTGGCTTATGGAGTGGTGTCTGAGCTAATTTCAAACCCTTGTTTTATGCATCACCCTACCTCACCTTTCCGGTTAAGCAGCCATAGTGTGTCTTCTAAAGGTGTGCCTCTGTTCTGTTTTGTAATTCAGTTCAAGTGTAGCGATTTTGACATTCCCTCTATAAGCGATATCTTAGGATAAGTGCCTTTTTCTGTGTGACTTATTTCACTTAGAATCATCGTACCTAAATCCACTCATCATGCTGCTAACTAGCCTTATGACATTGATTTCATGGCTGAGTGATATTGCATTGTGCCAAGTACCACCATTTCTTTATCCATTTTTCTCTTTCCTGGGATATTGAAGGTGTACCGAAGCGGAGGTTCTTGGAAACAGAGCAGCCGTAAAATTTGGGGTGCCTGTGTCTTGTTGATTTTTAGTTTTCCCAATTTATACGCCCATGAGTGGAAGTGCCCTATGCTCTCAACGCTGTGTTTATTACTTGTTTCAGGACACACCGTACTCATCTCCAGAGTGCCTGTTGGCAATTTACATCCCGCCCATCAGCGTAGCAAGGCTCCCATGTCTCCATGGCCTGTCCTGCTTTTCTGGTTTTTACACTTTGTTCAGCATGGCCCTTTTGACCGAGGGCAAGCGAGACGTCTTTGTAGCGCTGATTTGCCCTCCCGGCTTGCTTGGTTGGCCAAAAAGGGCGTATGCGTTTTTTCCTGAATATATTCAGGAAAAAACGCATACGCCCTTTTTGGCCAAGGGCATCATTGTCAACGTTTTGCCGCTTTTCATGTGCTTTAAAGGCGAGTCGAATCTACCTCCTGAAATCTGTTTCCTGCAAATCTGCCTTGCTTTCAAATCCTCTTCGTTGCCTTCCCTCAATATATTTGTGGACGAGAGTTCTCATTTATAACTCTGCACGTTTGTGAATTGCAGTGCCCCTGAGCTCCATTTGGCTCCTCGCTTTTTTGGGAGCTGGCCGCAAAAGCGCAGGATTGCTTCAGGCCCTATTTTGGTTCTGGGGGGCAGGCTGAGCCTGTGGTTCATTCTTCTTCCTGATGGGAAAATGGAGTGACCTATGCCTGTCCCAACACCTAGGGCTCGTCTCTCGTTGGTTCCCCGTCTTCCCGTTCATCCTCAGGACAAATTGCAACCTGTACAATCAGGAGGTTAAAGGTGCTGATTCTCCAAGTAGGGAGATGGTTAGTCAAGCAGCTGGAATGGAGAACCCGAGCACAAGGAGAGGAGAAATGAGGTGCATTTTAGAAACCTTTCCCGATCTCATGGCATACCATCTTCTGGGTTTCCCATGCATGTTTTGATGTAGGAAGATGCCCTTGTACCTGGAGATTTGAGACCCATGGGGTGTGTTCCCCGCAGTGTTACTTTAAAGTATCTGCGTTTGCTCACCCAACCTCACCAATCCTCTCAGCCCCAAGAGTGTCCAGCCTTATGTCTCATCCAGCTGTGGGTCTAGATATGGTCAATCCAGGTTGCATCATAGACCCTGAATGGATTTTGTAAGAATTTCTCTCTCTTTCACTGTCTTTGTTTTGTGGGTTTTTTAAAGTAATTTATGTTTAGAATCGGGCTTGCCTGCTTTTCCCTGCTGTGTTGATGCCGCTTTACACCCTCTTGATTCACTTGCAGAGAGATATCGATACATAGGTTTTCAGATTCTTACTAGTCAGATATATTCTTGTGTGGTGACTAGTGTGTGTTGAGTCCAGTTCACTGAGCAGGGAGTAGGCCTTGTCTATTAAATATTTGGCTTATGGAGCGGTCTCTGAGCTAATTTCAAACCCTTGTTTTATGCATCACCCCACCTCACCTTTCCGGTTAAGCAGCCATAGTGTGTCTTCTAAAGGTGTGCCTCTGTTCTGTTTTGTAATTCAGTTCAAGTGTAGCGATTTTGACATTCCCTCTATAAGCGATATCTTAGGATAAGTGTCTTTTTCTGTGTGACTTATTTCACTTAGAATCATCGTACCTAAATCCACTCATCATGCTGCTAACTAGCCTTATGACATTGATTTCATGGCTGAGTGATATTCCATTGGGCCAAGTACCACCATTTCTTTATCCATTTTTCTCTTTCCTGGGATATTGAAGGTGTACCGAAGCGGAGGTTCTTGGAAACAGAGCAGCCGTAAAGTTTGGGGTGCCTGTGTCTTGTTGATTTTTAGTTTTCCCAATTTATAGGCCCATGAGTGGAAGTGCCCTATGCTCTCAACGCTGTGTTTATTACTTGTTTCAGGACACACCGTACTCATCTCCAGAGTGCCTGTTGGCAATTTACATCCCGCCCATCAGCGTAGCAAGGCTCCCATGTCTCCATGGCCTGTCCTGCTTTTCTGGTTTTTACACTTTGTTCAGCATGGCCCTTTTGACGGAGGGCAAGCGAGACTTCTTTGTAGCGCTGATTTGCCCTTCCGGCTTGCTTGGTTGGCCAAAAAGGGCGTATGCGTTTTTTCCTGAATATATTCAGGAAAAAACGCATACGCCCTTTTTGGCCAAGGGCATCATTGTCAACCTTTTGGCGCTTTTCATGTGCGTTAAAGGCGAGTCGAATCTACCTCCTGAAATCTGTTTCCTGCAAATCTGCCTTGCTTTCAAATCCTCTTCGTTGCCTTCCTTCAATATATTTGTGGACGAGAGTTCTCATTTATAACTCTGCATGTTTGTGAATTGCAGTGCCCCTGAGCTCCATTTGTCTCCTCGCTTTTTTGGGAGCTGGCCGCAAAAGCGCAGGATTGCTTCAGGCCCTATTTTGGTTCTGGGGGGCAGGCTGAGCCTGTGGTTCATTCTTCTTCCTGATGGGAAAATGGAGTGACCTATGCCTGTCCCAACACCTAGGGCTCGTCTCTCGTTGGTTCCCCGTCTTCACGTTCATCCTCAGGACAAATTGCAACCTGTACAATCAGGAGGTTAAAGGTGCTGATTCTCCAAGTAGGGAGATGGTTAGTCAAGCAGCTGGAATGGTGAACCCGAGCACAAGGAGAGGAGAAATGAGGTGCATTTTAGAAACCTTTCCCGATCTCATGGCATACCATCTTCTGGGTTTCCCATGCATGTTTTGATGTAGGAAGATGCCCTTGTACCTGGAGATTTGAGACCCATGGGGTGTGTTCCCCGCAGTGTTACTTTAAAGTATCTGCGTTTGCTCACCCAACCTCACCAATCCTCTCAGCCCCAAGAGTGTCCAGCCTTATGTCTCATCCAGCTGTGGGTCTAGATATGGTCAATCCAGGTTGCATCAGAGACCCTGAACGGATTTTGTAAGAATTTCTCTCTCTTTCACTGTCTTTGCTTTGTGGGTTTTTTAAAGTAATGTATGTTTAGAATGGGGTTTGGCTGCTATTCCCTGCTGTGTTTATGCCGCTTTACACCCTCTTGATTCACTTGCAGAGAGATATCAATACATAGGTTTTCAGATTCATACTAGTCAGATATATTCTTGTGCGGTGACTAGGGGGTGTTGAGTCCAGTTCACTGAGCAGGGAGTAGGCCTTGTCTATTACATATTTGGCTTATGGAGTGGTGTCTGAGCTAATTTCAAACCCTTGTTTTATGCATCACCCCACCTCACCTTTCCGGTTAAGCAGCCATAGTGTGTCTTCTAAAGGTGTGCCTCTGTTCTGTTTTGTAATTCAGTTCAAGTGTAGCGATTTTGACATTCCCTCTATAAGCGATATCTTAGGATAAGTGCCTTTTTCTGTGTGACTTATTTCACTTAGAATCATCGTACCTAAATCCACTCATCATGCTGCTAACTAGCCTTATGACATTGATTTCATGGCTGAGTGATATTGCATTGTGCCAAGTACCACCATTTCTTTATCCATTTTTCTCTTTCCTGGGATATTGAAGGTGTACCGAAGCGGAGGTTCTTGGAAACAGAGCAGCCGTAAAGTTTGGGGTGCCTGTGTCTTGTTGATTTTTAGTTTTCCCAATTTATACGCCCATGAGTGGAAGTGCCCTATGCTCTCAACGCTGTGTTTATTACTTGTTTCAGGACACACCGTACTCATCTCCAGAGTGCCTGTTGGCAATTTACATCCCGCCCATCAGCGTAGCAAGGCTCCCATGTCTCCATGGCCTGTCCTGCTTTTCTGGTTTTTACACTTTGTTCAGCATGGCCCTTTTGACCGAGGGCAAGCGAGACGTCTTTGTAGCGCTGATTTGCCCTCCCGGCTTGCTTGGTTGGCCAAAAAGGGCGTATGCGTTTTTTCCTGAATATATTCAGGAAAAAACGCATACGCCCTTTTTGGCCAAGGGCATCATTGTCAACGTTTTGCCGCTTTTCATGTGCTTTAAAGGCGAGTCGAATCTACCTCCTGAAATCTGTTTCCTGCAAATCTGCCTTGCTTTCAAATCCTCTTCGTTGCCTTCCCTCAATATATTTGTGGACGAGAGTTCTCATTTATAACTCTGCACGTTTGTGAATTGCAGTGCCCCTGAGCTCCATTTGGCTCCTCGCTTTTTTGGGAGCTGGCCGCAAAAGCGCAGGATTGCTTCAGGCCCTATTTTGGTTCTGGGGGGCAGGCTGAGCCTGTGGTTCATTCTTCTTCCTGATGGGAAAATGGAGTGACCTATGCCTGTCCCAACACCTAGGGCTCGTCTCTCGTTGGTTCCCCGTCTTCCCGTTCATCCTCAGGACAAATTGCAACCTGTACAATCAGGAGGTTAAAGGTGCTGATTCTCCAAGTAGGGAGATGGTTAGTCAAGCAGCTGGAATGGAGAACCCGAGCACAAGGAGAGGAGAAATGAGGTGCATTTTAGAAACCTTTCCCGATCTCATGGCATACCATCTTCTGGGTTTCCCATGCATGTTTTGATGTAGGAAGATGCCCTTGTACCTGGAGATTTGAGACCCATGGGGTGTGTTCCCCGCAGTGTTACTTTAAAGTATCTGCGTTTGCTCACCCAACCTCACCAATCCTCTCAGCCCCAAGAGTGTCCAGCCTTATGTCTCATCCAGCTGTGGGTCTAGATATGGTCAATCCAGGTTGCATCATAGACCCTGAATGGATTTTGTAAGAAATTCTCTCTCTTTCACTGTCTTTGTTTTGTGGGTTTTTTAAAGTAATTTATGTTTAGAATCGGGCTTGCCTGCTTTTCCCTGCTGTGTTGATGCCGCTTTACACCCTCTTGATTCACTTGCAGAGAGATATCGATACATAGGTTTTCAGATTCTTACTAGTCAGATATATTCTTGTGTGGTGACTAGTGTGTGTTGAGTCCAGTTCACTGAGCAGGGAGTAGGCCTTGTCTATTAAATATTTGGCTTATGGAGCGGTCTCTGAGCTAATTTCAAACCCTTGTTTTATGCATCACCCCACCTCACCTTTCCGGTTAAGCAGCCATAGTGTGTCTTCTAAAGGTGTGCCTCTGTTCTGTTTTGTAATTCAGTTCAAGTGTAGCGATTTTGACATTCCCTCTATAAGCGATATCTTAGGATAAGTGTCTTTTTCTGTGTGACTTATTTCACTTAGAATCATCGTACCTAAATCCACTCATCATGCTGCTAACTAGCCTTATGACATTGATTTCATGGCTGAGTGATATTCCATTGGGCCAAGTACCACCATTTCTTTATCCATTTTTCTCTTTCCTGGGATATTGAAGGTGTACCGAAGCGGAGGTTCTTGGAAACAGAGCAGCCGTAAAGTTTGGGGTGCCTGTGTCTTGTTGATTTTTAGTTTTCCCAATTTATACGCCCATGAGTGGAAGTGCCCTATGCTCTCAACGCTGTGTTTATTACTTGTTTCAGGACACACCGTACTCATCTCCAGAGTGCCTGTTGGCAATTTACATCCCACCCATCAGCGTAGCAAGGCTCCCATGTCTCCATGGCCTGTCCTGCTTTTCTGGTTTTTACACTTTGTTCAGCATGGCCCTTTTGACGGAGGGCAAGCGAGACTTCTTTGTAGCGCTGATTTGCCCTTCCGGCTTGCTTGGTTGGCCAAAAAGGGCGTATGCGTTTTTTCCTGAATATATTCAGGAAAAAACGCATACGCCCTTTTTGGCCAAGGGCATCATTGTCAACCTTTTGGCGCTTTTCATGTGCGTTAAAGGCGAGTCGAATCTACCTCCTGAAATCTGTTTCCTGCAAATCTGCCTTGCTTTCAAATCCTCTTCGTTGCCTTCCTTCAATATATTTGTGGACGAGAGTTCTCATTTATAACTCTGCATGTTTGTGAATTGCAGTGCCCCTGAGCTCCATTTGTCTCCTCGCTTTTTTGGGAGCTGGCCGCAAAAGCGCAGGATTGCTTCAGGCCCTATTTTGGTTCTGGGGGGCAGGCTGAGCCTGTGGTTCATTCTTCTTCCTGATGGGAAAATGGAGTGACCTATGCCTGTCCCAACACCTAGGGCTCGTCTCTCGTTGGTTCCCCGTCTTCACGTTCATCCTCAGGACAAAGTGCAATCTGTACAATCAGGAGGTTAAAGGTGCTGATTCTCCAAGTAGGGAGATGGTTAGTCAAGCAGCTGGAATGGTGAACCCGAGCACAAGGAGAGGAGAAATGAGGTGCATTTTAGAAACCTTTCCCGATCTCATGGCATACCATCTTCTGGGTTTCCCATGCATGTTTTGATGTAGGAAGATGCCCTTGTACCTGGAGATTTGAGACCCATGGGGTGTGTTCCCCGCAGTGTTACTTTAAAGTATCTGCGTTTTCTCACCCAACCTCACCAATCCTCTCAGCCCCAAGAGTGTCCAGCCTTATGTCTCATCCAGCTGTGGGTCTAGATATGGTCAATCCAGGTTGCATCATAGATCCTGAACGGATTTTGTAAGAATTTCTCTCTCTTTCACTGTCTTTGTTTTGTGGGTTTTTTAAAGTAATTTATGTTTAGAATCGGGCTTGGCTGCTTTTCCCTGCTGTGTTGATGCCGCTTTACACCCTCTTGATTCACTTGCAGAGAGATATCGATACATAGGTTTTCAGATTCTTACTAGTCAGATATATTCTTGTGTGGTGACTAGGGTGTGTTGAGTCCAGTTCACTGAGCAGGGAGTAGGCCTTGTCTATTACATATTTGGCTTATGGAGCGGTCTCTGAGCTAATTTGAAACCCTTGTTTTATGCATCACCCCACCTCACCTTTCCCGTTAAGCAGCCATAGTGTGTCTTCTAAAGGTGTGCCTCTGTTCTGTTTTGTAATTCAGTTCAAGTGTAGCGATTTTGACATTCCCTCTATAAGCGATATCTTAGGATAAGTGTCTTTTTCTGTGTGACTTATTTCACTTAGAATCATCGTACCTAAATCCACTCATCATGCTGCTAACTAGCCTTATGACATTGATTTCATGGCTGAGTGATATTCCATTGTGCCAAGTACCACCATTTCTTTATCCATTTTTCTCTTTCCTGGGATATTGAAGGTGTACCGAAGCGGAGGTTCTTGGAAACAGAGCAGCCGTAAACTTTAGGGTGCCTGTGTCTTGTTGATTTTTAGTTTTCCCAATTTATACGCCCATGAGTGGAAGTGCCCTATGCTCTCTACGCTGTGTTTATTACTTGTTTCAGGACACACCGTACTCTTCTCCAGAGTGCCTGTTGGCAATTTACATCCCGCCCATCAGCGTAGTAAGGCTCCCATGTCTCCATGGCCTGTCCTGCTTTTCTGGTTTTTACACTTTGTTCAGCATGGCCCTTTTGACCGAGGGCAAGCGAGACTTCTTTGTAGCTTTGATTTGCCCTTCCGGCTTGCTTGGTTGGCCAAAAAGGGCGTATGCGTTTCTTCCTGAATATATTCAGGAAAAAACGCATACGCCCTTTTTGGCCAAGGGCATCATTGTCAACCTTTTGCCGCTTTTCATGTGCTTTAAAGGCGAGTCGAATCTACCTCCTGAAATCTGTTTCCTGCAAATCTGCCTTGCTTTCAAATCCTCTTCGTTGCCTTCCCTCAATATATTTGTGGACGAGAGTTCTCATTTATAACTCTGCACGTTTGTGAATTGCAGTGCCCCTGAGCTCCATTTGGCTCCTCGCTTTTTTGGGAGCTGGCCGCAAAAGCGCAGGATTGCTTCAGGCCCTATTTTGGTTCTGGGGGGCAGGCTGAGCCTGTGGTTCATTCTTCTTCCTGATGGGAAAATGGAGTGACCTGTGCCTGTCCCAACACCTAGGGCTAGTCTTTCGTTGGTTCCCCGTCTTCCCGTTCATCCTCAGGACAAATTGCAACCTGGACGAAACAGGAGGTTAAAGGTGCTGATTCTCCAAGTAGGGAGATGGTTAGTCAAGCAGCTGGAATGGCGAACCCGAGCACAAGGAGAGGAGAAATGAGGTGCGTTTTAGAAACCTTTCCCGATCTCATGGCATACCATCTTCTGGGTTTCCCATGCATGTTTTGATGTAGGAAGATTCCCTTGTACCTGGAGATTTGAGACCCATGGGGTGGGTACCCCGCGGTATTACTTTAAAGTATCTGCATTTGCTCACCCAACCTCACCAATCCTCTCAGCCCCAAGAGTGTCCAGCCTTATGTCTCATCCAGCTGTGGGTCTAGATATGGTCAATCCAGGTTGCATCAGAGACCCTGAACGGATTTTGTAAGAATTTCTCTCTCTTTCACTGTCTTTGCTTTGTGGGTTTTTTAAAGTAATGTATGTTTAGAATGGGGTTTGGCTGCTATTCCCTGCTGTGTTTATGCCGGTTTACACCCTCTTGATTCACTTGCAGAGAGATATCAATACATAGGTTTTCAGATTCATACTAGTCAGATATATTCTTGTGTGGTGACTAGGGGGTGTTGAGTCCAGTTCACTGAGCAGGGAGTAGGCCTTGTCTATTACATATTTGGCTTATGGAGCGGTGTCTGAGCTAATTTCAAACCCTTGTTTTATGCATCACCCCACCTCACCTTTCCGGTTAAGCAGCCATAGTGTGTCTTCTAAAGGTGTGCCTCTGTTCTGTTTTGTAATTCAGTTCAAGTGTAGCGATTTTGACATTCCCTCTATAAGCGATATCTTAGGATAAGTGCCTTTTTCTGTGTGACTTATTTCACTTAGAATCATCGTACCTAAATCCACTCATCATGCTGCTAACTAGCCTTATGACATTGATTTCATGGCTGAGTGATATTGCATTGTGCCAAGTACCACCATTTCTTTATCCATTTTTCTCTTTCCTGGGATATTGAAGGTGTACCGAAGCGGAGGTTCTTGGAAACAGAGCAGCCGTAAAGTTTGGGGTGCCTGTGTCTTGTTGATTTTTAGTTTTCCCAATTTATACGCCCATGAGTGGAAGTGCCCTATGCTCTCAACGCTGTGTTTATTACTTGTTTCAGGACACACCGTACTCATCTCCAGAGTGCCTGTTGGCAATTTACATCCCGCCCATCAGCGTAGCAAGGCTCCCATGTCTCCATGGCCTGTCCTGCTTTTCTGGTTTTTACACTTTGTTCAGCATGGCCCTTTTGACCGAGGGCAAGCGAGACTTCTTTGTAGCGCTGATTTGCCCTTCCGGCTTGCTTGGTTGGCCAAAAGGGGCGTATGCGTTTTTTCCTCAATGTATTCAGGAAAAAACGCATACGCCCCTTTTGGCCAAGGGCATCATTGTCAACGTTTTGCCGCTTTTCATGTGCTTTAATGGCGAGTCGAATCTACCTCCTGAAATCTGTTTCCTGCAAATCTGCCTTGCTTTCAAATCCTCTTCGTTGCCTTCCCTCAATATATTTGTGGACGAGAGTTCTCATTTATAACTCTGCACGTTTGTGAATTGCAGTGCCCCTGAGCTCCATTTGTCTCTTCGCTTTTTTGGGAGCTGGCCGCAAAAGCGCAGGATTGCTTCAGGCCCTATTTTGGTTCTGGGGGGCAGGCTGAGCCTGTGGTTCATTCTTCTTCCTGATGGGAAAATGGAGTGACCTGTGCCTGTCCCAACACCTAGGGCTAGTCTTTCGTTGGTTCCCCGTCTTCCCGTTCATCCTCAGGACAAATTGCAACCTGGACGAAACAGGAGGTTAAAGGTGCTGATTCTCCAAGTAGGGAGATGGTTAGTCAAGCAGCTTGAATGGCGAACCCGAGCACAAGGAGAGGAGAAATGAGGTGCGTTTTAGAAACCTTTCCCGATCTCATGGCATACCATCTTCTGGGTTTCCCATGCATGTTTTGATGTAGGAAGATTCCCTTGTACCTGGAGATTTGAGACCCATGGGGTGGGTACCCCGCGGTATTACTTTAAAGTATCTGCATTTGCTCACCCAACCTCACCAATCCTCTCAGCCCCAAGAGTGTCCAGCCTTATGTCTCATCCAGCTGTGGGTCTAGATATGGTCAATCCAGGTTGCATCAGAGACCCTGAACGGATTTTGTAAGAATTTCTCTCTCTTTCACTGTCTTTGCTTTGTGGGTTTTTTAAAGTAATGTATGTTTAGAATGGGGTTTGGCTGCTATTCCCTGCTGAGTTTATGCCGGTTTACACCCTCTTGATTCACTTGCAGAGAGATATCAATACATAGGTTTTCAGATTCATACTAGTCAGATATATTCTTGTGTGGTGACTAGGGGGTGTTGAGTCCAGTTCACTGAGCAGGGAGTAGGCCTTGTCTATTACATATTTGGCTTATGGAGCGGTGTCTGAGCTAATTTCAAACCCTTGTTTTATGCATCACCCCACCTCACCTTTCCGGTTAAGCAGCCATAGTGTGTCTTCTAAAGGTGTGCCTCTGTTCTGTTTTGTAATTCAGTTCAAGTGTAGCGATTTTGACATTCCCTCTATAAGCGATATCTTAGGATAAGTGCCTTTTTCTGTGTGACTTATTTCACTTAGAATCATCGTACCTAAATCCACTCATCATGCTGCTAACTAGCCTTATGACATTGATTTCATGGCTGAGTGATATTGCATTGTGCCAAGTACCACCATTTCTTTATCCATTTTTCTCTTTCCTGGGATATTGAAGGTGTACCGAAGCGGAGGTTCTTGGAAACAGAGCAGCCGTAAAATTTGGGGTGCCTGTGTCTTGTTGATTTTTAGTTTTCCCAATTTATACGCCCATGAGTGGAAGTGCCCTATGCTCTCAACGCTGTGTTTATTACTTGTTTCAGGACACACCGTACTCATCTCCAGAGTGCCTGTTGGCAATTTACATCCCGCCCATCAGCGTAGCAAGGCTCCCATGTCTCCATGGCCTGTCCTGCTTTTCTGGTTTTTACACTTTGTTCAGCATGGCCCTTTTGACCGAGGGCAAGCGAGACGTCTTTGTAGCGCTGATTTGCCCTCCCGGCTTGCTTGGTTGGCCAAAAAGGGCGTATGCGTTTTTTCCTGAATATATTCAGGAAAAAACGCATACGCCCTTTTTGGCCAAGGGCATCATTGTCAACGTTTTGCCGCTTTTCATGTGCTTTAAAGGCGAGTCGAATCTACCTCCTGAAATCTGTTTCCTGCAAATCTGCCTTGCTTTCAAATCCTCTTCGTTGCCTTCCCTCAATATATTTGTGGACGAGAGTTCTCATTTATAACTCTGCACGTTTGTGAATTGCAGTGCCCCTGAGCTCCATTTGGCTCCTCGCTTTTTTGGGAGCTGGCCGCAAAAGCGCAGGATTGCTTCAGGCCCTATTTTGGTTCTGGGGGGCAGGCTGAGCCTGTGGTTCATTCTTCTTCCTGATGGGAAAATGGAGTGACCTATGCCTGTCCCAACACCTAGGGCTCGTCTCTCGTTGGTTCCCCGTCTTCCCGTTCATCCTCAGGACAAATTGCAACCTGTACAATCAGGAGGTTAAAGGTGCTGATTCTCCAAGTAGGGAGATGGTTAGTCAAGCAGCTGGAATGGAGAACCCGAGCACAAGGAGAGGAGAAATGAGGTGCATTTTAGAAACCTTTCCCGATCTCATGGCATACCATCTTCTGGGTTTCCCATGCATGTTTTGATGTAGGAAGATGCCCTTGTACCTGGAGATTTGAGACCCATGGGGTGTGTTCCCCGCAGTGTTACTTTAAAGTATCTGCGTTTGCTCACCCAACCTCACCAATCCTCTCAGCCCCAAGAGTGTCCAGCCTTATGTCTCATCCAGCTGTGGGTCTAGATATGGTCAATCCAGGTTGCATCATAGACCCTGAATGGATTTTGTAAGAATTTCTCTCTCTTTCACTGTCTTTGTTTTGTGGGTTTTTTAAAGTAATTTATGTTTAGAATCGGGCTTGCCTGCTTTTCCCTGCTGTGTTGATGCCGCTTTACACCCTCTTGATTCACTTGCAGAGAGATATCGATACATAGGTTTTCAGATTCTTACTAGTCAGATATATTCTTGTGTGGTGACTAGTGTGTGTTGAGTCCAGTTCACTGAGCAGGGAGTAGGCCTTGTCTATTAAATATTTGGCTTATGGAGCGGTCTCTGAGCTAATTTCAAACCCTTGTTTTATGCATCACCCCACCTCACCTTTCCGGTTAAGCAGCCATAGTGTGTCTTCTAAAGGTGTGCCTCTGTTCTGTTTTGTAATTCAGTTCAAGTGTAGCGATTTTGACATTCCCTCTATAAGCGATATCTTAGGATAAGTGTCTTTTTCTGTGTGACTTATTTCACTTAGAATCATCGTACCTAAATCCACTCATCATGCTGCTAACTAGCCTTATGACATTGATTTCATGGCTGAGTGATATTCCATTGGGCCAAGTACCACCATTTCTTTATCCATTTTTCTCTTTCCTGGGATATTGAAGGTGTACCGAAGCGGAGGTTCTTGGAAACAGAGCAGCCGTAAAGTTTGGGGTGCCTGTGTCTTGTTGATTTTTAGTTTTCCCAATTTATACGCCCATGAGTGGAAGTGCCCTATGCTCTCAACGCTGTGTTTATTACTTGTTTCAGGACACACCGTACTCATCTCCAGAGTGCCTGTTGGCAATTTACATCCCGCCCATCAGCGTAGCAAGGCTCCCATGTCTCCATGGCCTGTCCTGCTTTTCTGGTTTTTACACTTTGTTCAGCATGGCCCTTTTGACGGAGGGCAAGCGAGACTTCTTTGTAGCGCTGATTTGCCCTTCCGGCTTGCTTGGTTGGCCAAAAAGGGCGTATGCGTTTTTTCCTGAATATATTCAGGAAAAAACGCATACGCCCTTTTTGGCCAAGGGCATCATTGTCAACCTTTTGCCGCTTTTCATGTGCGTTAAAGGCGAGTCGAATCTACCTCCTGAAATCTGTTTCCTGCAAATCTGCCTTGCTTTCAAATCCTCTTCGTTGCCTTCCTTCAATATATTTGTGGACGAGAGTTCTCATTTATAACTCTGCATGTTTGTGAATTGCAGTGCCCCTGAGCTCCATTTGTCTCCTCGCTTTTTTGGGAGCTGGCCGCAAAAGCGCAGGATTGCTTCAGGCCCTATTTTGGTTCTGGGGGGCAGGCTGAGCCTGTGGTTCATTCTTCTTCCTGATGGGAAAATGGAGTGACCTATGCCTGTCCCAACACCTAGGGCTCGTCTCTCGTTGGTTCCCCGTCTTCACGTTCATCCTCAGGACAAAGTGCAACCTGTACAATCAGGAGGTTAAAGGTGCTGATTCTCCAAGTAGGGAGATGGTTAGTCAAGCAGCTGGAATGGTGAACCCGAGCACAAGGAGAGGAGAAATGAGGTGCATTTTAGAAACCTTTCCCGATCTCATGGCATACCATCTTCTGGGTTTCCCATGCATGTTTTGATGTAGGAAGATGCCCTTGTACCTGGAGATTTGAGACCCATGGGGTGTGTTCCCCGCAGTGTTACTTTAAAGTATCTGCGTTTGCTCACCCAACCTCACCAATCCTCTCAGCCCCAAGAGTGTCCAGCCTTATGTCTCATCCAGCTGTGGGTCTAGATATGGTCAATCCAGGTTGCATCAGAGACCCTGAACGGATTTTGTAAGAATTTCTCTCTCTTTCACTGTCTTTGCTTTGTGGGTTTTTTAAAGTAATGTATGTTTAGAATGGGGTTTGGCTGCTATTCCCTGCTGTGTTTATGCCGCTTTACACCCTCTTGATTCACTTGCAGAGAGATATCAATACATAGGTTTTCAGATTCATACTAGTCAGATATATTCTTGTGCGGTGACTAGGGGGTGTTGAGTCCAGTTCACTGAGCAGGGAGTAGGCCTTGTCTATTACATATTTGGCTTATGGAGTGGTGTCTGAGCTAATTTCAAACCCTTGTTTTATGCATCACCCCACCTCACCTTTCCGGTTAAGCAGCCATAGTGTGTCTTCTAAAGGTGTGCCTCTGTTCTGTTTTGTAATTCAGTTCAAGTGTAGCGATTTTGACATTCCCTCTATAAGCGATATCTTAGGATAAGTGCCTTTTTCTGTGTGACTTATTTCACTTAGAATCATCGTACCTAAATCCACTCATCATGCTGCTAACTAGCCTTATGACATTGATTTCATGGCTGAGTGATATTGCATTGTGCCAAGTACCACCATTTCTTTATCCATTTTTCTCTTTCCTGGGATATTGAAGGTGTACCGAAGCGGAGGTTCTTGGTAACAGAGCAGCCGTAAAGTTTGGGGTGCCTGTGTCTTGTTGATTTTTAGTTTTCCCAATTTATACGCCCATGAGTGGAAGTGCCCTATGCTCTCAACGCTGTGTTTATTACTTGTTTCAGGACACACCGTACTCATCTCCAGAGTGCCTGTTGGCAATTTACATCCCGCCCATCAGCGTAGCAAGGCTCCCATGTCTCCATGGCCTGTCCTGCTTTTCTGGTTTTTACACTTTGTTCAGCATGGCCCTTTTGACCGAGGGCAAGCGAGACGTCTTTGTAGCGCTGATTTGCCCTCCCGGCTTGCTTGGTTGGCCAAAAAGGGCGTATGCGTTTTTTCCTGAATATATTCAGGAAAAAACGCATACGCCCTTTTTGGCCAAGGGCATCATTGTCAACGTTTTGCCGCTTTTCATGTGCTTTAAAGGCGAGTCGAATCTACCTCCTGAAATCTGTTTCCTGCAAATCTGCCTTGCTTTCAAATCCTCTTCGTTGCCTTCCCTCAATATATTTGTGGACGAGAGTTCTCATTTATAACTCTGCACGTTTGTGAATTGCAGTGCCCCTGAGCTCCATTTGGCTCCTCGCTTTTTTGGGAGCTGGCCGCAAAAGCGCAGGATTGCTTCAGGCCCTATTTTGGTTCTGGGGGGCAGGCTGAGCCTGTGGTTCATTCTTCTTCCTGATGGGAAAATGGAGTGACCTATGCCTGTCCCAACACCTAGGGCTCGTCTCTCGTTGGTTCCCCGTCTTCCCGTTCATCCTCAGGACAAATTGCAACCTGTACAATCAGGAGGTTAAAGGTGCTGATTCTCCAAGTAGGGAGATGGTTAGTCAAGCAGCTGGAATGGAGAACCCGAGCACAAGGAGAGGAGAAATGAGGTGCATTTTAGAAACCTTTCCCGATCTCATGGCATACCATCTTCTGGGTTTCCCATGCATGTTTTGATGTAGGAAGATGCCCTTGTACCTGGAGATTTGAGACCCATGGGGTGTGTTCCCCGCAGTGTTACTTTAAAGTATCTGCGTTTGCTCACCCAACCTCACCAATCCTCTCAGCCCCAAGAGTGTCCAGCCTTATGTCTCATCCAGCTGTGGGTCTAGATATGGTCAATCCAGGTTGCATCATAGACCCTGAATGGATTTTGTAAGAATTTCTCTCTCTTTCACTGTCTTTGTTTTGTGGGTTTTTTAAAGTAATTTATGTTTAGAATCGGGCTTGCCTGCTTTTCCCTGCTGTGTTGATGCCGCTTTACACCCTCTTGATTCACTTGCAGAGAGATATCGATACATAGGTTTTCAGATTCTTACTAGTCAGATATATTCTTGTGTGGTGACTAGTGTGTGTTGAGTCCAGTTCACTGAGCAGGGAGTAGGCCTTGTCTATTAAATATTTGGCTTATGGAGCGGTCTCTGAGCTAATTTCAAACCCTTGTTTTATGCATCACCCCACCTCACCTTTCCGGTTAAGCAGCCATAGTGTGTCTTCTAAAGGTGTGCCTCTGTTCTGTTTTGTAATTCAGTTCAAGTGTAGCGATTTTGACATTCCCTCTATAAGCGATATCTTAGGATAAGTGTCTTTTTCTGTGTGACTTATTTCACTTAGAATCATCGTACCTAAATCCACTCATCATGCTGCTAACTAGCCTTATGACATTGATTTCATGGCTGAGTGATATTCCATTGGGCCAAGTACCACCATTTCTTTATCCATTTTTCTCTTTCCTGGGATATTGAAGGTGTACCGAAGCGGAGGTTCTTGGAAACAGAGCAGCCGTAAAGTTTGGGGTGCCTGTGTCTTGTTGATTTTTAGTTTTCCCAATTTATACGCCCATGAGTGGAAGTGCCCTATGCTCTCAACGCTGTGTTTATTACTTGTTTCAGGACACACCGTACTCATCTCCAGAGTGCCTGTTGGCAATTTACATCCCGCCCATCAGCGTAGCAAGGCTCCCATGTCTCCATGGCCTGTCCTGCTTTTCTGGTTTTTACACTTTGTTCAGCATGGCCCTTTTGACGGAGGGCAAGCGAGACTTCTTTGTAGCGCTGATTTGCCCTTCCGGCTTGCTTGGTTGGCCAAAAAGGGCGTATGCGTTTTTTCCTGAATATATTCAGGAAAAAACGCATACGCCCTTTTTGGCCAAGGGCATCATTGTCAACCTTTTGGCGCTTTTCATGTGCGTTAAAGGCGAGTCGAATCTACCTCCTGAAATCTGTTTCCTGCAAATCTGCCTTGCTTTCAAATCCTCTTCGTTGCCTTCCTTCAATATATTTGTGGACGAGAGTTCTCATTTATAACTCTGCATGTTTGTGAATTGCAGTGCCCCTGAGCTCCATTTGTCTCCTCGCTTTTTTGGGAGCTGGCCGCAAAAGCGCAGGATTGCTTCAGGCCCTATTTTGGTTCTGGGGGGCAGGCTGAGCCTGTGGTTCATTCTTCTTCCTGATGGGAAAATGGAGTGACCTATGCCTGTCCCAACACCTAGGGCTCGTCTCTCGTTGGTTCCCCGTCTTCACGTTCATCCTCAGGACAAAGTGCAACCTGTACAATCAGGAGGTTAAAGGTGCTGATTCTCCAAGTAGGGAGATGGTTAGTCAAGCAGCTGGAATGGTGAACCCGAGCACAAGGAGAGGAGAAATGAGGTGCATTTTAGAAACCTTTCCCGATCTCATGGCATACCATCTTCTGGGTTTCCCATGCATGTTTTGATGTAGGAAGATGCCCTTGTACCTGGAGATTTGAGACCCATGGGGTGTGTTCCCCGCAGTGTTACTTTAAAGTATCTGCGTTTTCTCACCCAACCTCACCAATCCTCTCAGCCCCAAGAGTGTCCAGCCTTATGTCTCATCCAGCTGTGGGTCTAGATATGGTCAATCCAGGTTGCATCATAGATCCTGAACGGATTTTGTAAGAATTTCTCTCTCTTTCACTGTCTTTGTTTTGTGGGTTTTTTAAAGTAATTTATGTTTAGAATCGGGCTTGGCTGCTTTTCCCTGCTGTGTTGATGCCGCTTTACACCCTCTTGATTCACTTGCAGAGAGATATCGATACATAGGTTTTCAGATTCTTACTAGTCAGATATATTCTTGTGTGGTGACTAGGGTGTGTTGAGTCCAGTTCACTGAGCAGGGAGTAGGCCTTGTCTATTACATATTTGGCTTATGGAGCGGTCTCTGAGCTAATTTGAAACCCTTGTTTTATGCATCACCCCACCTCACCTTTCCCGTTAAGCAGCCATAGTGTGTCTTCTAAAGGTGTGCCTCTGTTCTGTTTTGTAATTCAGTTCAAGTGTAGCGATTTTGACATTCCCTCTATAAGCGATATCTTAGGATAAGTGTCTTTTTCTGTGTGACTTATTTCACTTAGAATCATCGTACCTAAATCCACTCATCATGCTGCTAACTAGCCTTATGACATTGATTTCATGGCTGAGTGATATTCCATTGTGCCAAGTACCACCATTTCTTTATCCATTTTTCTCTTTCCTGGGATATTGAAGGTGTACCGAAGCGGAGGTTCTTGGAAACAGAGCAGCCGTAAACTTTAGGGTGCCTGTGTCTTGTTGATTTTTAGTTTTCCCAATTTATACGCCCATGAGTGGAAGTGCCCTATGCTCTCTACGCTGTGTTTATTACTTGTTTCAGGACACACCGTACTCTTCTCCAGAGTGCCTGTTGGCAATTTACATCCCGCCCATCAGCGTAGTAAGGCTCCCATGTCTCCATGGCCTGTCCTGCTTTTCTGGTTTTTACACTTTGTTCAGCATGGCCCTTTTGACCGAGGGCAAGCGAGACTTCTTTGTAGCTTTGATTTGCCCTTCCGGCTTGCTTGGTTGGCCAAAAAGGGCGTATGCGTTTCTTCCTGAATATATTCAGGAAAAAACGCATACGCCCTTTTTGGCCAAGGGCATCATTGTCAACCTTTTGCCGCTTTTCATGTGCTTTAAAGGCGAGTCGAATCTACCTCCTGAAATCTGTTTCCTGCAAATCTGCCTTGCTTTCAAATCCTCTTCGTTGCCTTCCCTCAATATATTTGTGGACGAGAGTTCTCATTTATAACTCTGCACGTTTGTGAATTGCAGTGCCCCTGAGCTCCATTTGGCTCCTCGCTTTTTTGGGAGCTGGCCGCAAAAGCGCAGGATTGCTTCAGGCCCTATTTTGGTTCTGGGGGGCAGGCTGAGCCTGTGGTTCATTCTTCTTCCTGATGGGAAAATGGAGTGACCTGTGCCTGTCCCAACACCTAGGGCTAGTCTTTCGTTGGTTCCCCGTCTTCCCGTTCATCCTCAGGACAAATTGCAACCTGGACGAAACAGGAGGTTAAAGGTGCTGATTCTCCAAGTAGGGAGATGGTTAGTCAAGCAGCTGGAATGGCGAACCCGAGCACAAGGAGAGGAGAAATGAGGTGCGTTTTAGAAACCTTTCCCGATCTCATGGCATACCATCTTCTGGGTTTCCCATGCATGTTTTGATGTAGGAAGATTCCCTTGTACCTGGAGATTTGAGACCCATGGGGTGGGTACCCCGCGGTATTACTTTAAAGTATCTGCATTTGCTCACCCAACCTCACCAATCCTCTCAGCCCCAAGAGTGTCCAGCCTTATGTCTCATCCAGCTGTGGGTCTAGATATGGTCAATCCAGGTTGCATCAGAGACCCTGAACGGATTTTGTAAGAATTTCTCTCTCTTTCACTGTCTTTGCTTTGTGGGATTTTTAAAGTAATGTATGTTTAGAATGGGGTTTGGCTGCTATTCCCTGCTGTGTTTATGCCGGTTTACACCCTCTTGATTCACTTGCAGAGAGATATCAATACATAGGTTTTCAGATTCATACTAGTCAGATATATTCTTGTGTGGTGACTAGGGGGTGTTGAGTCCAGTTCACTGAGCAGGGAGTAGGCCTTGTCTATTACATATTTGGCTTATGGAGCGGTGTCTGAGCTAATTTCAAACCCTTGTTTTATGCATCACCCCACCTCACCTTTCCGGTTAAGCAGCCATAGTGTGTCTTCTAAAGGTGTGCCTCTGTTCTGTTTTGTAATTCAGTTCAAGTGTAGCGATTTTGACATTCCCTCTATAAGCGATATCTTAGGATAAGTGCCTTTTTCTGTGTGACTTATTTCACTTAGAATCATCGTACCTAAATCCACTCATCATGCTGCTAACTAGCCTTATGACATTGATTTCATGGCTGAGTGATATTGCATTGTGCCAAGTACCACCATTTCTTTATCCATTTTTCTCTTTCCTGGGATATTGAAGGTGTACCGAAGCGGAGGTTCTTGGAAACAGAGCAGCCGTAAAGTTTGGGGTGCCTGTGTCTTGTTGATTTTTAGTTTTCCCAATTTATACGCCCATGAGTGGAAGTGCCCTATGCTCTCAACGCTGTGTTTATTACTTGTTTCAGGACACACCGTACTCATCTCCAGAGTGCCTGTTGGCAATTTACATCCCGCCCATCAGCGTAGCAAGGCTCCCATGTCTCCATGGCCTGTCCTGCTTTTCTGGTTTTTACACTTTGTTCAGCATGGCCCTTTTGACCGAGGGCAAGCGAGACTTCTTTGTAGCGCTGATTTGCCCTTCCGGCTTGCTTGGTTGGCCAAAAGGGGCGTATGCGTTTTTTCCTCAATGTATTCAGGAAAAAACGCATACGCCCCTTTTGGCCAAGGGCATCATTGTCAACGTTTTGCCGCTTTTCATGTGCTTTAATGGCGAGTCGAATCTACCTCCTGAAATCTGTTTCCTGCAAATCTGCCTTGCTTTCAAATCCTCTTCGTTGCCTTCCCTCAATATATTTGTGGACGAGAGTTCTCATTTATAACTCTGCACGTTTGTGAATTGCAGTGCCCCTGAGCTCCATTTGTCTCTTCGCTTTTTTGGGAGCTGGCCGCAAAAGCGCAGGATTGCTTCAGGCCCTATTTTGGTTCTGGGGGGCAGGCTGAGCCTGTGGTTCATTCTTCTTCCTGATGGGAAAATGGAGTGACCTGTGCCTGTCCCAACACCTAGGGCTAGTCTTTCGTTGGTTCCCCGTCTTCCCGTTCATCCTCAGGACAAATTGCAACCTGGACGAAACAGGAGGTTAAAGGTGCTGATTCTCCAAGTAGGGAGATGGTTAGTCAAGCAGCTGGAATGGCGAACCCGAGCACAAGGAGAGGAGAAATGAGGTGCGTTTTAGAAACCTTTCCCGATCTCATGGCATACCATCTTCTGGGTTTCCCATGCATGTTTTGATGTAGGAAGCTGCCCTTGTACCTGGAGATTTGAGACCCATGGGGTGTGTTCCCCGCAGTGTTACTTTAAAGTATCTGCGTTTGCTCACCCAACCTCACCAATCCTCTCAGCCCCAAGAGTGTCCAGCCTTATGTCTCATCCAGCTGTGGGTCTAGATATGGTCAATCCAGGTTGCATCAGAGACCCTGAACGGATTTTGTAAGAATTTCTCTCTCTTTCACTGTCTTTGCTTTGTGGGTTTTTTAAAGTAATGTATGTTTAGAATGGGGTTTGGCTGCTATTCCCTGCTGTGTTTATGCCGCTTTACACCCTCTTGATTCACTTGCAGAGAGATATCAATACATAGGTTTTCAGATTCATACTAGTCAGATATATTCTTGTGTGGTGACTAGGGGGTGTTGAGTCCAGTTCACTGAGCAGGGAGTAGGCCTTGTCTATTACATATTTGGCTTATGGAGCGGTGTCTGAGCTAATTTCAAACCCTTGTTTTATGCATCACCCCACCTCACCTTTCCGGTTAAGCAGCCATAGTGTGTCTTCTAAAGGTGTGCCTCTGTTCTGTTTTGTAATTCAGTTCAAGTGTAGCGATTTTGACATTCCCTCTATAAGCGATATCTTAGGATAAGTGCCTTTTTCTGTGTGACTTATTTCACTTAGAATCATCGTACCTAAATCCACTCATCATGCTGCTAACTAGCCTTATGACATTGATTTCATGGCTGAGTGATATTGCATTGTGCCAAGTACCACCATTTCTTTATCCATTTTTCTCTTTCCTGGGATATTGAAGGTGTACCGAAGCGGAGGTTCTTGGAAACAGAGCAGCCGTAAAGTTTGGGGTGCCTGTGTCTTGTTGATTTTTAGTTTTCCCAATTTATACGCCCATGAGTGGAAGTGCCCTATGCTCTCAACGCTGTGTTTATTACTTGTTTCAGGACACACCGTACTCATCTCCAGAGTGCCTGTTGGCAATTTACATCCCGCCCATCAGCGTAGCAAGGCTCCCATGTCTCCATGGCCTGTCCTGCTTTTCTGGTTTTTACACTTTGTTCAGCATGGCCCTTTTGACGGAGGGCAAGCGAGACTTCTTTGTAGCGCTGATTTGCCCTTCCGGCTTGCTTGGTTGGCCAAAAGGGGCGTATGCGTTTTTTCCTCAATGTATTCAGGAAAAAACGCATACGCCCCTTTTGGCCAAGGGCATCATTGTCAACGTTTTGCCGCTTTTCATGTGCTTTAATGGCGAGTCGAATCTACCTCCTGAAATCTGTTTCCTGCAAATCTGCCTTGCTTTCAAATCCTCTTCGTTGCCTTCCCTCAATATATTTGTGGACGAGAGTTCTCATTTATAACTCTGCACGTTTGTGAATTGCAGTGCCCCTGAGCTCCATTTGTCTCCTCGCTTTTTTGGGAGCTGGCCGCAAAAGCGCAGGATTGCTTCAGGCCCTATTTTGGTTCTGGGGGGCAGGCTGAGCCTGTGGTTCATTCTTCTTCCTGATGGGAAAATGGAGTGACCTATGCGTGTCCCAACAACTAGGGCTCGTCTCTCGTTGGTTCCGCGTCTTCCCGTTCATCCTCAGGACAAATTGCAACCTGTACAATCAGGAGGTTAAAGGTGCTGATTCTCCAAGTAGGCAGATGGTTAGTCAAGCAGCTGGAATGGTGAACCCGAGCACAAGGAGAGGAGAAATGAGGTGCATTTTAGAAACCTTTCCCGATCTCATGGCATACCATCTTCTGGGTTTCCCATGCATGTTTTGATGTAGGAAGCTGCCCTTGTACCTGGAGATTTGAGACCCATGGGGTGTGTTCCCCGCAGTGTTACTTTAAAGTATCTGCGTTTGCTCACCCAACCTCACCAATCCTCTCAGCCCCAAGAGTGTCCAGCCTTATGTCTCATCCAGCTGTGGGTCTAGATATGGTCAATCCAGGTTGCATCAGAGACCCTGAACGGATTTTGTAAGAATTTCTCTCTCTTTCACTGTCTTTGCTTTGTGGGTTTTTTAAAGTAATGTATGTTTAGAATGGGGTTTGGCTGCTATTCCCTGCTGTGTTTATGCCGCTTTACACCCTCTTGATTCACTTGCAGAGAGATATCAATACATAGGTTTTCAGATTCTTACTAGTCAGATATATTCTTGTGTGATGACTAGTGTGTGTTGAGTCCAGTTCACTGAGCAGGGAGTAGGCCTTGTCTATTAAATATTTGGCTTATGGAGCGGTCTCTGAGCTAATTTCAAACACTTGTTTTATGCATCACCCCACCTCACCTTTCCCGTTAAGCAGCCATAGTGTGTCTTCTAAAGGTGTGCCTCTGTTCTGTTTTGTAATTCAGTTCAAGTGTAGCGATTTTGACATTCCCTCTATAAGCGATATCTTAGGATAAGTGTCTTTTTCTGTGTGACTTATTTCACTTAGAATCATCGTACCTAAATCCACTCATCATGCTGCTAACTAGCCTTATGACATTGATTTCATGGCTGAGTGATATTGCATTGTGCCAAGTACCACCATTTCTTTATCCATTTTTCTCTTTCCTGGGATATTGAAGGTGTACCGAAGCGGAGGTTGTTGGAAACAGAGCAGCCGTAAAGTTTGGGGTGCCTGTGTCTTGTTGATTTTTAGTTTTCCCAATTTATACGCCCATGAGTGGAAGTGCCCTATGCTCTCAACGCTGTGTTTATTACTTGTTTCAGGACACACCGTACTCATCTCCAGAGTGCCTGTTGGCAATTTACATCCCGCCCATCAGCGTAGCAAGGCTCCCATGTCTCCATGGCCTGTCCTGCTTTTCTGGTTTTTACACTTTGTTCAGCATGGCCCTTTTGACGGAGGGCAAGCGAGACTTCTTTGTAGCGCTGATTTGCCCTTCCGGCTTGCTTGGTTGGCCAAAAAGGGCGTATGCGTTTCTTCCTGAATATATTCAGGAAAAAACGCACACGCCCTTTTTGGCCAAGGGCATCATTGTCAACCTTTTGCCGCTTTTCATGTGCGTTAAAGGCGAGTCGAATCTACCTCCTGAAATCTGTTTCCTGCAAATCTGCCTTGCTTTCAAATCCTCTTCGTTGCCTTCCTTGAATATATTTGTGGACGAGAGTTCTCATTTATAACTCTGCATGTTTGTGAATTGCAGTGCCCCTGAGCTCCATTTGTCTCCTCGCTTTTTTGGGAGCTGGCCGCAAAAGCGCAGGATTGCTTCAGGCCCTATTTTGGTTCTGGGGGGCAGGCTGAGCCTGTGGTTCATTCTTCTTCCTGATGGGAAAATGGAGTGACCTATGCCTGTCCCAACACCTAGGGCTCGTCTCTCGTTGGTTCCCCGTCTTCACGTTCATCCTCAGGACAAAGTGCAACCTGTACAATCAGGAGGTTAAAGGTGCTGATTCTCCAAGTAGGGAGATGGTTAGTCAAGCAGCTGGAATGGTGAACCCGAGCACAAGGAGAGGAGAAATGAGGTGCATTTTAGAAACCTTTCCCGATCTCATGGCATACCATCTTCTGGGTTTCCCATGCATGTTTTGATGTAGGAAGATGCCCTTGTACCTGGAGATTTGAGACCCATGGGGTGTGTTCCCCGCAGTGTTACTTTAAAGTATCTGCGTTTTCTCACCCAACCTCACCAATCCTCTCAGCCCCAAGAGTGTCCAGCCTTATGTCTCATCCAGCTGTGGGTCTAGATATGGTCAATCCAGGTTGCATCATAGATCCTGAACGGATTTTGTAAGAATTTCTCTCTCTTTCACTGTCTTTGTTTTGTGGGTTTTTTAAAGTAATTTATGTTTAGAATCGGGCTTGGCTGCTTTTCCCTGCTGTGTTGATGCCGCTTTACACCCTCTTGATTCACTTGCAGAGAGATATCGATACATAGGTTTTCAGATTCTTACTAGTCAGATATATTCTTGTGTGGTGACTAGGGTGTGTTGAGTCCAGTTCACTGAGCAGGGAGTAGGCCTTGTCTATTAAATAATTGGCTTATGGAGCGGTCTCTGAGCTAATTTGAAACCCTTGTTTTATGCATCACCCCACCTCACCTTTCCCGTTAAGCAGCCATAGTGTGTCTTCTAAAGGTGTGCCTCTTTTCTGTTTTGTAATTCAGTTCAAGTTTAGCGATTTTGACATTCCCTCTATAAGCGATATCTTAGGATAAGTTTCTTTTTCTGTGTGACTTATTTCACTTAGAATCATCGTACCTAAATCCACTCATCATGCTGCTAACTAGCCTTATGACATTGATTTCATGGCTGAGTGATATTGCATTGTGCCAAGTACCACCATTTCTTTATCCATTTTTCTCTTTCCTGGGATATTGAAGGTGTACCGAAGCGGAGGTTCTTGGAAACAGAGCAGCCGTAAAGTTTGGGGTGCCTGTGTCTTGTTGATTTTTAGTTTTCCCAATTTATACGCCCATGAGTGGAAGTGCCCTATGCTCTCAACGCTGTGTTTATTACTTGTTTCAGGACACACCGTACTCTTCTCCAGAGTGCCTGTTGGCAATTTATATCCCGCCCATCAGCATAGCAAGGCTCCCATGTCTCCATGGCCTGTCCTGCTTTTCTGGTTTTTACACTTTGTTCAGCATGGCCCTTTTGACCGAGGGCAAGCGAGACTTCTTTGTAGCGCTGATTTGCCCTTCCGGCTTGCTTGGTTGGCCAAAAGGGGCGTATGCGTTTTTTCCTGAATGTATTCAGGAAAAAACGCATACGCCCCTTTTGGCCAAGGGCATCATTGTCAACGTTTTGCCGCTTTTCATGTGCTTTAAAGGCGAGTCGAATCTACCTCCTGAAATCTGTTTCCTGCAAATCTGCCTTGCTTTCAAATCCTCTTCGTTGCCTTCCCTCAATATATTTGTGGACGAGAGTTCTCATTTATAACTCTGCACGTTTGTGAATTGCAGTGCCCCTGAGCTCCATTTGTCTCCTCGCTTTTTTGGGAGCTGGCCGCAAAAGCGCAGGATTGCTTCAGGCCCTATTTTGGTTCTGGGGGCAGGCTGAGCCTGTGGTTCATTCTTCTTCCTGATGGGAAAATGGAGTGACCTATGCCTGTCCCAACACCTAGGGCTCGTCTCTCGTTGGTTCCCCGTCTTCACGTTCATCCTCAGGACAAATTGCAACCTGTACAATCAGGAGGTTAAAGGTGCTGATTCTCCAAGTAGGGAGATGGTTAGTCAAGCAGCTGGAATGGTGAACCCGAGCACAAGGAGAGGAGAAATGAGGTGCATTTTAGAAACCTTTCCCGATCTCATGGCATACCATCTTCTGGGTTTCCCATGCATGTTTTGATGTAGGAAGATGCCCTTGTACCTGGAGATTTGAGACCCATGGGGTGTGTTCCCCGCAGTGTTACCTTAAAGTATCTGCGTTTGCTCACCCAACCTCACCAATCCTCTCAGCCCCAAGAGTGTCCCGCCTTATGTCTCATTCAGCTGTGGGTGTAGACATGGTCAATCCAGGTTGCATCATAGACCCTGAACGGATTTTGTAAGAATTTCTCTCTCTTTCACTGTCTTTGTTTTGTGGGTTTTTTAAAGTAATGTATGTTTAGAATCGGGCTTGGCTGCTTTTCCCTGCTGTGTTGATGCCGCTTTACAACCTCTTGATTCACTTGCAGAGAGATATCGATACATAGGTTTTCAGATTCTTACTAGTCAGATATATTCTTGTGTGGTGACTAGGGTGTGTTGAGTCCAGTTCACTGAGCAGGGAGTAGGCCTTGTCTATTACATATTTGGCTTATGGAGCGGTCTCTGAGCTAATTTGAAACCCTTGTTTTATGCATCACCCCACCTCACCTTTCCCGTTAAGCAGCCATAGTGTGTCTTCTAAAGGTGTGCCTCTGTTCTGTTTTGTAATTCAGTTCAAGTGTAGCGATTTTGACATTCCCTCTATAAGCGATATCTTAGGATAAGTGTCTTTTTCTGTGTGACTTATTTCACTTAGAATCATCGTACCTAAATCCACTCATCATGCTGCTAACTAGCCTTATGACATTGATTTCATGGCTGAGTGATATTCCATTGTGCCAAGTACCACCATTTCTTTATCCATTTTTCTCTTTCCTGGGATATTGAAGGTGTACCGAAGCGGAGGTTCTTGGAAACAGAGCAGCCGTAAACTTTAGGGTGCCTGTGTCTTGTTGATTTTTAGTTTTCCCAATTTATACGCCCATGAGTGGAAGTGCCCTATGCTCTCTACGCTGTGTTTATTACTTGTTTCAGGACACACCGTACTCTTCTCCAGAGTGCCTGTTGGCAATTTACATCCCGCCCATCAGCGTAGTAAGGCTCCCATGTCTCCATGGCCTGTCCTGCTTTTCTGGTTTTTACACTTTGTTCAGCATGGCCCTTTTGACCGAGGGCAAGCGAGACTTCTTTGTAGCTTTGATTTGCCCTTCCGGCTTGCTTGGTTGGCCAAAAAGGGCGTATGCGTTTTTTCCTGAATATATTCAGGAAAAAACGCATACGCCCTTTTTGGCCAAGGGCATCATTGTCAACCTTTTGCCGCTTTTCATGTGCTTTAAAGGCGAGTCGAATCTACCTCCTGAAATCTGTTTCCTGCAAATCTGCCTTGCTTTCAAATCCTCTTCGTTGCCTTCCCTCAATATATTTGTGGACGAGAGTTCTCATTTATAACTCTGCACGTTTGTGAATTGCAGTGCCCCTGAGCTCCATTTGTCTCCTCGCTTTTTTGGGAGCTGGCCGCAAAAGCGCAGGATTGCTTCAGGCCCTATTTTGGTTCTGGGGGGCAGGCTGAGCCTGTGGTTCATTCTTCTTCCTGATGGGAAAATGGAGTGACCTATGCCTGTCCCAACACCTAGGGCTAGTCTTTCGTTGGTTCCCCGTCTTCCCGTTCATCCTCAGGACAAATTGCAACCTGGACGAAACAGGAGGTTAAAGGTGCTGATTCTCCAAGTAGGGAGATGGTTAGTCAAGCAGCTGGAATGGCGAACCCGAGCACAAGGAGAGGAGAAATGAGGTGCGTTTTAGAAACCTTTCCCGATCTCATGGCATACCATCTTCTGGGTTTCCCATGCATGTTTTGATGTAGGAAGATTCCCTTGTACCTGGAGATTTGAGACCCATGGGGTGGGTACCCCGCGGTATTACTTTAAAGTATCTGCGTTTGCTCACCCAACCTCACCAATCCTCTCAGCCCCAAGAGTGTCCAGCCTTATGTCTCATCCAGCTGTGGGTCTAGATATGGTCAATCCAGGTTGCATCAGAGACCCTGAACGGATTTTGTAAGAATTTCTCTCTCTTTCACTGTCTTTGCTTTGTGGGTTTTTTAAAGTAATGTATGTTTAGAATGGGGTTTGGCTGCTATTCCCTGCTGTGTTTATGCCGCTTTACACCCTCTTGATTCACTTGCAGAGAGATATCAATACATAGGTTTTCAGATTCATACTAGTCAGATATATTCTTGTGCGGTGACTAGGGGGTGTTGAGTCCAGTTCACTGAGCAGGGAGTAGGCCTTGTCTATTACATATTTGGCTTATGGAGTGGTGTCTGAGCTAATTTCAAACCCTTGTTTTATGCATCACCCCACCTCACCTTTCCGGTTAAGCAGCCATAGTGTGTCTTCTAAAGGTGTGCCTCTGTTCTGTTTTGTAATTCAGTTCAAGTGTAGCGATTTTGACATTCCCTCTATAAGCGATATCTTAGGATAAGTGCCTTTTTCTGTGTGATTTATTTCACTTAGAATCATCGTACCTAAATCCACTCATCATGCTGCTAACTAGCCTTATGACATTGATTTCATGGCTGAGTGATATTGCATTGTGCCAAGTACCACCATTTCTTTATCCATTTTTCTCTTTCCTGGGATATTGAAGGTGTACCGAAGCGGAGGTTCTTGGAAACAGAGCAGCCGTAAAGTTTGGGATGCCTGTGTCTTGTTGATTTTTAGTTTTCCCAATTTATACGCCCATGAGTGGAAGTGCCCTATGCTCTCAACGCTGTGTTTATTACTTGTTTCAGGACACACCGTACTCTTCTCCAGAGTGCCTGTTGGCAATTTATATCCCGCCCATCAGCGTAGCAAGGCTCCCATGTCTCCATGGCCTGTCCTGCTTTTCTGGTTTTTACACTTTGTTCAGCATGGCCCTTTTGACCGAGGGCAAGCGAGACTTCTTTGTAGCGCTGATTTGCCCTTCCGGCTTGCTTGGTTGGCCAAAAAGGGCGTATGCGTTTTTTCCTGAATATATTCAGGAAAAAACGCATACGCCCTTTTTGGCCAAGGGCATCATTGTCAACCTTTTGCCGCTTTTCATGTGCGTTAAAGGCGAGTCGAATCTACCTCCTGAAATCTGTTTCCTGCAAATCTGCCTTGCTTTCAAATCCTCTTCGTTGCCTTCCTTCAATATATTTGTGGACGAGAGTTCTCATTTATAACTCTGCATGTTTGTGAATTGCAGTGCCCCTGAGCTCCATTTGTCTCCTCGCTTTTTTGGGAGCTGGCCGCAAAAGCGCAGGATTGCTTCAGGCCCTATTTTGGTTCTGGGGGGCAGGCTGAGCCTGTGGTTCATTCTTCTTCCTGATGGGAAAATGGAGTGACCTATGCCTGTCCCAACACCTAGGGCTCGTCTCTCGTTGGTTCCCCGTCTTCACGTTCATCCTCAGGACAAAGTGCAACCTGTACAATCAGGAGGTTAAAGGTGCTGATTCTCCAAGTAGGGAGATGGTTAGTCAAGCAGCTGGAATGGTGAACCCGAGCACAAGGAGAGGAGAAATGAGGTGCATTTTAGAAACCTTTCCCGATCTCATGGCATACCATCTTCTGGGTTTCCCATGCATGTTTTGATGTAGGAAGATGCCCTTGTACCTGGAGATTTGAGACCCATGGGGTGTGTTCCCCGCAGTGTTACTTTAAAGTATCTGCGTTTTCTCACCCAACCTCACCAATCCTCTCAGCCCCAAGAGTGTCCAGCCTTATGTCTCATCCAGCTGTGGGTCTAGATATGGTCAATCCAGGTTGCATCAGAGACCCTGAACGGATTTTGTAAGAATTTCTCTCTCTTTCACTGTCTTTGCTTTGTGGGTTTTTTAAAGTAATTTATGTTTAGAATCGGGCTTGGCTGCTTTTCCCTGCTGTGTTGATGCCGCTTTACACCCTCTTGATTCACTTGCAGAGAGATATCGATACATAGGTTTTCAGATTCTTACTAGTCAGATATATTCTTGTGTGGTGACTAGGGTGTGTTGAGTCCAGTTCACTGAGCAGGGAGTAGGCCTTGTCTATTAAATAATTGGCTTATGGAGTGGTCTCTGAGCTAATTTGAAACCCTTGTTTTATGCATCACCCCACATCACCTTTCCCGTTAAGCAGCCATAGTGTGTCTTCTAAAGGTGTGCCTCTTTTCTGTTTTGTAATTCAGTTCAAGTTTAGCGATTTTGACATTCCCTCTATAAGCGATATCTTAGGATAAGTTTCTTTTTCTGTGTGACTTATTTCACTTAGAATCATCGTACCTAAATCCACTCATCATGCTGCTAACTAGCCTTATGACATTGATTTCATGGCTGAGTGATATTGCATTGTGCCAAGTACCACCATTTCTTTATCCATTTTTCTCTTTCCTGGGATATTGAAGGTGTACCGAAGCGGAGGTTCTTGGAAACAGAGCAGCCGTAAAGTTTGGGGTGCCTGTGTCTTGTTGATTTTTAGTTTTCCTAATTTATACGCCCATGAGTGGAAGTGCCCTATGCTCTCAACGCTGTGTTTATTACTTGTTTCAGGACACACCGTACTCATCTCCAGAGTGCCTGTTGGCAATTTACATCCCGCCCATCAGCGTAGCAAGGCTCCCATGTCTCCATGGCCTGTCCTGCTTTTCTGGTTTTTACACTTTGTTCAGCATGGCCCTTTTGACCGAGGGCAAGCGAGACTTCTTTGTAGCGCTGATTTGCCCTTCCGTCTTGCTTGGTTGGCCAAAAAGGGCGTATGCGTTTTTTCCTGAATATATTCAGGAAAAAACGCATACGCCCTTTTTGGCCAAGGGCATCATTGTCAACGTTTTGCCGCTTTTCATGTGCTTTAAAGGCGAGTCGAATCTACCTCCTGAAATCTGTTTCCTGCAAATCTGCCTTGCTTTCAAATCCTCTTCGTTGCCTTCCCTCAATATATTTGTGGACGAGAGTTCTCATTTATAACTCTGCACGTTTGTGAATTGCAGTGCCCCTGAGCTCCATTTGTCTCCTCGCTTTTTTGGGAGCTGGCCGCAAAAGCGCAAGATTGCTTCAGGCCCTATTTTGGTTCTGGGGGCAGGCTGAGCCTGTGGTTCATTCTTCTTCCTGATGGGAAAATGGAGTGACCTATGCCTGTCCCAACACCTAGGGCTCGTCTCTCGTTGGTTCCGCGTCTTCCCGTTCATCCTCAGGACAAATTGCAACCTGTACAATCAGGAGGTTAAAGGTGCTGATTCTCCAAGTAGGGAGATGGTTAGTCAAGCAGCTGGAATGGTGAACCCGAGCACAAGGAGAGGAGAAATGAGGTGCATTTTAGAAACCTTTCCCGATCTCATGGCATACCATCTTCTGGGTTTCCCATGCATGTTTTGATGTAGGAAGATGCCCTTGTACCTGGAGATTTGAGACCCATGGGGTGTGTTCCCCGCAGTGTTACCTTAAACTATCTGCGTTTGCTCACCCAACCTCACCAATCCTCTCAGCCCCAAGAGTGTCCCGCCTTATGTCTCATTCAGCTGTGGGTGTAGACATGGTCAATCCAGGTTGCATCATAGACCCTGAACGGATTTTGTAAGAATTTCTCTCTCTTTCACTGTCTTTGTTTTGTGGGTTTTTTAAAGTAATGTATGTTTAGAATCAGGCTTGGCTGCTTTTCCCTGCTGTGTTGATGCCGCTTTACAACCTCTTGATTCACTTGCAGAGAGATATCGATACATAGGTTTTCAGATTCTTACTAGTCAGATATATTCTTGTGTGGTGACTAGGGTGTGTTGAGTCCAGTTCACTGAGCAGGGAGTAGGCCTTGTCTATTACATATTTGGCTTATGGAGCGGTCTCTGAGCTAATTTGAAACCCTTGTTTTATGCATCACCCCACCTCACCTTTCCCGTTAAGCAGCCATAGTGTGTCTTCTAAAGGTGTGCCTCTGTTCTGTTTTGTAATTCAGTTCAAGTGTAGCGATTTTGACATTCCCTCTATAAGCGATATCTTAGGATAAGTGTCTTTTTCTGTGTGACTTATTTCACTTAGAATCATCGTACCTAAATCCACTCATCATGCTGCTAACTAGCCTTATGACATTGATTTCATGGCTGAGTGATATTCCATTGTGCCAAGTACCACCATTTCTTTATCCATTTTTCTCTTTCCTGGGATATTGAAGGTGTACCGAAGCGGAGGTTCTTGGAAACAGAGCAGCCGTAAACTTTAGGGTGCCTGTGTCTTGTTGATTTTTAGTTTTCCCAATTTATACGCCCATGAGTGGAAGTGCCCTATGCTCTCTACGCTGTGTTTATTACTTGTTTCAGGACACACCGTACTCTTCTCCAGAGTGCCTGTTGGCAATTTACATCCCGCCCATCAGCGTAGCAAGGCTCCCATGTCTCCATAGCCTGTCCTGCTTTTCTGGTTTTTACACTTTGTTCAGCATGGCCCTTTTGACCGAGGGCAAGCGAGACTTCTTTGTAGCGTTGATTTGCACTTCCGGCTTGCTTGGTTGGCCAAAAAGGGCGTATGCGTTTTTTCCTGAATATATTCAGGAAAAAACGCATACGCCCTTTTTGGCCAAGGGCATCATTGTCAACGTTTTGCCGCTTTTCATGTGCTTTCAAGGCGAGTCGAATCTACTTCCTGAAATCTGTTTCCTGCAAATCTGCCTTACTTTCAAATCCTCTTCGTTGCCTTCCCTCAATATATTTGTGGACGAGAGTTCTCATTTATAACTCTGCACGTTTGTGAATTGCAGTGCCCCTGAGCTCCATTTGTCTCCTCGCTTTTTTGGGAGCTGGCCGCAAAAGCGCAGGATTGCTTCAGGCCCTATTTTGGTTCTGGGGTGCAGGCTGAGCCTGTGGTTCATTCTTCTTCCTGATGGGAAAATGGAGTGACCTGTGCCTGTCCCAACACCTAGGGCTAGTCTTTCGTTGGTTCCCCATCTTCCCGTTCATCCTCTGGACAAATTGCAACCTGGACGAAACAGGAGGTTAAAGGAGCTGATTCTCCAAGTAGGGAGATGGTTAGTCAAGCAGCTGGAATGGCGAACCCGAGCACAAGGAGAGGAGAAATGAGGTGCGTTTTAGAAACCTTTCCCGATCTCATGGCATACCATCTTCTGGGTTTCCCATGCATGTTTTGATGTAGGAAGATTCCCTTGTACCTGGAGATTTGAGACCCATGGGGTGGGTACCCCGCGGTATTACTTTAAAGTATCTGCATTTGCTCACCCAACCTCACCAATCCTCTCAGCCCCAAGAGTGTCCAGCCTTATGTCTCATCCAGCTGTGGGTCTAGATATGGTCAATCCAGGTTGCATCAGAGACCCTGAACGGATTTTGTAAGAATTTCTCTCTCTTTCACTGTCTTTGCTTTGTGGGTTTTTTAAAGTAATGTATGTTTAGAATGGGGTTTGGCTGCTATTCCCTGCTGTGTTTATGCCGCTTTACACCCTCTTGATTCACTTGCAGAGAGATATCAATACATAGGTTTTCAGATTCATACTAGTCAGATATATTCTTGTGCGGTGACTAGGGGGTGTTGAGTCCAGTTCACTGAGCAGGGAGTAGGCCTTGTCTATTACATATTTGGCTTATGGAGCGGTGTCTGAGCTAATTTCAAACCCTTGTTTTATGCATCACCCCACCTCACCTTTCCCGTTAAGCAGCCATAGTGTGTCTTCTAAAGGTGTGCCTCTGTTCTGTTTTGTAATTCAGTTCAAGTGTAGCGATTTTGACATTCCCTCTATAAGCGATATCTTAGGATAAGTGCCTTTTTCTGTGTGACTTATTTCACTTAGAATCATCGTACCTAAATCCACTCATCATGCTGCTAACTAGCCTTATGACATTGATTTCATGGCTGAGTGATATTGCATTGTGCCAAGTACCACCATTTCTTTATCCATTTTTCTCTTTCCTGGGATATTGAAGGTGTACCGAAGCGGAGGTTCTTGGAAACAGAGCAGCCGTAAAGTTTAGGGTGCCTGTGTCTTTTTGATTTTTAGTTTTCCCAATTTATACGCCCATGAGTGGAAGTGCCCTATGCTCTCAACGCTGTTTTTATTACTTGTTTCAGGACACACCGTACTCATCTCCAGAGTGCCTGTTGGCAATTTACATCCCGCCCATCAGCGTAGCAAGGCTCCCATGTCTCCATGGCCTGTCCTGCTTTTCTGGTTTTTACACTTTGTTCAGCATGGCCCTTTTGACCGAGGGCAAGCGAGACTTCTTTGTAGCGCTGATTTGCCCTTCCGGCTTGCTTGGTTGGCCAAAAGGGGCGTATGCGTTTTTTCCTGAATGTATTCAGGAAAAAACGCATACGCCCCTTTTGGCCAAGGGCATCATTGTCAACGTTTTGCCGCTTTTCATGTGCTTTAAAGGCGAGTCGAATCTACCTCCTGAAATCTGTTTCCTGCAAATCTGCCTTGCTTTCAAATCCTCTTCGTTGCCTTCCCTCAATATATTTGTGGACGAGAGTTCTCATTTATAACTCTGCACGTTTGTGAATTGCAGTGCCCCTGAGCTCCATTTGTCTCCTCGCTTTTTTGGGAGCTGGCCGCAAAAGCGCAGGATTGCATCAGGCCCTATTTTGGTTCTGGGGGCAGGCTGAGCCTGTGGTTCATTCTTCTTCCTGATGGGAAAATGGAGTGACCTATGCCTGTCCCAACACCTAGGGCTCGTCTCTCGTTGGTTCCCCGTCTTCACGTTCATCCTCAGGACAAATTGCAACCTGTACAATCAGGAGGTTAAAGGTGCTGATTCTCCAAGTAGGGAGATGGTTAGTCAAGCAGCTGGAATGGTGAACCCGAGCACAAGGAGAGGAGAAATGAGGTGCATTTTAGAAACCTTTCCCGATCTCATGGCATACCATCTTCTGGGTTTCCCATGCATGTTTTGATGTAGGAAGATGCCCTTGTACCTGGAGATTTGAGACCCATGGGGTGTGTTCCCCGCAGTGTTACCTTAAAGTATCTGCGTTTGCTCACCCAACCTCACCAATCCTCTCAGCCCCAAGAGTGTCCCGCCTTATGTCTCATTCAGCTGTGGGTGTAGATATGGTCAATCCAGGTTGCATCATAGACCCTGAACGGATTTTGTAAGAATTTCTCTCTCTTTCACTGTCTTTGTTTTGTGGGTTTTTTAAAGTAATGTATGTTTAGAATCGGGCTTGGCTGCTTTTCCCTGCTGTGTTGATGCCGCTTTACACCCTCTTGATTCACTTGCAGAGAGATATCGACACATAGGTTTTCAGATTCTTACTAGTCAGATATATTCTTGTGTGGTGACTAGGGTGTGTTGAGTCCAGTTCACTGAGCAGGGAGTAGGCCTTGTCTATTACATATTTGGCTTATGGAGCGGTCTCTGAGCTAATTTGAAACCCTTGTTTTATGCATCACCCCACCTCACCTTTCCCGTTAAGCAGCCATAGTGTGTCTTCTAAAGGTGTGCCTCTGTTCTGTTTTGTAATTCAGTTCAAGTGTAGCGATTTTGACATTCCCTCTATAAGCGATATCTTAGGATAAGTGTCTTTTTCTGTGTGACTTATTTCACTTAGAATCATCGTACCTAAATCCACTCATCATGCTGCTAACTAGCCTTATGACATTGATTTCATGGCTGAGTGATATTCCATTGTGCCAAGTACCACCATTTCTTTATCCATTTTTCTCTTTCCTGGGATATTGAAGGTGTACCGAAGCGGAGGTTCTTGGAAACAGAGTAGCCGTAAACTTTAGGGTGCCTGTGTCTTGTTGATTTTTAGTTTTCCCAATTTATACGCCCATGAGTGGAAGTGCCCTATGCTCTCTACGCTGTGTTTATTACTTGTTTCAGGACACACCGTACTCTTCTCCAGAGTGCCTGTTGGCAATTTACATCCCGCCCATCAGCGTAGTAAGGCTCCCATGTCTCCATGGCCTGTCCTGCTTTTCTGGTTTTTACACTTTGTTCAGCATGGCCCTTTTGACCGAGGGCAAGCGAGACTTCTTTGTAGCGTTGATTTGCACTTCCGGCTTGCTTGGTTGTCCAAAAAGGGCGTATGCGTTTTTTTCTGAATATATTCAGGAAAAAACGCATACGCCCTTTTTGGCCAAGGGCATCATTGTCAACCTTTTGCCGCTTTTCATGTGCTTTAAAGGCGAGTCGAATCTACCTCCTGAAATCTGTTTCCTGCAAATCTGCCTTGCTTTCAAATCCTCTTCGTTGCCTTCCCTCAATATATTTGTGGACGAGAGTTCTCATTTATAACTCTGCACGTTTGTGAATTGCAGTGCCCCTGAGCTCCATTTGTCTCCTCGCTTTTTTGGGAGCTGGCCGCAAAAGCGCAGGATTGCTTCAGGCCCTATTTTGGTTCTGGGGTGCAGGCTGAGCCTGTGGTTCATTCTTCTTCCTGATGGGAAAATGGAGTGACCTGTGCCTGTCCCAACACCTAGGGCTAGTCTTTCGTTGGTTCCCCGTCTTCCCGTTCATCCTCAGGACAAATTGCAACCTGGACGAAACAGGAGGTTAAAGGTGCTGATTCTCCAAGTAGGGAGATGGTTAGTCAAGCAGCTGGAATGGCGAACCCGAGCACAAGGAGAGGAGAAATGAGGTGCGTTTTAGAAACCTTTCCCGATCTCATGGCATACCATCTTCTGGGTTTCCCATGCATGTTTTGATGTAGGAAGATTCCCTTGTACCTGGAGATTTGAGACCCATGGGGTGGGTACCCCACGGTATTACTTTAAAGTATCTGCATTGCTCACCCAACCTCACCAATCCTCTCAGCCCCAAGAGTGTCCAGCCTTATGTCTCATCCAGCTGTGGGTCTAGATATGGTCAATCCAGGTTGCATCAGAGACCCTGAACGGATTTTGTAAGAATTTCTCTCTCTTTCACTGTCTTTGCTTTGTGGGTTTTTTAAAGTAATGTATGTTTAGAATGCGGTTTGGCTGCTATTCCCTGCTGTGTTTATGCCGGTTTACACCCTCTTGATTCACTTGCAGAGAGATATCAATACATAGGTTTTCAGATTCATACTAGTCAGATATATTCTTGTGCGGTGACTAGGGGGTGTTGAGTCCAGTTCACTGAGCAGGGAGTAGGCCTTGTCTATTACATATTTGGCTTATGGAGCGGTGTCTGAGCTAATTTCAAACCCTTGTTTTATGCATCACCCCACCTCACCTTTCCGGTTAAGCAGCCATAGTGTGTCTTCTAAAGGTGTGCCTCTGTTCTGTTTTGTAATTTAGTTCAAGTGTAGCGATTTTGACATTCCCTCTATAAGCGATATCTTAGGATAAGTGCCTTTTTCTGTGTGACTTATTTCACTTAGAATCATCGTACCTAAATCCACTCATCATGCTGCTAACTAGCCTTATGACATTGATTTCATGGCTGAGTGATATTGCATTGTGCCAAGTACCACCATTTCTTTATCCATTTTTCTCTTTCCTGGGATATTGAAGGTGTACCGAAGCGGAGGTTCTTGGAAACAGAGCAGCCGTAAAGTTTGGCGTGCCTGTGTCTTGTTGATTTTTAGTTTTCCCAATTTATACGCCCATGAGTGGAAGTGCCCTATGCTCTCAACGCTGTGTTTATTACTTGTGTCAGGACACACCGTACTCTTCTCCAGAGTGCCTGTTGGCAATTTACATCCCGCCCATCAGCGTAGTAAGGCTCCCATGTCTCCATGGCCTGTCCTGCTTTTCTGGTTTTTACACTTTTTTCAGCATGGCCCTTTTGACCGAGGGCAAGCGAGACTTCTTTGTAGCGCTGATTTGCCCTTCCGGCTTGCTTGGTTGGCCAAAAAGGGCGTATGCGTTTTTTCCTGAATATATTCAGGAAAAAACGCATACGCCCTTTTTGGCCAAGGGCATCATTGTCAACGTTTTGCCGCTTTTCATGTGCTTTCAAGGCGAGTCGAATCTACCTCCTGAAATCTGTTTCCTGCAAATCTGCCTTGCTTTCAAATCCTCTTCATTGCCTTCCCTCAATATATTTGTGTACGAGAGTTCTCATTTATAACTCTGCACGTTTGTGAATTGCAGTGCCCCTGAGCTCCATTTGTCTCCTCGCTTTTTTGGGAGATGGCCGCAAAAGCGCAGGATTGCTTCAGGCCCTATTTTGGTTCTGGGGTGCAGGCTGAGCCTGTGGTTCATTCTTCTTCCTGATGGGAAAATGGAGTGACCTGTGCCTGTCCCAAAACCTAGGGCTAGTCTTTGGTTGGTTCCCCGTCTTCCCGTTCATCCTCTGGACAAATTGCAACCTGGACGAAACAGGAGGTTAAAGGAGCTGATTCTCCAAGTAGGGAGATGGTTAGTCAATCAGCTGGAATGGCGAACCCGAGCACAAGGAGAGGAGAAATGAGTTGCGTTTTAGAAACCTTTCCCGATCTCATGGCATACCATCTTCTGGGTTTCCCATGCATGTTTTGATGTAGGAAGATTCCCTTGTACCTGGAGATTTGAGACCCATGGGGTGGGTACACCGCGGTATTACTTTAAAGTATCTGCATTTGCTCACCCAACCTCACCAATCCTCTCAGCCCCAAGAGTGTCCAGCCTTATGTCTCATCCAGCTGTGGGTCTAGATATGGTCAATCCAGGTTGCATCAGAGACCCTGAACGGATTTTGTAAGAATTTCTCTCTCTTTCACTGTCTTTGCTTTGTGGGTTTTTTAACGTAATTTATGTTTAGAATCGGGCTTGGCTGCTTTTCCCTGCTGTGTTGATGCCGCTTTACACCCTGTTGATTCACTTGCAGAGAGATATCGATACATAGGTTTTCAGATTCTTACTAGTCAGATATATTCTTGTGTGGTGACTAGGGTGTGTTGAGTCCAGTTCACTGAGCAGGGAGTAGGCCTTGTCTATTACATATTTGGCTTATGGAGCGGTCTCTGAGCTAATTTCAAACCCTTGTTTTATGCATCACCCCACCTCACCTTTCCCGTTAAGCAGCCATAGTGTGTCTTCTAAAGGTGTGCCTCTGTTCTGTTTTGTAATTCAGTTCAAGTGTAGCGATTTTGACATTCCCTCTATAAGCGATATCTTAGGATAAGTGTCTTTTTCTGTGTGACTTATTTCACTTAGAATCATCGTACCTAAATCCACTCATCATGCTGCTAACTAGCCTTATGACATTGATTTCATGGCTGAGTGATATTGCATTGTGCCAAGTACCACCATTCCTTTATCCATTTTTCTCTTTCCTGGGATATTGAAGGTGTACCGAAGCGGAGGTTCTTGGAAACAGAGCAGCCGTAAAGTTTGGGGTGCCTGTGTCTTGTTGATTTTTAGTTTTCCCAATTTATACGCCCATGAGTGGAAGTGCCCTATGCTCTCAACGCTGTGTTTATTACTTGTTTCAGGACACACCGTACTCATCTCCAGAGTGCCTGTTGGCAATTTACATCCCGCCCATCAGCGTAGCAAGGCTCCCATGTCTCCATGGCCTGTCCTGCTTTTCTGGTTTTTACACTTTGTTCCGCATGGCCCTTTTGACCGAGGGCAAGCGAGACTTCTTTGTAGCGCTGATTTGCCCTTCCGGCTTGCTTGGTTGGCCAAAAAGGGCGTATGCGTTTTTTCCTGAATATATTCAGGAAAAAACGCATACGCCCTTTTTGGCCAAGGGCATCATTGTCAACGTTTTGCCGCTTTTCATGTGCTTTAAAGGCGAGTCGAATCTACCTCCTGAAATCTGTTTCCTGCAAATCTGCCTTGCTTTCAAATCCTCTTCGTTGCCTTCCTTCAATATATTTGTGGACGTGAGTTCTCATTTATAACTCTGCATGTTTGTGAATTGCAGTGCCCCTGAGCTCCATTTGTCTCCTCACTTTTTTGGGAGCTGGCCGCAAAAGCGCAGGATTGCTTCAGGCCCTATTTTGTTTCTGGGGGGCAGGCTGAGCCTGTGGTTCATTCTTCTTCCTGATGGGAAAATGGAGTGACCTATGCCTGTCCCAACACCTAGGGCTCGTCTCTCGTTGGTTCCCCGTCTTCACGTTCATCCTCAGGACAAATTGCAACCTGTACAATCAGGAGGTTAAAGGTGCTGATTCTCCAAGTAGGCAGATGGTTAGTCAAGCAGCTGGAATGGTGAACCCGAGCACAAGGAAGGAGAAATGAGGTGCGTTTTAGAAACCTTTCCCGATCTCATGGCATACCATCTTCTGGGTTTCCCATACATGTTTTGATGTAGGAAGATGCCCTTGTACCTGGAGATTTGAGACCCATGGGGTGTGTTCCCCGCAGTGTTACTTTAAAGTATCTGCGTTTGCTCACCCAACCTCACCAATCCTCTCAGCCCCAAGAGTGTCCAACCTTCTGTCTCATCCAGCTGTGGGTCTAGATATGGTCAATCCAGCTTGCATCATAGACCCTGAACGGATTTTGTAAGAATTTCTCTCTCTTTCACTGTCTTTGTTTTGTTGGTTTTTAAAAGTAATTTATGTTTAGAATCGGGCTTGGCTGCTTTTCCCTGCTGTGTTGATGCCGCTTTACACCCTCTTGATTCACTTTCAGAGAGATATCGATACATAGGTTTTCAGATTCTTACTAGTCAGATATATTCTTGTGTGCTGACTAGGGTGTGTTGAGTCCAGTTCACTGAGCAGGGAGTAGGCCTTGTCTATTAAATATTTGGCTTATGGAGTGGTCTCTGAGCTAATTTCAAACCCTTGTTGTATGCATCACCCCACCTCACCTTTCCCGTTAAGCAGCCATAGTGTGTCTTCTAAAGGTGTGCCTCTGTTCTGTTTTGTAATTCAGTTCAAGTGTAGCGATTTTGATATTCCCTCTATAAGCAATATCTTAGGATAATTGTCTTTTTCTGTGTGACTTATTTCACTTAGAATCATCGTACCTAAATCCACTCATCATGCTGCTAACTAGCCTTATGACATTGATTTCATGGCTGAGTGATATTGCATTGTGCCAAGTACCACCATTTCTTTATCCATTTTTCTCTTTCCTGGGATATTGAAGGTGTACCGAAGCGGAGGTTCTTGGAAACAGAGCAGCCGTAAAGTTTGGGGTGCCTGTGTCTTGTTGATTTTTAGTTTTCCCAATTTATACGCCCATGAGTGGAAGTGCCCTATGCTCTCAACGCTGTGTTTATTACTTGTTTCAGGACACACCGTACTCATCTCCAGAGTGCCTGTTGGCAATTTACATCCTGCCCATCAGCGTAGCAAGGCTCCCATGTCTCCATGGCCTGTCCTGCTTTTCTGGTTTTTACACTTTGTTCAGCATGGCCCTTTTGACCGAGGGCAAGCGAGACTTCTTTGTAGCGCTGATTTGCCCTTCCGGCTTGCTTGGTTGGCCAAAAAGGGCGTATGCGTTTTTTCCTGAATATATTCAGGAAAAAACGCATACGCCCTTTTTGGCCAAGGGCATCATTGTCAACGTTTTGCCGCTTTTCATGTGCTTTAAAGGCGAGTCGAATCTACCTCCTGAAATCTGTTTCCTGCAAATCTGCCTTGCTTTCAAATCCTCTTCGTTGCCTTCCTTCAATATATTTGTGGACGAGAGTTCTCATTTATAACTCTGCATGTTTGTGAATTGCAGTGCCCCTGAGCTCCATTTGTCTCCTCGCTTTTTTGGGAGCTGGCCGCAAAAGCGCAGGATTGCTTCAGGCCCTATTTTGGTTCTGGGGGCAGGCTGAGCCTGTGGTTCATTCTTCTTCCTGATGGGAAAATGGAGTGACCTATGCCTGTCCCAACACCTAGGGCTCGTCTCTCGTTGGTTCCCCGTCTTCACGTTCATCCTCAGGACAAATTGCAACCTGTACAATCAGGAGGTTAAAGGTGCTGATTCTCCAAGTAGGCAGATGGTTAGTCAAGCAGCTGGAATGGTGAACCCGAGCACAAGGAGAGGAGAAATGAGGTGCATTTTAGAAACCTTTCCCGATCTCATGGCATACCATCTTCTGGGTTTCCCATGCATGTTTTGATGTAGGAAGATGCCCTTGTACCTGGAGATTTGAGACCCATGGGGTGTGTTCCCCGCAGTGTTACTTTAAAGTATCTGCGTTTGCTCACCCAACCTCACCAATCCTCTCAGCCCCAAGAGTGTCCAGCCTTCTGTCTCATCCAGCTGTGGGTCTAGATATGGCCAATCCAGGTTGCATCATAGACCCTGAACGGATTTTGTAAGAATTTCTTTCTCTTTCACTGTCTTTGTTTTGTGGGTTTTTTAAAGTAATTTATGTTTAGAATCGGGCTTGGCTGCTTTTCCCTGCTGTGTTGATGCCGCTTTACACCCTCTTGATTCACTTGCAGAGAGATATCGATACATAGGTTTTCAGATTCTTACTAGTCAGATATATTCTTGTGTGGTGACTAGGGTGTGTTGAGTCCAGTTCACTGAGCAGGGAGTAGGCCTTGTCTATTACATATTTGGCTTATGGAGCGGTGTCTGAGCTAATTTCAAACCCTTGTTTTATGCATCACCCCACCTCACCTTTCCCGTTAAGCAGCCATAGTGTGTCTTCTAAAGGTGTGCCTCTGTTCTGTTTTGTAATTCAGTTTAAGTGTAGCGATTTTGACATTCCCTCTATAAGCGATATCTTAGGATAAGTGCCTTTTTCTGTGTGACTTATTTCACTTAGAATCATCGTACCTAAATCCACTCATCATGCTGCTAACTAGCCTTATGACATTGATTTCATGGCTGAGTGATATTCCATTGTGCCAAGTACCACCATTTCTTTATCCATTTTTCTCTTTCCTGGGATATTGAAGGTGTACCGAAGCGGAGGTTCTTGGAAACAGAGCAGCCGTAAAGTTTAGGGTGCCTGTGTCTTGTTGATTTTTAGTTTTCCCAATTTATACGCCCATGAGTGGAAGTGCCCTATGCTCTCAACGCTGTGTTTATTACTTGTTTCAGGACACACCGTACTCATCTCCAGAGTGCCTGTTGGCAATTTACATCCCGCCCATCAGCGTAGCAAGGCTCCCATGTCTCCATGGCCTGTCCTGCTTTTCTGGTTTTTACACTTTGTTCAGCATGGCCCATTTGACCGAGGGCAAGCGAGACTTCTTTGTAGCGCTGATTTGCCCTTCCGGCTTGCTTGGTTGGCCAAAAGGGGCGTATGCGTTTTTTCCTGAATGTATTCAGGAAAAAACGCATACGCCCCTTTTGGCCAAGGGCATCATTGTCAACGTTTTGCCGCTTTTCATGTGCTTTAAAGGCGAGTCGAATCTACCTCCTGAAATCTGTTTCCTGCAAATCTGCCTTGCTTTCAAATCCTCTTCGTTGCCTTCCCTCAATATATTTGTGGACGAGAGTTCTCATTTATAACTCTGCACGTTTGTGAATTGCAGTGCCCCTGAGCTCCATTTGGCTCCTCGCTTTTTTGGGAGCTGGCCGCAAAAGCGCAGGATTGCTTCAGGCCCTATTTTGGTTCTGGGGGGCAGGCTGAGCCTGTGGTTCATTCTTCTTCCTGATGGGAAAATGGAGTGACCTATGCCTGTCCCAACACCTAGGGCTCGTCTCTCGTTGGTTCCCCGTCTTCACGTTCATCCTCAGGACAAATTGCAACCTGTACAATCAGGAGGTTAAAGGTGCTGATTCTCCAAGTAGGGAGATGGTTAGTCAAGCAGCTGGAATGGTGAACCCGAGCACAAGGAGAGGAGAAATGAGGTGCATTTTAGAAACCTTTCCCGATCTCATGGCATACCATCTTCTGGGTTTCCATGCATGTTTTGATGTAGGAAGATGCCCTTGTACCTGGAGATTTGAGACCCATGGGGTGTGTTCCCCGCAGTGTTACTTTAAAGTATCTGCGTTTGCTCACCCAACCTCACCAATCCTCTCAGCCCCAAGAGTGTCCAGCCTTCTATCTCATCCAGCTGTGGGTCTAGATATGGTCAATCCAGGTTGCATCATAGACCCTGAACGGATTTTGTAAGAATTTCTCTCTCTTTCACTGTCTTTGTTTTGTGGGTTTTTTAAAGTAATTTATGTTTAGAATCGGGCTTGGCTGCTTTTCCCTGCTGTGTTGATGCCGCTTTACACCCTCTTGATTCACTTGCAGAGAGATATCGATACATAGGTTTTCAGATTCTTACTAGTCAGATATATTCTTGTGTGGTGACTAGGGTGTGTTGAGTCCAGTTCACTGAGCAGGGAGTAGGCCTTGTCTATTACATATTTGGCTTATGGAGCGGTGTCTGAGCTAATTTGAAACCCTTGTTTTATGCATCACCCCACCTCACCTTTCCCGTTAAGCAGCCATAGTGTGTCTTCTAAAGGTGTGCCTCTGTTCTGTTTTGTAATTCAGTTTAAGTGTAGCGATTTTGACATTCCCTCTATAAGCGATATCTTAGGATAAGTGCCTTTTTCTGTGTGACTTATTTCACTTAGAATCATCTTACCTAAATCCACTCATCATGCTGCTAACTAGCCTTATGACATTGATTTCATGGCTGAGTGATATTCCATTGTGCCAAGTACCACCATTTCTTTATCCATTTTTCTCTTTCCTGGGATATTGAAGGTGTACCGAAGCGGAGGTTCTTGGAAACAGAGCAGCCGTAAAGTTTAGGGTGCCTGTGTCTTGTTGATTTTTAGTTTTCCCAATTTATACGCCCATGAGTGGAAGTGCCCTATGCTCTCAACGCTGTGTTTATTACTTGTTTCAGGACACACCGTACTCATCTCCAGAGTGCCTGTTGGCAATTTACATCCCGCCCATCAGCGTAGCAAGGCTCCCATGTCTCCATGGCCTGTCCTGCTTTTCTGGTTTTTACACTTTGTTCAGCATGGCCCATTTGACCGAGGGCAAGCGAGACTTCTTTGTAGCGCTGATTTGCCCTTCCGGCTTGCTTGGTTGGCCAAAAGGGGCGTATGCGTTTTTTCCTGAATGTATTCAGGAAAAAACGCATACGCCCCTTTTGGCCAAGGGCATCATTGTCAACGTTTTGCCGCTTTTCATGTGCTTTAAAGGCGAGTCGAATCTACCTCCTGAAATCTGTTTCCTGCAAATCTGCCTTGCTTTCAAATCCTCTTCGTTGCCTTCCCTCAATATATTTGTGGACGAGAGTTCTCATTTATAACTCTGCACGTTTGTGAATTGCAGTGCCCCTGAGCTCCATTTGGCTCCTCGCTTTTTTGGGAGCTGGCCGCAAAAGCGCAGGATTGCTTCAGGCCCTATTTTGGTTCTGGGGGGCAGGCTGAGCCTGTGGTTCATTCTTCTTCCTGATGGGAAAATGGAGTGACCTATGCCTGTCCCAACACCTAGGGCTCGTCTCTCGTTGGTTCCCCGTCTTCACGTTCATCCTCAGGACAAATTGCAACCTGTACAATCAGGAGGTTAAAGGTGCTGATTCTCCAAGTAGGGAGATGGTTAGTCAAGCAGCTGGAATGGTGAACCCGAGCACAAGGAGAGGAGAAATGAGGTGCATTTTAGAAACCTTTCCCGATCTCATGGCATACCATCTTCTGGGTTTCCCATGCATGTTTTGATGTAGGAAGATGCCCTTGTACCTGGAGATTTGAGACCCATGGGGTGTGTTCCCCGCAGTGTTACCTTAAACTATCTGCGTTTGCTCACCCAACCTCACCAATCCTCTCAGCCCCAAGAGTGTCCAGCCTTCTGTCTCATCCAGCTGTGGGTCTAGATATGGTCAATCCAGGTTGCATCATAGACCCTGAACGGATTTTGTAAGAATTTCTCTCTCTTTCACTGTCTTTGTTTTGTGGGTTTTTTAAAGTAATGTATGTTTAGAATCGGGCTTGGCTGCTTTTCCCTGCTGTGTTGATGCCGCTTTACACCCTCTTGATTCACTTGCAGAGAGATATCGATACATAGGTTTTCAGATTCTTACTAGTCAGATATATTCTTGTGTGGTGACTAGGGTGTGTTGAGTCCAGTTCACTGAGCAGGGAGTAGGCCTTGTCTATTACATATTTGGCTTATGGAGCGGTCTCTGAGCTAATTTGAAACCCTTGTTTTATGCATCACCCCACCTCACCTTTCCCGTTAAGCAGCCATAGTGTGTCTTCTAAAGGTGTGACTCTGTTCTGTTTTGTAATTCAGTTCAAGTGTAGCGATTTTGACATTCCCTCTATAAGCGATATCTTAGGATAAGTGTCTTTTTCTGTGTGACTTATTTCACTTAGAATCATCGGACCTAAATCCACTCATCATGCTGCTAACTAGCCTTATGACATTGATTTCATGGCTGAGTGATATTGCATTGTGCCAAGTACCACCATTTCTTTATCCATTTTTCTCTTTCCTGGGATATTGAAGGTGTACCGAAGCGGAGGTTCTTGGAAACAGAGCAGCCGTAAAGTTTAGGGTGCCTGTGTCTTGTTGATTTTTAGTTTTCCCAATTTATACGCCCATGAGTGGAAGTGCCCTATGCTCTCAACGCTGTGTTTATTACTTGTTTCAGGACACACCGTACTCATCTCCAGAGTGCCTGTTGGCAATTTACATCCCGCCCATCAGCGTAGCAAGGCTCCCATGTCTCCATGGCCTGTCCTGCTTTTCTGGTTTTTACACTTTATTCAGCATGGCCCTTTTGACCGAGGGCAAGCGAGACTTCTTTGTAGCGCTGATTTGCCCTTCCGGCTTGCTTGGTTGGCCAAAAGGGGCGTATGCGTTTTTTCCTGAATATATTCAGGAAAAAACGCATACGCCCCTTTTGGCCAAGGGCATCATTGTCAACGTTTTGCCGCTTTTCATGTGCTTTAAAGGCGAGTCGAATCTACCTCCTGAAATCTGTTTCCTGCAAATCTGCCTTGCTTTCAAATCCTCTTCGTTGCCTTCCCTCAATATATTTGTGGACGAGAGTTCTCATTTATAACTCTGCACGTTTGTGAATTGCAGTGCCCCTGAGCTCCATTTGTCTCCTCGCTTTTTTGGGAGCTGGCCGCAAAAGCGCAGGATTGCTTCAGGCCCTATTTTGGTTCTGGGGGGCAGGCTGAGCCTGTGGTTCATTCTTCTTCCTGATGGGAAAATGGAGTGACCTATGCCTGTCCCAACACCTAGGGCTCGTCTCTCGTTGGTTCCCCGTCTTCCCGTTCATCCTCAGGACAAATTGCAACCTGTACATTCAGGAGGTTAAAGGTGCTGATTCTCCAAGTAGGGAGATGGTTAGTCAAGCAGCTGGAATGGTGAACCCGAGCACAAGGAGAGGAGAAATGAGGTGCGTTTTAGAAACTTTTCCCGATCTCATGGCATACCATCTTCTGGGTTTCCCATGCATGTTTTGATGTAGGAAGATGCCCTTGTACCTGGAGATTTGAGACCCATGGGGTGTGTTCCCCGCAGTGTTACTTTAAAGTATCTGCGTTTGCTCACCCAACCTCACCAATCCTCTCAGCCCCAAGAGTGTCCAGCCTTCTGTCTCATCCAGCTGTGGGTCTAGATATGGTCAATCCAGGTTGCATCATAGACCCTGAACGGATTTTGTAAGAATTTCTCTCTCTTTCACTGTCTTTGTTTTGTGGGTTTTTTAAAGTAATGTATGTTTAGAATCGGGCTTGGCTGCTTTTCCCTGCTGTGTTGATGCCGCTTTACACCCTCTTGATTCACTTGCAGAGAGATATCGATACATAGGTTTTCAGATTCTTACTAGTCAGATATATTCTTGTGTGGTGACTAGGGTGTGTTGAGTCCAGTTCACTGAGCAGGGAGTAGGCCTTGTCTATTACATATTTGGCTTATGGAGCGGTGTCTGAGCTAATTTCAAACCCTTGTTTTATGCATCACCCCACCTCACCTTTCCCGTTAAGCAGCCATAGTGTGTCTTCTAAAGGTGTGCCTCTGTTCTGTTTTGTAATTCAGTTTAAGTGTAGCGATTTTGACATTCCCTCTATAAGCGATATCTTAGGATAAGTGCCTTTTTCTGTGTGACTTATTTCACTTAGAATCATCTTACCTAAATCCACTCATCATGCTGCTAACTAGCCTTATGACATTGATTTCATGGCTGAGTGATATTCCATTGTGCCAAGTACCACCATTTCTTTATCCATTTTTCTCTTTCCTGGGATATTGAAGGTGTACCGAAGCGGAGGTTCTTGGAAACAGAGCAGCCGTAAAGTTTAGGGTGCCTGTGTCTTGTTGATTTTTAGTTTTCCCAATTTATACGCCCATGAGTGGAAGTGCCCTATGCTCTCAACGCTGTGTTTATTACTTGTTTCAGGACACACCGTACTCATCTCCAGAGTGCCTGTTGGCAATTTACATCCCGCCCATCAGCGTAGCAAGGCTCCCATGTCTCCATGGCCTGTCCTGCTTTTCTGGTTTTTACACTTTGTTCAGCATGGCCCATTTGACCGAGGGCAAGCGAGACTTCTTTGTAGCGCTGATTTGCCCTTCCGGCTTGCTTGGTTGGCCAAAAGGGGCGTATGCGTTTTTTCCTGAATGTATTCAGGAAAAAACGCATACGCCCCTTTTGGCCAAGGGCATCATTGTCAACGTTTTGCCGCTTTTCATGTGCTTTAAAGGCGAGTCGAATCTACCTCCTGAAATCTGTTTCCTGCAAATCTGCCTTGCTTTCAAATCCTCTTCGTTGCCTTCCCTCAATATATTTGTGGACGAGAGTTCTCATTTATAACTCTGCACGTTTGTGAATTGCAGTGCCCCTGAGCTCCATTTGGCTCCTCGCTTTTTTGGGAGCTGGCTGCAAAAGCGCAGGATTGCTTCAGGCCCTATTTTGGTTCTGGGGGGCAGGCTGAGCCTGTGGTTCATTCTTCTTCCTGATGGGAAAATGGAGTGACCTATGCCTGTCCCAACACCTAGGGCTCGTCTCTCGTTGGTTCCCCGTCTTCACGTTCATCCTCAGGACAAATTGCAACCTGTACAATCAGGAGGTTAAAGGTGCTGATTCTCCAAGTAGGGAGATGGTTAGTCAAGCAGCTGGAATGGTGAACCCGAGCACAAGGAGAGGAGAAATGAGGTGCATTTTAGAAACCTTTCCCGATCTCATGGCATACCATCTTCTGGGTTTCCCATGCATGTTTTGATGTAGGAAGATGCCCTTGTACCTGGAGATTTGAGACCCATGGGGTGTGTTCCCCGCAGTGTTACCTTAAACTATCTGCGTTTGCTCACCCAACCTCACCAATCCTCTCAGCCCCAAGAGTGTCCAGCCTTCTGTCTCATCCAGCTGTGGGTCTAGATATGGTCAATCCAGGTTGCATCATAGACCCTGAACGGATTTTGTAAGAATTTCTCTCTCTTTCACTGTCTTTGTTTTGTGGGTTTTTTAAAGTAATGTATGTTTAGAATCGGGCTTGGCTGCTTTTCCCTGCTGTGTTGATGCCGCTTTACACCCTCTTGATTCACTTGCAGAGAGATATCGATACATAGGTTTTCAGATTCTTACTAGTCAGATATATTCTTGTGTGGTGACTAGGGTGTGTTGAGTCCAGTTCACTGAGCAGGGAGTAGGCCTTGTCTATTACATATTTGGCTTATGGAGCGGTCTCTGAGCTAATTTGAAACCCTTGTTTTATGCATCACCCCACCTCACCTTTCCCGTTAAGCAGCCATAGTGTGTCTTCTAAAGGTGTGACTCTGTTCTGTTTTGTAATTCAGTTCAAGTGTAGCGATTTTGACATTCCCTCTATAAGCGATATCTTAGGATAAGTGTCTTTTTCTGTGTGACTTATTTCACTTAGAATCATCGGACCTAAATCCACTCATCATGCTGCTAACTAGCCTTATGACATTGATTTCATGGCTGAGTGATATTGCATTGTGCCAAGTACCACCATTTCTTTATCCATTTTTCTCTTTCCTGGGATATTGAAGGTGTACCGAAGCGGAGGTTCTTGGAAACAGAACAGCCGTAAAGTTTAGGGTGCCTGTGTCTTGTTGATTTTTAGTTTTCCCAATTTATACGCCCATGAGTGGAAGTGCCCTATGCTCTCAACGCTGTGTTTATTACTTGTTTCAGGACACACCGTACTCATCTCCAGAGTGCCTGTTGGCAATTTACATCCCGCCCATCAGCGTAGCAAGGCTCCCATGTCTCCATGGCCTGTCCTGCTTTTCTGGTTTTTACACTTTATTCAGCATGGCCCTTTTGACCGAGGGCAAGCGAGACTTCTTTGTAGCGCTGATTTGCCCTTCCGGCTTGCTTGGTTGGCCAAAAGGGGCGTATGCGTTTTTTCCTGAATATATTCAGGAAAAAACGCATACGCCCCTTTTGGCCAAGGGCATCATTGTCAACGTTTTGCCGCTTTTCATGTGCTTTAAAGGCGAGTCGAATCTACCTCCTGAAATCTGTTTCCTGCAAATCTGCCTTGCTTTCAAATCCTCTTCGTTGCCTTCCCTCAATATATTTGTGGACGAGAGTTCTCATTTATAACTCTGCACGTTTGTGAATTGCAGTGCCCCTGAGCTCCATTTGGCTCCTCGCTTTTTTGGGAGCTGGCCGCAAAAGCGCAGGATTGCTTCAGGCCCTATTTTGGTTCTGGGGGGCAGGCTGAGCCTGTGGTTCATTCTTCTTCCTGATGGGAAAATGGAGTGACCTATGCCTGTCCCAACACCTAGGGCTCGTCTCTCGTTGGTTCCCCGTCTTCCCGTTCATCCTCAGGACAAATTGCAACCTGTACATTCAGGAGGTTAAAGGTGCTGATTCTCCAAGTAGGGAGATGGTTAGTCAAGCAGCTGGAATGGTGAACCCGAGCACAAGGAGAGGAGAAATGAGGTGCGTTTTAGAAACCTTTCCCGATCTCATGGCATACCATCTTCTGGGTTTCCCATGCATGTTTTGATGTAGGAAGATGCCCTTGTACCTGGAGATTTGAGACCCATGGGGTGTGTTCCCCGCAGTGTTACTTTAAAGTATCTGCGTTTGCTCACCCAACCTCACCAATCCTCTCAGCCCCAAGAGTGTCCAGCCTTCTGTCTCATCCAGCTGTGGGTCTAGATATGGTCAATCCAGGTTGCATCATAGACCCTGAACGGATTTTGTAAGAATTTCTCTCTCTTTCACTGTCTTTGTTTTGTGGGTTTTTTAAAGTAATGTATGTTTAGAATCGGGCTTGGCTGCTTTTCCCTGCTGTGTTGATGCCGCTTTACACCCTCTTGATTCACTTGCAGAGAGATATCGATACATAGGTTTTCAGATTCTTACTAGTCAGATATATTCTTGTGTGGTGACTAGGGTGTGTTGAGTCCAGTTCACTGAGCAGGGAGTAGGCCTTGTCTATTACATATTTGGCTTATGGAGCGGTGTCTGAGCTAATTTGAAACCCTTGTTTTATGCATCACCCCACCTCACCTTTCCCGTTAAGCAGCCATAGTGTGTCTTCTAAAGGTGTGACTCTGTTCTGTTTTGTAATTCAGTTCAAGTGTAGCGATTTTGACATTCCCTCTATAAGCGATATCTTAGGATAAGTGTCTTTTTCTGTGTGACTTATTTCACTTAGAATCATCGGACCTAAATCCACTCATCATGCTGCTAACTAGCCTTATGACATTGATTTCATGGCTGAGTGATATTGCATTGTGCCAAGTACCACCATTTCTTTATCCATTTTTCTCTTTCCTGGGATATTGAAGGTGTACCGAAGCGGAGGTTCTTGGAAACAGAGCAGCCGTAAATTTTAGGGTGCCTGTGTCTTGTTGATTTTTAGTTTTCCCAATTTATACGCCCATGAGTGGAAGTGCCCTATGCTCTCAACGCTGTGTTTATTACTTGTTTCAGGACACACCGTACTCATCTCCAGAGTGCCTGTTGGCAATTTTCATCCCGCCCATCAGCGTAGCAAGGCTCCCATGTCTCCATGGCCTGTCCTGCTTTTCTGGTTTTTACACTATTCAGCATGGCCCTTTTGACCGAGGGCAAGCGAGACTTCTTTGTAGCGCTGATTTGCCCTTCCGGCTTGCTTGGTTGGCCAAAAGGGGCGTATGCGTTTTTTCCTGAATATATTCAGGAAAAAACGCATACGCCCCTTTTGGCCAAGGGCATCATTGTCAACGTTTTGCCGCTTTTCATGTGCTTTAAAGGCGAGTCGAATCTACCTCCTGAAATCTGTTTCCTGCAAATCTGCCTTGCTTTCAAATCCTCTTCGTTGCCTTCCCTCAATATATTTGTGGACGAGAGTTCTCATTTATAACTCTGCACGTTTGTGAATTGCAGTGCCCCTGAGCTCCATTTGTCTCCTCGCTTTTTTGGGAGCTGGCCGCAAAAGCGCAAGATTGCTTCAGGCCCTATTTTGGTTCTGGGGGGCAGGCTGAGCCTGTGGTTCATTCTTCTTCCTGATGGGAAAATGGAGTGACCTATGCCTGTCCCAACACCTAGGGCTCGTCTCTCGTTGGTTCCCCGTCTTCCCGTTCATCCTCAGGACAAATTGCAACCTGTACATTCAGGAGGTTAAAGGTGCTGATTCTCCAAGTAGGGAGATGGTTAGTCAAGCAGCTGGAATGGTGAACCCGAGCACAAGGAGAGGAGAAATGAGGTGCGTTTTAGAAACCTTTCCCGATCTCATGGCATACCATCTTCTGGGTTTCCCATGCATGTTTTGATGTAGGAAGATGCCCTTGTACCTGGAGATTTGAGACCCATGGGGTGTGTTCCCCGCAGTGTTACTTTAAAGTATCTGCGTTTGCTCACCCAACCTCACCAATCCTCTCAGCCCCAAGAGTGTCCAGCCTTCTGTCTCATCCAGCTGTGGGTCTAGATATGGTCAATCCAGGTTGCATCATAGACCCTGAACGGATTTTGTAAGAATTTCTCTCTCTTTCACTGTCTTTGTTTTGTGGGTTTTTTAAAGTAATGTATGTTTAGAATCGGGCTTGGCTGCTTTTCCCTGCTGTGTTGATGCCGCTTTACACCCTCTTGATTCACTTGCAGAGAGATATCGATACATAGGTTTTCAGATTCTTACTAGTCAGATATATTCTTGTGTGGTGACTAGGGTGTGTTGAGTCCAGTTCACTGAGCAGGGAGTAGGCCTTGTCTATTACATATTTGGCTTATGGAGCGGTGTCTGAGCTAATTTCAAACCCTTGTTTTATGCATCACCCCACCTCACCTTTCCCGTTAAGCAGCCATAGTGTGTCTTCTAAAGGTGTGCCTCTGTTCTGTTTTGTAATTCAGTTTAAGTGTAGCGATTTTGACATTCCCTCTATAAGCGATATCTTAGGATAAGTGCCTTTTTCTGTGTGACTTATTTCACTTAGAATCATCGTACCTAAATCCACTCATCATGCTGCTAACTAGCCTTATGACATTGATTTCATGGCTGAGTGATATTCCATTGTGCCAAGTACCACCATTTCTTTATCCATTTTTCTCTTTCCTGGGATATTGAAGGTGTACCGAAGCGGAGGTTCTTGGAAACAGAGCAGCCGTAAAGTTTAGGGTGCCTGTGTCTTGTTGATTTTTAGTTTTCCCAATTTATACGCCCATGAGTGGAAGTGCCCTATGCTCTCAACGCTGTGTTTATTACTTGTTTCAGGACACACCGTACTCATCTCCAGAGTGCCTGTTGGCAATTTACATCCCGCCCATCAGCGTAGCAAGGCTCCCATGTCTCCATGGCCTGTCCTGCTTTTCTGGTTTTTACACTTTGTTCAGCATGGCCCATTTGACCGAGGGCAAGCGAGACTTCTTTGTAGCGCTGATTTGCCCTTCCGGCTTGCTTGGTTGGCCAAAAGGGGCGTATGCGTTTTTTCCTGAATGTATTCAGGAAAAAACGCATACGCCCCTTTTGGCCAAGGGCATCATTGTCAACGTTTTGCCGCTTTTCATGTGCTTTAAAGGCGAGTCGAATCTACCTCCTGAAATCTGTTTCCTGCAAATCTGCCTTGCTTTCAAATCCTCTTCGTTGCCTTCCCTCAATATATTTGTGGACGAGAGTTCTCATTTATAACTCTGCACGTTTGTGAATTGCAGTGCCCCTGAGCTCCATTTGGCTCCTCGCTTTTTTGGGAGCTGGCCGCAAAAGCGCAGGATTGCTTCAGGCCCTATTTTGGTTCTGGGGGGCAGGCTGAGCCTGTGGTTCATTCTTCTTCCTGATGGGAAAATGGAGTGACCTATGCCTGTCCCAACACCTAGGGCTCGTCTCTCGTTGGTTCCCCGTCTTCACGTTCATCCTCAGGACAAATTGCAACCTGTACAATCAGGAGGTTAAAGGTGCTGATTCTCCAAGTAGGGAGATGGTTAGTCAAGCAGCTGGAATGGTGAACCCGAGCACAAGGAGAGGAGAAATGAGGTGCATTTTAGAAACCTTTCCCGATCTCATGGCATACCATCTTCTGGGTTTCCCATGCATGTTTTGATGTAGGAAGATGCCCTTGTACCTGGAGATTTGAGACCCATGGGGTGTGTTCCCCGCAGTGTTACCTTAAACTATCTGCGTTTGCTCACCCAACCTCACCAATCCTCTCAGCCCCAAGAGTGTCCAGCCTTCTGTCTCATCCAGCTGTGGGTCTAGATATGGTCAATCCAGGTTGCATCATAGACCCTGAACGGATTTTGTAAGAATTTCTCTCTCTTTCACTGTCTTTGTTTTGTGGGTTTTTTAAAGTAATGTATGTTTAGAATCGGGCTTGGCTGCTTTTCCCTGCTGTGTTGATGCCGCTTTACACCCTCTTGATTCACTTGCAGAGAGATATCGATACATAGGTTTTCAGATTCTTACTAGTCAGATATATTCTTGTGTGGTGACTAGGGTGTGTTGAGTCCAGTTCACTGAGCAGGGAGTAGGCCTTGTCTATTACATATTTGGCTTATGGAGCGGTCTCTGAGCTAATTTGAAACCCTTGTTTTATGCATCACCCCACTTCACCTTTCCCGTTAAGCAGCCATAGTGTGTCTTCTAAAGGTGTGACTCTGTTCTGTTTTGTAATTCAGTTCAAGTGTAGCGATTTTGACATTCCCTCTATAAGCGATATCTTAGGATAAGTGTCTTTTTCTGTGTGACTTATTTCACTTAGAATCATCGGACCTAAATCCACTCATCATGCTGCTAACTAGCCTTATGACATTGATTTCATGGCTGAGTGATATTGCATTGTGCCAAGTACCACCATTTCTTTATCCATTTTTCTCTTTCCTGGGATATTGAAGGTGTACCGAAGCGGAGGTTCTTGGAAACAGAGCAGCCGTAAAGTTCAGGGTGCCTTTGTCTTGTTGATTTTTAGTTTTCCCAATTTATACGCCCATGAGTGGAAGTGCCCTATGCTCTCAACGCTGTGTTTATTACTTGTTTCAGGACACACCGTACACATCTCCAGAGTGCCTGTTGGCAATTTACATCCCGCCCATCAGCGTAGCAAGGCTCCCATGTCTCCATGGCTTGTCCTGCTTTTCTGGTTTTTACACTTTGTTCAGCATGGCCCTTTTGACCGAGGGCAAGCGAGACTTCTTTGTAGCGCTGATTTGCCCTTCCGGCTTGCTTGGTTGGCCAAAAGGGGCGTATGCGTTTTTTCCTGAATATATTCAGGAAAAAACGCATACGCCCCTTTTGGCCAAGGGCATCATTGTCAACGTTTTGCCGCTTTTCATGTGCTTTAAAGGCGAGTCGAATCTACCTCCTGAAATCTGTTTCCTGCAAATCTGCCTTGCTTTCAAATCCTCTTCGTTGCCTTCCCTCAATATATTTGTGGACGAGAGTTCTCATTTATAACTCTGCACGTTTGTGAATTGCAGTGCCCCTGAGCTCCATTTGGCTCCTCGCTTTTATGGGAGCTGGCCGCAAAAGCGCAGGATTGCTTCAGGCCCTATTTTGGTTCTGGGGGGCAGGCTGAGCCTGTGGTTCATTCTTCTTCCTGATGGGAAAATGGAGTGACCTATGCCTGTCCCAACACCTAGGGCTCGTCTCTCGTTGGTTCCGCGTCTTCCCGTTCATCCTCAGGACAAATTGCAACCTGTACAATCAGGAGGTTAAAGGTGCTGATTCTCCAAGTAGGGAGATGGTTAGTCAAGCAGCTGGAATGGTGAACCCGAGCACAAGGAGAGGAGAAATGAGGTGCATTTTAGAAACCTTTCCCGATCTCATGGCATACCATCTTCTGGGTTTCCCATGCATGTTTTGATGTAAGAAGATGCCCTTGTACCTGGAGATTTGAGACCCATGGGGTGTGTTCCCCGCAGTGTTACTTTAAAGTATCTGCGTTTGCTCACCCAACCTCACCAATCCTCTCAGCCCCAAGAGTGTCCAGCCTTCTGTCTCATCCAGCTGTGGGTCTAGATATGGTCAATCCAGGTTGCATCATAGACCCTGAACGGATTTTGTAAGAATTTCTCTCTCTTTCACTGTCTTTGTTTTGTGGGTTTTTTAAAGTAATTTATGTTTAGAATCGGGCTTGGTTGCTTTTCCCTGCTGTGTTGATGTCGCTTTACACCCTCTTGATTCACTTGCAGAGAGATATCGATACATAGGTTTTCAGATTCTTACTAGTCAGATATATTCTTGTGTGGTGACTAGGGTGTGTTGAGTCCAGTTCACTGAGCAGGGAGTAGGCCTTGTCTATTAAATATTTGGCTTATGGAGCGGTCTCTGAGCTAATTTCAAACCCTTGTTGTATGCATCACCCCACCTCACCTTTCCCGTTAAGCAGCCATAGTGTGTCTTCTAAAGGTGTGCCTCTGTTCTGTTTTGTAATTCAGTTCAAGTGTAGCGATTTTGACATTCCCTCTATAAGCAATATCTTAGGGTAAGTGTCTTTTTCTGTGTGACTTATTTCACTTAGAATCATCGTCGCTAAATCCACTCATCATGCTGCTAACTAGCCTTATGACATTGATTTCATGGCTGAGTGATATTGCATTGTGCCAAGTACCACCATTTCTTTATCCATTTTTCTCTTTCCTGGGATATTGAAGGTGTACCGAAGCGGAGGTTCTTGGAAACAGAGCAGCCGTAAAGTTTGGGGTGCCTGTGTCTTGTTGATTTTTAGTTTTCCCAATTTATACGCCCATGAGTGGAAGTGCCCTATGCTCTCAACGCTGTGTTTATTACTTGTTTCAGGACACACCGTACTCATCTCCAGAGTGCCTGTTGGCAATTTACATCCCGCCCATCAGCGTAGCAAGGCTCCCATGTCTCCATGGCCTGTCCTGCTTTTCTGGTTTTTACACTTTGTTCAGCATGGCCCTTTTGACCGAGGGCAAGCGAGACTTCTTTGTAGCGCTGATTTGCCCTTCCGGCTTGCTTGGTTGGCCAAAAAGGGCGTATGCGTTTTTTCCTGAATATATTCAGGAAAAAACGCATACGCCCTTTTTGGCCAAGGGCATCATTGTCAACGTTTTGCCGCTTTTCATGTGCTTTAAAGGCGAGTCCTATCTACCTCCTGAAATCTGTTTCCTGCAAATCTGCCTTGCTTTCAAATCCTCTTCGTTGCCTTCCCTCAATATATTTGTGGACGAGAGTTCTCATTTATAACTCTGCACGTTTGTGAATTGCAGTGCCCCTGAGCTCCATTTGTCTCCTCGCTTTTTTGGGAGCTGGCCGCAAAAGCGCAGGATTGCTTCAGGCCCTATTTTGGTTCTGGGGGGCAGGCTGAGCCTGTGGTTCATTCTTCTTCCTGATGGGAAAATGGAGTGACCTATGCCTGTCCCAACACCTAGGGCTCGTCTCTCGTTGGTTCCCCGTCTTCACGTTCATCCTCAGGACAAATTGCAACCTGTACAATCAGGAGGTTAAAGGTGCTGATTCTCCAAGTAGGCAGATGGTTAGTCAAGCAGCTGGAATGGTGAACCCGAGCACAAGGAGAGGAGAAATGAGGTGCATTTTAGAAACCTTTCCCGATCTCATGGCATACCATCTTCTGGGTTTCCCATGCATGTTTTGATGTAGGAAGATGCCCTTGTACCTGGAGATTTGAGACCCATGGGGTGTGTTCCCCGCAGTGTTACCTTAAACTATCTGCGTTTGCTCACCCAACCTCACCAATCCTCTCAGCCCCAAGAGTGTCCAGCCTTCTGTCTCATCCAGCTGTGGGTCTAGATATGGTCAATCCAGGTTGCATCATAGAACCTGAACGGATTTTGTAAGAATTTCTCTCTCTTTCACTGTCTTTGTTTTGTGGGTTTTTTAAAGTAATGTATGTTTAGAATCGGGCTTGGCTGCTTTTCCCTGCTGTGTTGATGCCGCTTTACACCCTCTTGATTCACTTGCAGAGAGATATCGATACATAGGTTTTCAGATTCTTACTAGTCAGATATATTCTTGTGTGGTGACTAGGGTTTGTTGAGTCCAGTTCACTGAGCAGGGAGTAGGCCTTGTCTATTACATATTTGGCTTATGGAGCGGTCTCTGAGCTAATTTGAAACCCTTGTTTTATGCATCACCCCACCTCACATTTCCCGTTAAGCAGCCATAGTGTGTCTTCTAAAGGTGTGACTCTGTTCTGTTTTGTAATTCAGTTCAAGTGTAGCGATTTTGACATTCCCTCTATAAGCGATATCTTAGGATAAGTGTCTTTTTCTGTGTGACTTATTTCACTTAGAATCATCGTACCTAAATCCACTCATCATGCTGCTAACTAGCCTTATGACATTGATTTCATGGCTGAGTGATATTCCATTGTGCCAAGTACCACCATTTCTTTATCCATTTTTCTCTTTCCTAGGATATTGAAGGTGTACCGAAGCGGAGGTTCTTGGAAACAGAGCAGCCGTAAACTTTAGGGTGCCTGTGTCTTGTTGATTTTTAGTTTTCCCAATTTATACGCACATGAGTGGAAGTGCCCTATGCTCTCTATGCTGTGTTTATTACTTGTTTCAGGACACACCGTACTCTTCTCCAGAGTGCCTGTTGGCAATTTACATCCCGCCCATCAGCGTAGCAAGGCTCCCATGTCTCCATGGCCTGTCCTGCTTTTCTGGTTTTTACACTTTGTTCAGCATGGCCCTTTTGACCGAGGGCAAGCGAGACTTCTTTGTAGCGCTGATTTGCCCTTCCGGCTTGCTTGGTTGGCCAAAAAGGGCGTATGCGTTTTTTCCTGAATATATTCAGGAAAAAACGCATACGCCCTTTTTGGCCAAGGGCATCATTGTCAACGTTTTGCCGCTTTTCATGTGCTTGAAAGGCGAGTTGAATCTACCTCCTGAAATCTGTTTCCTGCAAATCTGCCTTGCTTTCAAATCCTCTTCGTTGCCTTCCCTCAATATATTTGTGGACGAGAGTTCTCATTTATAACTCTGCACGTTTGTGAATTGCAGTGCCCCTGAGCTCCATTTGTCTCCTCGCTTTTTTGGGAGCTGGCCGCAAAAGCGCAGGATTGCTTCAGGCCCTATTTTGGTTCTGGGGTGCAGGCTGAGCCTGTGGTTCATTCTTCTTCCTGATGGGAAAATGGAGTGACCTGTGCCTGTCCCAACACCTAGGGCTAGTCTCTCGTTGGTTCCCCGTCTTCCCGTTCATCCTCAGGACAAATTGCAACCTGGACGAAACAGGAGGTTAAAGGTGCTGATTCTCCAAGTAGGGAGATGGTTAGTCAAGCGACTGGAATGGCGAACCCGAGCACAAGGAGAGGAGAAATGAGGTTCGTTTTAGAAACCTTTCCCGATCTCATGGCATACCATCTTCTGGGTTTCCCATGCATGTTTTGATGTAGGAAGATTCCCTTGTACCTGGAGATTTGAGACCCATGGGGTGGGTACCCCGCGGTATTACTTTAAAGTATCTGCATTTGCTCACCCAACCTCACCAATCCTCTCAGCCCCAAGAGTGTCCAGCCTTATGTCTCATCCAGCTGTGGGTCTAGATATGGTCAATCCAGGTTGCATCAGAGACCCTGAACGGATTTTGTAAGAATTTCTCTCTCTTTCACTGTCTTTGCTTTGTGGGTTTTTTAAAGTAATGTATGTTTAGAATGGGGTTTGGCTGCTTTTCCCTGCTGTGTTTATGCCGCTTTACACCCTCTTGATTCACTTGCAGAGAGATATCGATACATAGGTTTTCAGATTCATACTAGTCAGATATATTCTTGTGCGGTGACTAGGGGGTGTTGAGTCCAGTTCACTGAGCAGGGAGTAGGCCTTGTCTATTACATATTTGGCTTATGGAGCGGTGTCTGAGCTAATTTCAAACCCTTGTTTTATGCATCACCCCACCTCACCTTTCCGGTTAAGCAGCCATAGTGTGTCTTCTAAAGGTGTGCCTCTGTTCTGTTTTGTAATTCATTTCAAGTGTAGCGATTTTGACATTCCCTCTATAATCGATATCTTAGGATAAGTGCCTTTTTCTGTGTGACTTATTTCACTTAGAATCATCGTACCTAAATCCACTCATCATGCTGCTAACTAGCCTTATGACATTGATTTCATGGCTGAGTGATATTGCATTGTGCCAAGTACCACCATTTCTTTATCCATTTTTCTCTTTCCTGGGATATTGAAGGTGTACCGAAGCGGAGGTTCTTGGAAACAGAGCAGCCGTAAAGTTTGGGGTGCCTGTGTCTTGTTGATTTTTAGTTTTCCCAATTTATACGCCCATGAGTGGAAGTGCCCTATGCTCTCAACGCTGTGTTTATTACTTGTTTCAGGACACACCGTACTCATCTCCAGAGTGCCTGTTGGCAATTTACATCCCGCCCATCAGCGTAGCAAGGCTCCCATGTCTCCATGGCCTGTCCTGCTTTTCTGGTTTTTACACTTTGTTCAGCATGGCCCTTTTGACCGAGGGCAAGCGAGACTTCTTTGTAGCGCTGATTTGCCCTTCCGTCTTGCTTGGTTGGCCAAAAAGGGCGTATGCGTTTTTTCCTGAATATATTCAGGAAAAAACGCATACGCCCTTTTTGGCCAAGGGCATCATTGTCAACGTTTTGCCGCTTTTCATGTGCTTTAAAGGCGAGTCGAATCTACCTCCTGAAATCTGTTTCCTGCAAATCTGCCTTGCTTTCAAATCCTCTTCGTTGCCTTCCCTCAATATATTTGTGGACGAGAGTTCTCATTTATAACTCTGCACGTTTGTGAATTGCAGTGCCCCTGAGCTCCATTTGGCTTCTCGCTTTTTTGGGAGCTGGCCGCAAAAGCGCAGGATTGCTTCAGGCCCTATTTTGGTTCTGGGGGGCAGGCTGAGCCTGTGGTTCATTCTTCTTCCTGATGGGAAAATGGAGTGACCTATGCCTGTCCCAACACCTAGGGCTCGTCTCTCGTTGGTTCCGCGTCTTCCCGTTCATCCTCAGGACAAATTGCAACCTGTACAATCAGGAGGTTAAAGGTGCTGATTCTCCAAGTAGGGAGATGGTTAGTCAAGCAGCTGGAACGGTGAACCCGAGCACAAGGAGAGGAGAAATGAGGTGCATTTTAGAAATCTTTCCCGATCTCATGGCATACCATCTTCTGGGTTTCCCATGCATGTTTTGATGTAGGAAGATGCCCTTGTACCTGGAGATTTGAGACCCATGGGGTGTGTTCCCCGCAGTGTTACTTTAAAGTATCTGCGTTTGCTCACCCAACCTCACCAATCCTCTCAGCCCCAAGAGTGTCCAGCCTTCTGTCTCATCCAGCTGTGGGTCTAGATATGGTCAATCCAGGTTGCATCATAGACCCTGAACGGATTTTGTAAGAATTTCTCTCTCTTTCACTGTCTTTGTTTTGTGGGTTTTTTAAAGTAATTTATGTTTAGAATCGGGCTTGGCTGCTTTTCCCTGCTGTGTTGATGCCGCTTTACACCCTCTTGATTCACTTGCAGAGAGATATCGATACATAGGTTTTCAGATTCTTACTAGTCAGATATATTCTTGTGTGGTGACTAGGGTGTGTTGAGTCCAGTTCACTGAGCAGGGAGTAGGCCTTGTCTATTACATATTTGGCTTATGGAGTGGTCTCTGAGCTAATTTCAAACCCTTGTTTTATGCATCACCCCACCTCACCTTTCCGGTTAAGCAGCCATAGTGTGTCTTCTAAAGGTGTGCCTCTGTTCTGTTTTGTAATTCAGTTCAAGTGTAGCGATTTTGACATTCCCTGTATAAGCGATATCTTAGGATAAGTGCCTTTTTCTGTGTGACTTATTTCACTTAGAATCATCGTACCTAAATCCACTCATCATGCTGCTAACTAGCCTTATGACATAGATTTCATGGCTGAGTGATATTGCATTGTGCCAAGTACCACCATTTCTTTATCCATTTTTCTCTTTCCTGGGATATTGAAGATGTACCGAAGCGGAGGTTCTTGGCAACAGAGCAGCCGTAAAGTTTGGGGTGCCTGTGTCTTGTTGATTTTTAGTTTTCCCAATTTATACGCCCATGAGTGGAAGTGCCCTATGCTCTCAACGCTGTGTTTATTACTTGTTTCAGGACACACCGTACTCATCTCCAGAGTGCCTGTTGGCAATTTACATCCCGCCCATCAGCGTAGCAAGGCTCCCATGTCTCCATGGCCTGTCCTGCTTTTCTGGTTTTTACACTTTGTTCAGCATGGCCCTTTTGACCGAGGGCAAGCGAGACTTCTTTGTAGCGCTGATTTGCCCTTCCGGCTTGCTTGGTTGGCCAAAAAGGGCGTATGCGTTTTTTCTTGAATATATTCAGGAAAAAACGCATACGCCCTTTTTGGCCAAGGGCATCATTGTCAACGTTTTGCCGCTTTTCATGTGCTTTAAAGGCGAGTCCTATCTACCTCCTGAAATCTGTTTCCTGCAAATCTGCCTTGCTTTCAAATCCTCTTCGTTGCCTTCCCTCAATATATTTGTGGACGAGAGTTCTCATTTATAACTCTGCACGTTTGTGAATTGCAGTGCCCCTGAGCTCCATTTGTCTCCTCGCTTTTTTGGGAGCTGGCCGCAAAAGCGCAGGATTGCTTCAGGCCCTATTTTGGTTCTGGGGGGCAGGCTGAGCCTGTGGTTCATTCTTCTTCCTGATGGGAAAATGGAGTGACCTATGCCTGTCCCAACACCTAGGGCTCGTCTCTCGTTGGTTCCCCGTCTTCACGTTCATCCTCAGGACAAATTGCAACCTGTACAATCAGGAGGTTAAAGGTGCTGATTCTCCAAGTAGGCAGATGGTTAGTCAAGCAGCTGGAATGGTGAACCCGAGCACAAGGAGAGGAGAAATGAGGTGCATTTTAGAAACCTTTCCCGATCTCATGGCATACCATCTTCTGGGTTTCCCATGCATGTTTTGATGTAGGAAGATGCCCTTGTACCTGGAGATTTGAGACCCATGGGGTGTGTTCCCCGCAGTGTTACCTTAAACTATCTGCGTTTGCTCACCCAACCTCACCAATCCTCTCAGCCCCAAGAGTGTCCAGCCTTCTGTCTCATCCAGCTGTGGGTCTAGATATGGTCAATCCAGGTTGCATCATAGAACCTGAACGGATTTTGTAAGAATTTCTCTCTCTTTCACTGTCTTTGTTTTGTGGGTTTTTTAAAGTAATGTATGTTTAGAATCGGGCTTGGCTGCTTTTCCCTGCTGTGTTGATGCCGCTTTACACCCTCTTGATTCACTTGCAGAGAGATATCGATACATAGGTTTTCAGATTCTTACTAGTCAGATATATTCTTGTGTGGTGACTAGGGTTTGTTGAGTCCAGTTCACTGAGCAGGGAGTAGGCCTTGTCTATTACATATTTGGCTTATGGAGCGGTCTCTGAGCTAATTTGAAACCCTTGTTTTATGCATCACCCCACCTCACATTTCCCGTTAAGCAGCCATAGTGTGTCTTCTAAAGGTGTGACTCTGTTCTGTTTTGTAATTCAGTTCAAGTGTAGCGATTTTGACATTCCCTCTATAAGCGATATCTTAGGATAAGTGTCTTTTTCTGTGTGACTTATTTCACTTAGAATCATCGTACCTAAATCCACTCATCATGCTGCTAACTAGCCTTATGACATTGATTTCATGGCTGAGTGATATTCCATTGTGCCAAGTACCACCATTTCTTTATCCATTTTTCTCTTTCCTAGGATATTGAAGGTGTACCGAAGCGGAGGTTCTTGGAAACAGAGCAGCCGTAAACTTTAGGGTGCCTGTGTCTTGTTGATTTTTAGTTTTCCCAATTTATACGCACATGAGTGGAAGTGCCCTATGCTCTCTATGCTGTGTTTATTACTTGTTTCAGGACACACCGTACTCTTCTCCAGAGTGCCTGTTGGCAATTTACATCCCGCCCATCAGCGTAGCAAGGCTCCCATGTCTCCATGGCCTGTCCTGCTTTTCTGGTTTTTACACTTTGTTCAGCATGGCCCTTTTGACCGAGGGCAAGCGAGACTTCTTTGTAGCGCTGATTTGCCCTTCCGGCTTGCTTGGTTGGCCAAAAAGGGCGTATGCGTTTTTTCCTGAATATATTCAGGAAAAAACGCATACGCCCTTTTTGGCCAAGGGCATCATTGTCAACGTTTTGCCGCTTTTCATGTGCTTGAAAGGCGAGTTGAATCTACCTCCTGAAATCTGTTTCCTGCAAATCTGCCTTGCTTTCAAATCCTCTTCGTTGCCTTCCCTCAATATATTTGTGGACGAGAGTTCTCATTTATAACTCTGCACGTTTGTGAATTGCAGTGCCCCTGAGCTCCATTTGTCTCCTCGCTTTTTTGGGAGCTGGCCGCAAAAGCGCAGGATTGCTTCAGGCCCTATTTTGGTTCTGGGGTGCAGGCTGAGCCTGTGGTTCATTCTTCTTCCTGATGGGAAAATGGAGTGACCTGTGCCTGTCCCAACACCTAGGGCTAGTCTCTCGTTGGTTCCCCGTCTTCCCGTTCATCCTCAGGACAAATTGCAACCTGGACGAAACAGGAGGTTAAAGGTGCTGATTCTCCAAGTAGGGAGATGGTTAGTCAAGCGACTGGAATGGCGAACCCGAGCACAAGGAGAGGAGAAATGAGGTTCGTTTTAGAAACCTTTCCCGATCTCATGGCATACCATCTTCTGGGTTTCCCATGCATGTTTTGATGTAGGAAGATTCCCTTGTACCTGGAGATTTGAGACCCATGGGGTGGGTACCCCGCGGTATTACTTTAAAGTATCTGCATTTGCTCACCCAACCTCACCAATCCTCTCAGCCCCAAGAGTGTCCAGCCTTATGTCTCATCCAGCTGTGGGTCTAGATATGGTCAATCCAGGTTGCATCAGAGACCCTGAACGGATTTTGTAAGAATTTCTCTCTCTTTCACTGTCTTTGCTTTGTGGGTTTTTTAAAGTAATGTATGTTTAGAATGGGGTTTGGCTGCTTTTCCCTGCTGTGTTTATGCCGCTTTACACCCTCTTGATTCACTTGCAGAGAGATATCGATACATAGGTTTTCAGATTCATACTAGTCAGATATATTCTTGTGCGGTGACTAGGGGGTGTTGAGTCCAGTTCACTGAGCAGGGAGTAGGCCTTGTCTATTACATATTTGGCTTATGGAGCGGTGTCTGAGCTAATTTCAAACCCTTGTTTTATGCATCACCCCACCTCACCTTTCCGGTTAAGCAGCCATAGTGTGTCTTCTAAAGGTGTGCCTCTGTTCTGTTTTGTAATTCATTTCAAGTGTAGCGATTTTGACATTCCCTCTATAATCGATATCTTAGGATAAGTGCCTTTTTCTGTGTGACTTATTTCACTTAGAATCATCGTACCTAAATCCACTCATCATGCTGCTAACTAGCCTTATGACATTGATTTCATGGCTGAGTGATATTGCATTGTGCCAAGTACCACCATTTCTTTATCCATTTTTCTCTTTCCTGGGATATTGAAGGTGTACCGAAGCGGAGGTTCTTGGAAACAGAGCAGCCGTAAAGTTTGGGGTGCCTGTGTCTTGTTGATTTTTAGTTTTCCCAATTTATACGCCCATGAGTGGAAGTGCCCTATGCTCTCAACGCTGTGTTTATTACTTGTTTCAGGACACACCGTACTCATCTCCAGAGTGCCTGTTGGCAATTTACATCCCGCCCATCAGCGTAGCAAGGCTCCCATGTCTCCATGGCCTGTCCTGCTTTTCTGGTTTTTACACTTTGTTCAGCATGGCCCTTTTGACCGAGGGCAAGCGAGACTTCTTTGTAGCGCTGATTTGCCCTTCCGTCTTGCTTGGTTGGCCAAAAAGGGCGTATGCGTTTTTTCCTGAATATATTCAGGAAAAAACGCATACGCCCTTTTTGGCCAAGGGCATCATTGTCAACGTTTTGCCGCTTTTCATGTGCTTTAAAGGCGAGTCGAATCTACCTCCTGAAATCTGTTTCCTGCAAATCTGCCTTGCTTTCAAATCCTCTTCGTTGCCTTCCCTCAATATATTTGTGGACGAGAGTTCTCATTTATAACTCTGCACGTTTGTGAATTGCAGTGCCCCTGAGCTCCATTTGGCTTCTCGCTTTTTTGGGAGCTGGCCGCAAAAGCGCAGGATTGCTTCAGGCCCTATTTTGGTTCTGGGGGGCAGGCTGAGCCTGTGGTTCATTCTTCTTCCTGATGGGAAAATGGAGTGACCTATGCCTGTCCCAACACCTAGGGCTCGTCTCTCGTTGGTTCCGCGTCTTCCCGTTCATCCTCAGGACAAATTGCAACCTGTACAATCAGGAGGTTAAAGGTGCTGATTCTCCAAGTAGGGAGATGGTTAGTCAAGCAGCTGGAACGGTGAACCCGAGCACAAGGAGAGGAGAAATGAGGTGCATTTTAGAAATCTTTCCCGATCTCATGGCATACCATCTTCTGGGTTTCCCATGCATGTTTTGATGTAGGAAGATGCCCTTGTACCTGGAGATTTGAGACCCATGGGGTGTGTTCCCCGCAGTGTTACTTTAAAGTATCTGCGTTTGCTCACCCAACCTCACCAATCCTCTCAGCCCCAAGAGTGTCCAGCCTTCTGTCTCATCCAGCTGTGGGTCTAGATATGGTCAATCCAGGTTGCATCATAGACCCTGAACGGATTTTGTAAGAATTTCTCTCTCTTTCACTGTCTTTGTTTTGTGGGTTTTTTAAAGTAATTTATGTTTAGAATCGGGCTTGGCTGCTTTTCCCTGCTGTGTTGATGCCGCTTTACACCCTCTTGATTCACTTGCAGAGAGATATCGATACATAGGTTTTCAGATTCTTACTAGTCAGATATATTCTTGTGTGGTGACTAGGGTGTGTTGAGTCCAGTTCACTGAGCAGGGAGTAGGCCTTGTCTATTACATATTTGGCTTATGGAGTGGTCTCTGAGCTAATTTCAAACCCTTGTTTTATGCATCACCCCACCTCACCTTTCCGGTTAAGCAGCCATAGTGTGTCTTCTAAAGGTGTGCCTCTGTTCTGTTTTGTAATTCAGTTCAAGTGTAGCGATTTTGACATTCCCTGTATAAGCGATATCTTAGGATAAGTGCCTTTTTCTGTGTGACTTATTTCACTTAGAATCATCGTACCTAAATCCACTCATCATGCTGCTAACTAGCCTTATGACATAGATTTCATGGCTGAGTGATATTGCATTGTGCCAAGTACCACCATTTCTTTATCCATTTTTCTCTTTCCTGGGATATTGAAGATGTACCGAAGCGGAGGTTCTTGGCAACAGAGCAGCCGTAAAGTTTGGGGTGCCTGTGTCTTGTTGATTTTTAGTTTTCCCAATTTATACGCCCATGAGTGGAAGTGCCCTATGCTCTCAACGCTGTGTTTATTACTTGTTTCAGGACACACCGTACTCATCTCCAGAGTGCCTGTTGGCAATTTACATCCCGCCCATCAGCGTAGCAAGGCTCCCATGTCTCCATGGCCTGTCCTGCTTTTCTGGTTTTTACACTTTGTTCAGCATGGCCCTTTTGACCGAGGGCAAGCGAGACTTCTTTGTAGCGCTGATTTGCCCTTCCGGCTTGCTTGGTTGGCCAAAAAGGGCGTATGCGTTTTTTCTTGAATATATTCAGGAAAAAACGCATACGCCCTTTTTGGCCAAGGGCATCATTGTCAACGTTTTGCCGCTTTTCATGTGCTTTAAAGGCGAGTCGAATCTACCTCCTGAAATCTGTTTCCTGCAAATCTGCCTTGCTTTCAAATCCTCTTCGTTGCCTTCCCTCAATATATTTGTGGACGAGAGTTCTCATTTATAACTCTGCACGTTTGTGAATTGCAGTGCCCCTGAGCTCCATTTGGCTTCTCGCTTTTTTGGGAGCTGGCCGCAAAAGCGCAGGATTGCTTCAGGCCCTATTTTGGTTCTGGGGGGCAGGCTGAGCCTGTGGTTCATTCTTCTTCCTGATGGGAAAATGGAGTGACCTATGCCTGTCCCAACACCTAGGGCTCGTCTCTCGTTGGTTCCGCGTCTTCCCGTTCATCCTCAGGACAAATTGCAACCTGTACAATCAGGAGGTTAAAGGTGCTGATTCTCCAAGTAGGGAGATGGTTAGTCAAGCAGCTGGAATGGTGAACCCGAGCACAAGGAGAGGAGAAATGAGGTGCATTTTAGAAATCTTTCCCGATCTCATGGCATACCATCTTCTGGGTTTCCCATGCATGTTTTGATGTAGGAAGATGCCCTTGTACCTGGAGATTTGAGACCCATGGGGTGTGTTCCCCGCAGTGTTACTTTAAAGTATCTGCGTTTGCTCACCCAACCTCACCAATCCTCTCAGCCCCAAGAGTGTCCAGCCTTCTGTCTCATCCAGCTGTGGGTCTAGATATGGTCAATCCAGGTTGCATCATAGACCCTGAACGGATTTTGTAAGAATTTCTCTCTCTTTCACTGTCTTTGTTTTGTGGGTTTTTTAAAGTAATTTATGTTTAGAATCGGGCTTGGCTGCTTTTCCCTGCTGTGTTGATGCCGCTTTACACCCTCTTGATTCACTTGCAGAGAGATATCGATACATAGGTTTTCAGATTCTTACTAGTCAGATATATTCTTGTGTGGTGACTAGGGTGTGTTGAGTCCAGTTCACTGAGCAGGGAGTAGGCCTTGTCTATTACATATTTAGCTTATGGAGTGGTCTCTGAGCTAATTTCAAACCCTTGTTTTATGCATCACCCCACCTCACCTTTCCGGTTAAGCAGCCATAGTGTGTCTTCTAAAGGTGTGCCTCTGTTCTGTTTTGTAATTCAGTTCAAGTGTAGCGATTTTGACATTCCCTGTATAAGCGATATCTTAGGATAAGTGCCTTTTTCTGTGTGACTTATTTCACTTAGAATCATCGTACCTAAATCCACTCATCATGCTGCTAACTAGCCTTATGACATAGATTTCATGGCTGAGTGATATTGCATTGTGCCAAGTACCACCATTTCTTTATCCATTTTTCTCTTTCCTGGGATATTTAAGATGTACCGAAGCGGAGGTTCTTGGCAACAGAGCAGCCGTAAAGTTTGGGGTGCCTGTGTCTTGTTGATTTTTAGTTTTCCCAATTTATACGCCCATGAGTGGAAGTGCCCTATGCTCTCAACGCTGTGTTTATTACTTGTTTCAGGACACACCGTACTCATCTCCAGAGTGCCTGTTGGCAATTTACATCCCGCCCATCAGCGTAGCAAGGCTCCCATGTCTCCATGGCCTGTCCTGCTTTTCTGGTTTTTACACTTTGTTCAGCATGGCCCTTTTGACCGAGGGCAAGCGAGACTTCTTTGTAGCGCTGATTTGCCCTTCCGGCTTGCTTGGTTGGCCAAAAAGGGCGTATGCGTTTTTTCTTGAATATATTCAGGAAAAAACGCATACGCCCTTTTTGGCCAAGGGCATCATTGTCAACGTTTTGCCGCTTTTCATGTGCTTTAAAGGCGAGTCGAATCTACCTCCTGAAATCTGTTTCCTGCAAATCTGCCTTGCTTTCAAATCCTCTTCGTTGCCTTCCCTCAATATATTTGTGGACGAGAGTTCTCATTTATAACTCTGCACGTTTGTGAATTGCAGTGCCCCTGAGCTCCATTTGGCTTCTCGCTTTTTTGGGAGCTGGCCGCAAAAGCGCAGGATTGCTTCAGGCCCTATTTTGGTTCTGGGGGGCAGGCTGAGCCTGTGGTTCATTCTTCTTCCTGATGGGAAAATGGAGTGACCTATGCTTGTCCCAACACCTAGGGCTCGTCTCTCGTTGGTTCCGCGTCTTCCCGTTCATCCTCAGGACAAATTGCAACCTGTACAATCAGGAGGTTAAAGGTGCTGATTCTCCAAGTAGGGAGATGGTTAGTCAAGCAGCTGGAATGGTGAACCCGAGCACAAGGAGAGGAGAAATGAAGTGCATTTTAGAAATCTTTCCCGATCTCATGGCATACCATCTTCTGGGTTTCCCATGCATGTTTTGATGTAGGAAGATGCCCTTGTACCTGGAGATTTGAGACCCATGGGGTGTGTTCCCCGCAGTGTTACTTTAAAGTATCTGCGTTTGCTCACCCAACCTCACCAATCCTCTCAGCCCCAAGAGTGTCCAGCCTTCTGTCTCATCCAGCTGTGGGTCTAGATATGGTCAATCCAGGTTGCATCATAGACCCTGAACGGATTTTGTAAGAATTTCTCTCTCTTTCACTGTCTTTGTTTTGTGGGTTTTTTAAAGTAATTTATGTTTAGAATCGGGCTTGGCTGCTTTTCCCTGCTGTGTTGATGCCGCTTTACACCCTCTTGATTCACTTGCAGAGAGATATCGATACATAGGTTTTCAGATTCTTACTAGTCAGATATATTCTTGTGTGGTGACTAGGGTGTGTTGAGTCCAGTTCACTGAGCAGGGAGTAGGCCTTGTCTATTACATATTTAGCTTATGGAGTGGTCTCTGAGCTAATTTCAAACCCTTGTTTTATGCATCACCCCACCTCACCTTTCCGGTTAAGCAGCCATAGTGTGTCTTCTAAAGGTGTGCCTCTGTTCTGTTTTGTAATTCAGTTCAAGTGTAGCGATTTTGACATTCCCTGTATAAGCGATATCTTAGGATAAGTGCCTTTTTCTGTGTGACTTATTTCACTTAGAATCATCGTACCTAAATCCACTCATCATGCTGCTAACTAGCCTTATGACATAGATTTCATGGCTGAGTGATATTGCATTGTGCCAAGTACCACCATTTCTTTATCCATTTTTCTCTTTCCTGGGATATTGAAGATGTACCGAAGCGGAGGTTCTTGGCAACAGAGCAGCCGTAAAGTTTGGGGTGCCTGTGTCTTGTTGATTTTTAGTTTTCCCAATTTATACGCCCATGAGTGGAAGTGCCCTATGCTCTCAACGCTGTGTTTATTACTTGTTTCAGGACACACCGTACTCATCTCCAGAGTGCCTGTTGGCAATTTACATCCCGCCCATCAGCGTAGCAAGGCTCCCATGTCTCCATGGCCTGTCCTGCTTTTCTGGTTTTTACACTTTGTTCAGCATGGCCCTTTTGACCGAGGGCAAGCGAGACTTCTTTGTAGCGCTGATTTGCCCTTCCGGCTTGCTTGGTTGGCCAAAAAGGGCGTATGCGTTTTTTCTTGAATATATTCAGGAAAAAACGCATACGCCCTTTTTGGCCAAGGGCATCATTGTCAACGTTTTGCCGCTTTTCATGTGCTTTAAAGGCGAGTCGAATCTACCTCCTGAAATCTGTTTCCTGCAAATCTGCCTTGCTTTCAAATCCTCTTCGTTGCCTTCCCTCAATATATTTGTGGACGAGAGTTCTCATTTATAACTCTGCACGTTTGTGAATTGCAGTGCCCCTGAGCTCCATTTGTCTCCTCTCTTTTTTGGGAGCTGGCCGCAAAAGCGCAGGATTGCTTCAGGCCCTATTTTGGTTCTGGGGGGCAGGCTGAGCCTGTGGTTCATTCTTCTTCCTGATGGGAAAATGGAGTGACCTGTGCCTGTCCCAACACCTAGGGCTAGTCTCTCGTTGGTTCCCCGTCTTCCCGTTCATCCTCAGGACAAATTGCAACCTGGACGAAACAGGAGGTTAAAGGTGCTGATTCTCCAAGTAGGGAGATGGTTAGTCAAGCGGCTGGAATGGCGAACCCGAGCACAAGGAGAGGAGAAATGAGGTGCGTTTTAGAAACCTTTCCCGATCTCATGGCATACCATCTTCTGGGTTTCCCATGCATGTTTTGATGTAGGAAGATCCCCTTGTACCTGGAGATTTGAGACCCATGGGGTGGGTACCCCGCGGTATTACTTTAAAGTATCTGCGTTTGCTCACCCAACCTCACCAATCCTCTCAGCCCCAAGAGTGTCCAGCCTTATGTCTCATCCAGCTGTGGGTCTAGATATGGTCAATCCAGGTTGCATCAGAGACCCTGAACGGATTTTGTAAGAATTTCTCTCTCTTTCACTGTCTTTTTTTTGTGGGTTTTTTAAAGTAATGTATGTTTAGAATGGGGTTTGGCTGCTTTTCCATGCTGTGTTTATGCTGCTTTACACCCTCTTGATTCACTTGCAGAGAGATATCAATACATAGGTTTTCAGATTCATACTAGTCAGATATATTCTTGTGCGGTGACTAGGGGGTGTTGAGTCCAGTTCACTGAGCAGGGAGTAGGCCTTGTCTATTACATATTTGGCTTATGGAGCGGTGTCTGAGCTAATTTCAAACCCTTGTTTTATGCATCACCCCACCTCACCTTTCCGGTTAAGCAGCCATAGTGTGTCTTCTAAAGGTGTGCCTCTGTTCTGTTTTGTAATTCAGTTCAAGTGTAGCGATTTTCACATTCCCTCTATAAGCGATATCTTAGGATAAGTGCCTTTTTCTGTGTGACTTATTTCACTTAGAATCATCGTACCTAAATCCACTCATCATGCTGCTAACTAGCCTTATGACATTGATTTCATGGCTGAGTGATATTGCATTGTGCCAAGTACCACCATTTCTTTATCCATTTTTCTCTTTCCTGGGATATTGAAGGTGTACCGAAGCGGAGGTTCTTGGAAACAGAGCAGCCGTAAAGTTTGGGGTGCCTGTGTCTTGTTGATTTTCAGTTTTCCCAATTTATACGCCCATGAGTGGAAGTGCCCTATGCTCTCAACGCTGTGTTTATTACTTGTTTCAGGACACACCGTACTCATCTCCAGAGTGCCTGTTGGCAATTTACATCCCGCCCATCAGCGTAGCAAGGCTCCCATGTCTCCATGGCCTGTCCTGCTTTTCTGGATTTTACACTTTGTTCAGCATGGCCCTTTTGACCGAGGGCAAGCGAGACTTCTTTGTAGCGCTGATTTGCCCTTCCGGCTTGCTTGGTTGGCCAAAAAGGGCGTATGCGTTTTTTCCTGAATATATTCAGGAAAAAACGCATACGCCCTTTTTGGCCAAGGGCATCATTGTCAACGTTTTGCCGCTTTTCATGTGCTTGAAAGGCGAGTTGAATCTACCTCCTGAAATCTGTTTCCTGCAAATCTGCCTTGTTTTCAAATCCTCTTCGTTGCCTTCCCTCAATATATTTGTGGACGAGAGTTCTCATTTATAACTCTGCACGTTTGTGAATTGCAGTGCCCCTGAGCTCCATTTGTCTCCTCGCTTTTTTGGGAGCTGGCCGCAAAAGCGCAGGATTGCTTCAGGCCCTATTTTGGTTCTGGGGGGCAGGCTGAGCCTGTGGTTCATTCTTCTTCCTGATGGGAAAATGGAGTGACCTATGCCTGTCCCAACACCTAGGGCTCGTCTCTCGTTGGTTCCCCGTCTTCACGTTCATGCTCAGGACAAATTGCAACCTGTACAATCAGGAGGTTAAAGGTGCTGATTCTCCAAGTAGGGAGATGGTTAGTCAAGCAGCTGGAATGGTGAACCCGAGCACAAGGAGAGGAGAAATGAGGTGCATTTTAGAAACCTTTCCCGATCTCATGGCATACCATCTTCTGGGTTTCCCATGCATGTTTTGATGTAGGAAGATGCCCTTGTACCTGGAGATTTGAGACCCATGGGGTGTGTTCCCCGCAGTGTTACTTTAAAGTATCTGCGTTTGCTCACCCAACCTCACCAATCCTCTCAGCCCCAAGAGTGTCCAGCCTTCTGTCTCATCCAGCTGTGGGTCTAGATATGGTCAATCCAGGTTGCATCAGAGACCCTGAACGGATTTTTTAAGAATTTCTCTCTCTTTCACTGTCTTTGTTTTGTGGGTTTTTTAAAGTAATTTATGTTTAGAATCGGGCTTGGCTGCTTTTCCCTGCTGTGTTGATGCCGCTTTACACCCTCTTGATTCACTTGCAGAGAGATATCGATACATAGGTTTTCAGATTCTTACTAGTCAGATATATTCTTGTGTGGTGACTAGGGGGTGTTGAGTCCAGTTCACTGAGCAGGGAGTAGGCCTTGTCTATTACATATTTGGCTTATGGAGCGGTCTCTGAGCTAATTTCAAACCCTTGTTTTATGCATCACCCCACCTCACCTTTCCGGTTAAGCAGCCATAGTGTGTCTTCTAAAGGTGTGCCTCTGTTCTGTTTTGTAATTCAGTTCAAGTGTAGCGATTTTGACATTCCCTCTATAAGCGATATCTTAGGATAAGTGCCTTTTTCTGTGTGACTTATTTCACTTAGAATCATCGTACCTAAATCCACTCATCATGCTGCTAACTAGCCTTATGACATTGATTTCATGGCTGAGTGATATTGCATTGTGCCAAGTACCACCATTTCTTTATCCATTTTTCTCTTTCCTGGGATATTGAAGATGTACCGAAGCGGAGGTTCTTGGCAACAGAGCAGCCGTAAAGTTTGGGGTGCCTGTGTCTTGTTGATTTTTAGTTTTCCCAATTTATACGCCCATGAGTGGAAGTGCCCTATGCTCTCAACGCTGTGTTTATTACTTCTTTCAGGACACACCGTACTCATCTCCAGAGTGCCTGTTGGCAATTTACATCCCGCCCATCAGCGTAGCAAGGCTCCCATGTCTCCATGGCCTGTCCTGCTTTTCTGGTTTTTAAACTTTGTTCAGCATGGCCCTTTTGACCGAGGGCAAGCGAGACTTCTTTGTAGCGCTGATTTGCCCTTCCGGTTTGCTTGGTTGGCCAAAAAGGGCGTATGCGTTTTTTCCTGAATATATTCAGGAAAAAACGCATACGCCCTTTTTGGCCAAGGGCATCATTGTCAACCTTTTGCCGCTTTTCATGTGCTTTAAAGGCGAGTCGAATCTACCTCCTGAAATCTGTTTCCTGCAAATCTGCCTTGCTTTCAAATCCTCTTCGTTGCCTTCCCTCAATATATTTGTGGACGAGAGTTCTCATTTATAACTCTGCACGTTTGTGAATTGCAGTGCCCCTGAGCTCCATTTGTCTCCTCTCTTTTTTGGGAGCTGGCCGCAAAAGCGCAGGATTGCTTCAGGCCCTATTTTGGTTCTGGGGGCAGGCTGAGCCTGTGGTTCATTCTTCTTCCTGATGGGAAAATGGAGTGACCTGTGCCTGTCCCAACACCTAGGGCTAGTCTCTCGTTGGTTCCCCGTCTTCCCGTTCATCCTCAGGACAAATTGCAACCTGGACGAAACAGGAGGTTAAAGGTGCTGATTCTCCAAGTAGGGAGATGGTTAGTCAAGCGGCTGGAATGGCGAACCCGAGCACAAGGAGAGGAGAAATGAGGTGCGTTTTAGAAACATTTCCCAATCTCATGGCATACCATCTTCTGGGTTTCCCATGCATGTTTTGATGTAGGAAGATTCCCTTGTACCTGGAGATTTGAGACCCATGGGGTGGGTACCCCGCGGTATTACTTTAAAGTATCTGCGTTTGCTCACCCAACCTCACCAATCCTCTCAGCCCCAAGAGTGTCCAGCCTTATGTCTCATCCAGCTGTGGGTCTAGATATGGTCAATCCAGGTTGCATCAGAGACCCTGAACGGATTTTGTAAGAATTTCTCTCTCTTTCACTGTCTTTGTTTTGTGGGTTTTTTAAAGTAATTTATGTTTAGAATCGGGCTTTGCTGCTTTTCCCTGCTGTGTTTATGCTGCTTTACACCCTCTTGATTCACTTGCAGAGAGATATCAATACATAGGTTTTCAGATTCATACTAGTCAGATATATTCTTGTGCGGTGACTAGGGGGTGTTGAGTCCAGTTCACTGAGCAGGGAGTAGGCCTTGTCTATTACATATTTGGCTTATGGAGCGGTGTCTGAGCTAATTTCAAACCCTTGTTTTATGCATCACCCCACCTCACCTTTCCGGTTAAGCAGCCATAGTGTGTCTTCTAAAGGTGTGCCTCTGTTCTGTTTTGTAATTCAGTTCAAGTGTAGCGATTTTCACATTCCCTGTATAAGCGATATCTTAGGATAAGTGCCTTTTTCTGTGTGACTTATTTCACTTAGAATCATCGTACCTAAATCCACTCATCATGCTGCTAACTAGCCTTATGACATTGATTTCATGGCTGAGTGATATTGCATTGTGCCAAGTACCACCATTTCTTTATCCATTTTTCTCTTTCCTGGGATATTGAAGGTGTACCGAAGCGGAGGTTCTTGGAAACAGAGCAGCCGTAAAGTTTGGGGTGCCTGTGTCTTGTTGATTTTTAGTTTTCCCAATTTATACGCCCATGAGTGGAAGTGCCCTATGCTCTCAACGCTGTGTTTATTACTTGTTTCAGGACACACCGTACTCATCTCCAGAGTGCCTGTTGGCAATTTACATCCCGCCCATCAGCGTAGCAAGGCTCCCATGTCTCCATGGCCTGTCCTGCTTTTCTGGTTTTTACACTTTGTTCAGCATGGCCCTTTTGACCGAGGGCAAGCGAGACTTCTTTGTAGCACTGATTTGCCCTTCCGGCTTGCTTGGTTGGCCAAAAAGGGCGTATGCGTTTTTTCCTGAATATATTCAGGAAAAAACGCATACGCCCTTTTTGGCCAAGGGCATCATTGTCAACGTTTTGCCACTTTTCATGTGCTTTAAAGGCGAGGCGAATCTGCCTCCTGAAATCTGTTTCCTGCAAATCTGCCTTGCTTTCATATCCTCTTCGTTGCCTTCCCTCAATATATTTGTGGACGAGAGTTCTCATTTATAACTCTGCACGTTTGTGAATTGCAGTGCCCCTGAGCTCCATTTGTCTCCTCGCTTTTTTGGGAGCTGGCCGCAAAAGCGCAGGATTGCTTCAGGCCCTATTTTGGTTCTGGGGGGCAGGCTGAGCCTGTGGTTCATTCTTCTTCCTGATGGGAAAATGGAGTGACCTATGCCTGTCCCAACACCTAGGGCTCGTCTCTCGTTGGTTCCCCGTCTTCACGTTCATGCTCAGGACAAATTGCAACCTGTACAATCAGGAGGTTAAAGGTGCTGATTCTCCAAGTAGGGAGATGGTTAGTCAAGCAGCTGGAATGGTGAACCCGAGCACAAGGAGAGGAGAAATGAGGTGCATTTTAGAAACCTTTCCCGATCTCATGGCATACCATCTTCTGGGTTTCCCATGCATGTTTTGATGTAGGAAGATGCCCTTGTACCTGGAGATTTGAGACCCATGGGGTGTGTTCCCCGCAGTGTTACTTTAAAGTATCTGCGTTTGCTCACCCAACCTCACCAATCCTCTCAGCCCCAAGAGGGTCCAGCCTTCTGTCTCATCCAGCTGTGGGTCTAGATATGGTCAATCCAGGTTGCATCATAGACCCTGAACGGATTTTGTAAGAATTTCTCTCTCTTTCACTGTCTTTGTTTTGTGGGTTTTTTAAAGTAATTTATGTTTAGAATCGGGCTTGGCTGCTTTTCCCTGCTGTGTTGATGCCGCTTTACACCCTCTTGATTCACTTGCAGAGAGATATCGATACATAGGTTTTCAGATTCTTACCAGTCAGATATATTCTTGTGTCGTGACTAGGGTGTGTTGAGTCCAGTTTACTGAGCAGGGAGTAGGCCTTGTCTATTACATATTTGGCTTATGGAGCGGTCTCTGAGCTAATTTCAAACCCTTGTTTTATGCATCACCCCACCTCACCTTTCCGGTTAAGCAGCCATAGTGTGTCTTCTAAAGCTGTGACTCTGTTCTGTTTTCTAATTCAGTTCAAGTGTAGCGATTTTGACATTCCCTCTATAAGCGATATCTTAGGATAAGTGCCTTTTTCTGTGTGACTTATTTCACTTAGAATCATCGTACCTAAATCCACTCATCATGCTGCTAACTAGCCTTATGACATTGATTTCATGGCTGAGTGATATTGCATTGTGCCAAGTACCACCATTTCTTTATCCATTTTTCTCTTTCCTGGGATATTGAAGGTGTACCGAAGCGGAGGTTCTTGGCAACAGAGCAGCCGTAAAGTTTGGGGTGCCTGTGTCTTGTTGATTTTTAGTTTTCCCAATTTATACGCCCATGAGTGGAAGTGCCCTATGCTCTCAACGCTGTGTTTATTACTTGTTTCAGGACACACCGTACTCATCTCCAGAGTGCCTGTTGGCAATTTACATCCCGCCCATCAGCGTAGCAAGGCTCCCATGTCTCCATGGCCTATCCTGCTTTTCTGGTTTTTACACTTTGTTCAGCATGGCCCTTTTGACCGAGGGCAAGCGAGACTTCTTTGTAGCGCTGATTTGCCCTTCCGGCTTGCTTGGTTGGCCAAAAAGGGCGTATGCGTTTTTTCCTGAATATATTCAGGAAAAAACGCATACGCCCTTTTTGGCCAAGGGCATCATTGTCAACCTTTTGCCGCTTTTCATGTGCTTTAAAGGCGAGTCGAATCTACCTCCTGAAATCTGTTTCCTGCAAATCTGCCTTGCTTTCAAATCCTCTTCGTTGCCTTCCCTCAATATATTTGTGGACGAGAGTTCTCATTGATAACTCTGCACGTTTGTGAATTGCAGTGCCCCTGAGCTCCATTTGTCTCCTCGCTTTTTTGGGAGCTGGCCGCAAAAGCGCAGGATTGCTTCAGGCCCTATTTTGGTTCTGGGGGGCAGGCTGAGCCTGTGGTTCATTCTTCTTCCTGATGGGAAAATGGAGTGATCTGTGCCTGTCCCAACACCTAGGGCTCGTCTCTCGTTGGTTCCCCGTCTTCCCGTTCATCCTCAGGACAAATTGCAACCTGGTGGAAACAGGAGGTTAAACGTGCTGATTCTCCAAGTAGGGAGATGTTTAGTCAAGCGGCTGGAATGGCGAACCCGAGCACAAGGAGAGGAGAAATGAGGTGCGTTTTAGAAACCTTTCTCAATCTCACGGCATACCATCTTCTGGGTTTCCCATGCCTGTTTTGATGTAGGAAGATTCCCTTGTACCTGGAGATTTGAGACCCATGGGGTGGGTACCCCGCGGTATTACTTTAAAGTATCTGCATTTGCTCACCCAACCTCACCAATCCTCTCAGCCCCAAGAGTGTCCAGCCTTATTTCTCATCCAGCTGTGGGTCTAGATATGGTCGAACCAGGTGGCATCAGAGCCCCTGAACGGATTTTGTAAGAATTTCTCTCTCTTTCACTGTCTTTGCTTTGTGGGTTTTTTAAAGTAATGTATGTTTAGAATGGGGTTTGGCTGCTTTTCCCTGCTGTGTTTATGCCGCTTTACACCCTCTTGATTCACTTGCAGAGAGATATCAATACATAGGTTTTCAGATTCATACTAGTCAGATATATTCTTGTGCGGTGACTAGGGGGTGTTGAGTCCAGTTCACTGAGCAGGGAGTAGGCCTTGTCTATTACATATTTGGCTTATGGAGCGGTGTCTGAGCTAATTTCAAACCCTTGTTTTATGCATCACCCCACCTCACCTTTCCGGTTAAGCAGCCATAGTGTGTCTTCTAAAGGTGTGCCTCTGTTCTGTTTTGTAATTCAGTTCAAGTGTAGCGATTTTGACATTCCCTCTATAAGCGATATCTTAGGATAAGTGCCTTTTTCTGTGTGACTTATTTCACTTAGAATCATCGTACCTAAATCCACTCATCATGCTGCTAACTAGCCTTATGACATTGATTTCATGGCTGAGTGATATTGCATTGTGCCAAGTACCACCATTTCTTTATCCATTTTTCTCTTTCCTGGGATATTGAAGGTGTACCGAAGCGGAGGTTCTTGGAAACAGAGCAGCCGTAAAGTTTGGGGTGCCTGTGTCTTGTTGATTTTCAGTTTTCCCAATTTATACGCCCATGAGTGGAAGTGCCCTATGCTCTCAACGCTGTGTTTATTACTTGTTTCAGGACACACCGTACTCATCTCCAGAGTGCCTGTTGGCAATTTACATCCCGCCCATCAGCGTAGCAAGGCTCCCATGTCTCCATGGCCTGTCCTGCTTTTCTGGGTTTTACACTTTGTTCAGCATGGCCCTTTTGACCGAGGGCAAGCGAGACTTCTTTGTAGCGCTGATTTGCCCTTCCGGCTTGCTTGGTTGGCCAAAAAGGGCGTATGCGTTTTTTCCTGAATATATTCAGGAAAAAACGCATACGCCCTTTTTGGCCAAGGGCATCATTGTCAACGTTTTGCCGCTTTTCATGTGCTTTAAAGGCGAGTCGAATCTACCTCCTGAAATCTGTTTCCTGCAAATCTGCCTTGCTTTCAAATCCTCTTCGTTGCCTTCCCTCAATATATTTTTGGACGAGAGTTCTCATTTATAACTCTGCACGTTTGTGAATTGCAGTGCCCCTGAGCTCCATTTGTCTCCTTGCTTTTTTGGGAGCTGGCCGCAAAAGCGCAGGATTGCTTCAGGCCCTATTTTGGTTCTGGGGGGCAGGCTGAGCCTGTGGTTCATTCTTCTTCCTGATGGGAAAATGGAGTGATCTGTGCCTGTCCCAACACCTAGGGCTAGTCTCTCGTTGGTTCCCCGTCTTCCCGTTCATCCTCAGGACAAATTGCAACCTGGACGAAACAGGAGGTTAAACGTGCTGATTCTCCAAGTAGGGAGATGTTTAGTCAAGCGGCTGGAATGGCGAACCCGAGCACAAGGAGAGGAGAAATGAGGTGCGTTTTAGAAACCTTTCTCAATCTCACGGCATACCATCTTCTGGGTTTCCCATGCCTGTTTTGATGTAGGAAGATTCCCTTGTACCTGGAGATTTGAGACCCATGGGGTGGGTAACCCGCGGTATTACTTTAAAGTATCTGCATTTGCTCACCCAACCTCACCAATCCTCTCAGCCCCAAGAGTGTCCAGCCTTATTTCTCATCCAGCTGTGGGTCTAGATATGGTCGAACCAGGTGGCATCAGAGCCCCTGAACGGATTTTGTAAGAATTTCTCTCTCTTTCACTGTCTTTGCTTTGTGGGTTTTTTAAAGTAATGTATGTTTAGAATCGGGTTTGGCTGCTTTTCCCTGCTGTGTTTATGCCGCTTTACACCCTCTTGTTTCACTTGCAGAGAGATATCGATACATAGGTTTTCAGATTCATACTAGTCAGATATATTCCTGTGCGGTGACTAGGGGGTGTTGAGTCCAGTTCACTGAGCAGGGAGTAGGCCTTGTCTATTACATATTTGGCTTATGGAGCGGTGTCTGAACTAATTTCAAACCCTTGTTTTATGCATCACCCCACCTCACCTTTCCCGTTAAGCAGCCATAGTGTGTCTTCTAAAGGTGTGACTCTGTTCTCTTTTGTAATTCAGTTCAAGTGTAGCGATTTTGACATTCCCTCTATAAGCGATATCTTAGGATATGTGCCTTTTTCTGTGTGACTTATTTCACTTAGAATCATCGTACCTAAATCCACTCATCATGCTGCTAACTAGCCTTATGACATTGATTTCATGGCTGAGTGATATTCCATTGTGCCAAGTACCACCATTTCTTTATCCATTTTTCTCTTTCCTGGGATATTGAAGGTGTACCGAAGCGGAGGTTCTTGGAAACAGAGCAGCCGTAAACTTTAGGGTGCCTGAGTCTTGTTGATTTTTAGTTTTCCCAATTTATATGCCCATGAGTGGAAGTGCGCTATGCTCTCTACGCTGTGTTTATTACTTGTTTCAGGACACACCGTACTCTTCTCCAGAGTGCCTGTTGGCAATTTACATCCCGCCCATCAGCGTAGCAAGGCTCCCATGTCTCCATGGCCTGTCCTGCTTTTCTGGTTTTTACTGTTTGTTCAGCATGGCCCTTTTGACCGAGGGCAAGCGAGACTTCTTTGTAGCGCTGATTTGCCCTTCCGGCTTGCTTGGTTTGCCAAAAAGGGCGTATGCGTTTTTTCCTGAATATATTCAGGAAAAAACGCATACGCCCTTTTTGGCCAAGGGCATCATTGTCAACGTTTTGCCGCTTTTCATGTGCTTAAAAGGCGAGTCGAATCTACCTCCTGAAATCTGTTTCCTGCAAATCTGCCTTGCTTTCAAATCCTCTTCGTTGCCTTCCCTCAATATATTTGTGGACGAGAGTTCTCATTTATTACTCTGCACGTTTGTGAATTGCAGTGCCCCTGAGCTCCATTTGTCTCCTCGCTTTTTTGGGAGCTGGCCGCAAAAGCGCAGGATTGCTTCAGGCCCTATTTTGTTTCTGGGGGGCAGGCTGAGCCTGTGGTTCATTCTTCTTCCTGATGGGAAAATGGAGTGACCTATGCCTGTCCCAACACCTAGGGCTCGTCTCTCGTTGGTTCCGCGTCTTCCCGTTCATCCTCAGGACAAATTGCAACTTGTACAATCAGGAGGTTAAAGGTGCTGATTCTCCAAGTAGGGAGATGGTTAGTCAAGCGGCTGGAATGGCGAACCCGAGCACAAGGAGAGGAGAAATGAGGTGCGTTTTAGAAACCTTTCCCGATCTCATGGCATACCATCTTCTGGGTTTCCCATGCATGTTTTGATGTAGGAAGATTCCCTTGTCCCTGGAGATTTGAGACCCATGGGGTGTGTTCTCCGCAGTGTTACTTTAAAGTATCTGCGTTTGCTCACCCAACCTCACCAATCCTCTCAGCCCCAAGAGTGTCCAGCCTTATGTCTCATCCAGCTGTGGGTCTAGATATGGTCAATCCAGGTTGCATCACAGACCCTGAACGGATATTGTAAGAATTTCTCTCTCTTTCACTGTCTTTGTTTTGTGGGTTTTTTAAAGTAATTTATGTTTAGAATCGGGCTTGGCTGCTTTTCCCTGCTGTGTTGATGCCGCTTTACACCCTCTTGATTCACTTGCAGAGAGATATCGATACATAGGTTTTCAGATTCTTACTAGTCAGATATATTCTTGTGTGGTGACTAGGGTGTGTTGAGTCCAGTTCACTGAGCAGGGAGTAGGCCTTGTCTATTACATATTTGGCTTATGGAGTGGTCTCTGAGCTAATTTCAAACCCTTGTTTTATGCATCACCCCACCTCACCTTTCCCGTTAAGCAGCCATAGTGTGTCTTCTAAAGGTGTGACTCTGTTCTGTTTTGTAATTCAGTTCAAGTGTAGCGATTTTGACATTCCCTCTATAAGTGATATCTTAGGATAAGTGTCTTTTTCTGTGTGACTTATTTCACTTAGAATCATCGTATCTAAATCCACTCATCATGCTGCTAACTAGCCTTATGACATTGATTTCATGGCTGAGTGATATTCCATTGTGCCAATTACTACCATTTCTTTATCCATTTTTCTCTTTCCTGGGATATTGAAGGTGTACCGAAGCGGAGGTTCTTGGAAACAGAGCAGCCGTAAACTTTAGGGTGCCTGTGTCTTGTTGATTTTTAGTTTTCCCAATTTATACGCCCATGAGTGGAAGTGCCCTATGCTCTCTACGCTGTGTTTATTACTTGTTTCAGGACACACCGTACTCTTCTCCAGAGTGCCTGTTGGCAATTTAAATCCCGCCCATCAGCGTAGCAAGGCTCCCATGTCTCCATGGCCTGTCCTGCTTTTCTGGTTTTTACACTTTGTTCAGCATGGCCCTTTTGACCGAGGGCAAGCGAGACTTCTTTGTAGCGCTGATTTTCCCTTCCGTCTTGCTTGGTTGGCCAAAAAGGGCTTATGCGTTTTTTCCTGAATATATTCAGGAAAAAACGCATAAGCCCTTTTTGGCCAAGGGCATCATTGTCAACGTTTTGCCGCTTTTCATGTGCTTTAACGGCGAGTCGAATCTACCTCCTGAAATCTGTTTCCTGCAAATCTGCCTTGCTTTCAAATCCTCTTCGTTGCCTTCCCTCAATATATTTGTGGACGAGAGTTCTCATTTATACCTCTGCACGTTTGTGAATTGCAGTACCCCTGAGCTCCATTTATCTCCTCGCTTTTTTGGGAGCTGGCCGCAAAAGCGCAGGATTGCTTCAGGCCCTATTTTGGTTCTGGGGCTAGGCTGAGCCTGTGGTTCATTCTTCTTCCTGATGGGAAAATGGAGTGACCTGTGCCTGTCCCAACACCTAGGGCTAGTCTCTCGTTGGTTCCCCGTCTTCCCGTTCATCCTCAGGACAAATTGCAACCTGGACGAAACAGGAGGTTAAAGGTGCTGATTCTCCAAGTAGAGAGATGGTTAGTCAAGCGGCTGGAATGGCGAACCCGAGCAAAAGGAGAGGAGAAATGAGGTGCGCTTTAGAAACCTTTCCCGATCTCACGGCATACCATCTTCTGGGTTTCCCATGCATGTTTTGATGTAGGAAGATTCCCTTGTACCTGGAGATTTGAGACCCATGGGGTGGGTACCCCGCGGTGTTACTTTAAAGTATCTGCATTTGCTCACCCACCCTCACCAATCCTCTCAGCCCCAAGAGTGTCCAGCCTTATGTCTCATCCAGCTGTGGGTCTAGATATGGTCAATCCAGGTTGCATCAGAGACCCTGAACGGATTTTGTAAGAATTTCTCTCTCTTTCACTGTCTTTGCTTTGTGGGTTTTTTAAAGTAATGTATGTTTAGAATGGGGTTTGGCTGCTTTTCCCTGCTGTGTTTATGCCGCTTTACACCCTCTTGTTTCACTTGCAGAGAGATATCGATACATAGGTTTTCAGATTCATACTAGTCAGATATATTCCTGTGCGGTGACTAGGGGGTGTTGAGTCCAGTTCACTGAGCAGGGAGTAGGCCTTGTCTATTACATATTTGGCTTATGGAGCGGTGTCTGAGCTAATTTCAAACCCTTGTTTTATGCATCACCCCACCTCACCTTTCCCGTTAAGCAGCCATAGTGTGTCTTCTAAAGGTGTGACTCTGTTCTCTTTTGTAATTCAGTTCAAGTGTAGCGATTTTGACATTCCCTCTATAAGCGATATCTTAGGATAAGTGGCTTTTTCTGTGTGACTTATTTCACTTAGAATCATCGTACCTAAATCCACTCATCATGCTGCTAACTAGCCTTATGACATTGATTTCATGGCTGAGTGATATTCCATTGTGCCAAGTACCACCATTTCTTTATCCATTTTTCTCTTTCCTGGGATATTGAAGGTGTACCGAAGCGGAGGTTCTTGGAAACAGAGCAGCCGTAAACTTTAGGGTGCCTGAGTCTTGTTGATTTTTAGTTTTCCCAATTTATATGCCCATGAGTGGAAGTGCCCTATGCTCTCTACGCTGTGTTTATTACTTGTTTCAGGACACACCGTACTCTTCTCCAGAGTGCCTGTGGGCAATTTACATCCCGCCCATCAGCGTAGCAAGGCTCCCATGTCTCCATGGCCTGTCCTGCTTTTCTGGTTTTTACTGTTTGTTCAGCATGGCCCTTTTGACCGAGGGCAAGCGAGACTTCTTTGTAGCGCTGATTTGCCCTTCCGGCTTGCTTGGTTGGCCAAAAAGGGCGTATGCGTTTTTTCCTGAATATATTCAGGAAAAAACGCATACGCCCTTTTTGGCCAAGGGCATCATTGTCAACGTTTTGCCGCTTTTCATGTGCTTAAAAGGCGAGTCGAATCTACCTCCTGAAATCTGTTTCCTGCAAATCTGCCTTGCTTTCAAATCCTCTTCGTTGCCTTCCCTCAATATATTTGTGGACGATAGTTCTCATTTATTACTCTGCACGTTTGTGAATTGCAGTGCCCCTGAGCTCCATTTGTCTCCTCGCTTTTTTGGGAGCTGGCCGCAAAAGCGCAGGATTGCTTCAGGCCCTATTTTGGTTCTGGGGGGCAGGCTGAGCCTGTGGTTCATTCTTCTTCCTGATGGGAAAATGGAGTGACCTATGCCTGTCCCAACACCTAGGGCTCGTCTCTCGTTGGTTCCGCGTCTTCCCGTTCATCCTCAGGACAAATTGCAACTTGTACAATCAGGAGGTTAAAGGTGCTGATTCTCCAAGTAGGGAGATGGTTAGTCAAGCGGCTGGAATGGCGAACCCGAGCACAAGGAGAGGAGAAATGAGGTGCGTTTTAGAAACCTTTCCCGATCTCATGGCATACCATCTTCTGGGTTTCCCATGCATGTTTTGATGTAGGAAGATTCCCTTGTCCCTGGAGATTTGAGACCCATGGGGTGTGTTCTCCGCAGTGTTACTTTAAAGTATCTGCGTTTGCTCACCCAACCTCACCAATCCTCTCAGCCCCAAGAGTGTCCAGCCTTATGTCTCATCCAGCTGTGGGTCTAGATATGGTCAATCCAGGTTGCATCACAGACCCTGAACGGATTTTGTAAGAATTTCTCTCTCTTTCACTGTCTTTGCTTTGTGGGTTTTTAAAGTAATGTATGTTTAGAATGGGGTTTGGCTGCTTTTCCCTGCTGTGTTTATGCCGCTTTACACCCTCTTGATTCACTTGCAGAGAGATATCGATACATAGGTTTTCAGATTCATACTAGTCAGATATATTCTTGTGCGGTGACTAGGGGGTGTTGAGTCCAGTTCACTGAGCAGGGAGTAGGCATTGTCTATTACATATTTGGCTTATGGAGCGGTGTCTGAGCTAATTTCAAACCCTTGTTTTATGCATCACCCCACCTCACCTTTCCGGTTAAGCAGCCATAGTGTGTCTTCTAAAGGTGTGCCTCTGTTCTGTTTTGTAATTCAGTTCAAGTGTAGCGATTTTGATATTCCCTCTCTAAGCGATATCTTAGGATAAGTGTCTTTTTCTGTGTGACTTATTTCACTTAGAATACTCGTACCTAAATCCACTCATCATGCTGCTAACTAGCCTTATGACATTGATTTCATGGCTGAGTGATATTGCATTGTGCCAAGTACCACCATTTCTTTATCCATTTTTCTCTTTCCTGGGATATTGAAGGTGTACCGAAGTGGAGGTTCTTGGAAACAGAGCAGCCGTATAGTTTGGGGTGCCTGTGTCTTGTTGATTTTTAGTTTTCCCAATTTATATGCCCATGAGTGGAAATGCCCTATGCTCTCAACGCTGTGTTTATTACTTGTTTCAGGACACACCGTACTCTTCTCCAGAGTGCCTGTTGGCAATTTACATCCCGCTCAGCAGCGTAGCAAGGCTCCCATGTCTCCATCGCCTGTCCTGCTTTTCTGGTTTTTACACTTTGTTCAGCATGGCCCTTTTGACCGAGGGCAAGCGAGACTTCTTTGTAGCGCTGATTTGCCCTTCCGGCTTGCTTGGTTGGCCAAAAAGGGCGTATGCTTTTTTTCCTGAATATATTCAAGGAAAAACGCATACGCCCTTTTTGGCCAAGGGCATCATTGTCAACGTTTTGCCGCTTTTCATGTGCTTTATAGGCGAGTCGAATCTACCCCCTGAAATCTGTTTCCTGCAAATCTGCCTTGCTTTCAAATCCTCTTTGTTGCCTTCCCTCAATATATTTGTGGACGAGAGTTCTCATTTATAACTCTGCACGTTTGTGAATTGCAGTGCCCCTGAGCTCCATTTGTCTCCTCGCTTTTTTGGGAGCTGGCCGCAAAAGCGCAGGATTGCTTCAGGCCCTATTTTGGTTCTGGGGGGCAGGCTGAGCCTGTGGTTCATTCTTCTTCCTGATGGGAAAATGGAGTGACCTGTGCCTGTCCCAACACCTAGGGCTCGTCTCTCCTTGGTTCCGCGTCTTCCCGTTCATCCTCAGGACAAATTGCAACCTGTACAATCAGGAGGTTAAAGGTGCTGATTCTCCAAGTAGGGAGATGGTTAGTCAAGCAGCTGGAATGGTGAACCCGAGCACAAGGAGAGGAGAAATGAGGTGCATTTTAGAAACCTTTCCCGATCTCATGGCTTACCATCTTCTGGGTTTCCCAGGCATGTTTTGATGTAGGAAGATGCCCTTGTACCTGGAGATTTGAGACCCATGGGGTGTATTCCCCGCAGTGTTACTTTAAAGTATCTGCGTTTGCTCACCCAACCTCACCAATCCTCTCAGCCCCAAGAGTGTCCAGCCTTATGTCTCATCCAGCTGTGGGTCTAGATATGGTCAATCCAGGTTGCATCATAGACCCTGAACGGATTTTGTAAGAATTTCTCTCTCTTTCACTGTCTTTGTTTTGTGGGTTTTTTAAAGTAATTTATGTTTAGAATCGGGCTTGGCTGCTTTTCCCTGCTGTGTTGATGCCGCTTTATACCATCTTGATTCACTTGCAGAGAGATATCGATACATAGGTTTTCAGATTCTTATTAGTCAGATATATTCTTGTGCGGTGACTAGGGTGTGTTGAGTCCAGTTCACTGAGCAGGGAGTAGGCCTTGTCTATTACATATTTGGCTTATGGAGCGGTCTCTGAGCTAATTTCAAACCCTTGTTTTATGCATCACCCCACCTCACCTTTCCCGTTAAGCAGCCATAGTGTGTCTTCTAAAGGTGTGACTCTGTTCTGTTTTGTAATTCAGTTCAGGTGTAGCGATTTTGACATTCCCTCTATAAGCGATATCTTAGGATAAGTGTCTTTTTCTGTGTGACTTATTTCACTTAGAATCATCGTATCTAAATCCACTCATCATGCTGCTAACTAGCCTTATGACATTGATTTCATGGCTGAGTGATATTCCATTGTGCCAAGTACTACCATTTCTTTATCCATTTTTCTCTTTCCTGGGATATTGAAGGTGTACCGAAGCGGAGGTTCTTGGAAACAGAGCAGCCGTAAACTTTAGGGTGCCTGTGTCTTGTTGATTTTTAGTTTTCCCAATTTATACGCCCATGAGTGGAAGTGCACTATGCTCTCTACGCTGTGTTTATTACTTGTTTCAGGACACACCGTACTCTTCTCCAGAGTGCCTGTTGGCAATTTACATCCCGCCCATCAGCGTAGCAAGGCTCCCATGTCTCCATGGCCTGTCCTGCTTTTCTGGTTTTTACACTTTGTTCAGCATGGCCCTTTTGACCGAGGGCAAGCGAGACTTCTTTGTAGCGCTGATTTGCCCTTCCGGCTTGCTTGGTTGGCCAAAAAGGGCGTATGCGTTTTTTCCTGAATATATTCAGGAAAAAACGCATACGCCCTTTTTGGCCAAGGGCATCATTGTCAACGTTTTGCCGCTTTTCATGTGCTTTAAAGGCGAGTCGAATCTACCTCCTGAAATCTGTTTCCTGCAAATCTGCCTTGCTTTCAAATCCTCTTCGTTGCCTTCCCTCAATATATTTGTGGACGAGAGTTCTCATTTATACCTCTGCACGTTTGTGAATTGCAGTGCCCCTGAGCTCCATTTGTCTACTCGCTTTTTTGGGAGCTGGCCGCAAAAGCGCAGGATTGCTTCAGGCCCTATTTTGGTTCTAGGGGGCAGGCTGAGCCTGTGGTTCATTCTTCTTCCTGATGGGAAAATGGAGTGACCTATGCCTGTCCCAACACCTAGGGCTCGTCTCTCGTTGGTTCCGCGTCTTCACGTTCATCCTCAGGACAAATTGCAACCTGTACAATCAGGAGGTTAAAGGTGCTGATTCTCCAAGTAGGGAGATGGTTAGTCAAGCAGCTGGAATGGCGAACCCGAGCACAAGGAGAGGATAAATGAGGTGCATTTTAGAAACCTTTCCCGATCTCACGGCATACCATCTTCTGGGTTTCCCATGCATGTTTTGATGTAGGAAGATTCCCTTGTACCTGGAGATTTGAGACCCATGGGGTGGGTACCCCGCGGTATTACTTTAAAGTATCTGCATTTGCTCACCCAACCTCACCAATCCTCTCAGCCCCAAGAGTGTCCAGCCTTATGTGTCATCCAGCTGTGGGTCTAGATATGGTCGAACCAGGTGGCATCAGAGCCCCTGAACTGATTTTGTAAGAATTTCTCTCTCTTTCACTGTCTTTGTTTTGTGGGTTTTTTAAAGTAATTTATGTTTAGAATGGGGCTTTGCTGCTTTTCCCTGCTGTGTTTATGCCGCTTTACACCCTCTTGATTCACTTGCAGAGAGATATCGATACATAGGTTTTCAGATTCTTACTAGTCAGATATATTCTTGTGCGGTGACTAGGGGGTGTTGAGTCCAGTTCACTGAGCAGGGAGTAGGCCTTGTCTATTACATATTTGGCTTATGGAGCGGTCTCTGAGCTAATTTCATACCCTTGTTTTATGCATCACCCCACCTCACCTTTCCCGTTAAGCAGCCATAGTGTGTCTTCTAAAGGTGTGACTCTGTTCTGTTTTGTAATTCAGTTCAAGTGTAGTGATTTTGACATTCCCTCTATAAGTGATATCTTAGGATAAGTGTCTTTTTCTGTGTGACTTATTTCACTTAGAATTATCGTCGCTAAATCCACTCATCATGCTGCTAACTAGCCTTATGACATTGATTTCATGGCTGAGTGATATTCCATTGTGCCAAGTACCACCATTTCTTTATCCATTTTTCTCTTTCCTGGGATATTGAAGGTGTACCGAAGTGGAGGTTCTTGGAAACAGAGCAGCCGTAAATTTTGGGGTGCCTGTGTCTTGTTGATTTTTAGTTTTCCCAATTTATACGCCCATGAGTAGAAGTGCCCTATGCTCTCTAAGCTGTGTTTATTACTTGTTTCAGGACACACCGTACACTTCTCCAGAGTGCCTGTTGGCAATTTACATCCCGCCCATCAGTGTAGCAAGGCTCCCATGTCTCCATGGCCTGTCCTGCTTTTCTGGTTTTTACACTTTTTTCAGCATGGCCCTTTTGACCGAGGGCAAGCAAGACTTCTTTGTAGCGCTGATTTGCCCTTCCGGCTTGCTTGGTTGGCCAAAAAGGGCGTATGCGTTTTTTCCTGAATATATTCAGGAAAAAACGCATACGACCTTCTTGGCCAAGGGCATCATTGTCAACGATTTGCCACTTTTCATGTGCTTTAAAGGCGAGTCGAATCTACCTCTTGAAATCTGTTTCCTGCAAATCTGCCTTGCTTTCAAATCCTCTTCGTTGCCTTCCCTCAATATATTTGTGGACGAGAGTTCTCATTTATAACTCTGCACGTTTGTGAATTGCAGTGCCCCTGAGCTCCATTTGTCTACTCGCTTTTTTGGGAGCTGGCCGCAAAAGCGCAGGATTGCTTCAGGCCCTATTTTGGTTCTGGGGGGCAGGCTGAGCCTGTGGTTCATTCTTCTTCCTGATGGGAAAATGGAGTGACCTGTGCCTGTCCCAACACCTAGGGCTAGTCTCTCGTTGGTTCCCCGTCTTCCCGTTCATCCTCAGGACAAATTGCAACCTGTACGAAACAGGAGGTTAAAGGTGCTGATTCTCCAAGTAGGGAGATGGTTAGTCAAGCGGCTAGAATGATGAACCCGAGCACAAGGAGAGGAGAAATGAGGTGCGTTTTAGAAGCCTTTCCCGATCTCACGGCATACAAACCTCTGGGTTTCCCATGCATGTTTTGATGTAGGAAGATGCCCTTGTACCTGGAGATTTGAGACCCATGGGGTGGGTACCCCGTGGAGTTACTTTAAAGTATCTGCGTTTGCTCACCCAACCTCACCAATTCTCTAAGCCCCAAGAGTGTCCAGCCTTATGTCTCATCCAGCTGTGGGTCTGGATATGGTCGAACCAGGTGGCATCAGAGCCCCTGAACTGATTTTGTAAGAATTTCTCTCTCTTTCACTGTCTTTGTTTTGTGGGTTTTTTTAAGTAATTTATGTTTAGAATGGGGCTTTGCTGCTTTTCCCTGCTGTGTTTATGCCGCTTTACACCCTCTTGATTCACTTGCAGAGAGATATCGATACATAGGTTTTCAGATTCTTACTAGTCAGATATATTCTTGTGCGGTGACTAGGGGGTGTTGAGTCCAGTTCAGTGAGCAGGGAGTAGGCCTTGTCTATTACATATTTGGCTTATGGAGCGGTCTCTGAGCTAATTTCAAACCCTTGTTTTATGCATCACCCCACCTCACCTTTCCCGTTAAGCAGCCATAGTGTGTCTTCTAAAGGTGTGACTCTGTTCTGTTTTGTAATTCAGTTCAAGTGTAGCGATTTTGACATTCCCTCTATACGCGATATCTTAGGATAAGTGTCTTTTTTTGTGACTTATTTCACTTAGAATCATCGTCACTAAATCCACTCATCATGCTGCTAACTAGCCTTATGACATTGATTTCATGGCTGAGTGATATTCCATTGTGCCAAGTACCACCATTTGTTTATCCATTTTTCTCTTTCCTGGGATTTTGAAGGTGTACCGAAGTGGAGGTGCTTGGAAACAGAGCAGCCGTAAAGTTTGGGGTGCCTGTGTCTTGTTGATTTTTAGTTTTCCCAATTTATACGCCCATGAGTGGAAGTGCCCTATGCTCTCTAAGCTGTGTTTATTACTTGTTTCAGGACACACCGTACACTTCTCCAGAGTGCCTGTTGGCAATTTACATCCCGCCCATCAGCGTAGCAAGGCTCCCATGTCTCCATGGCCTGTCCTGCTTTTCTGGTTTTTACACTTTTTTCAGCATGGCCCTTTTGACCGAGGGCAAGCGAGACTTCTTTGTAGCGCTGATTTGCCCTTCCGGCTTGCTTGGTTGGCCAAAAAGGGCGTATGCGTTTTTTCCTGAATATATTCAGGAAAAAACGCATACGCCCTTTTTGGCCAAGGGCATTATTGTCAACGTTTTGCCGCTTTTCATGTGCTTTAACGGCGAGTCGAATCTACCTCCTGAAATCTGTTTCCTGCAAATCTGCCTTGCTTTCAAATCCTCTTCGTTGCCTTCCCTCAATATATTTGTGGACGAGAGTTCTCCTTTATAACTCTGCACGTTTGTGAATTGCAGTGCCCCTGACCTCCATTTGTCTCCTCGCTTTTTTGGGAGCTGGCCGCAAAAGCGCAGGATTGTTTCAGGCCCTATTCGGCTTCCAGGGGGCAGGCGGAGCCTGTGGTTCATTCTTCTTCCTGATGGGAAAATGGAGTGACCTGTGCCTGTCCCAACACCTAGGGCTAGTCTCTCGTTGGTTCCCTGTCTTCCCGTTCATCCTCAGGACAAATTGCAACCTGTACGAAACAGGAGGTTAAAGGTGCTGATTCTCCAAGTAGGGAGATGGTTAGTCAAGCGGCTGGAATGGCGAACCCGAGCACTAGGAGAGGAGAAATGAGGTGCGTTTTAGAAACCTTTCCCGATCTCACGGCATACCATCTTCTGGGTTTCCCATGCATGTTTTGATGTAGGAAGATGCCCTTGTACCTGGAGATTTCAGACCCATGGGGTGTGTACCCCGCGGTGTTATTTTAAGTATCTGGGTTTGCTCACTCAACCTCACCAATCCTCTCAGCCCCAAGAGTGTCCAGCCTTATGTCTCATCCAGCTGTGGGTCTAGATATGGTCAATCCAGGTTGTATCAGAGACCCTGAACGGATTTTGTAAGAATTTCTCTCTCTTTCACTGTCTTTGTTTTGTGGGATTTTTAAAGTAATTTATGTTTAGAATGGGTCTTGGCTGCTTTTCCCTGCTGTGTTTATGCCGCTTTACACCCTCTTGATTCACTTGCAGAGAGATATCGATACATAGGTTTTCAGATTCTTACTAGTCAGATATATTCTTGTGCAGTGACTAGGGGGTGTTGAGTCCAGTTCACTGAGCAGGGAGTAGGCCATGTCTATTACATATTTGGCTTATGGAGCGGTCTCTGAGCTAATTTCAAACCCTTGTTTTATGCATCACCCCACCTCACCTTTCCCGTTAAGCAGCCATAGTGTGTCTTCTAAAGGTGTGCCTCTGTTCTGTTTTGTAATTCAGTTCAAGTGCAGCGATTTTGACATTCCCTCTATAAGCGATATCTTAGGATAAGTGTCTTTTTCTGTGTGACTTATTTCACTTAGAATCATCGTCGCTAAATCCACTCATCATGCCGCTAACTAGCCTTATGACATTGATTTCATGGCTGAGTGATATTCCATAGTGCCAAGTACCACCATTTGTTTATCCATTTTTCTCTTTCCTGGGATATTGAAGGTGTACCGAAGTGGAGGTGCTTGGAAACAGAGCAGCCGTAAAGTTTGGGGTGCCTGTGTCTTGTTGATTTTTAGTTTTCCCAATTTATACGCCCATGAGTGGAAGTGCCCTATGCTCTCTAAGCTGTGTTTATTACTTGTTTCAGGACACACCGTACACTTCTCCAGAGTGCCTGTTGGCAATTTACATCCCGCCCATCAGCGTAGCAAGGCTCCCATGTCTCCATGGCCTGTCCTGCTTTTCTGGTTTTTACACTTTTTTCAGCATGGCCTTTTTGACCCAGGGCAAGCGAGACTTCTTTGTAGCACTGATTTGCCCTTCCGGCTTGCTTGGTTGGCCAAAAAGGGCATCATTGTCAACGTTTTGCCACTTTTCATGTGCTTTAAAGGCGAGTCGAATCTACCTCCTGAAATCTGTTTCCTGCAAATCTGCCTTGCTTTCAAATCCTCTTCGTTGCCTTCCCTCAATATATTTGTGGACGAGAGTTCTCATTTATAACTCTGCAAGTTTCTGAATTGCAGTGCCCCTGAGCTCCATTTGTCTACTCGCTTTTTTGGGAGCTGGCCGCAAAAGCGCAGGATTGTTTCAGGCCCTATTCGGCTTCCAGTGGACAGGCGGAGCCTGTGGTTCATTCTTCTTCCTGATGGGAAAATGGAGTGACCTGTGCCTGTCCCAACACCTAGGGCTAGTCTCTCGTTGGTTCCCCGTCTTCCCGTTCATCCTCAGGACAAATTACAACCTGTACGAAACAGGAGGTAAAGGTGCTGATTCTCCAAGTAGGGAGATGGTTAGTCAAGCGGCTGGAATGGCGAACCCGAGCACAAGGAGAGGAGAAATGAGGTGCATTTTAGAAACCTTTCCCGATCTCATGGCATACCATCTTCTGTGTTTCCCATGCATGTTTTGATGTAGGAAGATGCCCTTGTACCTGGAGATTTGAGACCCATGGGGTGGGTACCCCGTGGAGTTACTTTAAAGTATCTGCGTTTGCTCACCCAACCTCACCAATTCTCTCAGCCCCAAGAGTGTCCAGCCTTATGTCTCATCCAGCTGTGGGTCTAGATATGGTCGAACCAGGTGGCATCAGAGCCCCTGAACTGATTTTGTAAGAATTTCTCTCTCTTTCACTGTCTTTGTTTTGTGGGTTTTTTTAAGTAATTTATGTTTAGAATGGGGCTTTGCTGCTTTTCCCTGCTGTGTTTATGCCGCTTTACACCCTCTTGATTCACTTGCAGAGAGATATCGATACATAGGTTTTCAGATTCTTACTAGTCAGATATATTCTTGTGTGGTGACTAGGGGGTGTTGAGTCCAGTTCACTGAGCAGGGAGTAGGCCTTGTCTATTACATATTTGGCTTATGGAGCGGTCTCTGAGCTAATTTCAAACCCTTGTTTTATGCATCACCCCACCTCACCTTTCCCGTTAAGCAGCCATAGTGTGTCTTCTAAAGGTGTGACTCTGTTCTGTTTTGTAATTCAGTTCAAGTGCAGCGATTTTGACATTCCCTCTATAAGCGATATCTTAGGATAAGTGTCTTTTTCTGTGTGACTTATTTCACTTAGAATCATCGTCGCTAAATCCACTCATCATGCCGCTAACTAGCCTTATGACATTGATTTCATGGCTGAGTGATATTCCATAGTGCCAAGTACCACCATTTCTTTATCCATTTTTCTCTTTCCTGGGATATTTAAGGTGTACCGAACTGGAGGTTCTTGGAAACAGAGCAGCCGTAACGTTTGGGGTGCCTGTGTCTTGTTGATTTTTAGTTTTCCCAATTTATACGCCCATGAGTGGAAGTGCCCTATGCTCTCTAAGCTGTGTTTATTACTTGTTTCAGGACACACCGTACACTTCTCCAGAGTGCCTGTTGGCAATTTACATCCCACCCATCAGCGTACCAAGGCTCCCATATCTCCATGGCCTGTCCTGCTTTTCTGGTTTTTACACTTTTTTCAGCATGGCCCTTTTTACCGAGGGCAAGCGAGACTTCTTTGTAGCGCTGATTTGCCCTTCCGGCTTGCTTGGTTGGCCAAAAAGGCCGTATGCGTTTTTTCCTGAATATATTCAGGAAAAAACGCATACGGCCTTTTTGGCCAAGGGCATCATTGTCAACGTTTTGCCGCTTTTCATGTGCTTTAAAGGCGAGTCGAATCTACCTCCTGAAATCTGTTTCCTGCAAATCTGCCTTGCTTTCAAATCCTCTTCGTTGCCTTCCCTCAATATATTTGTGGATGACAGTTATCATTTATAACTCTGCAAGTTTCTGAATTGCAGTGCCCCTGTGCTCCATTTGTCTACTCGCTTTTTTGGGAGCTGGCCGCAAAAGCGCAGGATTGCTTCAGGCCCTATTTTGGTTCTGGGGGGCAGGCTGAGCCTGTGGTTCATTCTTCTTCCTGATGGGAAAATGGAGTGACCTGTGCCTGTCCCAACACCTAGGGCTAGTCTCTCGTTGGTTCCCCGTCTTCCCGTTCATCCTCAGGACAAATTGCAACCTGTACGAACCAGGAGGTTAAAGGTGCTGATTCTCCAAGTAGGGAGATGGTTAGTCAAGCGGCTGGAATGGCGAACCCGAGCACAAGGAGAGGAGAAATGAGGTGCGTTTTAGAAACCTTTCCCGATCTCACGGCATACCATCTTCTGGGTTTCCCATGCATGTTTTGATGTAGAAAGATGCCCTTGTACCTGGAGATTTGAGACCCATGGGGTGTGTACACCGAGGTTTTATTTTAAGTATCTGCGTTTTCTCACCCAACCTCACCAATCCTCTCAGCCCCAAGAGTGTCCAGCCTTATGTCTCATCCAGCTGTGGGTCTAGGTATGGTCAATCCAGGTTGCATCAGAGACCCTGAACGGATTTTGTAAGAATTTCTCTCTCTTTCACTGTCTTTGTTTTGTGGGTTTTTTAAAGTAATTTATGTTTCGAATGGGTCTTGGCTGCTTTTCCCTGCTGCGTTTACGCCGCTTTACACCCTCTTGATTCACTTGCAGAGAGATATCGATACATAGGTTTTCAGATTCTTACTAGTCAGATATATTCTTGTGCGGTGACTAGGGGGTGTTGAGTCCAGTTCACTGAGCAGGGAGTAGGCCTTGTCAATTACATATTTGGCTTATGGAGCCGTCTCTGAGCTTATTTCAAACCCTTGTTTTATGCATCACCCCACCTCACCTTTCCCGTTAAGCAGCCATCGTGTGTCTTCTAAAGGTGTGACTCTGTTCTGTTTTGTAATTCAGTTCAAGTGTAGCGATTTTGACATTCCCTCTATAAGCGATATCTTAGGATAAGTGTCTTTTTCTGTGTGACTTATTTCACTTAGAATCATCGTCGCTAAATCCACTCATCATGCTGCTAACTAGCCTTATGACATTGATTTCATGGCTGAGTGATATTCCATTGTGCCAAATACCACCATTTGTTTATCCATTTTTCTCTTTCCTGGGATATTGAAGGTGTACCAAAGTGGAGGTTCTTGGAAACAGAGCAGCCGTAAAGTTTGGTGTGCCTGTGTCTTGTTGAGTTTTAGTTTTCCCGTTTTATACGCCCATGAGTGGAAGTGCCCTATGCTCTCTAAGCTGTGTTTATTACTTGTTTCAGGACACACCGTACACTTCTCCAGAGTGCCTGTTGGCAAATTACATCCCGCCCATCAGCGTAGCAAGGCTCCCATGTCTCCATGGCCTGTCCTGCTTTTCTGGTTTTTACACTTTGTTCAGCATGGCCCTTTTGACCGAGGGCAAGCGAGACTTCTTTGTAGCGCTGATTTGCCCTTCCGGCTTGCTTGGTTGGCCAAAAAGGGCGTATGCGTTTTTTCCTGAATATATTCAGGAAAAAACGCATACGCCCTTTTTGGCCAAGGGCATCATTGTCAACGTTTTGCCGCTTTTCATGTGCTTTAACGGCGAGTCGAATCTACCTCCTGAAATCTGTTTCCTGCAAATCTGCCTTGCTTTCAAATCCTCTTCGTTGCCTTCCCTCAATATATTTGTGGACGAGAGTTCTCATTTATAACTCTGCACGTTTGTGAATTGCAGTGCCGCTGAGCTCCATTTGTCTCCTCGCTTTTTTGGGAGCTGGCCGCAAAAGCGCAGGATTGCTTCAGGCCCTATTTTGGTTCTGGGGGGCAGGCCGAGCCTGTGGTTCATTCTTCTTCCTGATGGGAAAATGGAGTGACCTGTGCCTGTCCCAACACCTAGGGCTAGTCTCTCGTTGGTTCCCCGTCTTCCCGTTCATCCTCAGGACAAATTGCAACCTGGACGAAACAGGAGGTTAAAGGTGCTGATTCTCCAAGTAGGGAGATGGTTAGTCAAGCGGCTGGAATGGCGAACCCGAGCACAAGGAGAGGAGAAATGAGGTGCGTTTTAGAAACCTTTCCCGATCTCACGGCATACCATCTTCTGGGTTTCCCATGCATGTTTTGATGTAGGAAGATGCCCTTGTACCTGGAGATTTGAGACCCATGGGGTGTGTACCCCGCGGTTTTACTTTAAAGTATCTGCGTTTTCTCACCCAACCTCACCAATCCTCTCAGCCCCAAGAGTGTCCAGCCTTATGTCTCATCCAGTTGTGGGTCTAGATATGGTCAATCCAGGTTGCATCAGAGATCCTGAACGGATTTTGTAAGAATTTCTCTCTCTTTCACTGTCTTTGTTTTGTGGTTTTTTTAAAGTAATTTATGTTTAGAATGGGTCTTGGCTGCTTTTCCCTGCTGTGTTGATGCCGCTTTACACCCTCTTGATTCACTTGCAGAGAGATATCGATACATAGGTTTTCAGATTCTTACTAGTCAGATATATTCTTGTGTGGTGACTAGGGGGTGTTGAGTCCAGTTCACTGAGCAGGGAGTAGGCCTTGTCTATTACGTACTTGGCTTATGGAGCGGTCTCTGAGCTTATTTCAAACCCTTGTTTTATGCATCACCCCACCTCACCTTTCCCGTTAAGCAGCCATAGTGTGTCTTCTAAAGGTGTGACTCTGTTCTGTTTTGTAATTCAGTTCAAGTGTAGCGATTTTGACATTCCCTCTATAAACGATATCTTAGGATAAGTGTCTTTTTCTGTGTGACTTATTTCACTTAGAATCATCGTCGCTAAATCCACTCATCATGCTGCTAACTAGCCTTATGACATTGATTTCATGGCTGAGTGATATTCCATTGTGCCAAATACCACCATTTGTTTATCCATTTTTCTCTTTCCTGGGATATTGAAGGTGTACCAAAGTGGAGGTTCTTGGAAACAGAGCAGCCGTAAAGTTTGGGGTGCCTGTGTCTTGTTGAGTTTTAGTTTTCCCGATTTATACGCCCATGAGTGGAAGTGCCCTATGCTCTCTAAGCTGTGTTTATTACTTGTTTCAGGACACACCGTACACTTCTCCAGAGTGCCTGTTGGCAATTTACATCCCGCCCATCAGCGTAGCAAGGCTCCCATGTCTCCATGGCCTGTCCTGCTTTTCTGGTTTTTACACTTTCTTCAGCATGGCCCTTTTGACCGAGGGCAAGCGAGACTTCTTTGTAGCGCTGATTTGCCCTTCCGTCTTGCTTGGTTGGCCAAAAAGGGCGTATGCGTTTTTTCCTGAATATATTCAGGAAAAAACGCATACGCCCTTTTTGGCCAAGGGCATCATTGTCAACGTTTTGCCGCTTTTCATGTGCTTTAAAGGCGAGTCGAATCTACCTCCTGAAATCTGTTTCCTGCAAATCTGCCTTGCTTTCAAATCCTCTTCGTTGCCTTCCCTCAATATATTTGTGGACGAGAGTTCTCATTTATAACTCTGCACGTTTGTGAATTGCAGTGCCCCTGAGCTCCATTTGTCTACTCGCTTTTTTGGGAGCTGGCCGCAAAAGCGCAGGATTGCTTCAGGCCCTATTTTGGTTCTGGGGGGCAGGCTGAGCCTGTGGTTCATTCTTCTTCCTGATGGGAAAATGGAGTGACCTGTGCCTGTCCCAACACCTAGGGCTAGTCTCTCGTTGGTTCCCCGTCTTCCCGTTCATCCTCAGTACAAATTGCAACCTGTATGAAACAGGAGGTTAAAGGTGCTGATTCTCCAAGTAGGGAGATGGTTAGTCAAGCGGCTGGAATGGCGAACCCGAGCACAAGGAGAGGAGAAATGAGGTGCGTTTTAGAAACCTTTCCCGATCTTACGGCATACCATCTTCTGGATTTCCCTTGCATGTTTTGATGTAGGAAGATGCCCTTGTACCTGGAGATTTGAGACCCATGGGGTGTGTACCCCCCGGTTTTACTTTAAAGTATCTGCATTTTCTCACCCAACCTCACCAATCCTCTCAGCCCCAAGAGTGTCCAGCCTTATGTCTCATCCAGCTGTGGGTCTAGATATGGTCAATCCAGGTTGTATCAGAGACCTTGAACGGATTTTGTAAGAATTTCTCTCTCTTTCACTGTCTTTGCTTTGTGGGTTTTTTAAAGTAATTTATGTTTCGAATGGGTCTTGGCTGCTTTTCCCTGCTGCGTTTACGCCGCTTTACACCCTCTTGATTCACTTGCAGAGAGATATCGATACATAGGTTTTCAGATTCTTACTAGTCAGATATATTCTTGTGCGGTGACTAGGGGGTGTTGAGTCCAGTTCACTGAGCAGGGAGTAGGCCTTGTCAATTACATATTTGGCTTATGGAGCCGTCTCTGAGCTTATTTCAAACCCTTGTTTTATGCATCACCCCACCTCACCTTTCCCGTTAAGCAGCCATCGTGTGTCTTCTAAAGGTGTGACTCTGTTCTGTTTTGTAATTCAGTTCAAGTGTAGCGATTTTGACATTCCCTCTATAAGCGATATCTTAGGATAAGTGTCTTTTTCTGTGTGACTTATTTCACTTAGAATCATCGTCGCTAAATCCACTCATCATGCTGCTAACTAGCCTTATGACATTGATTTCATGGCTGAGTGATATTCCATTGTGCCAAATACCACCATTTGTTTATCCATTTTTCTCTTTCCTGGGATATTGAAGGTGTACCAAAGTGGAGGTTCTTGGAAACAGAGCAGCCGTAAAGTTTGGTGTGCCTGTGTCTTGTTGAGTTTTAGTTTTCCCGTTTTATACGCCCATGAGTGGAAGTGCCCTATGCTCTCTAAGCTGTGTTTATTACTTGTTTCAGGACACACCGTACACTTCTCCAGAGTGCCTGTTGGCAAATTACATCCCGCCCATCAGCGTAGCAAGGCTCCCATGTCTCCATGGCCTGTCCTGCTTTTCTGGTTTTTACACTTTGTTCAGCATGGCCCTTTTGACCGAGGGCAAGCGAGACTTCTTTGTAGCGCTGATTTGCCCTTCCGGCTTGCTTGGTTGGCCAAAAAGGGCGTATGCGTTTTTTCCTGAATATATTCAGGAAAAAACGCATACGCCCTTTTTGGCCAAGGGCATCATTGTCAACGTTTTGCCGCTTTTCATGTGCTTTAACGGCGAGTCGAATCTACCTCCTGAAATCTGTTTCCTGCAAATCTGCCTTGCTTTCAAATCCTCTTCGTTGCCTTCCCTCAATATATTTGTGGACGAGAGTTCTCATTTATAACTCTGCACGTTTGTGAATTGCAGTGCCGCTGAGCTCCATTTGTCTCCTCGCTTTTTTGGGAGCTGGCCGCAAAAGCGCAGGATTGCTTCAGGCCCTATTTTGGTTCTGGGGGGCAGGCCGAGCCTGTGGTTCATTCTTCTTCCTGATGGGAAAATGGAGTGACCTGTGCCTGTCCCAACACCTAGGGCTAGTCTCTCGTTGGTTCCCCGTCTTCCCGTTCATCCTCAGGACAAATTGCAACCTGGACGAAACAGGAGGTTAAAGGTGCTGATTCTCCAAGTAGGGAGATGGTTAGTCAAGCGGCTGGAATGGCGAACCCGAGCACAAGGAGAGGAGAAATGAGGTGCGTTTTAGAAACCTTTCCCGATCTCACGGCATACCATCTTCTGGGTTTCCCATGCATGTTTTGATGTAGGAAGATGCCCTTGTACCTGGAGATTTGAGACCCATGGGGTGTGTACCCCGCGGTTTTACTTTAAAGTATCTGCGTTTTCTCACCCAACCTCACCAATCCTCTCAGCCCCAAGAGTGTCCAGCCTTATGTCTCATCCAGTTGTGGGTCTAGATATGGTCAATCCAGGTTGCATCAGAGATCCTGAACGGATTTTGTAAGAATTTCTCTCTCTTTCACTGTCTTTGTTTTGTGGTTTTTTTAAAGTAATTTATGTTTAGAATGGGTCTTGGCTGCTTTTCCCTGCTGTGTTGATGCCGCTTTACACCCTCTTGATTCACTTGCAGAGAGATATCGATACATAGGTTTTCAGATTCTTACTAGTCAGATATATTCTTGTGTGGTGACTAGGGGGTGTTGAGTCCAGTTCACTGAGCAGGGAGTAGGCCTTGTCTATTACGTACTTGGCTTATGGAGCGGTCTCTGAGCTTATTTCAAACCCTTGTTTTATGCATCACCCCACCTCACCTTTCCCGTTAAGCAGCCATAGTGTGTCTTCTAAAGGTGTGACTCTGTTCTGTTTTGTAATTCAGTTCAAGTGTAGCGATTTTGACATTCCCTCTATAAACGATATCTTAGGATAAGTGTCTTTTTCTGTGTGACTTATTTCACTTAGAATCATCGTCGCTAAATCCACTCATCATGCTGCTAACTAGCCTTATGACATTGATTTCATGGCTGAGTGATATTCCATTGTGCCAAATACCACCATTTGTTTATCCATTTTTCTCTTTCCTGGGATATTGAAGGTGTACCAAAGTGGAGGTTCTTGGAAACAGAGCAGCCGTAAAGTTTGGGGTGCCTGTGTCTTGTTGAGTTTTAGTTTTCCCGATTTATACGCCCATGAGTGGAAGTGCCCTATGCTCTCTAAGCTGTGTTTATTACTTGTTTCAGGACACACCGTACACTTCTCCAGAGTGCCTGTTGGCAATTTACATCCCGCCCATCAGCGTAGCAAGGCTCCCATGTCTCCATGGCCTGTCCTGCTTTTCTGGTTTTTACACTTTCTTCAGCATGGCCCTTTTGACCGAGGGCAAGCGAGACTTCTTTGTAGCGCTGATTTGCCCTTCCGTCTTGCTTGGTTGGCCAAAAAGGGCGTATGCGTTTTTTCCTGAATATATTCAGGAAAAAACGCATACGCCCTTTTTGGCCAAGGGCATCATTGTCAACGTTTTGCCGCTTTTCATGTGCTTTAAAGGCGAGTCGAATCTACCTCCTGAAATCTGTTTCCTGCAAATCTGCCTTGCTTTCAAATCCTCTTCGTTGCCTTCCCTCAATATATTTGTGGACGAGAGTTCTCATTTATAACTCTGCACGTTTGTGAATTGCAGTGCCCCTGAGCTCCATTTGTCTACTCGCTTTTTTGGGAGCTGGCCGCAAAAGCGCAGGATTGCTTCAGGCCCTATTTTGGTTCTGGGGGGCAGGCTGAGCCTGTGGTTCATTCTTCTTCCTGATGGGAAAATGGAGTGACCTGTGCCTGTCCCAACACCTAGGGCTAGTCTCTCGTTGGTTCCCCGTCTTCCCGTTCATCCTCAGTACAAATTGCAACCTGTATGAAACAGGAGGTTAAAGGTGCTGATTCTCCAAGTAGGGAGATGGTTAGTCAAGCGGCTGGAATGGCGAACCCGAGCACAAGGAGAGGAGAAATGAGGTGCGTTTTAGAAACCTTTCCCGATCTTACGGCATACCATCTTCTGGATTTCCCTTGCATGTTTTGATGTAGGAAGATGCCCTTGTACCTGGAGATTTGAGACCCATGGGGTGTGTACCCCCCGGTTTTACTTTAAAGTATCTGCATTTTCTCACCCAACCTCACCAATCCTCTCAGCCCCAAGAGTGTCCAGCCTTATGTCTCATCCAGCTGTGGGTCTAGATATGGTCAATCCAGGTTGTATCAGAGACCTTGAACGGATTTTGTAAGAATTTCTCTCTCTTTCACTGTCTTTGCTTTGTGGGTTTTTTAAAGTAATTTATGTTTAGAATCGGGCTTGGCTGCTTTTCCCTGCTGTGTTTATGCCGCTTTACACCCTCTTGATTCACTTGCAGAGAGATATCGATACATAGGTTTTCAGATTCTTACTAGTCAGATATATTCTTGTGCGGTGACTAGGGGGTGTTGAGTCCAGATCACTGAGCAGGGAGTAGGCCTTGTCTATTACATATTTGGCTTATGGAGCGGTGTCTGAGCTAATTTCAAACCCTTGTTTTATGCATCACCCCACCTCACCTTTCCTGTTAAGCAGCCATAGTGTGTCTTCTAATGGTGTGACTCTGTTCTGTTTTGTAATTCAGTTCAAGTGTAGCGATTTTGACATTCCCTCTATAAGCGATATCTTAGGATAAGTGCCTTTTTCTGTGTGACTTATTTCACTTAGAATCATCGTACCTAAATCCACTCATCATGCTGCTAACTAGCCTTATGACATTGATTTCATGGCTGAGTGATATTCCATTGTGCCAAGTACCACCATTTCTTTATCCATTTTTCTCTTTCCTGGGATATTGAAGGTGTACCGAAGCGGAGGTTCTTGGCAACAGAGCAGCCGTAAAGTTTGGGGGGCCTGTGTCTTGTTGAGTTTTAGTTTTCCCAATTTATACGCCCATGAGTGGAAGTGCCCTATGCTCTTTAAGCTATGTTTATTACTTGTTTCAGGACACACCGTACACTTCTCCAGAGTGCCTGTTGGCAATTTACATCCCGCCCATCAGCGTAGCAAGGCTCCCATGTCTCCATGGCCTGTCCTGCTTTTCTGGTTTTTACACTTTTTTCAGCATGGCCCTTTTGACCGAGGGCAAGCGAGACTTCTTTGTAGCACTGATTTGCCCTTCCGGCTTGCTTGGTTGGCAAAAAAGGGCGTATGCGTTTTTTCCTGAATATATTCAGGAAAAAACGCATACGCCCTTTTTGGCCAAGGGCATCATTGTCAACGTTTTGCCGCTTTTCATGTGCTTTAAAGGCGAGTCGAATCTACCTCCTGAAATCTGTTTCCTGCAAATCTGCCTTGCTTTCAAATCCTCTTCGTTGCCTTCCCTCAATATATTTGTGGACTAGAGTTCTCATTTATAACTCTGCACGTTTGTGAATTGCAGTGCCCCTGAGCTCCATTTGTCTCCTCGCTTTTTTGTGAGCTGGCCGCAAAAGCGCAGGATTGCTTCAGGCGCTATTCGGCTTCCATGGGGCCGGCGGAGCCTGTGGTTCATTCTTCTTCCTGATGGGAAAATGGAGTGACCTGTGCCTGTCCCAACACCTAGGGCTAGTCTCTCGTTTGTTCCGCATCTTCCCGTTTTTCATCAGGACAAATTGCAACCTGTACGAAACAGGAGGTTAAAGGTGCTGATTCTCCAAGTAGGGAGATGGTTAGTCAAGCGGCTGGAATGGCGAACCCGAGCACAAGGAGAGGAGAAATGAGGTGCGTTTTAGAAACCTTTCCCGATCTCACGGCATACCATCTTCTGGGTTTCCCTTGCATGTTTTGATGTAGGAAGATGCCCTTGTACCTGGAGATTTGAGACCCATGGGGTGTGTACCCCGCGGTTTTACTTTAAAGTATCTGCATTTTCTCACCCAACCTCACCAATCCTCTCAGCCCCAAGAGTGTCCAGCCTTATGTCTCATCCAGCTGTGGGTCTAGATATGGTCAATCCAGGTTGTATCAGAGACCTTGAACGGATTTTGTAAGAATTTCTCTCTCTTTCACTGTCTTTGTTTTGTGGGATTTGTAAAGTAATTTATGTTTAGAATGGGTCTTGACTGCTTTTCCCTGCTGTGTTTATGCCGCTTTACACCCTCTTGATTCACTTGCAGAGAGATATCGATACATAGGTTTTCAGATTCTTACTAGTCAGATATATTCTTGTGCGGTGACTAGGGGGTGTTGAGTCCAGTTCACTGAGCAGGGAGTAGGCCTTGTCTATTACATATTTGGCTTATGGAGCGGTCTCTGAGCTAATTTCAAACCCTTGTTTTATGCATCACCCCACCTCACCTTTCCCGTTAAGCAGCCATAGTGTGTCTTCTAATGGTGTGACTCTGTTCTGTTTTGTAATTCAGTTCAAGTGTAACGATTTTGACATTCCCTCTATAAGCGATATCTTAGGATAAGTGCCTTTTTCTGTGTGACTTATTTAACTTAGAATCATCGTACCTAAATCCACTCATCATGCTGCTAACTAGCCTTATGACATTGATTTCATGGCTGAGTGATATTCCATTGTGCCAAGTACCACCATTTGTTTATCCATTTTTCTCTTTCCTGGGATATTGAAGGTGTACCGAAGCGGAGGTTCTTGGCAACAGAGCAGCCGTAAAGTTTGGGGGGCCTGTGTCTTGTCGAGTTTTAGTTTTTCCAATTTATACGCCCATGAGTGGAAGTGCCCTATGCTCTTTAAGCTGTGTTTATTACTTGTTTCAGGACACACCGTACACTTCTCCAGAGTGCCTGTTGGCAATTTACATCCCGCCCATCAGCGTAGCAAGGCTCCCATGTCTCCATGGCCTGTCCTGCTTTTCTGGTTTTTACACTTTTTTCAGCATGGCCCTTTTGACCGAGGGCAAGCAAGACTTCTTTGTAGCGCTGATTTGCCCTTCCGGCTTGCTTGGTTGGCCAAAAAGGGCGTATGCGTTTTTTCCTGAATATATTCAGGAAAAAACGCATACGCCCTTTTTCGCCAAGGGCATCATTGTCAACGTTTTGCTGCTTTTCATGTGCTTTAAAGGCGAGTCGAATCTACCTCCTGAAATCTGTTTCCTGCAAATCTGCCTTGCTTTCAAATCTTCTTCGTTGCCTTCCCTCAATATATTTGTGGACGAGAGTTCTCATTTATAACTCTGCACGTTTGTGAATTTTAGTGCCCCTGAGCTCCATTTGTCTACTCGCTTTTTTGGGAGCTGGCCGCAAAAGCGCAGGATTGCTTCAGGCCCTATTTTGGTTCTGGGGGGCAGGCTGAGCCTGTGGTTCATTCTTCTTCCTGATGGGAAAATGGAGTGACCTGTGCCTGTCCCAACACCTAGGGCTAGTCTCTCGTTGGTTCCCCGTCTTCCCGTTCATCCTCAGGACAAATTGCAACCTGTACGAAACAGGAGGTTAAAGGTGCTGATTCTACAAGTAGGGAGATGTTTAGTCAAGTGCCTAGAATTGCGAACCGGAGCACAAGGAGAGGAGAAATGAGGTGCGTTTTAGAAGCCTTTCCCGATCTCACGGCATACAATTCTCTGGGTTTCCCATGCATGTTTGGATGTAGGAAGATGCCCTTGTACCTGGAGATTTAAGACCCATGGGGTGGGTACCCCGCAGTATTACTTTAAAGTATCTGCGTTTGCTCACCCAACCTCACCAATCCTCTCAGCCCCAAGAGTGTCCAGCCTTATGTCTCATCCAGCTGTGGGTCTAGATATGGTCAATCCAGGTTGCATCAGAGACCCTGAACGGATTTTGTAAGAATTTCTCTCTCTTTCACTGTCTTTGTTTTGTGGGTTTTTTTAAGTTATTTATGTTTATAATGGAGCTTGGCTGCTTTTCCCTGCTGTGTTTATGCCGCTTTACACCCTCTTGATTCACTTGCAGAGTGATATCGATACATAGGTTTTCAGATTCTTACTAGTCAGATATATTCTTGTGCGGTGACTAGGGGGTGTTGAGTCCAGTTCACTGAGCAGGGAGTAGGCCTTGTCTATTATATATTTGGCTTATGGAGTGGTCTCTGAGCTAATTTCAAACCCCTGTTTTATGCATCACCCCACCTCACCTTTTCCGTTAAGCAGCCATAGTGTGTCTTCTAAAGGTGTGACTCTGTTCTGTTTTGTAATTCAGTTCAAGTGTAGCGATTTTGACATTCCCTCTATAAGCGATATCTTAGGATAAGTGTCTTTTTCTGTGTGACTTATTTCACTTAGAATCATCGTCGCTAAATCCACTCATCATGGTGCTAACTAGCCTGATGACACTGATTTCATGGCTGAGTGATATTCCATTGTGCCAAGTACCACCATTTGTTTATCCATTTTTCTCTTTCCTGGGATATTGAAGGCGTGACAAAGTGGAGGTTCTTGGAAACAGAGCAGCCGTAAAGTTCGGGGTGCCTGTGTCTTGTTGATTTTTAGTTTTCCCAATTTATATGCCCATGAGTGGAAGTGCGCTATGCTCTCTAAGCTGTGTTTATTACTTTTTTCAGGACACACCGTACACTTCTCCAGAGTGCCTGTTGGCAATTTACGTCCCGCCCATCAGCTTAGCAAGGCTTCCATGTCTCCATGGCCTGTCCTGCTTTTCTGGTTTTTAAACTTTTTCAGCATGGCCCTTTTGACCGAGGGCAAGCGAGACTTCTTTGTAGCACTGATTTGCCCTTCCGGCTTGCTTGGTTGGCTAAAAAGGGCGTATGCGTTTTTTCCTGAATATATTCAGGAAAAAACGCATACGCCCTTTTTGGCCAAGGGCATCATTGTCAACGTTTTGCCGTTTTTCATGTGCTTTAAAGGCGAGTCGAATCTACCTCCTGAAATCTGTTTCCTGCAAATCTGCCTTGCTTTCAAATCCTCTTCGTTGCCTTCCCTCAATATATTTGTGGACGAGAGTTCTCATTTATAACTCTGCACGTTTGTGAATTGCAGTGCCCCTGAGCTCCATTTGTCTACTCGCTTTTTTGGGAGCTGTCCGCAAAAGCGCAGGATTGCTTCAGGCCCTATTTGGGTTCTGGGGGGCAGGCTGAGCCTGTGGTTCATTCTTCTTCCTGATGGGAAAATGGAGTGACCTGTGCCTGTCCCAACACCTAGGGCTAGTCTCTCGTTGGTTCCCCGTCTTCCCGTTCATCCTCAGGACAAATTGCAACCTGTACGAAACAGGAGGTTAAAGGTGCTGATTCTCCAAGTAGGGAGATGTTTAGTCAAGCGGCTAGAATGGTGAACCCGAGCACAAGGAGAGGAGAAATGAGGTGCGTTTTAGAAGCCTTTCCCGATCTCACGGCATACAAACCTCTGGGTTTCCCATGCATGTTTTGATGTAGGAAGATGCCCTTGTACCTGGAGATTTGAGACTCATGGGGTGGGTACCCCACGGTATTACTTTAAAGTATCTGCGTTTGCTCACCCAACCTCACCAATCCTCTCAGCCCCAAGAGTGTCCAGCCTTATGTCTCATCCAGCTGTGGCTCTAGATATGGTCGAACCAGGTGGCATCAGAGCCCCTGAACTGATTTTGTAAGAATTTCTCTCTCTTTCACTGTCTTTGTTTTGTGGGATTTTTAAGTAATTTATGTTTAGAATGGGGCTTTGCTGCTTTTCCCTGCTGTGTTTATGCCGCTTTACACCCTCTTGATTCACTTGCAGAGAGATATCGATACATAGGTTTTCAGATTCTTACTAGTCAGATATATTCTTGTGCGGTGACTAGGGGGTGTTGAGTCCAGTTCACTGAGCAGGGGGTAGGCCTTGTCTATTACATATTTGGCTTATGGAGCGGTCTCTGAGCTAATTTCAAACCCTTGTTTTATGCATCACCCCACCTCACCTTTCCCGTTAAGCAGCCATAGTGTGTCTTCTAAAGGTGTGACTCTGTTCTGTTTTGTAATTCAGTTCAAGCGTAGCGATTTTGACATTCCCTCTATAAGCGATATCTTAGGATAAGTGTCTTTTTCTGAGTGACTTATTTCACTTAGAATCATCGTCGCTAAATCCACTCATCATGCTGCTAACTAGCCTTAGGACATTGATTTCATGGCTGAGTGATATTCCATTGTGCCAAGTACCACCATTTGTTTATCCATTTTTCTCTTTCCTGGGATATTGAAGGTGTACTGAAGTGGAGGTTCTTGGAAACAGAGCAGCCGTAAAGTTTGGGGTGCCTGTGTCTTGTTGATTTTTAGTTTTCCCAATTTATACACCCATGAGTGGAAGTGCCCTATGCTCTCTAAGCTGTGTTTATTACTTGTTTCAGGACACACCGTACACTTCTCCAGAGTGCCTGTTGGCAATTTACATCCCGCCCATCAGCGTAGCAAGGCTCCCATGTCTCCATGGCCTGTCCTGCTTTTCTGGTTTTTACACTTTTTTCAGCATGGCATTTTTGACCGAGGGCAAGCGAGACTTCTTTGTAGCACTGATTTGCCCTTCCGGCTTGCTTGGTTGGCCAAAAAGGGCGTATGCGATTTTTCCTGAATATATTCAGGAAAAAACGCATACGACCTTTTTGGCCAAGGGCATTATTGTCAACGTTTTGCCGCTTTTCATGTGCTTTAAAGGCGAGTCGAATCTACCTCCTGAAATCTGTTTCCTGCAAATCTGCCTTGCTTTCAAATCCTCTTCGTTGCCTTCCCTCAATATATTTGTGGACGAGAGTTCTCATTTATAACTCTGCACGTTTGTGAATTGCAGTGCCCCTGAGCTCCATTTGTCTACTCGCTTTTTTGGGAGCTGGCCGCAAAAGCGCAGGATTGTTTCAGGCCCTATTCGGCTTCCAGGGGGCAGGCGGAGCCTGTGGTTCATTCTTCTTCCTGATGGGAAAATGGAGTGACCTGTGCCTGTCCCAACACCTAGGGCTAGTCTCTCGTTGGTTCCCCATCTTCCCGTTCATCCTCAGGACAAATTGCAACCTGTACGAAACAGGAGGTTAAAGGTGCTGATTCTCCAAGTAGGGAGATGCTTAGTCAAGCGGCTGGAATGGCGAACCCGAGCACAAGGAGAGGAGAAATGAGGTGCGTTTTAGAAACCTTTCCCGATCTCACGGCATACCATCTTCTGGGTTTCCCTTGCATGTTTTGATGTAGGAAGATGCCCTTGTACCTGCAGATTTGAGACCCATGGGGTGTGTACCCCGCGGTTTTACTTTAAAGTATCTGCATTTTCTCACCCAACCTCACCAATCCTCTCAGCCCCAAGAGTGTCCAGCCTTATGTCTCATCCAGCTGTGGGTCTAGATATGGTCAATCCAGGTTGTATCAGAGACCTTGAACGGATTTTGTAAGAATTTCTCTCTCTTTCACTGTCTTTGTTTTGTGGGATTTGTAAAGTAATTTATGTTTAGAATGGGTCTTGACTGCTTTTCCCTGCTGTGTTTATGCCGCTTTACACCCTCTTGATTCACTTGCAGAGAGATATCGATACATAGGTTTTCAGATTCTTACTAGTCAGATATATTCTTGTGCGGTGACTAGGGGGTGTTGAGTTCAGTTCACTGAGCAGGGAGTAGGCCTTGTCTATTACATATTTGGCTTATGGAGCGGTCTCTGAGCTAATTTCAAACCCTTGTTTTATGCATCACCCCACCTCACCTTTCCCGTTAAGCAGCCATAGTGTGTCTTCTAATGGTGTGACTCTGTTCTGTTTTGTAATTCAGTTCAAGTGTAGCGATTTTGACATTCCCTCTATAAGCGATATCTTAGGATAAGTGCCTTTTTCTGTGTGACTTATTTCACTTAGAATCATCGTCGCTAAATCCACTCATCATGCTGCTAACTAGCCTTATGACATTGATTTCATGGCTGAGTGATATTCCATTGTGCCAAGTACCACCATTTGTTTATCCATTTTTCTCTTTCCTGGGATATTGAAGGTGTACCGAAGCGGAGGTTCTTGGCAACAGAGCAGCCGTAAAGTTTGGGGGGCCTGTGTCTTGTTGAGTTTTAGTTTTTCCAATTTATACGCCCATGAATGGAAGTGCCCTATGCTCTTTAAGCTGTGTTTATTACTTGTTTCAGGACACACCGTACACTTCTCCAGAGTGCCTGTTGGCAATTTACATCCCGCCCATCAGCGTAGTAAGGCTCCCATGTCTCCATGGCCTGTCCTGCTTTTCTGGTTTTTACACTTTTTTCAGCATGGCCCTTTTGACCGAGGGCAAGCAAGACTTCTTTGTAGCGCTGATTTGCCCTTCCGGCTTGCTTGGTTGGCCAAAAAGGGCGTATGGGTTTTTTCCTGAATATATTCAGGAAAAGACGCATACGCCCTTTTTCGCCAAGGGCATCATTGTCAACGTTTTGCTGCTTTTCATGTGCTTTAAAGGCGAGTCGAATCTACCTCCTGAAATCTGTTTCCTGCAAATCTGCCTTGCTTTCAAATCTTCTTCGTTGCCTTCCCTCAATATATTTGTGGACGAGAGTTCTCATTTATAACTCTGCACGTTTGTGAATTTTAGTGCCCCTGAGCTCCATTTGTCTACTCGCTTTTTTGGGAGCTGGCCGCAAAAGCGCAGGATTGCTTCAGGCCCTATTTTGGTTCTGGGGGGCAGGCTGAGCCTGTGGTTCATTCTTCTTCCTGATGGGAAAATGGAGTGACCTGTGCCTGTCCCAACACCTAGGGCTAGTCTCTCGTTGGTTCCCCGTCTTCCCGTTCATCCTCAGGACAAATTGCAACCTGTACGAAACAGGAGGTTAAAGGTGCTGATTCTACAAGTAGGGAGATGTTTAGTCAAGCGCCTAGAATGGCGAACCCGAGCACAAGGAGAGGAGAAATGAGGTGCGTTTTAGAAGCCTTTCCCGATCTCACGGCATACAATTCTCTGGGTTTCCCATGCATGTTTGGATGTAGGAAGATGCCCTTGTACCTGGAGATTTGAGACCCATGGGGTGGGTACCCCGCAGTATTACTTTAAAGTATCTGCGTTTGCTCACCCAACCTCACCAATCCTCTCAGCCCCAAGAGTGTCCAGCCTTATGTCTCATCCAGCTGTGGGTCTAGATATGGTCAATCCAGGTTGCATCAGAGACCCTGAACGGATTTTGTAAGAATTTCTCTCTCTTTCACTGTCTTTGTTTTGTGGGTTTTTTTAAGTTATTTATGTTTAGAATGGAGCTTGGCTGCTTTTCCCTGCTGTGTTTATGCCGCTTTACACCCTCTTGATTCACTTGCAGAGAGATATCGATACATAGGTTTTCAGATTCTTACTAGTCAGATATATTCTTGTGCGGTGACTAGGGGGTGTTGAGTCCAGTTCACTGAGCAGGGAGTAGGCCTTGTCTATTATATATTTGGCTTATGGAGTGGTCTCTGAGCTAATTTCAAACCCCTGTTTTATGTATCACCCCACCTCACCTTTTCCGTTAAGCAGCCATAGTGTGTCTTCTAAAGGTGTGACTCTGTTCTGTTTTGTAATTCAGTTCAAGTGTAGCGATTTTGACATTCCCTCTATAAGCGATATCTTAGGATAAGTGTCTTTTTCTGTGTGACTTATTTCACTTAGAATCATCGTCGCTAAATCCACTCATCATGGTGCTAACTAGCCTGATGACACTGATTTCATGGCTGAGTGATATTCCATTGTGCCAAGTACCACCATTTGTTTATCCATTTTTCTCTTTCCTGGGATATTGAAGGCGTGACAAAGTGGAGGTTCTTGGAAACAGAGCAGCCGTAAAGTTCGGGGTGCCTGTGTCTTGTTGATTTTTAGTTTTCCCAATTTATATGCCCATGAGTGGAAGTGCGCTATGCTCTCTAAGCTGTGTTTATTACTTTTTTCAGGACACACCGTACACTTCTCCAGAGTGCCTGTTGGCAATTTACGTCCCGCCCATCAGCTTAGCAAGGCTTCCATGTCTCCATGGCCTGTCCTGCTTTTCTGGTTTTTAAACTTTTTCAGCATGGCCCTTTTGACCGAGGGCAAGCGAGACTTCTTTGTAGCACTGATTTGCCCTTCCGGCTTGCTTGGTTGGCTAAAAAGGGCGTATGCGTTTTTTCCTGAATATATTCAGGAAAAAACGCATACGCCCTTTTTGGCCAAGGGCATCATTGTCAACGTTTTGCCGTTTTTCATGTGCTTTAAAGGCGAGTCGAATCTACCTCCTGAAATCTGTTTCCTGCAAATCTGCCTTGCTTTCAAATCTTCTTCGTTGCCTTCCCTCAATATATTTGTGGACGAGAGTTCTCATTTATAACTCTGCACGTTTGTGAATTTTAGTGCCCCTGAGCTCCATTTGTCTACTCGCTTTTTTGGGAGCTGGCCGCAAAAGCGCAGGATTGCTTCAGGCCCTATTTTGGTTCTGGGGGGCAGGCTGAGCCTGTGGTTCATTCTTCTTCCTGATGGGAAAATGGAGTGACCTGTGCCTGTCCCAACACCTAGGGCTAGTCTCTCGTTGGTTCCCCGTCTTCCCGTTCATCCTCAGGACAAATTGCAACCTGTACGAAACAGGAGGTTAAAGGTGCTGATTCTACAAGTAGGGAGATGTTTAGTCAAGCGCCTAGAATGGCGAACCCGAGCACAAGGAGAGGAGAAATGAGGTGCGTTTTAGAAGCCTTTCCCGATCTCACGGCATACAATTCTCTGGGTTTCCCATGCATGTTTGGATGTAGGAAGATGCCCTTGTACCTGGAGATTTGAGACCCATGGGGTGGGTACCCCGCAGTATTACTTTAAAGTATCTGCGTTTGCTCACCCAACCTCACCAATCCTCTCAGCCCCAAGAGTGTCCAGCCTTATGTCTCATCCAGCTGTGGGTCTAGATATGGTCAATCCAGGTTGCATCAGAGACCCTGAACGGATTTTGTAAGAATTTCTCTCTCTTTCACTGTCTTTGTTTTGTGGGTTTTTTTAAGTTATTTATGTTTAGAATGGAGCTTGGCTGCTTTTCCCTGCTGTGTTTATGCCGCTTTACACCCTCTTGATTCACTTGCAGAGAGATATCGATACATAGGTTTTCAGATTCTTACTAGTCAGATATATTCTTGTGCGGTGACTAGGGGGTGTTGAGTCCAGTTCACTGAGCAGGGAGTAGGCCTTGTCTATTATATATTTGGCTTATGGAGTGGTCTCTGAGCTAATTTCAAACCCCTGTTTTATGTATCACCCCACCTCACCTTTTCCGTTAAGCAGCCATAGTGTGTCTTCTAAAGGTGTGACTCTGTTCTGTTTTGTAATTCAGTTCAAGTGTAGCGATTTTGACATTCCCTCTATAAGCGATATCTTAGGATAAGTGTCTTTTTCTGTGTGACTTATTTCACTTAGAATCATCGTCGCTAAATCCACTCATCATGGTGCTAACTAGCCTGATGACACTGATTTCATGGCTGAGTGATATTCCATTGTGCCAAGTACCACCATTTGTTTATCCATTTTTCTCTTTCCTGGGATATTGAAGGCGTGACAAAGTGGAGGTTCTTGGAAACAGAGCAGCCGTAAAGTTCGGGGTGCCTGTGTCTTGTTGATTTTTAGTTTTCCCAATTTATATGCCCATGAGTGGAAGTGCGCTATGCTCTCTAAGCTGTGTTTATTACTTTTTTCAGGACACACCGTACACTTCTCCAGAGTGCCTGTTGGCAATTTACGTCCCGCCCATCAGCTTAGCAAGGCTTCCATGTCTCCATGGCCTGTCCTGCTTTTCTGGTTTTTAAACTTTTTCAGCATGGCCCTTTTGACCGAGGGCAAGCGAGACTTCTTTGTAGCACTGATTTGCCCTTCCGGCTTGCTTGGTTGGCTAAAAAGGGCGTATGCGTTTTTTCCTGAATATATTCAGGAAAAAACGCATACGCCCTTTTTGGCCAAGGGCATCATTGTCAACGTTTTGCCGTTTTTCATGTGCTTTAAAGGCGAGTCGAATCTACCTCCTGAAATCTGTTTCCTGCAAATCTGCCTTGCTTTCAAATCCTCTTCGTTGCCTTCCCTCAATATATTTGTGGACGAGAGTTCTCATTTATAACTCTGCACGTTTGTGAATTGCAGTGCCCCTGAGCTCCATTTGTCTACTCGCTTTTTTGGGAGCTGTCCGCAAAAGCGCAGGATTGCTTCAGGCCCTATTTGGGTTCTGGGGGGCAGGCTGAGCCTGTGGTTCATTCTTCTTCCTGATGGGAAAATGGAGTGACCTGTGCCTGTCCCAACACCTAGGGCTAGTCTCTAGTTGGTTCCCCGTCTTCCCGTTCATCCTCAGGACAAATTGCAACCTGTACGAAACAGGAGGTTAAAGGTGCTGATTCTCCAAGTAGGGAGATGTTTAGTCAAGCGGCTAGAATGGTGAACCCGAGCACAAGCAGAGGAGAAATGAGGTGCGTTTTAGAAGCCTTTCCCGATCTCACGGCATACAAACCTCTGGGTTTCCCATGCATGTTTTGATGTAGGAAGATGCCCTTGTACCTGGAGATTTGAGATCCATGGGGTGGGTACCCCGCGGTATTACTTTAAAGTATCTGCGTTTGCTCACCCAACCTCACCAATCCTCTCAGCCCCAAGAGTGTCCAGCCTTATGTCTCATCCAGCTGTGGCTCTAGATATGGTCGAACCAGGTGGCATCAGAGCCCCTGAACTGATTTTGTAAGAATTTCTCTCTCTTTCACTGTCTTTGTTTTGTGGGATTTTTAAGTAATTTATGTTTAGAATGGGGCTTTGCTGCTTTTCCCTGCTGTGTTTATGCCGCTTTACACCCTCTTGATTCACTTGCAGAGAGATATCGATACATAGGTTTTCAGATTCTTACTAGTCAGATATATTCTTGTGCGGTGACTAGGGGGTGTTGAGTCCAGTTCACTGAGCAGGGGGTAGGCCTTGTCTATTACATATTTGGCTTATGGAGCGGTCTCTGAGCTAATTTCAAACCCTTGTTTTATGCATCACCCCACCTCACCTTTCCCGTTAAGCAGCCATAGTGTGTCTTCTAAAGGTGTGACTCTGTTCTGTTTTGTAATTCAGTTCAAGCGTAGCGATTTTGACATTCCCTCTATAAGCGATATCTTAGGATAAGTGTCTTTTTCTGAGTGACTTATTTCACTTAGAATCATCGTCGCTAAATCCACTCATCATGCTGCTAACTAGCCTTAGGACATTGATTTCATGGCTGAGTGATATTCCATTGTGCCAAGTACCACCATTTGTTTATCCATTTTTCTCTTTCCTGGGATATTGAAGGTGTACTGAAGTGGAGGTTCTTGGAAACAGAGCAGCCGTAAAGTTTGGGGTGCCTGTGTCTTGTTGATTTTTAGTTTTCCCAATTTATACACCCATGAGTGGAAGTGCCCTATGCTCTCTAAGCTGTGTTTATTACTTGTTTCAGGACACACCGTACACTTCTCCAGAGTGCCTGTTGGCAATTTACATCCCGCCCATCAGCGTAGCAAGGCTCCCATGTCTCCATGGCCTGTCCTGCTTTTCTGGTTTTTACACTTTTTTCAGCATGGCATTTTTGACCGAGGGCAAGCGAGACTTCTTTGTAGCACTGATTTGCCCTTCCGGCTTGCTTGGTTGGCCAAAAAGGGCGTATGCGATTTTTCCTGAATATATTCAGGAAAAAACGCATACGACCTTTTTGGCCAAGGGCATTATTGTCAACGTTTTGCCGCTTTTCATGTGCTTTAAAGGCGAGTCGAATCTACCTCCTGAAATCTGTTTCCTGCAAATCTGCCTTGCTTTCAAATCCTCTTCGTTGCCTTCCCTCAATATATTTGTGGACGAGAGTTCTCATTTATAACTCTGCACGTTTGTGAATTGCAGTGCCCCTGAGCTCCATTTGTCTACTCGCTTTTTTGGGAGCTGTCCGCAAAAGCGCAGGATTGCTTCAGGCCCTATTTGGGTTCTGGGGGGCAGGCTGAGCCTGTGGTTCATTCTTCTTCCTGATGGGAAAATGGAGTGACCTGTGCCTGTCCCAACACCTAGGGCTAGTCTCTAGTTGGTTCCCCGTCTTCCCGTTCATCCTCAGGACAAATTGCAACCTGTACGAAACAGGAGGTTAAAGGTGCTGATTCTCCAAGTAGGGAGATGTTTAGTCAAGCGGCTAGAATGGTGAACCCGAGCACAAGGAGAGGAGAAATGAGGTGCGTTTTAGAAGCCTTTCCCGATCTCACGGCATACAAACCTCTGGGTTTCCCATGCATGTTTTGATGTAGGAAGATGCCCTTGTACCTGGAGATTTGAGACCCATGGGGTGGGTACCCCGTGGTATTACTTTAAAGTATCTGCGTTTGCTCACCCAACCTCACCAATCCTCTCAGCCCCAAGAGTGTCCAGCCTTATGTCTCATCCAGCTGTGGCTCTAGATATGGTCGAACCAGGTGGCATCAGAGCCCCTGAACTGATTTTGTAAGAATTTCTCTCTCTTTCACTGTCTTTGTTTTGTGGGATTTTTAAGTAATTTATGTTTAGAATGGGGCTTTGCTGCTTTTCCCTGCTGTGTTTATGCCGCTTTACACCCTCTTGATTCACTTGCAGAGAGATATCGATACATAGGTTTTCAGATTCTTACTAGTCAGATATATTCTTGTGCGGTGACTAGGGGGTGTTGAGTCCAGTTCACTGAGCAGGGGGTAGGCCTTGTCTATTACATATTTGGCTTATGGAGCGGTCTCTGAGCTAATTTCAAACCCTTGTTTTATGCATCACCCCACCTCACCTTTCCCGTTAAGCAGACATAGTGTGTCTTCTAAAGGTGTGACTCTGTTCTGTTTTGTAATTCAGTTCAAGCGTAGCGATTTTGACATTCCCTCTATAAGCGATATCTTAGGATAAGTGTCTTTTTCTGAGTGACTTATTTCACTTAGAATCATTGTCGCTAAATCCACTCATCATGCTGCTAACTAGCCTTAGGACATTGATTTCATGGCTGAGTGATATTCCATTGTGCCAAGTACCACCATTTGTTTATCCATTTTTCTCTTTCCTGGGATATTGAAGGTGTACTGAAGTGGAGGTTCTTGGAAACAGAGCAGCCGTAAAGTTTGGGGTGCCTGTGTCTTGTTGATTTTTAGTTTTCCCAATTTATACACCCATGAGTGGAAGTGCCCTATGCTCTCTAAGCTGTGTTTATTACTTGTTTCAGGACACACCGTACACTTCTCCAGAGTGCCTGTTGGCAATTTACATCCCGCCCATCAGCGTAGCAAGGCTCCCATGTCTCCATGGCCTGTCCTGCTTTTCTGGTTTTTACACTTTTTTCAGCATGGCATTTTTGACCGAGGGCAAGCGAGACTTCTTTGTAGCACTGATTTGCCCTTCCGGCTTGCTTGGTTGGCCAAAAAGGGCGTATGCGATTTTTCCTGAATATATTCAGGAAAAAACGCATACGACCTTTTTGGCCAAGGGCATTATTGTCAACGTTTTGCCGCTTTTCATGTGCTTTAAAGGCGAGTCGAATCTACCTCCTGAAATCTGTTTCCTGCAAATCTGCCTTGCTTTCAAATCCTCTTCGTTGCCTTCCCTCAATATATTTGTGGACGAGAGTTCTCATTTATAACTCTGCACGTTTGTGAATTGCAGTGCCCCTGAGCTCCATTTGTCTACTCGCTTTTTTGGGAGCTGGCCGCAAAAGCGCAGGATTGTTTCAGGCCCTATTCGGCTTCCAGGGGGCAGGCGGAGCCTGTGGTTCATTCTTCTTCCTGATGGGAAAATGGAGTGACCTGTGCCTGTCCCAACACCTAGGGTTTGTCTCTCGTTGGTTCCCCGTCTTCCCGTTCATCCTCAGGACAAATTACAACCTGTACGAAACAGGAGGTTAAAGGTGCTGATTCTCCAAGTAGGGAGATGGTTAGTCAAGGGGCTGGAATGGCGAACCCGAGCACAAGGAGAGGAGAAATGAGGTGCGTTTTAGAAACCTTTCCCGATCTCATGGCATACCATCTTCTGTGTTTCCCATGCATGTTTTGATGTAGGAAGATGCCCTTGTACCTGGAGATTTGAGACCCATGGGGTGTGTACCCCGCGGTTTTACTTTAAAGTATCTGCATTTTCTCACCCAACCTCACCAATCCTCTCAGCCCAAAGAGTGTCCAGCCTTATGTCTCATCCAGCTGTGGGTCTAGATATGGTCAATCCAGGTTGTATCAGAGACCTTGAACGGATTTTGTAAGAATTTCTCTCTCTTTCACTGTCTTTGTTTTGTGGGATTTGTAAAGTAATTTATGTTTAGAATGTGTCTTGGCTGCTTTTCCCTGCTGCGTTTATGCCGCTTTACACCCTCTTGATTCACTTGCAGAGAGATATCGATACATAGGTTTTCAGATTCTTACTAGTCAGATATATTCTTGTGCGGTGACTAGCGGGTGTTGAGTCCAGTTCACTGAGCAGGGAGTAGGCCTTGTCTATTACATATTTGGCTTATGGAGCGGTCTCTGAGCTAATTTCAAACCCTTGTTTTATGCATCACCCCACCTCACCTTTCCTGTTAAGCAGCCATAGTGTGTCTTCTAATGGTGTGACTCTGTTCTGTTTTGTAATTCAGTTCAAGTGTAGCGATTTTGACATTCCCTCTATAAGCGATATCTTAGGATAAGTGCCTTTTTCTGTGTGACTTATTTCACTTAGAATCATCGTACCTAAATCCACTCATCATGCTGCTAACTAGCCTTATGACATTGATTTCATGGCTGAGTGATATTCCATTGTGCCAAGTACCGCCATTTGTTTATCCATTTTTTTCTTTCCTGGGATATTGAAGGTGTACCGAAGTGGAGGTTCTTGGCAACAGAGCAGCCGTAAAGTTTGGGGTGCCTGTGTCTTGTTGAGTTTTAGTTTTTCCAATTTATACGCCCATGAGTGGAAGTGCCCTATGCTCTTTAAGCTGTGTTTATTACTTGTTTCAGGACACACCGTACACTTCTCCAGAGTGCCTGTTGGCAATTTACATCCCGCCCATCAGCGTAGCAAGGCTCCCATGTCTCCATGGCCTGTCCTGCATTTCTGGTTTTTACACTTTTTTCAGCATGGCCCTTTTGACCGAGGGCAAGCGATACTTCTTTGTAGCACTGATTTGCCCTTCCGGCTTGCTTGGTTGGCCAAAAAGGGCGTATGCGTTTTTTCCTGAATATATTCAGGAAAAAACGCATACGCCCTTTTTGGCCAAGGGCATCATTGTCAACGTTTTGCCGCTTTTCATGTGCTTTAAAGGCAAGTCGAATCTACCTCCTGAAATCTGTTTCCTGCAAATCTGCCTTGCTTTCAAATCCTCTTCGTTGCCTTCCCTCAATATATTTGTGGACGAGAGTTCTCATTTATAACTATGCAAGTTTCTGAATTGCAGTGCCCCTGACCTCCATTTGTCTCCTCGCTTTTTTGTGAGCTGGCCGCAAAAGCGCAGGATTGCTTCAGGCGCTATTCAGCTTCCATGGGGCCGGCGGAGCCGGTGGTTCATTCTTCTTCCTGATGGGAAAATGGAGTGACCTGTGCCTGTCCCAACACCTAGGGCTAGTCTCTCGTTGGTTCCCCGTCTTCCCGTTCATCCTCAGGACAAATTGCAACCTGTACGAAACAGGAGGTTAAAGGTGCTGATTCTCCAAGTAGGGAGATGTTTAGTCAAGCGGCTAGAATGGTGAACCCGAGCACAAGGAGAGGAGAAATGAGGTGCGTTTTAGAAGCCTTTCCCGATCTCACGGCATACAAACCTCTGGGTTTCCCATGCATGTTTTGATGTAGGAAGATGCCCTTGTACCTGGAGATTTGAGACCCATGGGGTGTGTACCCCGCGGTATTACTTTAAAGTATCTGCGTTTGCTCACCCAACCTCACCAATCCTCTCAGCCCCAAGAGTGTCCAGCCTTATGTCTCATCCAGCTGTGGCTCTAGATATGGTCGAACCAGGTGGCATCAGAGCCCCTGAACTGATTTTGTAAGAATTTCTCTCTCTTTCACTGTCTTTGTTTTGTGGGATTTTTAAGTAATTTATGTTTAGAATGGGGCTTTGCTGCTTTTCCCTGCTGTGTTTATGCCGCTTTACACCCTCTTGATTCACTTGCAGAGAGATATCGATACATAGGTTTTCAGATTCTTACTAGTCAGATATATTCTTGTGCGGTGACTAGGGGGTGTTGAGTCCAGTTCACTGAGCAGGGGGTAGGCCTTGTCTATTACATATTTGGCTTATGGAGCGGTCTCTGAGCTAATTTCAAACCCCTGTTTTATGCATCACCCCACCTCACCTTTCCCGTTAAGCAGCCATAGTGTGTCTTCTAAAGGTGTGACTCTGTTCTGTTTTGTAATTCAGTTCAAGTGTAGCGATTTTGACATTCCCTCTATAAGCGATATCTTAGGATAAGTGTCTTTTTCTGAGTGACTTATTTCACTTAGAATCATCGTCGCTAAATCCACTCATCATGCTGCTAACTAGCCTTAGGACATTGATTTCATGGCTGAGTGATATTCCATTGTGCCAAGTACCACCATTTGTTTATCCATTTTTCTCTTTCCTGGGATATTGAAGGTGTACTGAAGTGGAGGTTCTTGGAAACAGAGCAGCCGTAAAGTTTGGGGTGCCTGTGTCTTGTTGATTTTTAGTTTTCCCAATTTATACACCCATGAGTGGAAGTGCCCTATGCTCTCTAAGCTGTGTTTATTACTTGTTTCAGGACACACCGTACACTTCTCCAGAGTGCCTGTTGGCAATTTACATCCCGCCCATCAGCGTAGCAAGGCTCCCATGTCTCCATGGCCTGTCCTGCTTTTCTGGTTTTTACACTTTTTTCAGCATGGCATTTTTGACCGAGGGCAAGCGAGACTTCTTTGTAGCACTGATTTGCCCTTCCGGCTTGCTTGGTTGGCCAAAAAGGGCGTATGCGATTTTTCCTGAATATATTCAGGAAAAAACGCATACGCCCTTTTTGGCCAAGGGCATTATTGTCAACGTTTTGCCGCTTTTCATGTGCTTTAAAGGCGAGTCGAATCTACCTCCTGAAATCTGTTTCCTGCAAATCTGCCTTGCTTTCAAATCCTCTTCGTTGCCTTCCCTCAATATATTTGTGGACGAGAGTTCTCATTTATAACTATGCAAGTTTCTGAATTGCAGTGCCCCTGAGCTCCATTTGTCTCCTCGCTTTTTTGTGAGCTGGCCGCAAAAGCGCAGGATTGCTTCAGGCGCTATTCGGCTTCCATGGGGCCGGCGGAGCCTGTGGTTCATTCTTCTTCCTGATGGGAAAATGGAGTGACCTGTGCCTGTCCCAACACCTAGGGCTAGTCTCTCGTTGGTTCCCCATCTTCCCGTTCATCCTCAGGACAAATGGCAACCTGTACGAAACAGGAGGTTAAAGGTGCTGATTCTCCAAGTAGGGAGATGGTTAGTCAAGCGGCTGGAATGGCGAACCCGAGCACAAGGAGAGGAGAAATGAGGTGCGTTTTAGAATCCTTTCCCGATCTCACGGCATACCATCTTCTGGGTTTCCCTTGCATGTTTTGATGTAGGAAGATGCCCTTGTACCTGCAGATTTGAGACCCATGGGGTGTGTACCCCGCGGTTTTACTTTAAAGTATCTGCATTTTCTCACCCAACCTCACCAATCCTCTCAGCCCCAAGAGTGTCCAGCCTTATGTCTCATCCAGCTGTGGGTCTAGATATGGTCAATCCAGGTTGTATCAGAGACCTTGAACGGATTTTGTAAGAATTTCTCTCTCTTTCATTGTCTTTGTTTTGTGGGATTTGTAAAGTAATTTAAGTTTAGAATGGGTCTTGACTGCTTTTCCCTGCTGTGTTTATGCCGCTTTACACCCTCTTGATTCACTTGCAGAGAGATATCGATACATAGGTTTTCAGATTCTTACTAGTCAGATATATTCTTGTGCGGTGACTAGGGGCTGTTGAGTCCAGTTCACTGAGCAGGGAGTAGGCCTTGTCTATTACATATTTGGCTTATGGAGCGGTCTCTGAGCTAATTTCAAACCCTTGTTTTATGCATCACCCCACCTCACCTTTCCCGTTAAGCAGCCATAGTGTGTCTTCTAAAGGTGTGACTCTGTTCTGTTTTGTAATTCAGTTCAAGTGTAGCGATTTTGACATTCCCTCTATAAGCGATATCTTAGGATAAGTGCCTTTTTCTGTGTGACTTATTTAACTTAGAATCATCGTACCTAAATCCACTCATCATGCTGCTAACTAGCCTTATGACATTGATTTCATGGCTGAGTGATATTCCATTGTGCCAAGTACCACCATTTGTTTATCCATTTTTCTCTTTCCTGGGATATTGAAGGTGTACCGAAGCGGAGGTTCTTGGCAACAGAGCAGCCGTAAAGTTTGGGGTGCCTGTGTCTTGTTGAGTTTTAGTTTTTCCAATTTATACTCCCATGAGTGGAACTGCCCTATGCTCTTTAAGCTGTGTTTATTACTTGTTTCAGGACACAACGTACACTTCTCCAGAGAGCCTGTTGGCAATTTACATCCCGCCCATCAGCGTAGCAAGGCTCCCATGTCTCCATGGCCTGTCCTGCTTTTCTGGTTTTTACACTTTTTTCAGCATGGCCCTTTTGACCGAGGGCAAGCAAGACTTCTTTGTAGCGCTGATTTGCCCTTCCGGCTTGCTTGGTTGGCCAAAAAGGGCGTATGCGTTTTTTCCTGAATATATTCAGGAAAAAACGCATACGCCCTTTTTGGCCAAGGGCATCATTGTCAACGTTTTGCCGCTTTTCATGTGCTTTAAAGGCGAGTCGAATCTACCTCCTGAAATCTGTTTCCTGCAAATCTGCCTTGCTTTCAAATCCTCTTCGTTGCCTTCCCTCAATATATTTGTGGACGAGAGTTCTCATTTATAACTCTGCACGTTTGTGAATTGCAGTGCCCCTGAGCTCCATTTGTCTACTCGCTTTTTTGGGAGCTGGCCGCAAATGCGCAGGATTGCTTCAGGCCCTATTTTGGTTCTGGGGGGCAGGCTGAGCCTGTGGTTCATTCTTCTTCCTGATGGGAAAATGGAGTGACCTGTGCCTGTCCCAACACCTAGGGCTAGTCTCTCGTTGGTTCCCCGTCTTCCCGTTCATCCTCAGGACAAATTGCAACCTGTACGAAACAGGAGGTTAAAGGTGCTGATTCTCCAAGTAGGGAGATGGTTAGTCAAGCGGCTGGAATGGCGAACCCGAGCACAAGGAGAGGAGAAATGAGGTGCGTTTTAGAAACCTTTCCCGATCTCACGGCATACCATCTTCTGGGTTTCCCTTGCATGTTTTGATGTAGGAAGATGCCCTTGTACCTGCAGATTTGAGACCCATGGGGTGTGTACCCCGCGGTTTTACTTTACAGTATCTGCATTTTCTCACCCAACCTCACCAATCCTCTCAGCCCCAAGAGTGTCCAGCCTTATGTCTCATCCAGCTGTGGGTCTAGATATGGTCAATCCAGGTTGTATCAGAGACCTTGAACGGATTTTGTAAGAATTTCTCTCTCTTTCACTGTCTTTGTTTTGTGGGATTTGTAAAGTAATTTATGTTTAGAATGGGTCTTGACTGCTTTTCCCTGCTGTGTTTATGCCGCTTTACACCCTCTTGATTCACTTGCAGAGAGATATCGATACATAGGTTTTCAGATTCTTACTAGTCAGATATATTCTTGTGTGGTGACTAGGGTGTGTTGAGTCCAGTTCACTGAGCAGGGAGTAGGCCTTGTCTATTACATATTTGGCTTATGGAGCGGTCTCTGAGCTAATTTCAAACCCTTGTTTTATGCATCACCCCACCTCACCTTTCCCGTTAAGCAGCCATAGTGTGTCTTCTAATGGTGTGACTCTGTTCTGTTTTGTAATTCAGTTCAAGTGTAGCGATTTTGACATTCCCTCTATAAGCGATATCTTAGGATAAGTGCCTTTTTCTGTGTGACTTATTTAACTTAGAATCATCGTACCTAAATCCACTCATCATGCTGCTAACTAGCCTTATGACATTGATTTCATGGCTGAGTGATATTCCATTGTGCCAAGTACCACCATTTGTTTATCCATTTTTCTCTTTCCTGGGATATTGAAGGTGTACCGAAGCGGAGGTTCTTGGCAACAGAGCAGCCGTAAAGTTTGGGGGGCCTGTGTCTTGTTGAGTTTTAGTTTTTCCAATTTATACGCCCATGAGTGGAAGTGCCCTATGCTCTTTAAGCTGTGTTTATTACTTGTTTCAGGACACACCGTACACTTCTCCAGAGTGCCTGTTGGCAATTTACATCCCGCCCATCAGCGTAGCAAGGCTCCCATGTCTCCATGGCCTGTCCTGCTTTTCTGGTTTTTACACTTTTTTCAGCATGGCCCTTTTGACCGAGGGCAAGCAAGACTTCTTTGTAGCGCTGATTTGCCCTTCCGGCTTGCTTGGTTGGCCAAAAAGGGCGTATGCGTTTTTTCCTGAATATATTCAGGAAAAAACGCATACGCCCTTTTTCGCCAAGGGCATCATTGTCAACGTTTTGTTGCTTTTCATGTGCTTTAAAGGCGAGTCGAATCTACCTCCTGAAATCTGTTTCCTGCAAATCTGCCTTGCTTTCAAATCTTCTTCGTTACCTTCCCTCAATATATTTGTGGACGAGAGTTCTCATTTATAACTCTGCACGTTTGTGAATTTTAGTGCCCCTGAGCTCCATTTGTCTACTCGCTTTTTTGGGAGCTGGCCGCAAAAGCGCAGGATTGCTTCAGGCCCTATTTTGGTTCTGGGGGGCAGGCTGAGCCTGTGGTTCATTCTTCTTCCTGATGGGAAAATGGAGTGACCTGTGCCTGTCCCAACACCTAGGGCTAGTCTCTCGTTGGTTCCCCGTCTTCCCGTTCATCCTCAGGACAAATTGCAACCTGTACGAAACAGGAGGTTAAAGGTGCTGATTCTACAAGTAGGGAGATGTTTAGTCAAGTGCCTAGAATTGCGAACCCGAGCACAAGGAGAGGAGAAATGAGGTGCGTTTTAGAAGCCTTTCCCGATCTCACGGCATACAATTCTCTGGGTTTCCCATGCATGTTTGGATGTAGGAAGATGCCCTTGTACCTGGAGATTTAAGACCCATGGGGTGGGTACCCCGCAGTATTACTTTAAAGTATCTGCGTTTGCTCACCCAACCTCACCAATCCTCTCAGCCCCAAGAGTGTCCAGCCTTATGTCTCATCCAGCTGTGGGTCTAGATATGGTCAATCCAGGTTGCATCAGAGACCCTGAACGGATTTTGTAAGAATTTCTCTCTCTTTCACTGTCTTTGTTTTGTGGGTTTTTTTAAGTTATTTATGTTTATAATGGAGCTTGGCTGCTTTTCCCTGCTGTGTTTATGCCGCTTTACACCCTCTTGATTCACTTGCAGAGTGATATCGATACATAGGTTTTCAGATTCTTACTAGTCAGATATATTCTTGTGCGGTGACTAGGGGGTGTTGAGTCCAGTTCACTGAGCAGGGAGTAGGCCTTGTCTATTATATATTTGGCTTATGGAGTGGTCTCTGAGCTAATTTCAAACCCCTGTTTTATGCATCACCCCACCTCACCTTTTCCGTTAAGCAGCCATAGTGTGTCTTCTAAAGGTGTGACTCTGTTCTGTTTTGTAATTCAGTTCAAGTGTAGCGATTTTGACATTCCCTCTATAAGCGATATCTTAGGATAAGTGTCTTTTTCTGTGTGACTTATTTCACTTAGAATCATCGTCGCTAAATCCACTCATCATGGTGCTAACTAGCCTGATGACACTGATTTCATGGCTGAGTGATATTCCATTGTGCCAAGTACCACCATTTGTTTATCCATTTTTCTCTTTCCTGGGATATTGAAGGCGTGACAAAGTGGAGGTTCTTGGAAACAGAGCAGCCGTAAAGTTCGGGGTGCCTGTGTCTTGTTGATTTTTAGTTTTCCCAATTTATATGCCCATGAGTGGAAGTGCGCTATGCTCTCTAAGCTGTGTTTATTACTTTTTTCAGGATACACCGTACACTTCTCCAGAGTGCCTGTTGGCAATTTACGTCCCGCCCATCAGCTTAGCAAGGCTTCCATGTCTCCATGGCCTGTCCTGCTTTTCTGGTTTTTAAACTTTTTCAGCATGGCCCTTTTGACCGAGGGCAAGCGAGACTTCTTTGTAGCACTGATTTGCCCTTCCGGCTTGCTTGGTTGGCTAAAAAGGGCGTATGCGTTTTTTCCTGAATATATTCAGGAAAAAACGCATACGCCCTTTTTGGCCAAGGGCATCATTGTCAACGTTTTGCCGTTTTTCATGTGCTTTAAAGGCGAGTCGAATCTACCTCCTGAAATCTGTTTCCTGCAAATCTGCCTTGCTTTCAAATCCTCTTCGTTGCCTTCCCTCAATATATTTGTGGACGAGAGTTCTCATTTATAACTCTGCACGTTTGTGAATTGCAGTGCCCCTGAGCTCCATTTGTCTACTCGCTTTTTTGGGAGCTGGCCGCAAAAGCGCAGGATTGCTTCAGGCCCTATTTGGGTTCTGGGGGGCAGGCTGAGCCTGTGGTTCATTCTTCTTCCTGATGGGAAAATGGAGTGACCTGTGCCTGTCCCAACACCTAGGGCTAGTCTCTCGTTGGTTCCCCGTCTTCCCGTTCATCCTCAGGACAAATTGCAACCTGTACGAAACAGGAGGTTAAAGGTGCTGATTCTCCAAGTAGGGAGATGTTTAGTCAAGCGGCTAGAATGGTGAACCCGAGCACAAGGAGAGGAGAAATGAGGTGCGTTTTAGAAGCCTTTCCCGATCTCACGGCATACAAACCTCTGGGTTTCCCATGCATGTTTTGATGTAGGAAGATGCCCTTGTACCTGGAGATTTGAGACCCATGGGGTGGGTACCCCACGGTATTACTTTAAAGTATCTGCGTTTGCTCACCCAACCTCACCAATCCTCTCAGCCCCAAGAGTGTCCAGCCTTATGTCTCATCCAGCTGTGGCTCTAGATATGGTCGAACCAGGTGGCATCAGAGCCCCTGAACTGATTTTGTAAGAATTTCTCTCTCTTTCACTGTCTTTGTTTTGTGGGATTTTTAAGTAATTTATGTTTAGAATGGGGCTTTGCTGCTTTTCCCTGCTGTGTTTATGCCGCTTTACACCCTCTTGATTCACTTGCAGAGAGATATCGATACATAGGTTTTCAGATTCTTACTAGTCAGATATATTCTTGTGCGGTGACTAGGGGGTGTTGAGTCCAGTTCACTGAGCAGGGGGTAGGCCTTGTCTATTACATATTTGGCTTATGGAGCGGTCTCTGAGCTAATTTCAAACCCTTGTTTTATGCATCACCCCACCTCACCTTTCCCGTTAAGCAGCCATAGTGTGTCTTCTAAAGGTGTGACTCTGTTCTGTTTTGTAATTCAGTTCAAGCGTAGCGATTTTGACATTCCCTCTATAAGCGATATCTTAGGATAAGTGTCTTTTTCTGAGTGACTTATTTCACTTAGAATCATCGTCGCTAAATCCACTCATCATGCTGCTAACTAGCCTTAGGACATTGATTTCATGGCTGAGTGATATTCCATTGTGCCAAGTACCACCATTTGTTTATCCATTTTTCTCTTTCCTGGGATATTGAAGGTGTACTGAAGTGGAGGTTCTTGGAAACAGAGCAGCCGTAAAGTTTGGGGTGCCTGTGTCTTGTTGATTTTTAGTTTTCCCAATTTATACACCCATGAGTGGAAGTGCCCTATGCTCTCTAAGCTGTGTTTATTACTTGTTTCAGGACACACCGTACACTTCTCCAGAGTGCCTGTTGGCAATTTACATCCCGCCCATCAGCGTAGCAAGGCTCCCATGTCTCCATGGCCTGTCCTGCTTTTCTGGTTTTTACACTTTTTTCAGCATGGCATTTTTGACCGAGGGCAAGCAAGACTTCTTTGTAGCGCTGATTTGCCCTTCCGGCTTGCTTGGTTGGCCAAAAAGGGCGTATGCGTTTTTTCCTGAATATATTCAGGAAAAAACGCATACGCCCTTTTTGGCCAAGGGCATCATTGTCAACGTTTTGCCGCTTTTCATGTGCTTTAAAGGCGAGTCGAATCTACCTCCTGAAATCTGTTTCCTGCAAATCTGCCTTGCTTTCAAATCCTCTTCGTTGCCTTCCCTCAATATATTTGTGGACGAGAGTTCTCATTTATAACTCTGCACGTTTGTGAATTGCAGTGCCCCTGAGCTCCATTTGTCTACTCGCTTTTTTGGGAGCTGGCCGCAAATGCGCAGGATTGCTTCAGGCCCTATTTTGGTTCTGGGGGGCAGGCTGAGCCTGTGGTTCATTCTTCTTCCTGATGGGAAAATGGAGTGACCTGTGCCTGTCCCAACACCTAGGGCTAGTCTCTCGTTGGTTCCCCGTCTTCCCGTTCATCCTCAGGACAAATTGCAACCTGTACGAAACAGGAGGTTAAAGGTGCTGATTCTCCAAGTAGGGAGATGGTTAGTCAAGCGGCTGGAATGGCGAACCCGAGCACAAGGAGAGGAGAAATGAGGTGCGTTTTAGAAACCTTTCCCGATCTCACGGCATACCATCTTCTGGGTTTCCCTTGCATGTTTTGATGTAGGAAGATGCCCTTGTACCTGCAGATTTGAGACCCATGGGGTGTGTACCCCGCGGTTTTACTTTACAGTATCTGCATTTTCTCACCCAACCTCACCAATCCTCTCAGCCCCAAGAGTGTCCAGCCTTATGTCTCATCCAGCTGTGGGTCTAGATATGGTCAATCCAGGTTGTATCAGAGACCTTGAACGGATTTTGTAAGAATTTCTCTCTCTTTCACTGTCTTTGTTTTGTGGGATTTGTAAAGTAATTTATGTTTAGAATGGGTCTTGACTGCTTTTCCCTGCTGTGTTTATGCCGCTTTACACCCTCTTGATTCACTTGCAGAGAGATATCGATACATAGGTTTTCAGATTCTTACTAGTCAGATATATTCTTGTGTGGTGACTAGGGTGTGTTGAGTCCAGTTCACTGAGCAGGGAGTAGGCCTTGTCTATTACATATTTGGCTTATGGAGCGGTCTCTGAGCTAATTTCAAACCCTTGTTTTATGCATCACCCCACCTCACCTTTCCCGTTAAGCAGCCATAGTGTGTCTTCTAATGGTGTGACTCTGTTCTGTTTTGTAATTCAGTTCAAGTGTAGCGATTTTGACATTCCCTCTATAAGCGATATCTTAGGATAAGTGCCTTTTTCTGTGTGACTTATTTAACTTAGAATCATCGTACCTAAATCCACTCATCATGCTGCTAACTAGCCTTATGACATTGATTTCATGGCTGAGTGATATTCCATTGTGCCAAGTACCACCATTTGTTTATCCATTTTTCTCTTTCCTGGGATATTGAAGGTGTACCGAAGCGGAGGTTCTTGGCAACAGAGCAGCCGTAAAGTTTGGGGGGCCTGTGTCTTGTTGAGTTTTAGTTTTTCCAATTTATACGCCCATGAGTGGAAGTGCCCTATGCTCTTTAAGCTGTGTTTATTACTTGTTTCAGGACACACCGTACACTTCTCCAGAGTGCCTGTTGGCAATTTACATCCCGCCCATCAGCGTAGCAAGGCTCCCATGTCTCCATGGCCTGTCCTGCTTTTCTGGTTTTTACACTTTTTTCAGCATGGCCCTTTTGACCGAGGGCAAGCAAGACTTCTTTGTAGCGCTGATTTGCCCTTCCGGCTTGCTTGGTTGGCCAAAAAGGGCGTATGCGTTTTTTCCTGAATATATTCAGGAAAAAACGCATACGCCCTTTTTCGCCAAGGGCATCATTGTCAACGTTTTGTTGCTTTTCATGTGCTTTAAAGGCGAGTCGAATCTACCTCCTGAAATCTGTTTCCTGCAAATCTGCCTTGCTTTCAAATCTTCTTCGTTACCTTCCCTCAATATATTTGTGGACGAGAGTTCTCATTTATAACTCTGCACGTTTGTGAATTTTAGTGCCCCTGAGCTCCATTTGTCTACTCGCTTTTTTGGGAGCTGGCCGCAAAAGCGCAGGATTGCTTCAGGCCCTATTTTGGTTCTGGGGGGCAGGCTGAGCCTGTGGTTCATTCTTCTTCCTGATGGGAAAATGGAGTGACCTGTGCCTGTCCCAACACCTAGGGCTAGTCTCTCGTTGGTTCCCCGTCTTCCCGTTCATCCTCAGGACAAATTGCAACCTGTACGAAACAGGAGGTTAAAGGTGCTGATTCTACAAGTAGGGAGATGTTTAGTCAAGTGCCTAGAATTGCGAACCCGAGCACAAGGAGAGGAGAAATGAGGTGCGTTTTAGAAGCCTTTCCCGATCTCACGGCATACAATTCTCTGGGTTTCCCATGCATGTTTGGATGTAGGAAGATGCCCTTGTACCTGGAGATTTAAGACCCATGGGGTGGGTACCCCGCAGTATTACTTTAAAGTATCTGCGTTTGCTCACCCAACCTCACCAATCCTCTCAGCCCCAAGAGTGTCCAGCCTTATGTCTCATCCAGCTGTGGGTCTAGATATGGTCAATCCAGGTTGCATCAGAGACCCTGAACGGATTTTGTAAGAATTTCTCTCTCTTTCACTGTCTTTGTTTTGTGGGTTTTTTTAAGTTATTTATGTTTATAATGGAGCTTGGCTGCTTTTCCCTGCTGTGTTTATGCCGCTTTACACCCTCTTGATTCACTTGCAGAGTGATATCGATACATAGGTTTTCAGATTCTTACTAGTCAGATATATTCTTGTGCGGTGACTAGGGGGTGTTGAGTCCAGTTCACTGAGCAGGGAGTAGGCCTTGTCTATTATATATTTGGCTTATGGAGTGGTCTCTGAGCTAATTTCAAACCCCTGTTTTATGCATCACCCCACCTCACCTTTTCCGTTAAGCAGCCATAGTGTGTCTTCTAAAGGTGTGACTCTGTTCTGTTTTGTAATTCAGTTCAAGTGTAGCGATTTTGACATTCCCTCTATAAGCGATATCTTAGGATAAGTGTCTTTTTCTGTGTGACTTATTTCACTTAGAATCATCGTCGCTAAATCCACTCATCATGGTGCTAACTAGCCTGATGACACTGATTTCATGGCTGAGTGATATTCCATTGTGCCAAGTACCACCATTTGTTTATCCATTTTTCTCTTTCCTGGGATATTGAAGGCGTGACAAAGTGGAGGTTCTTGGAAACAGAGCAGCCGTAAAGTTCGGGGTGCCTGTGTCTTGTTGATTTTTAGTTTTCCCAATTTATATGCCCATGAGTGGAAGTGCGCTATGCTCTCTAAGCTGTGTTTATTACTTTTTTCAGGATACACCGTACACTTCTCCAGAGTGCCTGTTGGCAATTTACGTCCCGCCCATCAGCTTAGCAAGGCTTCCATGTCTCCATGGCCTGTCCTGCTTTTCTGGTTTTTAAACTTTTTCAGCATGGCCCTTTTGACCGAGGGCAAGCGAGACTTCTTTGTAGCACTGATTTGCCCTTCCGGCTTGCTTGGTTGGCTAAAAAGGGCGTATGCGTTTTTTCCTGAATATATTCAGGAAAAAACGCATACGCCCTTTTTGGCCAAGGGCATCATTGTCAACGTTTTGCCGTTTTTCATGTGCTTTAAAGGCGAGTCGAATCTACCTCCTGAAATCTGTTTCCTGCAAATCTGCCTTGCTTTCAAATCCTCTTCGTTGCCTTCCCTCAATATATTTGTGGACGAGAGTTCTCATTTATAACTCTGCACGTTTGTGAATTGCAGTGCCCCTGAGCTCCATTTGTCTACTCGCTTTTTTGGGAGCTGGCCGCAAAAGCGCAGGATTGCTTCAGGCCCTATTTGGGTTCTGGGGGGCAGGCTGAGCCTGTGGTTCATTCTTCTTCCTGATGGGAAAATGGAGTGACCTGTGCCTGTCCCAACACCTAGGGCTAGTCTCTCGTTGGTTCCCCGTCTTCCCGTTCATCCTCAGGACAAATTGCAACCTGTACGAAACAGGAGGTTAAAGGTGCTGATTCTCCAAGTAGGGAGATGTTTAGTCAAGCGGCTAGAATGGTGAACCCGAGCACAAGGAGAGGAGAAATGAGGTGCGTTTTAGAAGCCTTTCCCGATCTCACGGCATACAAACCTCTGGGTTTCCCATGCATGTTTTGATGTAGGAAGATGCCCTTGTACCTGGAGATTTGAGACCCATGGGGTGGGTACCCCACGGTATTACTTTAAAGTATCTGCGTTTGCTCACCCAACCTCACCAATCCTCTCAGCCCCAAGAGTGTCCAGCCTTATGTCTCATCCAGCTGTGGCTCTAGATATGGTCGAACCAGGTGGCATCAGAGCCCCTGAACTGATTTTGTAAGAATTTCTCTCTCTTTCACTGTCTTTGTTTTGTGGGATTTTTAAGTAATTTATGTTTAGAATGGGGCTTTGCTGCTTTTCCCTGCTGTGTTTATGCCGCTTTACACCCTCTTGATTCACTTGCAGAGAGATATCGATACATAGGTTTTCAGATTCTTACTAGTCAGATATATTCTTGTGCGGTGACTAGGGGGTGTTGAGTCCAGTTCACTGAGCAGGGGGTAGGCCTTGTCTATTACATATTTGGCTTATGGAGCGGTCTCTGAGCTAATTTCAAACCCTTGTTTTATGCATCACCCCACCTCACCTTTCCCGTTAAGCAGCCATAGTGTGTCTTCTAAAGGTGTGACTCTGTTCTGTTTTGTAATTCAGTTCAAGCGTAGCGATTTTGACATTCCCTCTATAAGCGATATCTTAGGATAAGTGTCTTTTTCTGAGTGACTTATTTCACTTAGAATCATCGTCGCTAAATCCACTCATCATGCTGCTAACTAGCCTTAGGACATTGATTTCATGGCTGAGTGATATTCCATTGTGCCAAGTACCACCATTTGTTTATCCATTTTTCTCTTTCCTGGGATATTGAAGGTGTACTGAAGTGGAGGTTCTTGGAAACAGAGCAGCCGTAAAGTTTGGGGTGCCTGTGTCTTGTTGATTTTTAGTTTTCCCAATTTATACACCCATGAGTGGAAGTGCCCTATGCTCTCTAAGCTGTGTTTATTACTTGTTTCAGGACACACCGTACACTTCTCCAGAGTGCCTGTTGGCAATTTACATCCCGCCCATCAGCGTAGCAAGGCTCCCATGTCTCCATGGCCTGTCCTGCTTTTCTGGTTTTTACACTTTTTTCAGCATGGCATTTTTGACCGAGGGCAAGCGAGACTTCTTTGTAGCACTGATTTGCCCTTCCGGCTTGCTTGGTTGGCCAAAAAGGGCGTATGCGATTTTTCCTGAATATATTCAGGAAAAAACGCATACGCCCTTTTTGGCCAAGGGCATTATTGTCAACGTTTTGCCGCTTTTCATGTGCTTTAAAGGCGAGTCGAATCTACCTCCTGAAATCTGTTTCCTGCAAATCTGCCTTGCTTTCAAATCCTCTTCGTTGCCTTCCCTCAATATATTTGTGGACGAGAGTTCTCATTTATAACTCTGCACGTTTGTGAATTGCAGTGCCCCTGAGCTCCATTTGTCTACTCGCTTTTTTGGGAGCTGGCCGCAAAAGCGCAGGATTGTTTCAGGCCCTATTCGGCTTCCAGGGGGCAGGCGGAGCCTGTGGTTCATTCTTCTTCCTGATGGGAAAATGGAGTGACCTGTGCCTGTCCCAACACCTAGGGCTAGTCTCTCGTTGGTTCCCCATCTTCCCGTTCATCCTCAGGACAAATTGCAACCTGTACGAAACAGGAGGTTAAAGGTGCTGATTCTCCAAGTAGGGAGATGCTTAGTCAAGCGGCTGGAATGGCGAACCCGAGCACAAGGAGAGGAGAAATGAGGTGCGTTTTAGAAACCTTTCCCGATCTCACGGCATACCATCTTCTGGGTTTCCCTTGCATGTTTTGATGTAGGAAGATGCCCTTGTACCTGCAGATTTGAGACCCATGGGGTGTGTACCCCGCGGTTTTACTTTAAAGTATCTGCATTTTCTCACCCAACCTCACCAATCCTCTCAGCCCCAAGAGTGTCCAGCCTTATGTCTCATCCAGCTGTGGGTCTAGATATGGTCAATCCAGGTTGTATCAGAGACCTTGAACGGATTTTGTAAGAATTTCTCTCTCTTTCACTGTCTTTGTTTTGTGGGATTTGTAAAGTAATTTATGTTTAGAATGCGTCTTGACTGCTTTTCCCTGCTGTGTTTATGCCGCTTTACACCCTCTTGATTCACTTGCAGAGAGATATCGATACATAGGTTTTCAGATTCTTACTAGTCAGATATATTCTTGTGCGGTGACTAGGGGGTGTTGAGTCCAGTTCACTGAGCAGGGAGTAGGCCTTGTCTATTACATATTTGGCTTATGGAGCGGTCTCTGAGCTAATTTCAAACCCTTGTTTTATGCATCACCCCACCTCACCTTTCCCATTAAGCAGCCATAGTGTGTCTTCTAATGGTGTGACTCTGTTCTGTTTTGTAATTCAGTTCAAGTGTAGCGATTTTGACATTCCCTCTATAAGCGATATCTTAGGATAAGTGCCTTTTTCTGTGTGACTTATTTCACTTAGAATCATCGTACCTAAATCCACTCATCATGCTGCTAACTAGCCTTATGACATTGATTTCATGGCTGAGTGATATTCCATTGTGCCAAGTACCACCATTTGTTTATCCATTTTTCTCTTTCCTGGGATATTGAAGGTGTACCGAAGCAGAGGTTCTTGGCAACAGAGCAGCCGTAAAGTTTGGGGGGCCTGTGTCTTGTTGAGTTTTAGTTTTTCCAATTTATACGCCCATGAGTGGAAGTGCCCTATGCTCTTTAAGCTGTGTTTATTACTTGTTTCAGGACACACCGTACAGTTCTCCAGAGTGCCTGTTGGCAATTTACATCCCGCCCATCAGCGTAGTAAGGCTCCCATGTCTCCATGGCCTGTCCTGCTTTTCTGGTTTTTACACTTTTTTCAGCATGGCCCTTTTGACCGAGGGCAAGCAAGACTTCTTTGTAGCGCTGATTTGCCCTTCCGGCTTGCTTGGTTGGCCAAAAAGGGCGTATGCATTTTTTCCTGAATATATTCAGGAAAAAACGCATACGCCCTTTTTCGCCAAGGGAATCATTGTCAACGTTTTGCTGCTTTTCATGTGCTTTAAAGGCGAGTCGAATCTACCTCCTGAAATCTGTTTCCTGCAAATCTGCCTTGCTTTCAAATCTTCTTCGTTGCCTTCCCTCAATATATTTGTGGACGAGAGTTCTCATTTATAACTCTGCACGTTTGTGAATTTTAGTGCCCCTGAGCTCCATTTGTCTACTCGCTTTTTTGGGAGCTGGCCGCAAAAGCGCAGGATTGCTTCAGGCCCTATTTTGGTTCTGGGGGGCAGGCTGAGCCTGTGGTTCATTCTTCTTCCTGATGGGAAAATGGAGTGACCTGTGCCTGTCCCAACACCTAGGGCTAGTCTCTCGTTGGTTCCCCGTCTTCCCGTTCATCCTCAGGACAAATTGCAACCTGTACGAAACAGGAGGTTAAAGGTGCTGATTCTACAAGTAGGGAGATGTTTAGTCAAGCGCCTAGAATGGCGAACCCGAGCACAAGGAGAGGAGAAATGAGGTGCGTTTTAGAAGCCTTTCCCGATCTCACGGCATACAATTCTCTGGGTTTCCCATGCATGTTTGGATGTAGGAAGATGCCCTTGTACCTGGAGATTTGAGACCCATGGGGTGGGTACCCCGCAGTATTACTTTAAAGTATCTGCGTTTGCTCACCCAACCTCACCAATCCTCTCAGCCCCAAGAGTGTCCAGCCTTATGTCTCATCCAGCTGTGGGTCTAGATATGGTCAATCCAGGTTGCATCAGAGACCCTGAACGGATTTTGTAAGAATTTCTCTCTCTTTCACTGTCTTTGTTTTGTGGGTTTTTTTAAGTTATTTATGTTTAGAATGGAGCTTGGCTGCTTTTCCCTGCTGTGTTTATGCCGCTTTACACCCTCTTGATTCACTTGCAGAGAGATATCGATACATAGGTTTTCAGATTCTTACTAGTCAGATATATTCTTGTGCGGTGACTAGGGGGTGTTGAGTCCAGTTCACTGAGCAGGGAGTAGGCCTTGTCTATTATATATTTGGCTTATGGAGTGGTCTCTGAGCTAATTTCAAACCCCTGTTTTATGTATCACCCCACCTCACCTTTTCCGTTAAGCAGCCATAGTGTGTCTTCTAAAGGTGTGACTCTGTTCTGTTTTGTAATTCAGTTCAAGTGTAGCGATTTTGACATTCCCTCTATAAGCGATATCTTAGGATAAGTGTCTTTTTCTGTGTGACTTATTTCACTTAGAATCATCGTCGCTAAATCCACTCATCATGGTGCTAACTAGCCTGATGACACTGATTTCATGGCTGAGTGATATTCCATTGTGCCAAGTACCACCATTTGTTTATCCATTTTTCTCTTTCCTGGGATATTGAAGGCGTGACAAAGTGGAGGTTCTTGGAAACAGAGCAGCCGTAAAGGTCGGGGTGCCTGTGTCTTGTTGATTTTTAGTTTTCCCAATTTATATGCCCATGAGTGGAAGTGCGCTATGCTCTCTAAGCTGTGTTTATTACTTTTTTCAGGACACACCGTACACTTCTCCAGAGTGCCTGTTGGCAATTTACGTCCCGCCCATCAGCTTAGCAAGGCTTCCATGTCTCCATGGCCTGTCCTGCTTTTCTGGTTTTTAAACTTTTTCAGCATGGCCCTTTTGACCGAGGGCAAGCGAGACTTCTTTGTAGCACTGATTTGCCCTTCCGGCTTGCTTGGTTGGCTAAAAAGGGCGTATGCGTTTTTTCCTGAATATATTCAGGAAAAAACGCATACGCCCTTTTTGGCCAAGGGCATCATTGTCAACGTTTTGCCGTTTTTCATGTGCTTTAAAGGCGAGTCGAATCTACCTCCTGAAATCTGTTTCCTGCAAATCTGCCTTGCTTTCAAATCTTCTTCATTGCCTTCCCTCAATATATTTGTGGACGAGAGTTCTCATTTATAACTCTGCACGTTTGTGAATTTTAGTGCCCCTGAGCTCCATTTGTCTACTCGCTTTTTTGGGAGCTGGCCGCAAAAGCGCAGGATTGCTTCAGGCCCTATTTTGGTTCTGGGGGGCAGGCTGAGCCTGTGGTTCATTCTTCTTCCTGATGGGAAAATGGAGTGACCTGTGCCTGTCCCAACACCTAGGGCTAGTCTCTCGTTGGTTCCCCGTCTTCCCGTTCATCCTCAGGACAAATTGCAACCTGTACGGAACAGGAGGTTAAAGGTGCTGATTCTACAAGTAGGGAGATGTTTAGTCAAGCGCCTAGAATGGCGAACCCGAGCACAAGGAGAGGAGAAATGAGGTGCGTTTTAGAAGCCTTTCCCGATCTCACGGCATACAATTCTCTGGGTTTCCCATGCATGTTTGGATGTAGGAAGATGCCCTTGTACCTGGAGATTTGAGACCCATGGGGTGGGTACCCCGCAGTATTACTTTAAAGTATCTGCGTTTGCTCACCCAACCTCACCAATCCTCTCAGCACCAAGAGTGTCCAGCCTTATGTCTCATCCAGCTGTGGGTCTAGATATGGTCAATCCAGGTTGCATCAGAGACCCTGAACGGATTTTGTAAGAATTTCTCTCTCTTTCACTGTCTTTGTTTTGTGGGTTTTTTTAAGTTATTTATGTTTAGAATGGAGCTTGGCTGCTTTTCCCTGCTGTGTTTATGCCGCTTTACACCCTCTTGATTCACTTGCAGAGAGATATCGATACATAGGTTTTCAGATTCTTACTAGTCAGATATATTCTTGTGCGGTGACTAGGGGGTGTTGAGTCCAGTTCACTGAGCAGGGAGTAGGCCTTGTCTATTACATATTTGGCTTATGGAGCGGTGTCTGAGCTAATTTCAAACCCTTGTTTTATGCATCACCCCACCTCACCTTTCCCGTTAAGCAGCCATAGTGTGTCTTCTAAAGGTGTGACTCTGTTCTGTTTTGTAATTCAGTTCAAGTGTAGCGATTTTGACATTCCCTCTATAAGCGATATCTTAGGATAAGTGTCTTTTTCTGTGTGACTTATTTCACTTAGAATCATCGTATCTAAATCCACTCATCATGCTGCTAACTAGCCTTAGGACATTGATTTCATGGCTGAGTGATATTCCATTGTGCCAAGTACCACCATTTGTTTATCCATTTTTCTCTTTCCTGGGATATTGAAGGTGTACTGAAGTGGAGGTTCTTGGAAACAGAGCAGCCGTAAAGTTTGGGGTGCCTGTGTCTTGTTGATTTTTAGTTTTCCCAATTTATACACCCATGAGTGGAAGTGCCCTATGCTCTCTAAGCTGTGTTTATTACTTGTTTCAGGACACACCGTACACTTCTCCAGAGTGCCTGTTGGCAATTTACATCCCGCCCATCAGCGTAGCAAGGCTCCCATGTCTCCATGGCCTGTCCTGCTTTTCTGGTTTTTACACTTTTTTCAGCATGGCATTTTTGACCGAGGGCAAGCGAGACTTCTTTGTAGCACTGATTTGCCCTTCCGGCTTGCTTGGTTGGCCAAAAAGGGCGTATGCGATTTTTCCTGAATATATTCAGGAAAAAACGCATACGACCTTTTTGGCCAAGGGCATTATTGTCAACGTTTTGCCGCTTTTCATGTGCTTTAAAGGCGAGTCGAATCTACCTCCTGAAATCTGTTTCCTGCAAATCTGCCTTGCTTTCAAATCCTCTTCGTTGCCTTCCCTCAATATATTTGTGGACGAGAGTTCTCATTTATAACTCTGCACGTTTGTGAATTGCAGTGCCCCTGAGCTCCATTTGTCTACTCGCTTTTTTGGGAGCTGTCCGCAAAAGCGCAGGATTGCTTCAGGCCCTATTTGGGTTCTGGGGGGCAGGCTGAGCCTGTGGTTCATTCTTCTTCCTGATGGGAAAATGGAGTGACCTGTGCCTGTCCCAACACCTAGGGCTAGTCTCTAGTTGGTTCCCCGTCTTCCCGTTCATCCTCAGGACAAATTGCAACCTGTACGAAACAGGAGGTTAAAGGTGCTGATTCTCCAAGTAGGGAGATGTTTAGTCAAGCGGCTAGAATGGTGAACCCGAGCACAAGGAGAGGAGAAATGAGGTGCGTTTTAGAAGCCTTTCCCGATCTCACGGCATACAAACCTCTGGGTTTCCCATGCATGTTTTGATGTAGGAAGATGCCCTTGTACCTGGAGATTTGAGACCCATGGGGTGGGTACCCCGTGGTATTACTTTAAAGTATCTGCGTTTGCTCACCCAACCTCACCAATCCTCTCAGCCCCAAGAGTGTCCAGCCTTATGTCTCATCCAGCTGTGGCTCTAGATATGGTCGAACCAGGTGGCATCAGAGCCCCTGAACGGATTTTGTAAGAATTTCTCTCTCTTTCACTGTCTTTGTTTTGTGGGATTTTTAAGTAATTTATGTTTAGAATGGGGCTTTGCTGCTTTTCCCTGCTGTGTTTATTCCGCTTTACACCCTCTTGATTCACTTGCAGAGAGATATCGATACATAGGTTTTCAGATTCTTACTAGTCAGATATATTCTTGTGCGGTGACTAGGGGGTGTTGAGTCCAGTTCACTGAGCAGGGGGTAGGCCTTGTCTATTACATATTTGGCTTATGGAGCGGTCTCTGAGCTAATTTCAAACCCTTGTTTTATGCATCACCCCACCTCACCTTTCCCGTTAAGCAGACATAGTGTGTCTTCTAAAGGTGTGACTCTGTTCTGTTTTGTAATTCAGTTCAAGCGTAGCGATTTTGACATTCCCTCTATAAGCGATATCTTAGGATAAGTGTCTTTTTCTGAGTGACTTATTTCACTTAGAATCATTGTCGCTAAATCCACTCATCATGCTGCTAACTAGCCTTAGGACATTGATTTCATGGCTGAGTGATATTCCATTGTGCCAAGTACCACCATTTGTTTATCCATTTTTCTCTTTCCTGGGATATTGAAGGTGTACTGAAGTGGAGGTTCTTGGAAACAGAGCAGCCGTAAAGTTTGGGGTGCCTGTGTCTTGTTGATTTTTAGTTTTCCCAATTTATACACCCATGAGTGGAAGTGCCCTATGCTCTCTAAGCTGTGTTTATTACTTGTTTCAGGACACACCGTACACTTCTCCAGAGTGCCTGTTGGCAATTTACATCCCGCCCATCAGCGTAGCAAGGCTCCCATGTCTCCATGGCCTGTCCTGCTTTTCTGGTTTTTACACTTTTTTCAGCATGGCATTTTTGACCGAGGGCAAGCGAGACTTCTTTGTAGCACTGATTTGCCCTTCCGGCTTGCTTGGTTGGCCAAAAAGGGCGTATGCGATTTTTCCTGAATATATTCAGGAAAAAACGCATACGCCCTTTTTGGCCAAGGGCATTATTGTCAACGTTTTGCCGCTTTTCATGTGCTTTAAAGGCGAGTCGAATCTACCTCCTGAAATCTGTTTCCTGCAAATCTGCCTTGCTTTCAAATCCTCTTCGTTGCCTTCCCTCAATATATTTGTGGACGAGAGTTCTCATTTATAACTCTGCACGTTTGTGAATTGCAGTGCCCCTGAGCTCCATTTGTCTACTCGCTTTTTTGGGAGCTGGCCGCAAAAGCGCAGGATTGTTTCAGGCCCTATTCGGCTTCCAGGGGGCAGGCGGAGCCTGTGGTTCATTCTTCTTCCTGATGGGAAAATGGAGTGACCTGTGCCTGTCCCAACACCTAGGGTTTGTCTCTCGTTGGTTCCCCGTCTTCCCGTTCATCCTCAGGACAAATTACAACCTGTACGAAACAGGAGGTTAAAGGTGCTGATTCTCCAAGTAGGGAGATGGTTAGTCAAGCGGCTGGAATGGCGAACCCGAGCACAAGGAGAGGAGAAATGAGGTGCGTTTTAGAAACCTTTCCCGATCTCATGGCATACCATCTTCTGTGTTTCCCATGCATGTTTTGATGTAGGAAGATGCCCTTGTACCTGGAGATTTGAGACCCATGGGGTGTGTACCCCGCGGTTTTACTTTAAAGTATCTGCATTTTCTCACCCAACCTCACCAATCCTCTCAGCCCAAAGAGTGTCCAGCCTTATGTCTCATCCAGCTGTGGGTCTAGATATGGTCAATCCAGGTTGTATCAGAGACCTTGAACGGATTTTGTAAGAATTTCTCTCTCTTTCACTGTCTTTGTTTTGTGGGATTTGTAAAGTAATTTATGTTTAGAATGTGTCTTGGCTGCTTTTCCCTGCTGCGTTTATGCCGCTTTACACCCTCTTGATTCACTTGCAGAGAGATATCGATACATAGGTTTTCAGATTCTTACTAGTCAGATATATTCTTGTGCGGTGACTAGCGGGTGTTGAGTCCAGTTCACTGAGCAGGGAGTAGGCCTTGTCTATTACATATTTGGCTTATGGAGCGGTCTCTGAGCTAATTTCAAACCCTTGTTTTATGCATCACCCCACCTCACCTTTCCTGTTAAGCAGCCATAGTGTGTCTTCTAATGGTGTGACTCTGTTCTGTTTTGTAATTCAGTTCAAGTGTAGCGATTTTGACATTCCCTCTATAAGCGATATCTTAGGATAAGTGCCTTTTTCTGTGTGACTTATTTCACTTAGAATCATCGTACCTAAATCCACTCATCATGCTGCTAACTAGCCTTATGACATTGATTTCATGGCTGAGTGATATTCCATTGTGCCAAGTACCGCCATTTGTTTATCCATTTTTTTCTTTCCTGGGATATTGAAGGTGTACCGAAGTGGAGGTTCTTGGCAACAGAGCAGCCGTAAAGTTTGGGGTGCCTGTGTCTTGTTGAGTTTTAGTTTTTCCAATTTATACGCCCATGAGTGGAAGTGCCCTATGCTCTTTAAGCTGTGTTTATTACTTGTTTCAGGACACACCGTACACTTCTCCAGAGTGCCTGTTGGCAATTTACATCCCGCCCATCAGCGTAGCAAGGCTCCCATGTCTCCATGGCCTGTCCTGCTTTTCTGGTTTTTACACTTTTTTCAGCATGGCCCTTTTGACCGAGGGCAAGCGAGACTTCTTTGTAGCACTGATTTGCCCTTCCGGCTTGCTTGGTTGGCCAAAAAGGGCGTATGCGTTTTTTCCTGAATATATTCAGGAAAAAACGCATACGCCCTTTTTGGCCAAGGGCATCATTGTCAACGTTTTGCCGCTTTTCATGTGCTTTAAAGGCAAGTCGAATCTACCTCCTGAAATCTGTTTCCTGCAAATCTGCCTTGCTTTCAAATCCTCTTCGTTGCCTTCCCTCAATATATTTGTGGACGAGAGTTCTCATTTATAACTATGCAAGTTTCTGAATTGCAGTGCCCCTGACCTCCATTTGTCTCCTCGCTTTTTTGTGAGCTGGCCGCAAAAGCGCAGGATTGCTTCAGGCGCTATTCGGCTTCCATGGGGCCGGCGGAGCCGGTGGTTCATTCTTCTTCCTGATGGGAAAATGGAGTGACCTGTGCCTGTCCCAACACCTAGGGCTAGTCTCTCGTTGGTTCCCCGTCTTCCCGTTCATCCTCAGGACAAATTGCAACCTGTACGAAACAGGAGGTTAAAGGTGCTGATTCTCCAAGTAGGGAGATGTTTAGTCAAGCGGCTAGAATGGTGAACCCGAGCACAAGGAGAGGAGAAATGAGGTGCGTTTTAGAAGCCTTTCCCGATCTCACGGCATACAAACCTCTGGGTTTCCCATGCATGTTTTGATGTAGGAAGATGCCCTTGTACCTGGAGATTTGAGACCCATGGGGTGTGTACCCCGCGGTATTACTTTAAAGTATCTGCGTTTGCTCACCCAACCTCACCAATCCTCTCAGCCCCAAGAGTGTCCAGCCTTATGTCTCATCCAGCTGTGGCTCTAGATATGGTCGAACCAGGTGGCATCAGAGCCCCTGAACTGATTTTGTAAGAATTTCTCTCTCTTTCACTGTCTTTGTTTTGTGGGATTTTTAAGTAATTTATGTTTAGAATGGGGCTTTGCTGCTTTTCCCTGCTGTGTTTATGCCGCTTTACACCCTCTTGATTCACTTGCAGAGAGATATCGATACATAGGTTTTCAGATTCTTACTAGTCAGATATATTCTTGTGCGGTGACTAGGGGGTGTTGAGTCCAGTTCACTGAGCAGGGGGTAGGCCTTGTCTATTACATATTTGGCTTATGGAGCGGTCTCTGAGCTAATTTCAAACCCTTGTTTTATGCATCACCCCACCTCACCTTTCCCGTTAAGCAGCCATAGTGTGTCTTCTAAAGGTGTGACTCTGTTCTGTTTTGTAATTCAGTTCAAGCGTAGCGATTTTGACATTCCCTCTATAAGCGATATCTTAGGATAAGTGTCTTTTTCTGAGTGACTTATTTCACTTAGAATCATCGTCGCTAAATCCACTCATCATGCTGCTAACTAGCCTTAGGACATTGATTTCATGGCTGAGTGATATTCCATTGTGCCAAGTACCACCATTTGTTTATCCATTTTTCTCTTTCCTGGGATATTGAAGGTGTACTGAAGTGGAGGTTCTTGGAAACAGAGCAGCCGTAAAGTTTGGGGTGCCTGTGTCTTGTTGATTTTTAGTTTTCCCAATTTATACACCCATGAGTGGAAGTGCCCTATGCTCTCTAAGCTGTGTTTATTACTTGTTTCAGGACACACCGTACACTTCTCCAGAGTGCCTGTTGGCAATTTACATCCCGCCCATCAGCGTAGCAAGGCTCCCATGTCTCCATGGCCTGTCCTGCTTTTCTGGTTTTTACACTTTTTTCAGCATGGCATTTTTGACCGAGGGCAAGCGAGACTTCTTTGTAGCACTGATTTGCCCTTCCGGCTTGCTTGGTTGGCCAAAAAGGGCGTATGCGATTTTTCCTGAATATATTCAGGAAAAAACGCATACGCCCTTTTTGGCCAAGGGCATTATTGTCAACGTTTTGCCGCTTTTCATGTGCTTTAAAGGCGAGTCGAATCTACCTCCTGAAATCTGTTTCCTGCAAATCTGCCTTGCTTTCAAATCCTCTTCGTTGCCTTCCCTCAATATATTTGTGGACGAGAGTTCTCATTTATAACTATGCAAGTTTCTGAATTGCAGTGCCCCTGAGCTCCATTTGTCTCCTCGCTTTTTTGTGAGCTGGCCGCAAAAGCGCAGGATTGCTTCAGGCGCTATTCGGCTTCCATGGGGCCGGCGGAGCCTGTGGTTCATTCTTCTTCCTGATGGGAAAATGGAGTGACCTGTGCCTGTCCCAACACCTAGGGCTAGTCTCTCGTTGGTTCCCCATCTTCCCGTTCATCCTCAGGACAAATGGCAACCTGTACGAAACAGGAGGTTAAAGGTGCTGATTCTCCAAGTAGGGAGATGGTTAGTCAAGCGGCTGGAATGGCGAACCCGAGCACAAGGAGAGGAGAAATGAGGTGCGTTTTAGAATCCTTTCCCGATCTCACGGCATACCATCTTCTGGGTTTCCCTTGCATGTTTTGATGTAGGAAGATGCCCTTGTACCTGCAGATTTGAGACCCATGGGGTGTGTACCCCGCGGTTTTACTTTAAAGTATCTGCATTTTCTCACCCAACCTCACCAATCCTCTCAGCCCCAAGAGTGTCCAGCCTTATGTCTCATCCAGCTGTGGGTCTAGATATGGTCAATCCAGGTTGTATCAGAGACCTTGAACGGATTTTGTAAGAATTTCTCTCTCTTTCATTGTCTTTGTTTTGTGGGATTTGTAAAGTAATTTATGTTTAGAATGGGTCTTGACTGCTTTTCCCTGCTGTGTTTATGCCGCTTTACACCCTCTTGATTCACTTGCAGAGAGATATCGATACATAGGTTTTCAGATTCTTACTAGTCAGATATATTCTTGTGCGGTGACTAGGGGGTGTTGAGTCCAGTTCACTGAGCAGGGAGTAGGCCTTGTCTATTACATATTTGGCTTATGGAGCGGTCTCTGAGCTAATTTCAAACCCTTGTTTTATGCATCACCCCACCTCACCTTTCCCGTTAAGCAGCCATAGTGTGTCTTCTAAAGGTGTGACTCTGTTCTGTTTTGTAATTCAGTTCAAGTGTAGCGATTTTGACATTCCCTCTATAAGCGATATCTTAGGATAAGTGCCTTTTTCTGTGTGACTTATTTAACTTAGAATCATCGTACCTAAATCCACTCATCATGCTGCTAACTAGCCTTATGACATTGATTTCATGGCTGAGTGATATTCCATTGTGCCAAGTACCACCATTTCTTTATCCATTTTTCTCTTTCCTGGGATATTGAAGGTGTACCGAAGCGGAGGTTCTTGGCAACAGAGCAGCCGTAAAGTTTGGGGTGCCTGTGTCTTGTTGAGTTTTAGTTTTTCCAATTTATACTCCCATGAGTGGAAGTGCCCTATGCTCTTTAAGCTGTGTTTATTACTTGTTTCAGGACACAACGTACACTTCTCCAGAGTGCCTGTTGGCAATTTACATCCCGCCCATCAGCGTAGCAAGGCTCCCATGTCTCCATGGCCTGTCCTGCTTTTCTGGTTTTTACACTTTTTTCAGCATGGCCCTTTTGACCGAGGGCAAGCAAGACTTCTTTGTAGCGCTGATTTGCCCTTCCGGCTTGCTTGGTTGGCCAAAAAGGGCGTATGCGTTTTTTCCTGAATATATTCAGGAAAAAACGCATACGCCCTTTTTGGCCAAGGGCATCATTGTCAACGTTTTGCCGCTTTTCATGTGCTTTAAAGGCGAGTCGAATCTACCTCCTGAAATCTGTTTCCTGCAAATCTGCCTTGCTTTCAAATCCTCTTCGTTGCCTTCCCTCAATATATTTGTGGACGAGAGTTCTCATTTATAACTCTGCACGTTTGTGAATTGCAGTGCCCCTGAGCTCCATTTGTCTACTCGCTTTTTTGGGAGCTGGCCGCAAATGCGCAGGATTGCTTCAGGCCCTATTTTGGTTCTGGGGGGCAGGCTGAGCCTGTGGTTCATTCTTCTTCCTGATGGGAAAATGGAGTGACCTGTGCCTGTCCCAACACCTAGGGCTAGTCTCTCGTTGGTTCCCCGTCTTCCCGTTCATCCTCAGGACAAATTGCAACCTGTACGAAACAGGAGGTTAAAGGTGCTGATTCTACAAGTAGGGAGATGTTTAGTCAAGCGCCTAGAATGGCGAACCCGAGCACAAGGAGAGGAGAAATGAGGTGCGTTTTAGAAGCCTTTCCCGATCTCACGGCATACAATTCTCTGGGTTTCCCATGCATGTTTGGATGTAGGAAGATGCCCTTGTACCTGGAGATTTGAGACCCATGGGGTGGGTACCCCGCAGTATTACTTTAAAGTATCGGCGTTTGCTCACCCAACCTCACCAATCCTCTCAGCCCCAAGAGTGTCCAGCCTTATGTCTCATCCAGCTGTGGGTCTAGATATGGTCAATCCAGGTTGCATCAGAGACCCTGAACGGATTTTGTAAGAATTTCTCTCTCTTTCACTGTCTTTGTTTTGTGGGTTTTTTTAAGTTATTTATGTTTAGAATGGAGCTTGGCTGCTTTTCCCTGCTGTGTTTATGCCGCTTTACACCCTCTTGATTCACTTGCAGAGAGATATCGATACATAGGTTTTCAGATTCTTACTAGTCAGATATATTCTTGTGCGGTGACTAGGGGGTGTTGAGTCCAGTTCACTGAGCAGGGAGTAGGCCTTGTCTATTATATATTTGGCTTATGGAGTGGTCTCTGAGCTAATTTCAAACCCCTGTTTTATGTATCACCCCACCTCACCTTTTCCGTTAAGCAGCCATAGTGTGTCTTCTAAAGGTGTGACTCTGTTCTGTTTTGTAATTCAGTTCAAGTGTAGCGATTTTGACATTCCCTCTATAAGCGATATCTTAGGATAAGTGTCTTTTTCTGTGTGACTTATTTCACTTAGAATCATCGTCGCTAAATCCACTCATCATGGTGCTAACTAGCCTGATGACACTGATTTCATGGCTGAGTGATATGCCATTGTGCCAAGTACCACCATTTCTTTATCCATTTTTCTCTTTCTGGGATATTGAAGGTGTACCGAAGTGGAGGTTCTTGGAAACAGAGCAGCCGTAAAGTTTGGGGTGCCTGTGTCTTGTTGAGTTTTAGTTTTCCCGATTTATACGCCCATGAGTGGAAGTGCCCTATGCTCTCTAGGCTGTGTTTATTACTGTTTTCAGGACACACCGTACACTTCTCCAGAGTGCCTGTTGGCAATTTACATCCCGCCCATCAGCGTAGCAAGGCTCCCATGTCTCCATGGCCTGTCCTGCTTTTATGGTTCTTACACTTTTTTAAGAATGTCCCTTTTGACCGATGGCAAGCGAGATTTCTTTGTAGCGCTGATTTGCCCTTCCGGCTTGCTTGGTTGGCCAAAAAGGGCGTATGCGTTTTTTCCTGAATATATTCAGGAAAAAACGCATACGCCCTTTTTGGCCAAGGGCATCATTGTCAACGTTTTGCCGCTTTTCATGTGCTTTAAAGGCGAGTCGAATCTACCTCCTGAAATCTGTTTCCTGCAAATCTGCCTTGCTTTCAAATCCTCTTCGTTGCCTTCCCTCAATATATTTGTGGACGAGAGTTCTCATTTATAACTCTGCACGTTTGTGAATTGCAGTGCCCCTGAGCTCCATTTGTCTACTCGCTTTTTTGGGAGCTGGCCACAAAAGCGCAGGATTGCTTCAGGCCCTATTTTGGTTTTGGGGGGCAGGCTGAGCCTGTGGTTCATTCTTCTTCCTGATGGGAAAATGGAGTGACCTGTGCCTGTCTCAACACCTAGGGCTAGTCTCTCTTTGGTTCCCCGTCTTCCCGTTCATCCTCAGGAAAATTGCAACCTGTACGATACAGGAGTTTAAAGATGCTGATTCTCCAAGTAGGGAGATGGTTAATCAAGCGGCTGAAATGGGGAACCCGAGCACAAGGAGAGGAGAAATGAGGTGCGTTTTAGAAACCTTTCCCGATCTCACGGCATACCATCTTCTGGGTTTCACATGCATGTTTTGATGTAGGAAGATGCCCTTGTACCTGGAGATTTGAGACCCATGGGGTGGGTACCCCGCGGTATCACTTTAAAGTATCTGCGTTTGCTCACCCAACCTCACCAATCCTCTCAGCCCCAAGAGTGTCCAGCCTTATGTCTCATCCAGCTGTGGGTCTAGATATGGTCAATCCAGGTGGCATAAGAGCCCCTGAACTGATTTTGTAAGAATTTCTCTCTCTTTCTCTGTCTTTGTTTTGTGGGTTTTTTAAAGTAATTTATGTTTAGAATGGGGCTTGGCTGCTTTTCCCTGCTGTGTTTATGCCGCTTTACACCCTCTTGATTCACTTGCAGAGAGATATCGATACATAGGTTTTCAGATTCTTACTAGTCAGATATATTCTTGTGCGGTGACTAGGGGGTGTTGAGTCCAGTTCACTGAGCAGGGAGTAGGCCTTGTCTATTACATATTTGGCTTATGGAGCGGTCTCTGAGCTAATTTCAAACCCTTGTTTTATGCATCACCCCACCTCACCTTTCCCGTTAAGCAGCCATAGTGTGTCTTCTAAAGGTGTGACTCTGTTCTGTTTTGTAATTCAGTTCAAGTGTAGCGATTTTGACATTCCCTCTATAAGCGATATCTTAGGATAAGTGTCTTTTTCTGTGTGACTTATTTCACGTAGAATCATCGTCGCTAAATCCACTCATCATGCTGCTAACTAGCCTTATGACACTGATTTCAGGGCTGAGTGATATTCCATTGTACATAAGTACCACAACTTGGTTATCCATTTTTCTCTTTCTGAGGATATTTATGGTGTCCCTGAGTCGTGGTTATTTTAAAGAGAGCAGCCCTAAACTTTGGGGTCCCTGTCTTGTCAATTTTTTTTTCCCGAATATATACCTCCATGAGTGGAAGTACCGTATGCTCTGTAGCTCTGTTTTATAGATGTTTTAGGAAACACCGTACACTTGTCCAGTGTGGCTGTTACCAATATACATCCCGTACATCAGCGTAAAATGGCTCCCTTTTCTCCTTGGCCTCTCCTACATTTTTGGTTTTCATAGTTTTCCAGGATGGCCCTTTTGACGGATGGGAAGTGAGACTTCTTTGTAGTGCTGACTTGCATTGCCCGCTTCTTTGGTTGGCCAAAAAGGGCGTATGCGTTTTTTCCTGAATATATTCAGGAAAAAACGCATACGCCCTTTTTGGCCAAGTGCACCATTGTCGACGTTTTGCCACTTTCCATGTGATTTAAAGGCGAAGCCAATCTACCTCTTGAAAACTGTTTCCTGAAATTCTGCCTTGCTTTCAAATCCTTTGTTGCCTTCCTTCAATATATTTTTGGACGATAGTTATCATTTATAACTCTGCAGGTTTGTGAATTGCAGTGCCCCTGAGCTCCATTTGTCAACTCGCTTTTTTGGGAGCTGGCCGCAAAAGCGCAAGATTGCTTCAGGCCCTATTCTGGTTCCGTGGGACAGGCTGAGCCTGTGGTTAATTCTTCTTCCTGATGGGAAATTAGAGTGACCTTTGCCTGTCCCTAACACCTAGAGGTACTCTCTCATTGGTTCCCCCTCTTCCCGTTCTTCCTGAGGACAAATGGCAAAGTGTACGAAACAGGAGGTTAAAGGTGCTGAGTCTCCAATGGGGAGATTGCTAGTAAAGCAGCTGGAATGGCGAACCCGAGCACAATGAGAGGAGAAATGAGGTGCGTTTTAGTAACCTTTCCCGTTCACTCGGGTACCATCCTCAGGGTTTCCCATGCATGTTTTCGCTGTAGGAAGATGCCCTTGACCCTGGAGATTTGGGACCCATAGAATGGGTACCACACAGTATTACTTTAAAGGTTCTACATTTGCTCACCCAACCTCACCAATCCTCTCAGGCCCAGGAGTGTCCAGCCTTTTGTCTCATCCAGCTGTGGGTCTAAATGTGGTCAATGTAGGTTGCATCATGTCCCCTGAACGAATTTTGTAACATTTTCTTTCTGTGTCTTTTTTTTTTTTAATTTATTTTTATCATTTGGTAAAGGTGATTTTCAATGCTGTCTTTCTTGCTGCTGCACATCCACTTGTTTCACTTACAGAGAGACATCCGTAAATTCTTTTAAGATTCTTACCCGTCGTATATATTCTTTTCTGGTGACTAGAGTGTGCTGAGTCCACTTCTTGAGCTATAGAGTAGATTTTGTCGATTACCTATTTCATCTTTGGAATGGTATCTGTGTTAATTTCAACCCTCTGGTTTATGTCTCACCCCACCCCACCTTTCCACTTTATCAGCCATAAGTGTGTTTTGTAAATATGTGACCCTGTTTCTGTTTTGTAATTTAGTTCATGTGTATCTATTTTATATTCCACCTATAAATAGTATCTTGTGCTAAGTGTCATTTTGTGTCTGACTTTTGTCACTTAGAATGATCTTATCTAAATCCACTCGAGTTGCTGCAACTGGCCTTATTTCATTGATTTCCTAGCTGAGTACTATTCCATTGTACATAAGTACCATATCATCTTTATCCATTTTTTCCTTCCAAGGACATTTATATTGTTTCCAAGTCGAGGATCCTGCAAAAGTGCTGCATTAATAGTTGAAGTTCCTGTGTCCTGTTGATTTATGGTTATCCCAAAATATATCCCCAGGAGTGGTAGTGCCGTATGCTCTGTAACTCTATTGTTTTTTAATTAATTAAGTAATTAATTTTGCCTGTGTTGGGTCTTCCTTATTTCGTGTGGGGTTTCTCTAGTTGCAGGAAGTTGGGGCTACTTTTCGTTGAAGTGTGTGGGCTTCTCATTGCCGTGACTTCTCTTCTTGTGGTGCACTGGCTTTAGGCGTCAGGATTCAGTAGTTGTGGCTCACGGGCTCTAGAGCACAGGCTCAGTAGTTGTGGTGCATTGGTTTAGTTGCTCCGTGGCATGTGTTATCTTTCTGGACTTGGGCTCGATCCCGTGTCCTCTGCCTTGGCAGTTGGAGTCTTAATGTCTGAACCACCAGGAAGTCCCTGTAGCTCTATTTTTTAGAATCTTTAGGAAACATCATACCCTTCTCCAGCGTGGCTGTTAGCAATTGACATTCCCACCAACAGCGTAGCAGGGTTCCATTTTCTCCACATCCTCTCCTCCATTTGTTGTTTTTACACTTTGTGAGGTTGGCCATTCTGACTGGGGCAAAGTGCTACATCTTTGTCGTGTTGATTTGTGTTTCCCGCATGTTTGCTTGGCCACAAAGGTCGTATGGGTTTCAACCTGTACACCCTTTTTGGCCAACTGAATCATAAGCAATATTGAGCAGCTTTCATGTGCTTTAACGGCAAGTCCAATCTACCTCTTGCAATCCGGTTCCTGCAATTCTGCCTTGTTTTCAAGTTCTTTTCAGTTACTTACCCCAAGACATTTTTCTACAATAGTTGTCACTTACAACTTTGCAGGCGTTGTGGATTGCAGTGCCCCTGAGCAAGTGTCTTCAACTTGTTTCTGAAACCGTCCACAAAGTGGCAGGATTGCTTCAAGCCCCATTCTGGTTACAGGGGCAGCCTGAGCCTTTAGGAAATTCCTCTTCCTGATTGGAAATTAGAGTGTCATGTGCTGTCCAAATACATAGAGCTTATTTCTCATTCCTTCCCCCCTTTTCCCTTTCATCCTCCCGACGAATTCCAAGCCTTGCATGACCAGCTGTTGGGTGTGCTGACTTCCCCAGGTGGGGAGACTCTAAGGAAAGAGGCTGGAGCAGGGAACCCTCCCCCAGGACATGTGGAGATAAGGTGACTTTTCCAAACTCTTCCCGCCCATATGGCCCCCCATCCTTTGGGGTTCTGTCCGGACACCCCATGGTTTTCAGCGGTGTGGGGCTCTGGCGCCGCCCTGCAGGGAGCAGCCCTGCTACCCGTGCCTGCAGCGCAGCCTGCTGGTCTCTCCATCCTGCCATTGGGCACAGTCTTCCACCTTCCCTGCTGCCTCGAATGATCTGTCTCCACACTGTCCGGCGATCAGCCCCTCCTCCCCACCGCCATCACCCCCCACTCCACACCCCTCCTCCAGCCTCAGGGATGACCCAGGACTGGGCTGCCCGCCTGTCCACCCTTGGTCTGTGTCCTCAATCCACCTGTGCAGACAGGTGAGGGTTCCCTCCAGAGGCTCCCAAACACTTCAGCCCTACATCCTCCCCGGGGTCGGCCCACATTCTGTCGTGATGTTCCACCCTCACCAAGCCCCTGACTACATGGCAAGGGCAGGCATCGGGCTTGCTGCATGCACTGCTGTGCGTCCTGCTGTATACACAGGCATGACCCTGCCCCAGGGTGCAGGAAAGGCAGCTCTACCTCGGGATGTGGGGAGATGGACTGACCACAGGGCGAACGTCAGCTCTCAGCTCACCAGGCAAGGGCAGCCGGGTTCTCACTCCTTGGACCCTTTCTCACCCAGCCTGACCATGACCCGGCTTTGTTCCCACACACGTTGTCCCTCCATTGGCCTCGTTCTTGGAAGCAGAGCAGGACAGTGTGGTCAGCGGTCACAGGCTGAGACACACAGACACTGGCTGACCCGCGTGCACCCATGCTGACCACACGGAACGGGCACTGCACCAGGGCCTGTGTGGTGTGGGTTCACCAGCCCACAGAGAGGCCGGGCCTCTGCTCCTGGCTCTAGGAGGTCACCTTGAGTCTTTTGGGAGTGTCCATGCTCCATGGGCCTCGCTCCAGGCTGGTCTGTGCTGACGGCGTGATACACGGTGGGGCTTCCTGAGTTGCCCCCAGAGGCTGGAGGCCAAGGTCAGGCACATGGTGGTCCCCACATTGACGTGACAGACCCCAATAAACCCTGCACTTCAGGACTCAGGTGGGCTTCCCTGGGCTGCCACAGCCGAGGAAGGTGGACCTTGCTCATCCCCCCATCCTTGCTGATTTTAACTTGCATCCTTCAGCATAATGAACCCTGAGTATAACATCTTCAGGGAATTCTGGGAGCCTCCAAGAAAAAAGAAGCCGGGGAGGGGGTCTCTGGGTCCCCGACTCTGCAGGTGGGGTCAGAAGTCGGTGGGGAGGATCTTGGGGCCCTGGAATCTGAAGGGCCCCTCTACCAGGGGAGGGTAGGAGACCCCGGATGGAAGTTAAACTGAGTCCAAGGCCCTCCTGGGTAGGAGGCATCCTAGCCCCGGGGATCCTGAAGAGGCTGGCTCCCTCCTCCCCTCCGCCTCCAGGCCTGGTCCTTGCTCTTGAGAAATTCCCTAGGGTGGAGTCCTGGTGCTGGAGGTGCCCCGATGCTGTGGCCTCCTGAGCCTCCAGTGAGGATAATGGGATTGGGGGAAGACTTGTTCACAGAAAGGGAGCTTCTGCCAGAACAAAGCCTGGGTCTCCTGTCCCCGACCCCAGGTGCACTGGGGAAGGAATGTGAGAGTGAGACTCCCTCCCCTCCCGAGACACACAGGACACATGGGCCCTGGTCACTGGACTCCCACACAATATTAAAATCTCCCACGTAGGCCTGATGGATGAGAGACACTATTTAAAGTCTATTAATGGGGTCAGGGGGGCCCAGGGAGTGAGGCTGATGTGGGGAGAGTTGGAAAATCACCCAAGGACATGTTCTTCCTGCAGCGACCCCCCAGGTGAGCCCAGGTGGAGGTGGACCCATCAAGTCAGAGCCCACATCCTGGGTCTTTGGGGGACAAATAGCCAAGCACCCCCAGTTCTTGCCTTCACCTGTTGCAGTTAGGGCCTGCCCTGTCTTCTTCATGGTCGAATTCTCACCCCTCCCAGAAGCCCTCTTGGGGGTTAATGCGATGGGGGTGTCCATGGCAGGACTGGAGGGTCTGTGGTGGGCTGGAGGCCACGTGGCAGGCAGGAGGGCTCCCACCCATCCTGCCGGTCCCCACCTCCTGGTCATAGGCCCGCACAGAGTCCACCAGGCTGTGGATGTGCTAGAAGGTGCAGAGGTCCAGGGACCGGTCCAGCCCATGCAGGTGTCTGATCACTGAGCGGTCAGTGTGGAGTGTTCACAGGGAGCCCTGGCCGTGCTCGCACTCTCCCGTGAAGGACACATCAGCGTGGTCCCTGGAATGACCGGGAGGTCAGCCAGAAGCGCTCCCCACCCAACCTCACTGTTACCACCAGAAACAAGAGGCAACTCCGTGCAGAAAGACAGAACATCACCAGCCTGATGCTGTCCTGAGGAAGATCGGCTGGCATCTGGGAACTGGGTGCTATAGTGGGTTGAATGGGGGTCCCCCAGAAGTTATGTCCACGTCATGCCCCCCAGAATCTGAGAATGGAACCTTATTTGGAAGTAGGGTCTTTTCAGGTATAATTAGTTACGGATCTGAAGATGAGGTCATCCTGGATCAGGGTGGCCCTAAATCAGTGCCAGTGTCCTTCTAAGAGACAAGCGGAGAGACACAGACACACAGGAGACACCATGTGAAGACGGAGGTAGAGACGGGAGGAATGCGGCCACAAGCCCAGGGATGCCTGGAGCCTCCAGAAGCTGGAAGAGGCAGGCAGGACCCTCCCTTGGAGCCTCTGGAGGGAGAGCGGCCCTGGGACACCTTGACCTCAGACGTCTGGTCTCCAGGACTGAGAGAGGACAGGTTTCTGTTGCTCTGAGCCTCCGTTTGTGGTCGTTTATTACAGCTGCCCCGGGAAGCTAATGCAGCTGGTGAGCAGCTCCCTTCCCTGATCTAAACCCTCCCTCCTCCCTTTAGGGGCAGCTCCCTGCGCCTGTGCTGTTTGCACAAACCATGTGGTTCATGCTGAGCCCCGGCTCCCCTTCTGGGCACTGGCATTTTGGAGGGTGAGGGCAGACAACACCACGTGACCAGCCCCCAGCCGGGTGCCAAGTCTCTAATGAGCCTCCCTGGGGGGACGGGGGTGGGGGTAACTGTCATGGTTCTGCCCTTCGTCGCTGGGGGAAGAGACATCCTAGAGACCCTCAAGGGAAGGAGTGGGCATGAAGGGTCATGAGGTGACCGGAGCAGGGGCCCTCCCTCCCGTGCATCCCTACTGCGTGCTGTGCCCCATCTCAGCTGTGAGCACACAAGCCACAAGCATGTGCTGGGTCCTGTGAGCCTCCCAACCAGTCCCTGAAGGTGAGGGCGGCCCTGCAAACCCCAGCTCTTTCCTCCACGTCTAGTAGGTGGAAGACCCACTTCTCCTTGCCATTCCAGAAGCGGTTCTGGGGCTGTCCTGGGAGGGCTTCTGGGGTTATGCGGGCTGAACCCCTATTGCTAAGTCCCCACTTCCCCACAAGAACGTCCAGAGCAACCTGTTTGCCCTGTTGCCTGAATGCCCCCCCACCAGTTTTCTCAGGAAAGAATCAGGGGGTTCCGTAGCAGCGTCTGCAGGCAGCTCTGCATCTGGGCCTACGTTCACATCTTCTGTGTAAACACCGAGAACCTTCCCTGACACGTGCCCCAGCTGACCACCTCCGCATGCCGACCACAGGCCCCAGTGCGGGCGTCAGACTGACCGCCCGTCTCAGCCTCCTCCTCTTGTTGTCAGAGCTGCTCCAGGTCCTGCTCAGAACCCGTGGACCCACCTTTCACAGGGCTGTCCTCCACCCCCCAACTTCGGCAGGAGTTCACCTAAGTATTTAAGTTAAGGGGTCCAGAGATAAGAAAGGAAGCTACAAACAAACAGATGAAACCAGCTGGGACCAAGATGGCAACGAATGTGACCTCCAACAGACCCTGAGTCTCATCACATGTTGAATTTACTATATCAGCATATTAAGTGACACACCTATCAGTGGCCATGACTGGACTTGAAGGACCAAAGACGGGTGAAAGGAGGTGGTACCCCACTCGCTTGGGAAAATCCCTGCCCCTTCCCCGGAAGGCCTCTTCATCCCCATCATTAGCCTCATTCCTCCTCCCTTTGTCTTTACCCTTTAAAATTAAACCACTCTCTCCAGGAGGGCGAGAAGTTGGTCTGTGAACTTCGTTCCCATTTCTCCATTCTTTGGCCACTGAACAGAGCCTGTGCTGTGGTGGTCTCAGCTTTGGTTTTGTTATTTGCCTACTTGAACCCACATGGAAAAAGGAAACCTTCCCTGCTGAGGCAGAGCACCTCGCCAGGCGAGGGCCCGAGCAGGGTCCATGTGACTTCACTTGGTAACAGTCTGTAAGGGGACGGTGGTCTCTGCCTGTGGGGTGGGGGCATGGCACACGTACAGCCACAGCACCGGCTCCGTGGACGGCACGGCCCCTCGTGGGCCTGGACCGTGTGCTCTCGTCCCCCCACGCCTGACACCCCCTGACATTCATGACGCGGTGACACTGGCTGCTGGGCATCCAGTCAGGAGGGACCAGGGGCAGCATCTGGTACCAGATCAGACGCGCCTTTTCACAGGCAGGGGACATAGGAGATATTAGGACTTTGTGTCTGGAAAACAAACCAAGCGGCTAGAAGGTGATCTGAGCTGTGGACGTGAAACCCACGTGCGAGGTGAGAGCTCCCACTGGACACTGGCTCGGGAGCTTCCACACAGGGGATGACCACACCAGTGCTTCCTGCCCGACCCCTCCATGCCTCCCTGGTGGGCACGGCTGGACCTGCGCTCCTCAGGATCCCCAACACCGAGCCTGAAGGTCCGATGCTGGCAGGGCCTGGGGACGCGTGTGGTCACCCCACCAACGCTGCTTGGCTCCTCCTCCCCAGTGACCAGGGGAAGGCAGCCCCGTGGAGTATGAGGCCCTGCACAGGCAAAGCTCGCACACCCCCTCCTCAGGACTCCCGGCCCCGCCCTGCTTCCTCAGGCCCACCGTCTGCCCCTCCCAGTGCCCACATCCCACTGCCCCACATTCCTGGTGTGGACGTCCACATACACAAGCTGCTCCGTGTCCTCTTCCCACATGGGACACCCCCATCCCTGCTTCTTCCTAATGACGGCCTGGACCTCACCTGTTCTGGGCAGGAAGAGGGCTGAGGAGGAGGCCGGCCTGTCCTGTCTGCCTCCCAGGGGCCCAGACACAGGGTTCGGGGGCTGCTGGGCCTTGAGGTCTGGATGCTTCCAGGTGTGGGATGAACCTGCCACTGTCCACTGGAGCTGCCCCTTCCGAGATTCAGGAAACTGGGGGACCCACCAAACGGAGCCCATCCCCAGGCTCTGCTGCAAGTCTGCTCGGATTTGCTCTCCTGATCTTGAAGACAGACCTGCGGGAAACAGGGCCTGCGATTCCCATACTGACGGTGTTCTGTGGAATGTCCATTTTCCATTTCCCTTTCTACCCTGTTCTGAGGAAATTACTAGTCAATCCATGCTACCATCACCCGATAGTGACTGGGAAGCTGAGGCTCTGAGAAGCCAAGTAATCCAGCCAGAAGCACAGGTGTGGGACCACGGAGTGGGGTCTGCACCCGCCACCTGCCCAGGGGGACTGCCCACTCCCCGCAGCTTCCACACCTGTTCCCTTCACCCACACCCCCAGGACCAGCTCACAGAGCCTCCTCTTGGGGGGATTCACTTACCTTCTTCTAACAGGATCCGTCTCACTATCGTGTTCTGGGATCATCCGGAAGGCTTGTCACTCTGACGCAGGTTCAGCCGCACATCACCAGGGCAGCTTTCTTGGATCACACTCACCACCTGCACGTCCACTCCCAGCTCAGACCCAGAAGAACCCCCTCGGCCCCGAGCCCCATGGCTCTGCCTGGGCTCCCACCTCCCCCTGCCTGGTCCGTCCCTCTCATGTCCCCTGCAGTGTCACCAGGAGCTCCCACCTGCCCCAAGCAGGCTGTCTGCTCTGTCCTGGGGAGACCTCCCTGGTGTCAGGAGGAAGACACAAGAGGTACCCGTGGGGCCTCCCTCACGCAGCACAGTGGCCAGCACCCACCTACTGACCTCATCACTCTGGATGGACAGGGGTTCATAGGGCCCGCAGCATCTCCTGGTTCTCATTTCATCCCAGCACCGCCCACAGGGAAGTTGCTAAGCAACTCTGTGCCGGCTGCACAGAGAGGACGCTCATACACACACCCCCCTTCCAGCACCCGGGGCTCTCGTGGTCAGGCCCCTCCCAGGATATGGAGCTCACCTGAGCAGGTACCCAGCAGCCCATGGGGCTCTCATGGTCAGGCCCCTCCCAGGATATGGAGCTCACCTGAGCAGGTACCCAGCAGCCCACAGGGTTCTCGTGGGCAGGCCCCTCCCTGGATATGGAGCTCCCCTGGGCAGGTACCCTGGCAGGGCTGGGCACACAGGAACCGTGCACATAGCCCTCATTGCAGAGCACCCCCAGCTCACCTGTTGCTCAGAGCTGACACAGAGCACCTCAGAGCAGGGCTTGAACTAACAAACAGCAGCTCCGACAGGTCTGTGACCCTGGGCTTCACTCTGTGTGGCCTCTCTCCGCCTGGTCTTCCAGGGGTTTCCACTGCAGCCGGGGCACCAGGCTTCTGTCTCCACCCACCACCCCTCCTCTCCCTGACTCCTGGGTTCCTCTCATTAGGAGAGGGTCTTCTTGAAGTTGTCTCCCACTCATGGACCAGATAAAATGATTAGAAAACAAGCCAGGGCTGCCGCCTCTTGTCTATCCTGACTCTCAGGACCCTACACCTGTTCCTTGGACCTGGCCGGTGCAGCAAGGCCCATTTTCTGCAACTCTGAGCCCCTGAGGGGCGAGGATTGGCTGACCTGGGCAGCCTGACTCGGCCGGCCAGCCCTCCACAGGTGTGCCTGGGTTGAGGTCAATATAAATACCCCTCCAGGCAGCAAAAGCCCCTGCAGCTGTGCCTGACGCCATATTCTCTGCCCCGTCAGCAGTCTCGGGGCTGGGCTGGTGGGAGGGAGTAGGGCCCACGGCTCTATGGGTGGCCTGGTGTGAGTGGGGCTCTGCTGGACTTTCTGCAGGAGTTGCCGGGCTGCCACCTGCTAAAGAAGAGGTTGTGTCACCCATACCTGCTGCTGGAATTTCTACCCGGGCAGAGGTGAGGAAGGAAAAAAGCAGTGGGGGCTGGGACAGGAGGGGTACCTCAGGCAGGGAAATGGAAAGCTTCCAGAAGAGTGCCCGGGGCCAGGACCATCCTGGCTGGCCTGCAGGCACCAAGTCGGCCTGCGTGTTGTCGCTGGTGTGACTCCAAGCCCCTTCCTCTAGGCTTTGAAGTCCTTGCATACATTCAGGTGTTTTACCTGGGAAGGGTGGGAAAAGTTCAGCAGCAGTTGGCCTGGGGCTCAGCTCACGTTTACTCAGAGACGCCTCCTCACGGTCCCCCAGCTTTGCAATGAGGACGCTCCTTGTGTGGGGGCTGCTGGCTGCATGGGAGACGATTCCCCACCTGTGACCAACTTCAGAATTGTTTACCACTGGAGCAAGTGTCCTGATAGGGTTTTCATCTGTGTAACTAGTGGGTTCTTAATTAGCAACGTGAACGGTGATAACAGAGGTCCTGAATCAGGATGGAAATACTTATTTTATGCATGTACAGGCGTAAAAACCTGGGGAGACCGTGTGCAGCCGGCACCCTTAGGGTTGGGCTTCTGACTGACTCCTCAACGTTCTGGTGTCCAGCCATTGCTTTAGGATTTCTGGGGCCCAATGCTGACTCTAAGGGCTCTACAATCCAGCCTCTGTTGGCCTTTAATGAGACCCACACTTCCAGGATCCTACAGAGCAGGGTCTGTGTGACCGTTCTGTGGCTTCTGTAACAAATGACCACAAGATGGGTGGTTTAAAACAACAGGAATTCATCCTCCCCCAGTCCTGGAGACCAGACATCTGAGATCAAGGTGTTGGAGGACGGAAGTCTCTCCAAAGGCTCCAGGATAGGGTTCTTCCTGCCTTTTCCAGCTTCTGGGGGCTCCAGGCGTCCCCAGGCCTGTGGCTGCATCCCTCCCGTCTCTGCCTCTGTCTTCACGTGGCTTCTCTAAGTCTGTGTTTCTCTTCTTTTGTTTCTCATAAGGACTCTCTCAGTTGGATTGAGGGCCACCCTAACCCAAGATGACCTCACCCTGAGATCCTTAACTACATATACAAAGACCCTTTTCCCAGATATGGTCCTGTTCACGTGTTCTGGGGGGGCACATCTTTTGGGGTCAGCATTCAACCCATTACCTGTGTATAAAATAACCCTCATTTTAGGAGATTGCCAAGGTCCCGTATAGACTGGCACAGACAGCAGCCATGTGGGTGGGGGTCTGGGGAGAATGAGGACCCTGGAATCACCTGGAAGGGATGAAGTCCTGGCAGCATTAGGTGAGCTCTTCCACCACGGGCCCCGTGGAAACAGCCACTCCACTCTGTCCGTGGAAAGGGACCCAGTGCCGAGTCCAGAAGTGGTTACCTTGCAAAGCTGGCTCTTCTGGGATTTCATCATCAATAGCATCATGTAACCAGGAACTACGGGCTTGGAGGAGTCACTCTCTGGCACATGATGACAGCACTGTCACTTTAGGCTCATCAAGCCTAGAATAGGGATGTTTGAAGGAGAAGAGTTTGGGAGATTGTGAAGCTTGGTTGTCAAGGAAACTGAGCAGGTTTGTCAAGGTTGTCAAGGAAACTTCTCCCTTAAACTGACGGCAGGGCTGGGAGAGCTGAACTCCAGGGATCTTTTAAAGGGGCTGCTCTGAAGCACCATCACCTGAGAGGTGGTCTCACCATGAGCTGGGGTTTGAGAAAAGTGTGATGAGATTAAGCCTGACTTTCTGTGACAGCTGGGGAGGGGTTTGTAAAGCACCTTGGCTTTTAAGGCAGAAGTTTGTTGCTGGAACAAAGTGTCTCCCAAAACTGGGCTGAAGCTCAAGCTGTCTCTGTCCCCTTCTTGTGAGAGTCCAGGGCAGGTGGGTGTCAGGTCCCAGGCTCTGTCCCCCTTGTTTCTCCTCCCTGCTTCCAGGTGAGGGCTCCAACCAGCAGGGTGGGGTGACCAGGTGGGCATCATGCCCTCCGTCCAAGGATGCAGGCTGGCCAAGGCCCTCACCACCTCCACCCCTTCCCCTTGGTAACACGAGACACTACGCCCTAGCTGTAAGGGGTGGGAAAGCTGGGAGGTGCAGGGTAGCTGTGAACAGGAAAAAGGGAAATGGGTTCTGATGGGCAGCTGCGCGGCCCTGCTGTGAGGGTCGCCCAGACGCTAGCGCACAGACTCTGGATCCTGTGAAGCTTCGATGCTTTGTGGTTCTGGAAATCCTATAGGAGACGGTCCACAGCAGGTGAAGCTAATGCTCTCAGTGGAGGTGGTGAAGCTAAAGATCTGCAGTTCAGACCGAAGGTGCCGATGTACATACAGGACAAAACCATCTCGTGTGAATGGACTTCAGGCACGTTTAACATGAATGCAGTCATGTTAATGCCTAGCATCTTCTATCTTGTGTCTCTCCTCAGGGTCCCCCTCCTCAGATCCTGAGGATCCTGTAACTCACGTACAGGGGGATGGAGAGTGGGCTCTGTCCAGTCTGAGCCCTGAGTTACCCTGCATGTGAGTCTGCTCAGGACCTCCATAACAAATACCACAGACTGGGCAGCTTGAATAACAGGCCTATCTCCCAGTCCTGGATGCTGTCTGAGATCAAGGTGTGTGCAGACTGGCTTCTCCTGAGGCCTCTCTACTTGGTGCTTAGACAACCATCTTCTCCCCAGGTCGTCATGATCTCCCCCTGTGCCTCTCTGTGTCCTAATCTCTCCTTGTAGGACACCAATCCTATTGGATTAGGATCCACCCTAGTGACCTCATTTTTACCTTGATCACCTCTTTAAAAATCCCATCTCCAAATACAGCCACATCCTGAGGTCCTGGGTGTTAGGGATTCAGCATGTGAATTTGTGGGGACATGGCTGAGCCTATCCCATCCTCCTTAGGAGCCAAGTGTGCCTCGGTCCTTCCTTCCCTCAAGTCACACGAGGTGATGTAGTGGCTCAGGGAGAGGCCACTCGTGCAGAGTCTGTGTCCCAGCTGGGGAGCCCTTCTCTGCTCTCTCTGATCAGGCAGTGGCCGTGCCAGTCCCCTCCTGAGGTGAGCAGTTCTGGGGTTTCCTGCCATGTCGCCTGGCCAGCTGAGGTGCTCACTGTCAGGGAACCCAGGAGCCAGCAGCCTCGTGGGGATGCCAGGGACTCTCAGGGCCTTGGCAGATGTCTCTCCCAGCAGATACCCTAGTGGAAGTGGGGAAACATTTGGGGGATTACAGGTGGGAGAGAGTCACAGTCTCGTTTATGCTTCAGAAAGACCACGTTGGGGTGGGATGTGAGGTGCACCGTGTGGGCAGGGAGTTTTACCAGGGCCTGATGGAGGAACCAGGCACAAGATCGGGCTTGGGCCAGGGCTGTGGGTGTAGAGGTGAATTAGTGTGGGAACTGGCCACAGACTGTTGTCGAAATCTCGGCTTCCCTGTGCACCGAGGCCAAACAGAAATACGGAGACAGGGATTTTGGAGGAAGAGAGAGATGGCTTTATTCTTCTGCCAGACAACAGGGAAGACACAGCCAGCTAGCGCCTCAAGAACTGGGCACCCCTCCTTGAGAATCAGGGAAGATTTTATACGTGGCGCTCTCGCAGTCTGGGGTATAGGATGAGGATCAAAGTAGTGAAGGTCTTGCATTCCTCCTTTCCTTTGCATTATTTCAAAACAGTCATAGCTGGCATCAGGCTGCCCGGTAATTGGGGCCCGGCAGTCTGGTAATTGCGTCCGTTTGCCTCTGGTTTATCGACCAGTGACCTTGTTTCTGAAATGCAAAAACTATAGGGGGTGACTTGTTATGAAGGGCGTATAGAATGTAAGTGCTGGACATAATAAGGTTAGGGAGTGAGAGGCAGGGGATGTAACTCACACAGAGTTAGGGGTGATGGGTGCCGAATGTAAATGACATAGCGTCAGGGAGTGAGGTTAGCTTTGTAAAGTACACATCTAGTTACTACAAATTAGTGACAAAGTAAAACAAGGAGTGATTAATTCTTTCAGGCCAGATTATGTTTCTTCTCTAGCCTATTCGCTGTTCCCTTTGTTTTCCTTGTTCTCAGGGGAGGGAAAACTTCATTTCTATTTTTGCTGCAACAAGACTCTGGAGGAGCAGATGACAGTCAGTGGGGCACAAGGAGAGTGGGAGCCTGGGAGACCCCAGTGTTACCAAACGAAACTTGGGTCCGCTTGCCCGAGTGCAGTAAAGCCAGTCTACTGACACCGGGTGTGGTGAAGGGAAGTGCAGCTTTAATTGTAAAAGTGCCAATACAAGGAGGCCAGGCGGCCTGTGCTCTAAAACCCCAAACTCCCTGAAGGATTTCAGCAAAGGAATTTTAAAGGCCAAGTGATGGAGGGGGGTCGCAGGGTATGTGATCAGCTGGTGCACAATTCTCTGGTTGATGGTGAGGTAACAGGCAGTTAACACTCTAAATTCTTAGGCACCAGAAGTTCCGGGGCTACCTGTTCATGATCATCAGGTAGTTAATTTCTTCCGTTTGGTGGTGGTTTCAGCATCTGTAAAACAACTCAGGAAGCGTGCATCAGATGCTGTTATCCAGGTACTTCAGAGAGGAGCTCCAGCAGAGGATGTGGGGGAGGGGTCTGTCCTGGGAAGGCCCCGTAGGGTCCTGCTCGGTTACACCCGGTGCCTGGGCTCAGCAACCTGGGAAGGTGGGGCTGCTCCTGGGTGTGGAGACCTGCAGGATCCTGGTCCCCTGAGTGCCCTGTTAGCCCCCAAGGTGAGATGGGGGTGCAGTGACTGGACAGAGGCGTCTGGCCTGGGAGAGGGGTCCAGGCTGGAAATGTCACGGGACTCATCGCAGGGAGGGAGAGGAAAGGCCAATGGGGGCAGGTAGGTCACAGCAGACTATGTGCAGGTGATTGCGGTCCTGTTGGAAGCAACTCAGAGCCAGAAAGGAGTGGCCGTCAGGGGCTCAGCTCCATTCTCTTGTTCCTTTGTAAAACCGCTGTGTCAGAGTTTGAGACACCGCCAGGAGACGTCTGGGCCCAGTGTTGCCATGGCTTCATCAAAGGGGCCCAGGGGGAACACAGAACCACTGCAGGCCCTGCCCATGTCCGCACTGGGAATGAATCCCATCGGGGCTCCTGGGCTCACAGACTTGAGGGAACCTCTGTCCTCGGAACTGGTCTTCCTCCTTCCTCTCACCTGCTGGTCAGGAGCCCAGGCACCCCCATCCTGGCTCCACCCCCAGGGCCTGGATTCTGGGACAGCTTAGGGGTAAGCAAGACCCTCATGTTCCTTTATCTGCCTGGGGGTGAGAATGTCTTAAACGCTGCAATTGACTGATGATGGAGGGCTGAGTGTTTCCAGCAGGTATGGGTGGAAAGATGGGGTGTGAAGTTCCTGTGTCTGCAGGGTCTTCCCAGCGTGAAGATCTGTGTGTTTCCCCCGGCCAGTCAGCGTCCTCCCAGGAAGCCCAGATCCAGGTTTATGAGGGCAGAGGCTCTCCCCTTGCTTATCTGTAACTTCCTGTTCCCACAATGAGGAGCCTGGCTCCCACCATCTGCCATTTATGTATGCATTGCTCCTTTCCAGGTTACATGTGCAGAGGTTTCAGAGTTGTTAGCTACTACACCCTGGAAAGAACTTCGTAAAATAAAGCCCACTCTTTATATACGGTCCATTTTGCCTTTAGTCTACAGATTCCATTCATTTCCAAAGGTAACTTAGGTCAGCACCTTTTATCCCATCCCCTACAGTGAGTTGTTTCCATATATTTCTAACACAGTTAGACTCTGTCACATTATGTATTCCATCCTGACACATGCCTACATTCTAAATAACTAAATTTGAATAGATTATGATTGGCCCCTTGGGCTATACACATCTGTGGGCTTAGACAAATGCATAGTGACAGGTATCCATCCTAGAATGTCACATGGAATACTTCAAACCCCCCACCCCATGATCTGCTTATCATCTATGTAGCTTTGCCTTTCCCAGAATGTCACCAATGGGGTCATACTGTGTGCAGCCTCCTCAGCCTGGATGCTTTCACTTAGCAGTATATACTGAGGATTTATCCATGTCTTTCCATAGGCTGATGGTGCATTCCTTTCTGCTGAGTAGTATTCCACTGCATGTGTATGGGCGGAAAAACAATTTTCCCTCTACTTTTTCAGGTTCTTGGTTGAGGCCACCCTGCCCCTGTAATAAAAGACAGATTACCAGGAGAAAAGCAGAAGTTTAATTACATGTCTACCTTCTGAATACAGGGGGGATAGCAAGGAAAACTGAGTCACTCCCTGAAATGACCAAAACCATCCCCTTAAATAGCTCTTCAGCTAAAAACAGAAGAAATATGCTGGGGAAGGGAGGAAGACCACTTATGGCAGGTTATCATGCAAAGCACAGTAAACAAGGGTATGATTGTTTGCACATTTAAGTCAGGACTTCTCCATTGAAAAGAGTTACTTAAGATTTAATTATCCTTCTATTTTTGGTGCAAAGAGGGACATACCCTTATAAATGGCGACTTCTGTATTGTAAATGTCTTTCATAAAACAGCAATCTCAGTTTTCTGAGATTTTTTATTGAATATATTATTTTATTTTTGGCTGCATTGGGTCTTCATTGCTGCGTGCAGGCTTTTCTCTGGTTGTGGCGAGCAGGGGCTACTTTTCTTTGCAGTGCGTGGGTTTCTCATTGTGGCTTTTGTTGTCGCGGAGCACAGGCTCTAGGTGTGCAGGCTTCAGTAGTTGTGGCACACGGGGTCAGTAGTTGTGGCTCGTGGGCTCTAGAGCGCAGGCTCAGTAGTTGTGGAGCATGGGCTTTGTTGCTCTGCGGCGTGTGGGATCTTCCCGGACCAGGGCTCGAACCCGTGTCCCCTGCATTGGCAGGCAGACTCTTAACCACTGAGCCACCAGGGAAGCCCCCCTTTTTTTTAAAGCAGACCAATAATCCTTATGCCAGAGAGACATATTTTGGGGTGGCATATTCTACTCACCTTGACATGGATCTACCCCAATTTGCTTATACATTCATCTTTTGAAGGATATCCTGATTTCTTCAAGTTTTTAGCCATTATGAAAGTGCTGCTGTGCATAATTGCATCCTTGTTTGCATTTGGACATAGATTTTCAAAGCAGTTGCCTGAATACTGGAAGCATGATTGTTGGATCCCAACGTGAGACTTGTTTAGCTTTGGAAAAAACTGCCAAATTGTTTTACAAAGTGGCTGCACATGCATCCCCCCAGCTATGAGGGAGAGCTCCTTTTGTTCCTCACCCTCTAGCAATTGGTATTTTCATATTTTTGGAGTTTAGCAGTGCTAATAGGTGTGCTGTGATATCTCATGATTTTAATTTGTAACTCCCTAATGGTATATGATGTTGAGCTTGTTTCTGTATGATGTTTACCATCTGTATATCTTTTTTTGGCGGGATGTCTGTTCAGATCATGCTGTTCACGTTCATGCTGAGAGGAGCCCTGTCTCCTCAGGACCCACTGGGGCTTTGGCTTCTGGGACACGCGGGTTGCGTCCACGCTGACGGCCAGGTTTCAGGACAAGCTGGGGTCGAGTCCACACTAACAGAGGCCGAGTCTCCTCAGGATCCCCTGAGGCTTCAGCTTGGGGACACTGTGGGGTCCAGTTCATGCTGAGAGGAGCCTGGTCTCCTCAGGACCTGCTGGGAGGTGACGCCACTGAGGGAAAAGGTGAGGAAATGTGGGGAGAATGTTCCTGTGCATGGCTGACCGCTGAGGGTGTCTGTCTTCAGAGGACCCAGGAGAGGAAGGGCTTGATGTGGAAAACTGGGTTTTTGGCCGCTTTTGTGTGTGGTGTAGACAGAGTGCAGTGTTGTTCTTTGGCGTGTGGAGCCTGGTTTTCCCAGCACCATTTCTTGAGGGGACTGTCCTTTCCCTGGTGTATGTTCTTGGCTCCTTTCTTGTGAATTAACTGATCACATACCTGTAGGTTGATTCCTGGGCTCTCTGCTCTGTTCCTCTGGTCTGTGCGCCTGTTTTTGTGCCAATTCCACACTTTTTTGGGACTGTAGCTTCGTAATGAAGTGTGAAGTCAGGGAGCGAGATGCCTCCAGCCCGTTCTCCTTCCTCAGGGTGGCTTTGGCTCTTCTGGGTCCTTTGTGGTTCCACACACATCTTAAGATTGTTTGCTCTGTTTCTATGGAAAATGTCGTTGGACTTTTGGTAGGGATTGTGTTGAATGTGTACATTAATTTGGCTAGAATGCATATTTTTTAAAATTAAGAAAAAAATTTTGGGCCACACCATGTGGCATGCATGATGCGGGATCTTAGTTCCCCAACCAGGGATCGAACCTGCGCCCCCTGCAGTGGGAGCACAGAGTCCCAACCCCTGGACGGCCAGGAAAGTCCCACCTTAGAATGCATATTTTCAAAATATTCTTTTTACCCATGAGCACGGGGTATCTTTCCATTTATTTTTGTCTGTTCAGTTTCCTTTATCAGTGTCTTCCAGTTTTCAGTGTGCAGGTCCTTCACGTCCTTGGTTAAATTTACTCCTAGTTATCTTTTTGGATGCAATTGTAAGTGGGATTTTTTAAAAAAATTCCTTTTCTGATGGTTCATTATCAGTGTATAGAATCACAAATGATTTTTGTGCATTGATTTTTCTTTTTTTTTTGTATCCTGCAGCTTTACTGAATTCATCTTTTAGTTGTAACAGTTTTTTGGTGGTTGAATATGGAAAACTAGAATTCAGAAATCCCACTGTTTCAACTACATCTAGGTCATCCACAGCACCCAAGACATAGTGGCTCCCAATGTAATCTTCCAATGGTGCCTCTTGTAGTATGTGGACTCCTACAAGGGTGATTGGCATCACCACTGTGGGTGAGCTGGATCTGGGTAGAGCTTGGCCTCTATAACAAAGTTTGATGTCTGTATTTCTGGCGTGGTATGGCATGGTTGTTTTGATAAGTACTTTATTTTCTAGTAAATTTCAAGTGTATAAAAAACTTCAAATAGCAGTATCAAGTTTTCCACATTCACAAAATACTCCAGTTTGTTTTACCCTGTGAGAGTGGGAGGGCCACTCTCCCAGGGAACCAGCACATAACCCCAAAATGAGGAATAATTATGGTTTCCACATTATAATCCTATCCCCAGACCTGCTTCAACTTTCACCAGCTGCCCCAGCTTTGTGGAAATATATTTTCCATTCGAATCCAGTTTTCTTTTCTTGGAACCATCACTGGGGCTTTTCCTCACTTTAAAAACCTTGCTGGACTTAGAGTGTACAAGATGAGCATGATCTGGGTGGTTTTTCTGTGTGGCTTCTTTCACTTAGGATGTTTGCAGTGTTTATCCACATTGTAACATTGATGATTATTTCATTCATTTTTTCCATCGTGATTAAAAATACATAACATTTACCATTTAAACCACTTTTTTAAAGCTTTTTTAAAAATGTTATTTTATTTTTTATTTTTTGGCTGTGTCGTGTCTTTGTTGCTGTGTGCAGGCTTTCTCTAGTTGCGGCGAGCGGGGGCTACTCTTCATTGCTGTGTGCAGGCTTCTCGTTGCGGTGGCTTCTCTTGTTGTGGAGCACGGGCTCTAGGCACACGGGCTTCAGTAGTTGTGGCTCGCAGGCTCTAGAACGCAGGCTCAGTAGTTGTGGCACACGGGCTTAGCTGCTCCACGGCATGCGGGATCTTCCAGGACCAGCGCTTGAACCCATGTCCCCTGCATTGGCAGGCAGATTCTTAACCACTGTGCCGTGAGGGAAGCCCCATTTAAACCATTTTTAAGTATACAGTTCTATGGCATTAACTACATTCACATTGTTGTAAAAATATCCTCACCATCCATCTCCAGATATTTTCCCCATATGAAACCGTAGGCATTAAACACTAACTCACCTCAACCCCTGGCAACCTTATTCTACTTTGTCTTTGAATTTGACTTATCTGGATACCTCATACTCGTGGAATCATAGACCGTTTGTCCTTTTTGTGTCTGGCTTGTTTCACTTAGCATAATGACTTCAAGGTTCATCCACATTGTAGCATGTGTGAGAATTACCTTAGTTTTAAAGGTTGAATCATATTCCATTGTGTATATACTACACTGTACTTATCCATTCATCTGTTGAAGGATGTGTTGTGTTGCTTCCACCTTTTGGCTGGAAATTGTGAATAATGTTGCTATGAATATGGGGTACAGATATCTGTTCCAGTCCTTGCTTTCTAATATTTTGGGTGTACACCCTGGAGCAGAATCAAGGGATCATACATTTTCCATGTTTTTGAGGAGCCACCATACAGTATTCCACAGTGGCTGTATAATTTTACTTTATTCTTTTATATGACAGAATAATGCAGCTTATGGATCTACCTTATTTTGCTTATCTGTTTACCTGCTGATGGACATTTAAATCTTTTCTACCTTGGGCTATTGTGAACAGTGCTGCTATGAATAATTGGTGAACAAGTTTTTGTTTGAACACCTGTTTTCCATATTTTGGGTATATATCTAGGAGTGGAGTTGTTGAACCACATGGTAATTATATTTTTGAGTAAATGCTAAAGTTTTGTACACATAGACTACACCATTGTACATCTCCACAAGTAACTTTTAAGGGTTCTAATTTCTCTACATTGTTGCCAACATTTGTTATTTTTATTTATATATTTAAAAATTTATTTAAAAATTTATTTAAAAATTTATTTTTATTCTAGTGTGTGTGAAGGGGCATCACACTGTGGCTTTAATTTGCATTTTCATCATGACTACTGATGTTTGACATCTTTTCATGTCCTTGTTGACCATTTGTATGTCTTGCCTGGAGAGCAGTCCATGCAAGTCATTTGTCTGTTTCAAAAATTTTATTGTTTGTCTTTTTGTTGATGAGTTGTAAAAGTCCTGGGTATATTCTCGGTAAAGAGTCTTATCAGATATATAATGTGCCAATATTATCTTCCATTCTGTGGGCTGTCTTTTTACTTTCTGGAGAGCCTCTTTTGTTGCACAAAGGTTTGTAATCTTGAGGAAATCCAAGTTATCTATTTTTTTCTTTCATTTCTTATGCTTTACTGTCAAATCTAAGAAACCATTGCTAAATTCATGGTCAGGAAGATTTAGTTCCTTGGTTTCTTTGAGAGTTCATACAGTCATCCCTTGGTACCCACTAGGCCGGGCTTTAGGCCTGGGATTGAGTCAGTGTGAGGGTTCAGGGGTCACGGTTTAGGGTTATGGGTCATTGTTGGAGAGTCATGGTAGAGGGTTGTGGTTAAAGGGTCAGGGCCGGGGATTAGAGTTTAGGGGTCAGGGGCGAGGGTCTAGGGGTCTGGGGCTAGGGTTGTTAGGGGGTTAAGGTTAGAGGTTAGGGTTCTTAGGGTAAAGGTTAGAGTTAGGTTTAAGCACAATTGGCCCTCATTGCCCTCCCCTCTCTTTCTCTCTCAAGCCTCCAGAATGGATAGGACTTGCCCAGGGTCAAACAAGAGTCAGGGAGCTGAGGTCAATAACTGTTTTTCTGGCCTCCCTTCCCTCAGTCCTGGGCTCTGAAAGAAGAATGAAATGTCTGTTCTTGTCTCGGACTGTTTCTTATCCAACTCAAACTCTGTCAAGGATTGGAGAGGGTGTCAGAAGTCATGCATGGTTTCCTTCTGCCCTCCTACCTGGGAAGGGTGATGCTGGCCCTACCCTGCCTGGGCAGCCTCAGATCCCAGCACAGCCCAGACAGGAGGGCACTCAGTGGACATGTGTGGATTTATACAGGACTGGGTGCAGTGACCTGCCAGCCCCCAGCTGCTGCCTTCTTAAGGGCTGGTGGGGCCCTCTTGGCACTGGAGGCATCCTTTGTCCCATCTGAGTGGGCATGAGTAGATGATCAAGCCTCAGGCAGGACAGCCCTTGACCTCTGACTATCCAGGCAGGCATCTGTGGTCCTCTAGCTCAGTCCAGCCTGGGCATTGTCAGGCCCTCATGTATAGTTACGGGCAATTCAACAGCTACCTGGGCAGTGTAGACATTCCTTTGAGAAGTTTCAACTACCAACATCCATGTGGTTGAGAAAAAGTCCTCCCCCTCACAGCCTCATAGGCTGCCAAGAGAAGTAATAATCCTCTAAACATTGGAGTGTGTCCCTGACACAACAACCATACAGGAGACCATGGCCCTGCAATCCTTTGTCTTTTCAGTCGTTAGAAACTTTTGACATTCATATTCATTAAGAATCAAAGATATGGGAGCACCTGGACCTCCCAATGGGAGGTTCACACTGAGGCTGCATTGTCTTGGAGAGCCATATGCATCCATGTGGCCTCTGGAAAGCCTGCCAATTATGGGTTCCATGGCATGGAATAATTCTTGAGCCTCCCATTACTTCATTGCACAAGAGTTTCCTTACCACCCTAGCATTTGGTTTCTTCACTTAGTAAATGAGAGAGAAGATACTAGAAAATGAGCAGTATTGTTTTTCAGGGATGGGCAATTAATATGGCCAGGGAGATGGCATAACTCAAGGGCTCCCACCTCTCAGGGGCAGGAATGAGGTCTGTGTGTCTTCTGAGGGCACATGGGCTGTTTTGGGCCAGCCTCTGAGATGTGAGGACCTGATGCCCAAGGAAAGAGACTTGAGTTTACCACCACCAACGATCCTGACTTGTCAGTAAGTGAAAGAACTTCTTGCAGTCTTGGGAGGACAGTAAGTAAATACTAATTTATTTTACTTCAGTAAGTGTGTCCAGTCGCTGGGAAAAGAAAAATTTGTAGTTGATATATCTGAATCAATAATCCCTGATCCTTCCTCAGGTGTCCTCACTGGGTAGGCATGGCTGGGGGAGATGAAGATTCTGGGTGGGACCAGATATTAGTGGAGCTGCCAAACAGCTCTGTCCCTGTTCCTTCCCTGTCCCGGGAGAGGGAAACCCTGGAACAGTGATAGGATAACCAGTATGGGGAAGAGATTCCTCAGTAATTAATTGGTCTTTTTGTATTTTCCTTAATTTAGTGTTCATTTTGGTAATGAGTTTTTACAAAGAAATCACCTGTTTCTTCTGGATTTCCAGTTTGTTACAGTAGGTTTCTCTTATTTGACGTTTAATTTTTCCTGTCTAATTTTCTACAGAATCATGACAAATAATGAACAAATATTGATACTCTATTATTAACCGAAGTCCCTATTCATGTTCCCTTTGTTATACCTTTCCTTGTTCCAGGATCTCAAAGGCCATGGGGTCATCATGTCTGTTTAGTCTCTTCTGGGCTTTGACAGTTGCTCAGACTCTCCTTGTTTCCATGACCTTGACAGTGTGGAGGAGGACTGGTCAGGTATTTTATAGACTGCCAGGCACTGGGATTTGCTTGGTGTTTTTGTCGTGGTTAGACTTGGCTTTGAAAAAGCAGATCACAGAGGTGAAGTGCTTCCTCTTCACTGTATATCAAGAGGACAGGCTCTCAAGGGAACTTCTCACTTATATTCTCAACTTTGGTCACCTAGCTGAGGTAGTGTTTGTCAAGTGTTCCCACAGTGAAGTTAATATTTTCCCATGTCCATCCTGTGTGTCTTATTTAGGAGGAAGTCATAATGCAGAACCCACACTTGAGGAGAGAGGAGTTAGCTTCACACCCTTGATGGACAGCTGAGTGGCTATATAAATTGTTTAGAAGCTTTCTGCATAGGAGATTTCTATTTAACACCATTCATCAAAAACTATGTAATTTATTTTTACCAGTTTGGACACGTGAATAATTATTATAAACTTTTGGTTATAATCCAGCACTACATTATTAGACTGCTTAGTTAATTCTTGCTTTGGCTGTTGAGAGATTTTTGCATTTGCTCCTGTTTTCATTTTACATAATTTTTCTTTTGTGGGTTTTTAAAATTTTTGGTACTTCTTTACTTTCTGATATTTTAAGATTATCCTGCTTCATATATTTACTGTCTCAGTCCTAGCATCAGCCCTTTCTTCAAAGAGCCCTTGTTCCGTTTATTAGAGAATGGTATTAAAAACTTACATGTGGGAGCTAAATATGCTCAGCTGACAGTGCGTGGAAATATATGCATGTATCCCAGCCTATGCATATACACATAATTATAAAGATTTCCATGTGGAACTATGTGTAGGCTAAAGATAGTTTATACTGCTATCTCCAACCGGATCTGTTATGACATGGATATTGTAACCTTCTCCCTTTGTTTGACTGTAACATCCCACTCCAGTGGTAGGAAACCTGGCTTCCACCATTTGTCATTTATTAAATTCAGTGCTTGTTCCATTCAATTACTGATATAGTAGTTTCAGTATTATTAGCTACTACCCCTCATGGAAAGAACATAGAGTCCACTGTGTATGTATGGTACATTTTGTCTTTGGCCTACAGGTTCTGTATATTTCCAAAGTTAACTTAGGTCAGCCCATTTGTCCCACTACCAACAGTGAGTTTTTTCATACATTTCTGAATCAGTTAGATTCTTTGTTACATTCTGTATTCCAGTCTTTGACACTCCCATATCCTAAGTAGCTAAGTTTGAATAGATTGTAATTTACTTGTTGGGTTGTAAAAATCTGTGGGTGTAGACAAATGCATAGTGACAGGTATTCACCACTAAAGTATCATGTGGACTATTTCAACCACATATTCCATACGCTGTTTACCATGTCAGTTTTGCCTTTTCTAGAATGTCATATAAATGAGGCCATACAGTGTGTAGCACTTCAAACTGGATTCTTTCACTTAGCAATGTAAGTGTTAGATGTATCTTTTTTTTTTTTTGCACGGGTTGATGGTCCATTCCTTTATATCTCTGAATACTATTGCATTGCATGTATATTAGAGGAAAAATAATTTTCCCTCTACCCTTCTATGTTCTTTATTGAGATCTCCCTCGTAATGAAAAAGAGATAAACTAGAGAAAACAATCAGAAGTTTAATATATACCATGCATACCTCCTGTATACTTGAAAGATACCCAGGAAAACTGAGTCACTCCCTGAAATGGCCCAAGCCGTTACCTTAAATGCTATCTTCCACTGAGAACAAAAGAAAGATATTAGGGAATGGAGGAAGCCATTTAAGGTTGGTTATTAGGCAAAGCACAGTAAACAAGGGCATGGTTGTTACACAGATTTACATCCAGGCCTATTTCGTTGACAAGGTTTTTTTTTTTAAAAAAAAACATTTATTTATTTGGCTGCGCTGGGTCTCAGTTGCGGCCTGTGGAATCTTTAGTTGCGGCATGTGGGCTCTTAATTGCAGCTTGCGGGATCTAGTTCCCTGACCAGGGCTTGAACCCTGGTCCCCTGCATTGGGAGCATGGAGTGTTAACCACTGGACCAGCAGGGAAGTCCCAACAAGCTTTTCTTGATACTTAGTCATCATTCAATTCCTGGTCCAGAGAGGGACATACCCTTACAAATGGAGATATCCTTCATAAATATAAATTTACCTCCTAATAGGGCATTTTCTACTTGGTTTTGAAAGATTCTCTTGAGTCTGCTGTTTCTTAATCAGTGCAAAATAATCCTTTTGTCAAATGGGCATATTTTGGGGTGGTGTATTCTTCTCCCCTTGACATGTATGTGCCCTAATTTGCTTATGAATTCATCTACAGAAGGACATATTGATATCTTTAAGTTTTTAGCCATTATGAATAGAGCTGCTGTGCATTACTTGATGCTAGTTTTGGTTTGAACACAGTTTTTCAAAGCAGTTGTCTAAATACAAGAGGTACACTTCTTGGATCCTAAGGTGAGACTTTTTAGATTTGGAAAAAACTGCCAAACTGTCTTCCGAAGTTGGTTGTGCATGCATTCCACCAGCGTCTTGAGTATATTCTTGTATGCTTATTTACTGCCTGTTTATCTTCTTGGGCCAGGTGTGTGTTTCAATCTTTACCAAATTTTAATGGCGTTGTTGGCATAATTTGAGTACAAATCCTTTATCAGATATGTGTTTTGGAAATAGTTTCTTGCAGTTTGTGGTTTGTCTTCCGGTTTTCTGAATAAGGTCACCAGATCCAAAATCATGTAGATTATCTTTTTTTTTCCTAGGATTTTTATAGTTTGGTAATTTAAATTTGTCTATGGGCAATTTTGAGTGAATTTTGGTTTAAGTTGTAAAGTTTGTGTTTACATTCATTTCATTACATATGGTTTGTAATGAATTGCTCCTTAACCATCTTTTGAGAAGATACAGTGAGATACTTGGCTCCATTTCAGTTTGGATTTCCAAACTTTAGTATATACAGCAGAACTGCCTTCCGGATGAGGCCCCTGGGTTTGTGAGTGCGGCGCTCCCGGCACTTCTCTGACGTCCCACAGGGGGCGCCGAACCCACCTGTCTGACCCTGGGGGCACAGGTGCACCCTGCCCACAGACTTTGCTCTGTGACAAGCAGACAGGAGCTTTGTCTCCTGTCAGGGCTTAGGTTTCTGGACCATGAGGCATTGTCCACACTGACAGCAACTGGGTTTTCTCAGGAACCACTGGTGAGGAGACTCCACAAGAGGAAAAAATGAGCAAGTGTGGAGAATCTTCCTGTGCAGCTGACTGCTGGGTGGGTGGGGTGCATCTTCAGGGGCCTCAGGAGAGAAAGGGTTTAATGTGGAATACTGTGCGCTTTTAGTTAGTTTTACGTGCAGTGTAGATGGTGACCAGTGTCGTTCTTTGGAGTCTGGTGTCTAGTTTTCCTGGCACTGTTTGTTGATGGCTTTGGGTAGAATAAACATTTTAATAATAGTAATTTTTCTGATGCATGAGCATGGAATATTGTTTTCTATTGTGTCTTCAGTTTCTTTATCAATGCTTTATAGTTTTCTGAGTATACGTCTTTCATGTCCTTGGTTAAATTTATTGCTAAATAGTTTGTTCTTTTTGATGGAATTGTAAATGGGATTGTTTTCTTAATTTTTCTTGCTGGTGGTTCATTATTAGTGTATAGAAACAAAACTGATTTGTGTATATTGATTCCATATTTTGCAACTTTACTGAATTTATTTTTTAACATATTTTTTGAAGTAATGTGAAAAATTGCAATACTAAAATCTCAGTTTCTACTGCACCCCAGGTAATCCACAGGACCCAAGACATGGTAGCTACTAATATACTCTTCCCACAGTGCCTCTTAATACCATGCGGACTCCTACAAGGGAAATAAGTATCACAACTTTGGTTGAACTTGGTCTGGGTGAGTCTTGGCCCCTATAACAAAATTTGATGTCTGTCTTATCTGATTTTCTGGCATGATACTGACATGGTTGTCTAGAAAAGTAATTTACTTTCCAGTAATTTAAAATGTACAGAAAAGTTGCAATAATGGCAAAAAGTACTCCCATTTGCCACTTCACACAAAATGCTCAGTGTGTTTTGCCCAAGGAACCAGCACATAACCCCTAAATGAGGAAATCCTGGTGTCTACATTATAATTTAATACTCAGCCCCACTTCAACTTTCACCTGCTGTCCCAACTGTATGAAAATGTCTTTTTCCATCCTGATCCAGTTTTCTTTTTCTGGAACCATTACTGAGTTTCCCCCTCATTTGGACAACCTTGATGGATTTGAAGCAGACAAGATGAATATGGGATCTAGGTGGCCTTTTCTGTATGGCTTTTTCACTAAGAATGTTTTTAATGTTCATTTCTGTAACAAATATCAGCGCTACACTTTTTTTTCTTTGTCATTAAAAATACAAAACATGACTTTAGCGTTTAATTCACTTTACGTATACAGTTTTGTGGTATTAACTACCTTCATATAGTTGCACAAACAATTTAACTAACGTGTACTTCCTGTGTGCATGGCAGATACCCAGGAAATTGAGTAACACCCTGAAACGGCCCAAGACATCACCTTAAATACCCTCTTTATCTAAAAGGAAAAAAAAGGAAGGCTATAGTTGTGTCTGTCTGCATTCATTTGATTGTATATGGTTTCCAATTGATGTTGTATAACTAGTTGTGGAGAAGTCATGGGATAGGTGGCTTCATTTCAGTTTGAATTTCCAAATTTAGTGGAATCTGCAGGCTTGATACAAGGTATACAAACTTCATATTGGATCAGGACATCCCATGGTGTAACTGGTATTCATGGTTTGTTCAACAATTAAAGTTCTGTGTGATATGAGTTCATCCCGGAGTAATCCAGGTTAGTTTCTGTTATACATTTGTCCCAGGATGAAAGGACAAGAGAAATAAGGCCTAATTTATAAAAGTGCCTTCAAACTAATTGATACTGAAGTATAGTTGACCTACAATGTTGTGTTAATTTCTACTGTACAGCAAAGTGATTCATATATACATACATACATATATACATATTTTTCGTATTCTTTTCCATTATGGTTTATTACAGGGTATTGAATATAGTTCCCTGTGCTGTACAGTAAGACCTTGTTTATCCATCCTATATATAATAATTTGCATCTACTAATCCCAAACTCCCAATCCATCTCTCTCGCCTGTCTTCCCCTTGACAACCACAAGTCTGTTTTCTATATTTGAGAGTCTGTTTTTGTTCTGTAGATAGGTTCATTTGGGTCTCATTTTATAATCCACATATAAGTGATATCATATGGTATTTGTCGTTCTCTGTCTGACTTACTTCACTTTGTATGATAATCTCTAGGTCCATCCATGTAGCTGCAGATGGCATTATTTCATTCTGTTTTATGGCTGAGTAATATTCCATTGTATATATGTATCATATCTTCTATATCCATTCATCTGTTGAGGGACATTCAGGTTGCTTCCATGTCTTGGCTATTGTGAATAGTGCTGCTGTGAATGCTGGGGTGCATGTATCTTTTCAAATTATAGTTTTGTCTGGATATGTGCCCAGGAGTGGGATTGCTGGTTCATATGGTAATTCTATTTTTAGTTTTTGAGGAACCTCCGTACTGTTTTCCATAGTGGCTGCATCAATTTACATTCCCACCAGTAGTGTAGGAGGGTTCCCTTTTCTCCACACCCCCTCCAGCATTTATTTCTAGACATTTTAATGATGGCCATTCTGACCACTATGAAGTGATAACTCACTGTAGTTTTGATTTGCGTTCTCTAATAATTAGTGATGTGGAGCATCTTTTCATGTGCCTATTGGCCATCTGTATGTCTTTGCAGAAATGTCTATTTAGACCTTCTGCCTATTTTTTGATTCTTTTTTCTTTTTTGAGTTGTATGAGCTGTTTGTATATTTTAGAATTAGGCCCTTGTTGGTCGCATCATTTGCACGTATTTTCTCCCAAACAGTTAGCACAGGTTCTGGAACGACTGGATACCCACATGCAGAAGAATAAACTTGGACCCTTACCTCCCCTCACGCCATATACAAAAATCAACGCAAAATGGACCAAAGGCCTAGATGCAAGAACCAAAATGATAAAACTCGTAGAAGAAAACATGAGAGTAAATCTTCATGACCTTGGATTTGGTCATGATTTCTTAGATCTGCTACCAAAAGCACAAGCAACAAAAGATAAGATAGATGAATTGGACTTCCTCAAAATGAAAAACAGTTGTGTATAAAAGGAGCAAGGAATAAGATAATCCACCATCCAAAATGGCACAAGATGTTTGCAAACCATGTATCTGATAAAGGACTGTAGCCCACCAGCCAAGCCCCCGGTGGTCCAGTGGAGTGTCTGTGCGGCCCCTCCCGTCCTCGGTGATCAGGGGATCTCAGGCCCCACAGCACCCGAGGGGTGGACACTGGTCATCCTCTGCACCCTCAAGGAGTGAGTGCTGGATGGTTTTGAGCCCAGATGCACTCCCATTACTGCCCTCAAAGGCTGAAGCCTTCAGCATGCCTCCAGAAGGACACAGTATTTGCAAGTCTTTGAGAACCAAGAGAACCGTCTTCACTTTTCTGAAAAGGGCATCTTATTATTTCACAGCATGACCATTTTCAACCTGGCTCCCAGGGGTGCCCTCCCACTTTCTTTATTTCTCTGAAAGTGGCCATGGTGGTTTGGCTGTCCCCAATCCCCATACCAGGTGACAAGGCCAGTGGGACCAGCTCCTGGTGGTCCTTAGGTTCGTTGGAGATTAACCCAGACTCTCAGCCTGAGATTGAACGTGGATGCCCCTGTTTCTCCCCATCACCAATTCTCATCTCCTCCTCTATCTCTTTTCCTCTTTCTTTTCAGTCTCAGATTTACCAGATGGTCACCACTCACAGTTCCCACAGAGCCCAGAGATTTCTCCTTGAAGGAAAGGTTCTGGAAAATCAGAGGGATAAATAAAGAATGCTGCTGATTCCCGCCTTGTGCTGACGCCCAAGAAGATGAGGAGAGTGAGTGTTTTCTCATTAGAATTTTAAATCCTCCCAGTAATAGATCATTGGGGGGGGGCATCCTGTGTCTTCCTGCTCATTCTAATAATGTCATTCCTGAATTTTAATGTGGTAAATAATTTAAATCATAAATATGCTGATGGGAGATCCATTTAAAAAATGTTAGAGGTAACTCCAAGGGGTTTACAACAAACAAGGACACAGAACCCTGTGTCCAGACGCTGGCTGAGCGATTCCTACCCTGAGCCGCAGTCCCCTGGAGGGCGGAGTGGCCATGACTCTCCTCCCGCAGGTGAGCCTACACAGGCACATCCCACGTGGGACCACTGCATCGCAGAATCTTAGAGTGGCCAATGGCAGGCAGCTGGCTAGAGATGAGGACAAGAGAAAACTGCCCAGCAGCCTGGGACAACCCCGGGGTGAGGCCTTAGTAAGGGCCAGTGTCAGATCCTCAGAGATAACTTGAAGAGACGGTTCAGGCTGTTAGGGACATCATCAGAGATGTACTTAGGGACATATTCAGAACCTTAGTTATGGACAGGATCAGGGCATTATTTAATGACAGCTTAGACTATAAGGGACAGCGTCAGGGCCTAAGTTAGAGATAACGTGAGAGCCTTAGTTAGACACAATTCAGGCTGTTACTTAGGGATATCTTCAGGGCCTTAGAGCCAGCATCATGGCCATAATTAGAACCAGTGTCAGGGCTTTAGTTAGGGCCAAAACTAGGGTGTTAATTAGGGAAAGAGTCAGGTCATTAGTTACAGGCAGTGTCAGGGTTTTAGGTAGGGACAGCGGCAAGTCCTTAGTTAAGAAGAGTGTCAGGGCCTCACTTAGGGGCAGCGTCAGGATGTTAGTTAGGGAGAGTCAGGACATTAGAATGTCAGGTTCTGAGGTAGAGACAGCATCAGGGCCTTAGTTAGGGACAGCGTCAGAGATGTACCTAGGGACATATTCAGGGCCTTAGTTATGGACAGGATCAGGGTGATACTGAGGAACACCTAAAGGTATTAGGGACATCTTCAGGGCCTCAATTAGGGATAGCATCAGGGTGTTAGTTAGGGAAAGAGTCAGGCCATTATTATAGATAGTGTCAGTGCCTTAGGTATAGAGAGTATCAGGGCCTTAGTTAAGGACAGCATCAGAGACTTACTTAAGGACATATTCAGGGCCTTAGTTATGGACAGGATTAGGGCATTACTGAGAGATACACGAGGCTATTAGGGGCAGCATCAGGGTGTTAGGGAAAGAGTCGGCCATTGTTATAGACAGTGTCAGTGCCTCAGGTAGAGACATCATCACAGCTTTAGGAAGAGGGTCAGGGCCTTGGTTAGGGACAGGGTCAGGCCAACAGTGAGGGACATCTAAGGCTATTAGGGACATCGTCAAGGTCTTAGATTGGGCCAGCATCAGGGCTGTAGTGTCGACCATTGTCAGGGCATTAATGAGGGACAAAATTAGGGTGTTAGTTAGGGAAAGAGTCAGGCCATTAGTCACAGACAGTTTTAGGGCCTCAGGTAGAATCGGCATCAAGGCCTTAGTTAGGAAGAGCATCAGGGCCTCAGTAAGGTTCAGCATCAGGACGTTAGTTAGGGCCAGCAACAGGCCCTTTGTTAGGGACAGTGTTGTCAGGCCCTCAGAGATAACTTGAAGGCCTTAGTAAGAGACAGTTTAGGCCGTTAGTTAGGGACACTTCAGAGACTTTCTTAGGGATATATTCAGGGCCTTAGTAATAGAATCAGGGTGTTATTTTGTGACCACTTAAACACTAAGGGACAACATCAAAGCCTAAGTTAGGCAGGGTGTCAGCATCTTGGGGATAGTGTTAGGGACTTTGTAAGTTATAGCTTAGGCCATTAGCTAGGGACACGGTCAGGGGCTTATTAAGGGCAGTGTCAGAGACTTAATGAGGGACAACTTCAGGGCCTTAGTTATGGACAGGATCAGGTCCATATTGGGACCAGTGTCAGGCCGTTATTTAGGGGCAGTGTCAGGGCATACTGTGGAGACAGCGTCAAGGCCCTTACTTAGGAACAGGGTCAGGGCCTTAGGACAGGGTCAGAGACTTACGTAGGCACATATTCAGGGCATTAGTAATGGACAGGATCAGGACAACAGTGAGGGACATCTAAGTCTATTAGGGACATCGTCAGGGCCTTAGATAGGGTCAGCATCAGGGCCATAGTTAGGACCAGTTTCAGGGCATTATTTAGGGACAAAATTAGGAGGTTAGTTAAGGAAAAAGTCAGGAAATTAGTTACAGACAGTGTCAGCTTTTCAGATAGAGACTTCAAGGTCTTAGTGAGAGCATCAGCATCTCAGGTAGGAACTGCATCAGGACATTATTTAAAGACAGTGTCAAGGATTTAAATAGGGAGAGTGTCAGGGTTAGGGTTAGGGTTAGGGTTGGGTTTAGGGTTCGGGTTAGGGATAGGGTACGGCTTATATTATGGGTTAGGGTACGGGTTAAGGTATCAGTTACGGTTAGGATTAGGGTTAGTTTTAGGGTTTGGGTTAGGTTTACGGTGCGGGTTAGGATTAGGGTATGGGTTAGGGTTAGGGTACGCGTTAGGGTTAGGGTATTTATTAAACCTATACCACTCTCTAGATACCACTTAGCACGTAAAGGAATATTATTTGGGGTCCAGCCATGGAGAAGATTTTAGACACTAGGATAAGATAAAGAACACACACATTACAAAGAAATCACATTAGGATTTTCTTTTTAACTTGTCCCGTAAAACACTAGTGCATAGAAAATTTATTGGAGGCAGAAGCAGTCAAGGGTAGTTGAGGGTAAGGGTTAGGGTTAGGGTTAGGGTTAGGGTACGGCTTAGGGTACGGGTTAGGGTACGGCGTAGGGTATGAGTTAGGGTTAGGGTTAGTTTTAGACTTAGGGCTAGGTTTAGGGAACGGGTTAGGATTAGGGTACGTGTGAAGGTTAGGGTATGTGTTAGGTTAGGGTACATGTTAGTGTTAGGGTATTTATTAAACCTATCCCACTCTCTAGATACCACTTAGCACGTAAAGGAATATTATTTGGGGTGCAGCCATGGAGAAGATTTTAGACACTAGGATAAGATAAAGAACACACACATTATAAAGAAATCACATTAGGATTCTCTTTTTAACCTGTTCCTTAAAACACTAGTGCTGAGGAAATCTATTGGAGGCAGAAGCAGTCAAGGGTACTTTAGGGTTATGGTTATGGGTAGGGTTAGGGTTAGGGTTAGGGTACGGCTTAGGGTACGTGTTAGGGTATGAATGAGGGTACGGCGTAGGGTATGGGTTAGGGTTAGGTTTAGGGTTAGGGTTAGGGTACAGGTGAGGGTACGGTGTAGGGTATGGGTTAGGATTAGGGTTACTTTTAGTGTTAGGGTAGGTTTATGGTACGGGTTCGGATTACGGTACGATTTAGGGTTAGGGTATGGGTTAGGGTTAGGATACGCATTAGGGTTGGGTTATTTATTAAACCGATTCCACTCTCTACATACCACTGAGCACGTAAAGGAATATTATTTGGGGTCCAGCCATGGAGAAGATTTTAGACACTAAGATAAGATAAAGAACACGCACATTATAAAGAAATCACATTAGGATTTTCTTTTTAACCTGTTCCTTAAAACAATAGTGCTTAGGAAATCTATTGGAGGCAGAAGCAGTCAAGGGTAGTTTAGGGTTATGGTTATGGTTAGGGTTAGGGTTAGGGTACGTGTTAAGGTACAGGAGAGGCTACGGTGTAGGGTACGGGTTAGGGTACGGGTGAGGATACGGCGTAATGTATAGGTTAGGGTTAGGGTTAGGGTACGGCTTAGGGTACGGGTTAGGTTACGGGTGAGGGTACGGCGTAGGGTATGGGTTAGGGTTAGGGTTAGGGTTAGTGTTAGTGTTAGGGTTAGGGTACGGCTTAGCGTATGGGATAGGGTACGGGTGAGGGTACGGCATACGGTAGGGGTTAGGGTTAGAATTAGGGTTAGGGTTGGGGTTAGGGTACGGCTTAGGGTACGGGTGAGGGTACGGGTGAGGGTACTGCGTAGGGTATTGGTTAGGGTTAGGATACGGCTTAGGATACGGGTTAGGGTACGGGTTAGGGTATGGCGTAGGGTATGGGTTAGGGTTAGGATTAGGGTTAGGGTTAGGGTTAGGGTTAGGGTTAGGGTACGGCTTAGGATACGGGTTAGGGTACGTGTGAGGGTACGGCGTAGCGTATGGGTTAGGGTTAGGGTTAGGGTACGTCTTAGGGTACGGGTTAGAGTACGGGTGAGGGTACAGCGTAGGGTAAGGTTTAGGGTTAGGGTTAGGGTTAGGGTTAGTTTTAGGGTTAGGGATTGTTTTAGGATACTGGTTAGGATTAGCGTACGTGTTAGGGTTAGGTTTTGGGTTAGGGTTAGGGTACGCGTTAGGGTTAGGGTATGGGTTAGGGTTAGGGTACACGTTAGGATTAGGGTATTTATTAAACCTATCCCACTCTCTAGATACCACTTAGCACGTAAAGGAATATTATTAGGGATCCAGCCATGGAGAAGATTTTAGTCACTAGGATAAGATAAAGAATAAACACATTATAAAAAAATCACATTAGGATTTTCTTTTTAACCTGTTCTTTAAAACACTAGTGCTTAGGAAATCTAATAGAGGCAAAAGCAATCAAGGGTAGTTTAGGGTTAGGGTTAGGGTTAGGGTTAGTGTTAGTGTTAGGGTACGGCTTAGGGTATGGGATAGGGTACGGGTGAGGGTACGGCGTAGGGTAGCGGTTAGGGTTAGGGTTAGGGTTAGGGTTAGGGTACGGCTTAGGGTACGGGTGAGGGTACGGGTGAGGGTACTGCGTAGGGTATTGGTTAGGGTTAGGGTACGGCTTAGGATACGTGTTAGGGTACGGGTTAGGGTACGGCGTAGAGTGTGGGTTAGGGTTAGGGTTAGTGTTAGGGTTAGGGTTACGGTACATCTTAGGGTACGTGTTAGGGTACGGGTGAGGGTACGGCGTAGGTTATGGGTTAGGGTTAGGGTTAGGGTTAGGGTTAGGGTTAGGGTTAGGGTACGGCTTAGGATACGGGTTAGGGTACGGGTGAGGGTACGGCGTAGGTTATGGGTTAGGGTTAGGGTTAGTGTTAGGGTTATGGTACGGCTTAGGTTATGGGATAGGGTACAGGTGAGGGTATGGCATAGGGTAGGGGTTAGGGTTAGGGTTAGGGTTAGGGTTAGGGTTAGGGTTAGGGTTAGGGTATGGCTTAGGGTACGGGTGAGGGTATGGGTGAGGATACTGCGTAGGGTATTGGTTAGGGTTACGGTACGTCTTAGGATACGGGTTAGGGTACGGGTGAGGGCACGGCGTAGGTTATGGGTTAGGGTTAGGGTTAGTGTTAGGGATAGGGTTAGGGTTAGGTTATGGGATAGGGTACAGGTGAGGGTATGGCATAGGGTAGGGGTTAGGGTTAGGGTTAGGGTTAGGGTTAGGGTACGGCTTAGGGTACGGGTGAGGGTATGGGTGAGGATACTGCATAGGGTACTGGTTAAGTTAGAGTACGGCTTAGGATACGGGTTAGGGTACGTGTTAGGGTATGGCGTACGGTATGGGTTAAGGTTAGGGTTAGGGTTAGGGTTAGGGTACGGCTTAGGGTACGGGTTAGGGTACGGGTGAGGGTACGGCGTAGCGTATGGGTTAGGGTTAGGGTTAGGGTTAGGGTACGGCTTATGGTACGGGTTAGGGTACGGGTGAGGGTACGGCGTAGGTTATGGGTTAGGGTTAGGGTTAGGGTTAGTTTCAGGGTTAGGGATTGGTTTATGGTACGGGTTAGGATTAGCATACTTGTTCGGGTTAGGGTTTTGGTTAGGGTTAGGGTACGCGTTAGGGTTAGGGTGTGGGTTAGGTTAGGGTTAGGGTTAGGGTTAGGGTTAGGGTTAGGGTTAGTTTTAGGGTTAGGGATTGGTTTAGGGTACGGGTTAGGATTAGCGTACGTGTTAGGGTTAGATTTTGGGTTAGGGTTAGGGTACGCGTTAGGTTTAGGGTATGGGTTAGGGTTAGGGTACACGTTAGGATTAGGGTATTTATTAAACCTATCCCACTCTCTAGATACCACTTAGCACGTAAAGGAATATTATTAGAGATCCAGCCATGGAGAAGATTTTAGTCACTAGGATAAGATAAAGAATAAACACATTATAAAAAAATCACATTAGGATTTTCTTTTTAACCTGTTCCTTAAAACACTAGTGCTTAGGAAATCTAATAAAGGCAAAAGCAATCAAGGGTAGTTTAGGGTTAGGGTTAGGGTTAGGGTTAGTGTTAGGGTTAGGGTACGGCTTAGGGTATGGGATAGGATACGGGTGAGGGTACGGCGTAGGTTAGGGGTTAGGGTTAGGGTTAGGGTTAGGGTTAGGGTATGGCTTAGGGTACGGGTGAGGGTACGGGTGAGGGTACTGCGTAGGGTATTGGTTAGGGTTAGGGTACGGCTTAGGATACGTGTTAGGGTACGGGTTAGGGTACGGCGTAGAGTGTGGGTTAGGGTTAGGGTTAGTGTTAGGGTTAGGGTTACGGTACGTCTTAGGGTACGTGTTAGGGTACGGGTGAGGGTACGGCGTAGGTTATGGGTTAGGGTTAGGGATAGGGTTAGGGTTAGGGTACGGCTTAGGATACGGGTTAGGGTACGGGTGAGGGTACGGCATAGGTTATGGTTTAGGGTTAGGGTTAGTGTTAGGGTTATGGTACGGCTTAGGTTATGGGATAGGGTACAGGTGAGGGTATGGCATAGGGTAGGGGTTAGGGTTAGGGTTAGGGTTAGGGTTAGGGTACGGCTTAGGGTACGGGTGAGGGTATGGGTGAGGATACTGCGTAGGGTATTGGTTAGGGTTAGGGTACGGCTTAGGATACGGGTTAGGGTACGTGTTAGGTTATGGCGTACGGTATGGGTTAGGGTTAGGGTTAGGGTTAGGGTTAGGGTTAGGGTTAGGGTTAGGGTACGGCTTAGGGTACGGGTTAGGGTACGGGTGAGGTTACGGCGTAGGGTATAGTTTAGGGTTAGGGTTAGGGTTAGGGTACGGCTTAGGATACGGGTTAGGGTACGGGTGAGGGTACGGCGTAGCGTATGCTTTAGGGTTAGGGTTAGGGTTAGGGTACGGCTTAGGGTACGGGTTAGGGTACGGGTCAGGGTACGGTGTAGGTTATGGGTAAGGGTTAGGGTTAGGGTTAGGGTTAGTTTTAGGGTTAGGGATTGGTTTAGGGTACGGGTTAGGATTAGCATACATGTTTGTGTTAGGGTTTTAGTTAGGGTTAGGGTACGCGTTAGGGTTAGGGTATGGGTTAGGTTTAGGGTACACTTTAGGATTAGGGTATTTATTAAACCTATCCCACTCTCTAGATACCACTTAGCACGTAAAGGAATATTATTTGGGGTTCAGCCATGGAGAAGATTTTAGTCACTAGGATAAGATAAAGAATAAACACATTATAAAAAAATCACATAAGGTTTTCTTTTTAACCTGTTCCTTAAAACACTATTGTTTAGGAAATCTAATGGAGGCAAAAGCAGTAAAGGGTAGTTTAGGGTTAGGGTTAGGGTTAGGGTTAGGGTAGGGCTTAGGATACGGGTGAGGGTACTGGTGAGGGTACTGCATAGGTTATTAGTTAGGGTTAGGGTACGGCTTAGGATACGGGTTAGGGTATGGGTGAGGGTACGGCGTAGCGTATGGTTTAGGGTTAGGGTTAGGGTTAGGGTTAGTTTTAGGGTTAGGGATTGGTTTAGGGTACGGGTTAGGATTAGCGTACGTGTTAGGGTTAGGGTTTGGGTTAGGGTTAGGGTACGCATTAGGGTTAGGGTATGGGTTAGGGTTAGGGTACACGTTAGGATTAGGGTATTTATTAAACCTATCCCACTCTCTAGATACCACTTAGCACGTAAAGGAATATTATTTAGGTTCCAGCCATGGAGAAGATTTTCGTCACTAGGATAAGATAAAGAATAAACACATTATAAAAAAATCACATTAGGATTTTCTTTTTAACCTGTTCCTTAAAACACTAGTGCTTAGGAAATCTAATGGAGGCAAAAGCAGTCAAGGGTAGTTTAGGGTTAGGGTTAGGGTTAGTGTTAGGGTTAGGGTACGGCTTAGGGTATGGGATAGGGTATGGGTGAGGATACGGCATAGGGTAGGGTTTAGGGTTAAGGTTAGTGTTAGGGTTAGGGTTAGGGTATGGCTTAGGGTACGGGTGAGGGTACTGTGTAGGTCATTGGTTAGGGTTAGGTTAAGGCTTAGGATACAGGTTATTGTATGGGTTAGGGTACGGCGCAGGGTATGGGTAAGGGTTAGGGTTAGGGTTAGGGTTAGAGTTAGGGTACGGCTTAGGGTACGGGTTAGGGTACGGCGTAGTGTATAGGTTAGGGTTAGGGTTAGGGTATGGCTTAGGGTACGGGTTAGGTTACGGGTGAGGGTACGGGTGAGGGTACTGCATAGGGTATTGGTTAGGGTTAGGGTACGGCTTAGGATACGTGTTAGGGTACGGGTTAGGGTACGGCGTAGAGTGTGGGTTAGGGTTAGGGTTAGTGTTAGGGTTAGGGTTACGGTACGTCTTAGGGTACGTGTTAGGGTACAGATGAGGGTACGGCGTAGGTTATGGGTTAGGGTTAGGGTTAGGGTTAGGGTTAGGGTACGGCTTAGGATACGGGTTAGGGTACGGGTGAGGGTACGGCGTAGGTTATGGGTTAGGGATAGGGTTAGTGTTAGGGTTATGGTACGGCTTAGGTTATGGGATAGGGTACAGGTGAGGGTATGGCATAGGGTAGGGGTTAGGGTTAGGGTTAGGGTTAGGGTTAGGGTTAGGGTACGGCTTAGGGTACGGGTGAGGGTATGGGTGAGGATACTGCGTCGGGTATTGGTTAGGATTAGGGTACGTCTTAGGATACGGGTTAGGGTACGTGTTAGGTTATGGCGTACGGTATGGGTTAGGGTTAGGGTTAGGGTTAGGGTTAGGGTACGGCTTAGGGTACGGGTTAGGGTACGGGTGAGGTTACGGCGTAGGGATTAGTTTAGAGTTAGGGTTAGGGTTAGGGTACGGCTTAGGATACGGGTTAGGGTACGGGTGAGGGTACGGCGTAGCGTATGGTTTAGGGTTAGGGTTAGGGTTAGGGTATGGATTAGGGTACGGTTTAGGGTACGGGTGAGGGTATGGCGTAGTGTATAGTTTAGGGTTAGGTTTAGGGTTAGGGTATGGCTTAGGGTACGGGTGAGGGTACGTGTGAGGGTACTGTGTAGGGTATTGGTTATGGTTAGGGTACGGCTTAGAATACGGGTTAGGGTACGGGTTAGGGTACGGCGTAGGGTATGGGTTAGGGTTAGGGTTAGGGTTAGTGTTAGGGTTAGGGTACCGCTTAGGGTATGGGATAGGGTACGGCGTAGGGTAGCGGTTAGGGTTAGGGTTAGGGTTAGGGTACGGCTTAGGATACGGGTTAGGGTACGGGTGAGGGTACGGCGTAGCGTATGGGTTAGAGTTAGGGTTAGGGTTAGGGTACGGCTTAGGGCACGGGTTAGGGTACGGGTGAGGGTACGGCGTAGGTTATGGGTTAGGGTTAGGGTTAGGGTTAGGGTTAGTTTTAGGGTTAGGGATTGGTTTAGGTTACGGGTTAGGATTAGCATACTTGTTCGGGTTAGGGTTTTGGTTAGGTTTAGGGTACACGTTATGGTTAGGGTATGGGTTAGGTTTAGGGTACACTTTAGGATTAGGGTATTTATTAAACCTATCCCACTCTCTAGATACCACTTAGCACGTAAAGGATTATTATTTGGGGTTCAGCCATGGAGAAGATTTTAGTCACTAGGATAAGATAAAGAATAAACACATTATAAAAAAATCACATAAGGTTTTCTTTTTAACCTGTTCCTTAAAACACTAGTGTTTAGGAAATCTAATGGAGGCAAAAGCAGTAAAGGGTAGTTTAGGGTTAGGGTTAGGGTTAGGGTTAGGGTAGGGCTTAGGATACGGGTGAGGGTACTGGTGAGGGTACTGCGTAGGTTATTGGTTAGGGTTAGGGTACGGCTTAGGATACGGGTTAGGATATGGGTTAGGTTACGGCGTTGGGTATGGGTGAGGGTTAGGGTTAGGGTTAGGGTAAGGCTTTGGGTACGGGTTAGGGTACTGGTGAGGGTACGGCGTAGGGTAGAGGTTAGGGTTAGGTTTAGGGTTAGGGTACGGCTTAGGATACGGGTTAGGGTACGGGTGAGGGTACGGCGTAGCGTATGGGTTAGGGTTAGGGGTAGGGTACGTCTTAGGGTACGGGTTAGGGTACGGGTGAGGGTACGGCGTAGGGTAAGGTTTAGGGTTAGTGTTAGGGTTAGGGTTAGTTTTAGGGTTAGGGATTGGTTTAGGGTACGGGTTAGGATTAGCGTACGTGTTAGGGTTAGATTATGGGTTAGGGTTAGGGTACGCGTTAGGGTTAGGGTATGGGTTAGGGTTAGGGTACACGTTAGGATTAGGGTATTTATTAAACCTATCCCACTCTCTAGATACCACTTAGCACGTAAAGGAATATTATTAGGGATCCAGCCATGGAGAAGATTTTACTCACTAGGATAAGATAAAGAATAAACACATTATAAAAAAATCACATTAGGATTTTCTTTTTAACCTGTTCCTTAAAACACTAGTGCTTAGGAAATCTAATAAAGGCAAAAGCAATCAAGGGTAGTTTAGGGTTAGGGTTAGGGTTAGGGTTAGTGTTAGGGTTAGGGTACGGCTTAGGGTATGGGATAGGATACGGGTGAGGGTACGGCGTAGGTTAGGGGTTAGGGTTAGGGTTAGGGATAGGGTATGGCTTAGGGTACGGGTGAGGGTACGGGTGAGGGTACTGCGTAGGGTATTGGTTAGGGGTAGGGTACGGCTTAGGATACGTGTTAGGGTACGGGTTAGGGTACGGCGTAGAGTGTGGGTTAGGGTTAGGGTTAGTGTTAGGGTTAGGGTTACGGTACGTCTTAGGGTACGTGTTAGGGTACGGGTGAGGGTACGGCGTAGGTTATGGGTTAGGGTTAGGGTTAGGGTTAGGGTTAGGGTACGGCCTAGGATACGGGTTAGGGTACGGGTGAGGGTACGGCATAGGTTATGGTTTAGGGTTAGGGTTAGTGTTAGGGTTATGGTACGGCTTAGGTTATGGGATAGGGTACAGGTGAGGGTATGGCATAGGGTAGGGGTTAGGGTTAGGGTTATTGTTAGGGTTAGGGTTAGGGTACGGCTTAGGGTTCGGGTGAGGGTATGGGTGAGGATACTGCGTAGGGTATTGGTTAGGGTTAGGGTACGGCTTAGGATACGTGTTAGGGTATGGCGTACGGTATGGGTTAGGGTTAGGGTTAGGGTTAGGGTTAGGTTTAGGGTACGGCTTAGGGTACGGGTTAGGGTACGGGTGAGGTTACGGCGTAGGGTATAGTTTAGGGTTAGGGTTAGGGTTAGGGTACGGCTTAGGGTATGGGATAGGGTATGGGTGAGGGTACGGCATAGGGTAGGGTTTAGGGTTAGGATTAGTGTTAGGGTTAGGGTAGGGTATGGCTTAGGGTACGTGTGAGGGTACTGTGTAGGGCATTGGTTAGGGTTAGGTTAAGGCTTAGGATACAGGTTATTGTATGGGTTAGGGTACGGCACAGGGTATGGGTAAGGGTTAGGGTTAGGGTTAGGGTTAGAGTTAGGGTACGGCTTAGGGTACGGGTTAGGGTACGGGTGAGGGTACGGCGTAGTGTATAGGTTAGGGTTAGGGTTAGGGTACGGCTTAGGGTACGGGTTAGGTTACGGGTGAGGGTACGGCGTAGGGTATGGGTTAGGGTTAGGGTTAGGGTTAGTGTTAGTGTTAGGGTTAGGGTACGGCTTAGCGTATGGGATAGGGTACGGGTGAGGGTACGGCGTAGGGTAGGGGTTAGGGTTAGAGTTAGGGTTAGGGTTGGGGTTAGGGTACGGCTTAGGGTACGGGTGAGGGTACGGGTGAGGGTACTGCGTAGGGTATTGGTTAGGGTTAGGATACGGCTTAGGATACGGGTTAGGGTACGGGTTAGGGTATGGCGTAGGGTATGGGTTAGGGTTAGGGTTAGGGTTAGGGTTAGGGTACGGCTTAGGATACGGGTTAGGGTACGGGTGAGGGTACGGCGTAGCGTATGGGTTAGGGTTAGGGTTAGGGTTAGGGTTAGGGTTAGGGTTAGTTTTAGGGTTAGGGATTGGTTTAGGGTACAGGTTAGGATTAGCGTACGCGTTAGTGTTAGGGTATGGGTTAGGGTTAGGGTACACGTTAGGATTAGGGTATTTATTAAACCTATCCCACTCTCTAGATACCTCTTAGCACGTAAAGGAATATTATTAGGGATCCAGCCATGGAGAAGATTTTAGTCACTAGGATAAGATAAAGAATAAACACATTATAAAAAAATCACATTAGGATTTTCTTTTTAACCTGTTCCTTAAAACACTAGTGCTTAGGAAATCTAATAGAGGCAAAAGCAATCAAGGTTAGTTTAGGGTTAGGGTTAGGGTTAGGGTTAGTGTTAGGGTTAGGGTACGGCTTAGGGTATGGGATAGGGTACGGGTGAGGGTACGGCATAGGGTAGGGGTTAGGGTTAGGGTTAGGGTTGGGGTTAGGGTATGGCTTATGGTACGGGTGAGGGTACGGGTGAGGGTACTGCGTAGGGTATTGGTTAGGGTTAGGGTATGGCTTAGGATACGTGTTAGGGTACGGGTTAGGGTACGGCGTAGAGTGTGGGTTAGGGTTAGGGTTAGTGTTAAGGTTAGGGTTACGGTACGTCTTAGGGTACGTGTTAGGGTACGGGTGAGGGTACGGCGTAGGTTATGGGTTAGGGTTAGGGTTAGGGTTAGGGTGAGGGTACGGCTTAGGATACGGGTTAGGGTACGGGTGAGGGTACAGCATAGGTTATGGGTTAGGGTTAGGGTTAGTGTTAGGGTTATGGTACGGCTTAGGTTAAGGGATAGGGTACAGGTGAGGGTATGGCATAGGGTAGGGGTTAGGGTTAGGGTTAGGGTTAGGGTTAGGGTTAGGGTTAGTTTTACGGTTAGGGATTGGTTTAGGGTACGGGTTAGGATTAGCATACGTGTTCGGGTTAGGGTATTGCTTAGGGTTAGGGTACGCGTTAGGGTTAGGGTATGGGTTAGGTTTAGGGTACACTTTAGGATTAGGGTATTTATTAAACCTATCCCACTCTCTAGATACCACTTAGCACGTAAAGGATTATTATTTGGGGTTCAGCCATGGAGAAGATTTTAGTCACTAGGATAAGATAAAGAATAAACACATTATAAAAAAATCACATAAGATTTTCTTTTTAACCTGTTCCTTAAAACACTAGTGTTTAGGAAATCTAATGGAGGCAAAAGCAGTAAAGGGTAGTTTAGGGTTAGGGTTAGGGTTAGGGTTAGGGTAGGGCTTAGGATACGGGTGAGGGTACTGGTGAGGGTACTGCGTAGGTTATTGGTTAGGGTTAGGGTACGGCTTAGGATACGGGTTAGGATATGGGTTAGGTTACGGCGTTGGGTATGGGTGTGGGTTAAGGTTAGGGTTAGGGTAAGGCTTTGGGTACGGGTTAGGGTACGGGTGAGGGTATGGCGTAGGGTAGAGGTTAGGGTTAGGTTTAGGGTTAGGGTACGGCTTAGGATACGGGTTAGGGTATGGGTGAGGGTACGGCGTAGCGTATGGGTTAGGGTTAGGGTTAGGGTTAGGGTTAGTTTTAGGGTTAGGGATTGGTTTAGGGTACGGGTTAGGATTAGCGTACGTGTTAGGGTTAGGGTTTGGGTTAGGGTTAGGGTACGCATTAGGGTTAGGGTGTGGGTTAGGGTTAGGGTACACGTTAGGATTAGGGTATTTATTAAACCTATCCCACTCTCTAGATCACACTTAGCACGTAAAGGATTATTATTTGGGGTCCAGCCATGGAGAAGATTTTCGTCACTAGGATAAGATAAAGAATAAACACATTATAAAAAAATCACATTAGGATTTTCTTTTTAACCTGTTCCTTAAAACACTAGTGCTTAGGAAATCTAATGGAGGCAAAAGCAGTCAAGGGTAGTTTAGGGTTAGGGTTAGGGTTAGTGTTAGGGTTAGGGTACGGCTTAGGGTATGGGATAGGGTATGGGTGAGGGTACGGCATAGGGTAGGGTTTAGGGTTAGGGTTAGTGTTAGGGTTAGGGTTAGGGTATGGCTTAGGGTACGGGTGAGGGTACTGTGTAGGTCATTGGTTAGGGTTAGGTTAAGGCTTAGGATACATGTTATTGTATGGGTTAGGGTACGGCGCAGGGTATGGGTAAGGGTTAGGTTTAGGGTTAGGGTTAGAGTTAGGGTACGGCTTAGGGTACGGGTGAGGGTATGGCGTAGTGTATAGGTTAGGGTTAGGGTTAGGGTGGGCTTAGGGTACGGGTTAGGTTACGGGTGAGGGTACGGCGTAGGGTATGGGTTAGGGTTAGGGTTAGGGTTAGTGTTAGTGTTAGGGTTAGGGTACGGCTTAGCATATGGGATAGGGAACGGGTGAGGGTACGGCATAGGGTAGGGCTTAGGGTTAGGGTTAGGGTTAGGGTTAGGGTATTGCTTAGGGTACGGGTGAGGGTACGGGTGAGGGTACTGCGTAGGGTATTGCTTAGGGTTAGGGTACGGCTTAGGATACGTGTTAGGGTACGGGTTAGGGTATGGCGTAGATTGTGGGTTAGGGTTAGGGTTAGTGTTAGGGTTACGGTTACGGTACGTCTTAGGGTACGTGTTAGGGTACGGGTGAGGGTACGGCGTAGGTTATGGGTTAGGTTTAGGGTTAGGGTTAGGGTTAGGGTTAGGGTTAGGGTACGGCTTAGTGTACGGGTTAGGGTACGGGTGAGGGTACGGCGTAGGTTATGGGTTAGGGTTAGGGTTAGTGTTAGGGTTATGGTACGGCTTAGGTTATGGGATAGGGTACAGGTGAGGGTATGGCATAGGGTAGGGGTTAGGGTTAGGGTTAGGGTTAGGGTTAGGGTTAGGGTACGGCTTAGGGTACGGGTGAGGGTATGGGTGAGGATACTGCGTAGGGTATTGGTTAGGGTTAGGGTACGGCTTAGGATACGGGTTAGGGTACGTGTTAGGGTATGGCGTACGGTATGGGTTAGGGTTAGGGTTAGGGTTAGGGTTAGGGTTAGGGTTAGGGTACGGCTTAGGGTACGGGTTAGGGTACGGGTGAGGTTACGGCGTAGGGTATAGTTTAGGGTTAGGGTTAGGGTTAGGGTCGGCTTAGGATACGGTTAGGGTACGGGTGAGGGTACAGCGTAGCGTATGGTTTAGGGTTAGGGTTAGGGTTAGGGTACGGCTTAGGGTACGGGTTAGGGTACGGGTGAGGGTATGGCGTAGTGTATAGGTTAGGGTTAGGGTTAGGGTTAGGGTATGGCTTAGGGTACGGGTGAGGGTACGGGTGAGGGTACTGTGTAGGGTATTGGTTATGGTTAGGGTACGGCTTAGAATACGGGTTAGGGTACGGGTTAGGGTACGGCGTAGGGTATGGGTTAGGGTTAGGGTTAGGGTTAGGGTACGGCTTAGGGTACGGGTTAGGGTACGGGTGAGGGTACGGCGTAGTGTATAGGTCAGGGTTAGGGTTAGGGTTAGGGTACGGCTTAGGGTACGGGTTAGGGTACGGGTGAGGGTATGGCGTAGTGTATAGGTTAGGGTTAGGGTTAGGGTTAGGGTACGGCTTAGGGTATGGAATAGGGTACGGGTGAGGGTACGGCTTAGGGTAGGGTTTAGGTTTAGGGTTAGGGTTAGTGTTAGGGTTAGGGTACGGCTTAGGGTATGGGATAGGTTACGGTTGAGGGTACGGCGTAGGGTAGGGGTTAGGGTTAGGTTTAGGGTTAGTGTTAGGGTTAGGGTACCGCTTAGGGTATGGGATAGGGTACGGCGTAGGGTAGCGGTTAGGGTTAGGGTTAGGGTTAGGGTTAGGGTACGGCTTAGGATACGGGGTAGGGTACGGGTGAGGGTACGGCGTAGGTTATGGGTTAGGGTTAGGGTTAGGGTTAGTTTTAGGGTTAGGGATTGGTTTAGGGTACGGGTTAGTATTAGCATACTTGTTCGGGTTAGGGTTTTGGTTAGGCTTAGGGTACGCGTTAGGGTTAGGGTATGGGTTAGGTTTAGGGTACACTTTAGGATTTGGGTATTTATTAAACCTATCCCACTCTCTAGATACCACTTAGCACGTAAAGGAATATTATTTGGGGTTCAGCCATGGAGAAGATTTTAGTCACTAGGATAAGATAAAGAATAAACACATTATAAAAAAATCACATAAGGTTTTCTTTTTAACCTGTTCCTTAAAACACTAGTGTTTAGGAAATCTAATGGAGGCAAAAGCAGTAAAGGGTAGTTTAGGGTTAGGGTTAGGGTTAGGGTTAGGGTAGGGCTTAGGATACGGGTGAGGGTACTGGTGAGGGTGCTGCGTAGGTTATTGGTTAGGGTTAGGGTACGGCTTAGGATACGGGTTAGGATATGGGTTAGGTTACGGCGTTGGGTATGGGTGAGGGTTAGGGTTAGGGTTAGGGTAAGGCTTTGGGTACGGGTTAGGGTACGGGTGAGGGTACGGCGTAGGGTAGAGGTTAGGGTTAGGTTTAGGGTTAGGGTACGTCTTAGGATACGGGTTAGGGTACGGGTGAGGGTACGGCGTAGCGTATGGGTTAGGGTTAGGGTTAGGGTACATCTTAGGGTACGGGTTAGGGTACGGGTGAGGGTACGGCGTAGGGTAAGGGTTAGGGTTAGGGTTAGGGTTAGGGTTAGTTTTAGGGTTAGGGAATGGTTTAGGGTACGGGTTAGGATTAGCGTACGTGTTAGGGTTAGATTTTGGGTTAGGGTTAGGGTACGCGTTAGGGTTAGAGTATGGGTTAGGGTTAGGGTACACGTTAGGATTAGGGTATTTATTAAACCTATCCCACTCTCTAGATAACACTTAGCACGTAAAGGATTATTATTTGGGGTCCAGCCATGGAGAAGATTTTCGTCACTAGGATAAGATAAAGAATAAACACATTATAAAAAAATCACATTAGGATTTTCTTTTTAACCTGTTCCTTAAAACACTAGTGCTTAGGAAATCTAATGGAGGCAAAAGCAGTCAAGGGTAGTTTAGGGTTAGGGTTAGGGTTAGTGTTAGGGTTAGGGTACGGCTTAGGGTATGGGATAGGGTATGGGTGAGGGTACGGCATAGGGTAGGGTTTAGGGTTAGGGTTAGTGTTAGGGTTAGGGTTAGGGTATGGCTTAGGGTACGGGTGAGGGTACTGTGTAGGTCATTGGTTAGGGTTAGGTTAAGGCTTAGGATACATGTTATTGTATGGGTTAGGGTACGGCGCAGGGTATGGGTAAGGGTTAGGTTTAGGGTTAGGGTTAGAGTTAGGGTACGGCTTAGGGTACGGGTGAGGGTACGGCGTAGTGTATAGGTTAGGGTTAGGGTTAGGGTGTGGCTTAGGGTACGGGTTAGGTTACGGGTGAGGGTACGGCGTAGGGTATGGGTTAGGGTTAGGGTTAGGGTTAGTGTTAGTGTTAGGGTTAGGGTACGGCTTAGCATATGGGATAGGGAACGGGTGAGGGTACGGCATAGGGTAGGGCTTAGGGTTAGGGTTAGGGTTAGGGTATGGCTTAGGGTACGGGTGAGGGTACGGGTGAGGGTACTGCGTAGGGTATTGCTTAGGGTTAGGGTACGGCTTAGGATACGTGTTAGGGTACGGGTTAGGGTACGGCGTAGATTGTGGGTTAGGGTTAGGGTTAGTGTTAGGGTTACGGTTACGGTACGTCTTAGGGTACGTGTTAGGGTACGGGTGAGGGTACGGCGTAGGTTATGGGTTAGGTTTAGGGTTAGGGTTAGGGTTAGGGTTAGGGTTAGGGTACGGCTTAGTGTACGGGTTAGGGTACGGGTGAGGGTACGGCGTAGGTTATGGGTTAGGGTTAGGGTTAGTGTTAGGGTTATGGTACGGCTTAGGTTATGGGATAGGGTACAGGTGAGGGTATGGCATAGGGTAGGGGTTAGGGTTAGGGTTAGGGTTAGGGTTAGGGTTAGGGTACGGCTTAGGGTACGGGTGAGGGTATGGGTGAGGATACTGCGTAGGGTATTGGTTAGGGTTAGGGTACGGCTTAGGATACGGGTTAGGGTACGTGTTAGGGTATGGCGTACGGTATGGGTTAGGGTTAGGGTTAGGGTTAGGGTTAGGGTTAGGGTTAGGGTACGGCTTAGGGTACGGGTTAGGGTACGGGTGAGGTTACGGCGTAGGGTATAGTTTAGGGTTAGGGTTAGGGTTAGGGTCGGCTTAGGATACGGGTTAGGGTACGGGTGAGGGTACAGCGTAGCGTATGGTTTAGGGTTAGGGTTAGGGTTAGGGTACGGCTTAGGGTACGGGTTAGGGTACGGGTGAGGGTATGGCGTAGTGTATAGGTTAGGGTTAGGGTTAGGGTTAGGGTATGGCTTAGGGTACGGGTGAGGGTACGGGTGAGGGTACTGTGTAGGGTATTGGTTATGGTTAGGGTACGGCTTAGAATACGGGTTAGGGTACGGGTTAGGGTACGGCGTAGGGTATGGGTTAGGGTTAGGGTTAGGGTTAGGGTTAGGGTTAGGGTACGGCTTAGGGTACGGGTTAGGGTACGGGTGAGGGTACGGCGTAGTGTATAGGTCAGGGTTAGGGTTAGGGTTAGGGTACGGCTTAGGGTACGGGTTAGGGTACGGGTGAGGGTATGGCGTAGTGTATAGGTTAGGGTTAGGGTTAGGGTTAGGGTACGGCTTAGGGTATGGAATAGGGTACGGGTGAGGGTACGGCTTAGGGTAGGGTTTAGGTTTAGGGTTAGGGTTAGTGTTAGGGTTAGGGTACGGCTTAGGGTATGGGATAGGTTACGGTTGAGGGTACGGCGTAGGGTAGGGGTTAGGGTTAGGTTTAGGGTTAGTGTTAGGGTTAGGGTACCGCTTAGGGTATGGGATAGGGTACGGCGTAGGGTAGCGGTTAGGGTTAGGGTTAGGGTTAGGGTTAGGGTACGGCTTAGGATACGGGGTAGGGTACGGGTGAGGGTACGGCGTAGGTTATGGGTTAGGGTTAGGGTTAGGGTTAGTTTTAGGGTTAGGGATTGGTTTAGGGTACGGGTTAGTATTAGCATACTTGTTCGGGTTAGGGTTTTGGTTAGGCTTAGGGTACGCGTTAGGGTTAGGGTATGGGTTAGGTTTAGGGTACACTTTAGGATTTGGGTATTTATTAAACCTATCCCACTCTCTAGATACCACTTAGCACGTAAAGGAATATTATTTGGGGTTCAGCCATGGAGAAGATTTTAGTCACTAGGATAAGATAAAGAATAAACACATTATAAAAAAATCACATAAGGTTTTCTTTTTAACCTGTTCCTTAAAACACTAGTGTTTAGGAAATCTAATGGAGGCAAAAGCAGTAAAGGGTAGTTTAGGGTTAGGGTTAGGGTTAGGGTTAGGGTAGGGCTTAGGATACGGGTGAGGGTACTGGTGAGGGTGCTGCGTAGGTTATTGGTTAGGGTTAGGGTACGGCTTAGGATACGGGTTAGGATATGGGTTAGGTTACGGCGTTGGGTATGGGTGAGGGTTAGGGTTAGGGTTAGGGTAAGGCTTTGGGTACGGGTTAGGGTACGGGTGAGGGTACGGCGTAGGGTAGAGGTTAGGGTTAGGTTTAGGGTTAGGGTACGTCTTAGGATACGGGTTAGGGTACGGGTGAGGGTACGGCGTAGCGTATGGGTTAGGGTTAGGGTTAGGGTACATCTTAGGGTACGGGTTAGGGTACGGGTGAGGGTACGGCGTAGGGTAAGGGTTAGGGTTAGGGTTAGGGTTAGGGTTAGTTTTAGGGTTAGGGAATGGTTTAGGGTACGGGTTAGGATTAGCGTACGTGTTAGGGTTAGATTTTGGGTTAGGGTTAGGGTACGCGTTAGGGTTAGAGTATGGGTTAGGGTTAGGGTACACGTTAGGATTAAGGTATTTATTAAACCTATCCCACTCTCTAGATACCACTTAGCACGTAAAGGAATATTATTAGGGATCCAGCCATGGAGAAGATTTTAGTCACTAGGATAAGATAAAGAATAAACACATTATAAAAAAATCACGTTAGGATTTTCTTTTTAACCTGTTCCTTAAACACTAGTGCTTAGGAAATCTAATAAAGGCAAAAGCAATCAAGGGTAGTTTAGGGTTAGGGTTAGGGTTAGGGTTAGTGTTAGGGTTAGGGTACGGCTTAGGGTATGGGATAGGATACGGGTGAGGGTACGGCGTAGGGTAAGGGTTAGGGTTAGGGTTAGGGTTAGGGTTAGGGTATGGCTTAGGGTACGGGTGAGGGTACGGGTGAGGGTACTGCGTAGGGTATTGGTTAGGTTTAGGGTACGGCTTAGGATACGTGTTAGGGTACGGGTTAGGGTACGGCGTAGAGTGTGGGTTAGGGTTAGGGTTTGTGTTAGGGTTAGGGTTACGGTACGTCTTAGGGTACGTGTTAGGGTACGGGTGAGGGTACGGCGTAGGTTATGGGTTAGGGTTAGGGTTAGGGTACGGCTTAGGATACGGGTTAGGGTACGGGTGAGGGTACGGCGTAGTTTATGGTTTAGGGTTAGGGTTAGTTTTAGGGTTATGGTACGGCTTAGTTTATGGGATAGGGTACAGGTGAGGGTATGGCATAGGGTAGGGGTTAGGGTTAGGTTTAGGGTTAGGGTTAGGGTTAGGGTACGGCTTAGGGTACGGGTGAGGGTATGGGTGAGGATACTGCGTAGGGTATTGGTTAGGGTTAGGGTACGGCTTAGGATACGGTTTAGCGGACGTGTTAGGGTATGGCGTACGGTATGGGTTAGGGTTAGGGTTAGGGTTAGGGTTAGGGTTAGGGTTAGGGTTAGGGTACAGCTTAGGGTATGTGTTAGGGTACGGGTGAGGTTACGGCGTAGGGTATAGTTTAGGGTTAGTGTTAGGGTTAGGGTACGGCTTAGGATACGGGTTAGGGTACGGGTGAGGGTACGGCGTAGCGTATGGTTTAGGGTTAGGGTTAGGGTTAGGGTACGGCTTAGGGTACGGGTTAGGGTACGGGTGAGGGTACGGTGTAGGTTATGGGTTAGGGTTAGGGTTAGGGTTAGTTTTAGGGTTAGGGATTGGTTTAGGGTACGGGTTAGGATTAGCATACGTGTTCGGGTTAGGGTTTTGGTTAGGGTTAGGGTTACGCGTTAGGGTTGGGGTATGGGTTAGGTTTAGGGTACACTTTAGGATTAGGGTATTTATTAAACCTATCCCACTCTCTAGATACCACTTAGCACGTAAAGGAATATTATTTGGGGTTCAGCCATGGAGAAGATTTTAGTCACTAGGATAAGATAAAGAATAAACACATTATAAAAAAATCACATAAGGTTTTCTTTTTAACCTGTTCCTTAAAACACTAGTGTTTAGGAAATCTAATGGAGGCAAAAGCAGTAAAGGGTAGTTTAGGGTTAGGGTTAGGGTTAGTGTTAGGGTAGGGCTTAGGATACGGGTGAGGGTACTGGTGAGGGTACTTCATAGGTTATTGGTTAGGGTTAGGGTACGGCTTAGGATACGGGTTAGGATATGGGTTAGGTTACGGCGTTGGGTATGGGTGAGGGTTAGGGTTAGGGTTAGGGTAAGGCTTTGGGTACGGGTTAGGGTACGGGTGAGGGTACGGCGTAGGGAAGAGGTTAGGGTTAGGTTTAGGGTTAGGGTACGGCTTAGGATACGGGTTAGGGTATGGGTGAGGGTACGGCGTAGCGTATGGGTTAGGGTTAGGGTTAGGGTTAGGGTTAGTTTTAGGGTTAGGGATTGGTTTAGGGTACGGGTTAGGATTAGCGTACGTGTTAGGGTTAGGGTTTGGGTTAGGGTTAGGGTACGCATTAGGGTTAGGGTATGGGTTAGGGTTAGGGTACACGTTAGGATTAGGGTATTTATTAAACCTATCCCACTCTCTAGATACCACTTAGCACGTAAAGGAATATTATTTAGGGTCCAGCCATGGAGAAGATTTTCGTCACTAGGATAAGATAAAGAATAAACACATTATAAAAAAATCACATTAGGATTTTCTTTTTAACCTGTTCCTTAAAACACTAGTGCTTAGGAAATCTAATGGAGGCAAAAGCAATCAAGGGTAGTTTAAGGTTAGGGTTAGGGTTAGTGTTAGGGTTAGGGTACGGCTTAGGGTATGGGATAGGGTATGGGTGAGGATACGGCATAGGGTAGGGTTTAGGGTTAAGGTTAGTGTTAGGGTTAGGGTTAGGGTATGGCTTAGGGTACGGGTGAGGGTACTGTGTAGGTCATTGGTTAGGGTTAGGTTAAGGCTTAGGATACAGGTTATTGTAAGGGTTAGGGTACGGCGCAGGGTATGGGTAAGGGTTAGGGTTAGGGTTAGGGTTAGAATTAGGGTACGGCTTAGGGTACGGGTTAGGGTACGGGTGAGGGTACGGCGTAGTGTATAGGTTAGGGTTAGGGTTAGGGTACGGCTTAGGGTACGGGTTAGGTTACGGGTGAGGGTACGGATGAGGGTACTGCGTAGGGTATTGGTTAGGGTTAGGGTACGGCTTACGATACGTGTTAGGGTACGGGTTAGGGTATGGCGTAGAGTGTGGGTTAGGGTTAGGGTTAGTGTTAGTGTTAGGGTTACGGTATGTCTTAGGGTACGTGTTAGGGTACAGGTGAGGGTACGGCGTAGGTTATGGGTTAGGGTTAGGGTTAGGGTTAGGGTTAGGGTCCGGCTTAGGATATGGGTTAGGGTACGGGTGAGGGTACGGCGTAGGTTATGGGTTAGGGATAGGGTTAGTGTTAGGGTTATGATACGGCTTAGGTTATGGGATAGGGTACAGGTGAGGGTATGGCATAGGGTAGGGGTTAGGGTTAGGGTTAGTGTTAGGGTTAGGGTTAGGGTACGGCTTAGGGTACGGGTGAGGGTATGGGTGAGGATACTGCGTAGGGTATTGGTTAGGGTTAGGGTACGGCTTAGAATACGGGTTAGGGTACGGGTTAGGGTACGGCGTAGGGTATGGGTTAGGGTTAGGGTTAGGGTTAGTGTTAGGGTTAGGGTACCGCTTAGGGTATGGGATAGGGTACGGCGTAGGGTAGCGGTTAGGGTTAGGGTTAGGGTTAGGGTTAGGGTACGGCTTAGGATACGGGTTAGGGTACGGGTGAGGGTACGGCGTAGCGTATGGGTTAGAGTTAGGTTTAGGGTTAGGGTACGGCTTAGGGTACGGGTTAGGGTACGGGTGAGGGTACGGCGTAGGTTATGGGTTAGGGTTAGGGTTAGGGTTAGGGTTAGTTTTAGGGTTAGGGATTAGGGTTAGGGTTAGGGTTAGGGTTAGGGTTAGGGTTAGGGTAGGGCTTAGGATACGGGTGAGGGTACTGGTGAGGGTACTGCGTAGGTTATTGGTTAGGGTTAGGGTACGGCTTAGGATACGGGTTAGGATATGGGTTAGGTTACGGCGTTGGGTATGGGTGAGGGTTAGGGTTAGGGTTAGGGTAAGGCTTTGGGTACGGGTGAGGGTACGGGTGAGGGTACGGCGTAGGGTAGAGGTTAGGGTTAGGTTTAGGGTTAGGGTACGGCTTAGGATACGGGTTAGGGTATGGGTGAGGGTACGGCGTAGTTTATAGGTTAGGGTTAGGGTTAGGGTACGGCTTAGGGTACGGGTTAGGTTACGGGTGAGGGTACGGCGTAGGGTATGGGTTAGGGTTAGGGTTAGGGTTAGTGTTAGTGTTAGGGTTAGGGTACGGCTTAGCGTATGGGATAGGGTACGGGTGAAGGTACAGCGTAGGGTAGGGGTTAGGGTTAGAGTTAAGGTTAGGGTTGGGGTTAGGGTACGGCTTAGGGTACGGGTGAGGGTACGGGTGAGGGTACTGCGTAGGGTATTGGTTAGGGTTAGGATATGGCTTAGGATACGGGTTAGGGTACGGGTTGGGGTATGGCGTAGGGTATGGGTTAGGGTTAGCGTTAGGGTTAGGGTTAGGGTTAGGGTACGGCTTAGGATACGGGTTAGGGTACGGGTGAGGGTACGGCGCAGCGTATGGGTTAGGGTTAGGGTTAGGGTACGTCTTAGGGTACGGGTTAGGGTACGGGTGAGGGTATGGCGTAGGGTAAGGGTTAGGGTTAGGGTTAGGGTTAGGGTTAGTTTTAGGGTTAGGGATTGGTTTAGTGTACGGGTTAGTATTAGCGTACGTGTTAGGGTTAGGTTTTGGGTTAGGGTTAGGGTACGCGTTAGGGTTAGGGTATGGGTTAGGGTTAGGGTACACGTTAGGATTAGGGTATTTATTAAACCTATCCCACTCTCTAGGTACCACTTAGCACGTAAAGGAATATTATTAGGGATCCAGCCATGGAGAAGATTTTAGTCACTAGGATAAGATAAAGAATAAACACATTATAAAAAAATCACATTAGGATTTTCTTTTTAACCTGTTCCTTAAAACACTAGTGCTTAGGAAATCTAATAGAGGCAAAAGCAATCAAGGGTATTTTAGGGTTAGGGTTAGGGTTAGGGTTAGTGTTAGGGTTAGGGTATGGCTTAGGGTATTTGATAGGGTACGTGTGAGGGTACGGCGTAGGGTAGGGGTTAGGGTTAGGGGTAGGGTATGGCTTAGGGTACGGGTGAGGGTACGGGTGAGGGTACTGAGTAGCGTATTGGTTAGGGTTAGGGTACGGCTTAGGATACGTGTTAGGGTACGGATTAGGGTACGGCGTAGAGTGTGGGTTAGGGTTAGTGTTATGGTTAGGTTTACGGTACGTCTTAGGGTACGTTTTAGGGTACGGGTGAGGGTACGGCGTAGGTTATGGGTTAGGGTTAGTGTTAGGGTTAGGGTTAGGGTACGGCTTAGGATACGGGTTAGGGTACGGCGTAGGTTATGGGTTAGGGTTAGGGTTAGTGTTAGGGTTATGGTACAGCTTAGGTTATTGGATAGGGTACAGGTGAGGGTATGGCATAGGGTAGGGGTTAGGGTTAGGGTTAGGGTTAGGGTTAGGGTTAGGGTACGGCTTAGGGTACGGGTGAGGGTATGGGTGTGGATACTGCGTAGGGTATTGATTAGGGTTAGGGTACGGCTTAGGATACGGGTTAGGGTACGTGTTAGGGTATGGCGTACGGTATGGGTTAGGGTTAGGGTTAGGGTTAGCGTCAGGGTTAGGTTTAGGGTACGGCTTAGGGTACGGGTTAGGGTATGGGTGAGGTTACGGCATAGGGTATAGTTTAGGGTTAGGGTTAGGGTACGGCTTAGGATACGGGTTAGGGTACGGGTGAGGGTACGGCGTAGCGTATGGTTTAGGGTTAGGGTTAGGGTTAGGGTACGGCTTAGGGTACGGGTTAGGGTACGGGTGAGGGTACGGCGTAGGTTATGGGTTAGGGTTAGGGTTAGGGTTAGGGTTAGTTTTAGGTTTAGGGATTGGTTTAGGGTACGGGTTAGGATTAGCATACGTGTTCGGGTTAGGGTTTTGGTTAGGGTTAGGGTACGCGTTAGGGTTAGGGTATGGGTTAGGTTTAGGGTACACTTTAGGATTAGGGTATTTATTAAACCTATCCCACTCTCTAGATACCACTTAGCACGTAAAGGAATATTATTTGGGGTTCAGCCATGGAGAAGATTTTAATCACTAGGATAAGATAAATAATAAACACATTATAAAAAAATCATATAAGGTTTTCTTTTTAACCTGTTCTTTAAAACACTAGTGTTTAGGAAATCTAATGGAGGCAAAAGCAGTAAAGAGTAGTTTAGGGTTAGGGTTAGGGTTAGGGTTAGGGTAGGGCTTAGGATACGGGTGAGGGTACTGGTGAGGGTACTGCGTAGGTTATTGGTTAGGGTTAGGGTACGGCTTAGGATACGGGTTAGGGTATGGGTGAGGGTACGGCGTAGCGTATGGGTTAGGGTTAGGGTTAGGGTTAGGTTTAGTTTTAGGGTTAGGGATTGGTTTAGGGTACGGGTTAGGATTAGCGTACGTGTTAGGGTTAGGGTTTGGGTTAGGGTTAGGGTACGCATTAGGGTTAGGGTATGGGTTAGGGTTAGGGTACACGTTAGGATTAGGGTATTTATTAAACCTATCCCACTCTCTAGATACCACTTAGCACGTAAAGGAATATTATTTAGGGTCCAGCCATGGAGAAGATTTTCGTCACTAGGATAAGATAAAGAATAAACACATTATAAAAAAATCACATTAGGATTTTCTTTTTAACCTGTTCCTTAAAACACTAGTGCTTAGGAAATCTAATGGAGGCAAAAGCAGTCAAGGGTAGTTTAGGGTTAGGGTTAGGGTTAGGGTTAGTGTTAGGGTTAGGGTACAGCTTAGGGTATGGGATAGCGTATGGGTGAGGGTACGGCATAGGGTAGGATTTAGGGTTAGGGTTAGTGTTAGTGTTAGGGTTAGGGTATGGCTTAGGGTACGGGTGAGGGTACTGTGTAGGTCATTGGTTAGGGTTAGGTTAAGGCTTAGGATACAGGTTATTGTATGTGTTAGGGTACGGCGCAGGGTATGGGTAAGGGTTAGGTTTAGGGTTAGAGTTAGGGTACGGCTTAGGGTACGGGTTAGGGTACGGGTGAGGGTACGGCATAGTGTATAGGTTAGGGTTAGGGTTAGGGTACGGCTTAGGGTACGGGTTAGGTTACGGGTGAGGGTACGGCGTAGGGTATGGGTTAGGGTTAGGGTTAGGGTTAGTGTTAGTGTTAGGGTTGGGGTACGGCTTAGCGTATGGGATAGGGTACGGGTGAGGGTACGGCGTACGGTAGGGATTAGGGTTAGAGTTAGGGTTAGGGTTGGGGTTAGGGTATGGCTTAGGGTACGGGTGAGGGTACGGGTGAGGGTACTGCGTAGGGTATTGGTTAGGGTTAGGATACGGCTTAGGATACGGGTGTAGGGTACGGGTTAGGGTATCGCGTAGGGTATTGGTTAGGGTTAGGTTTAGGGTTAGGGTTAGGTTTAGGGTACGGGTGAGGGTACGGGTGAGGGTACTGCGTAGGGTATTGGTTAGGGTTAGGATACGGCTTAGGATACGGTTAGGGTACGGGTTAGGGTACGGCATAGGGTATGGGTTAGGGTTAGGGTTAGGGTTAGGGTTAGTGTTAGGGTACGGCTTAGGGTACGGGTTAGGCTACGGGTGAGGGTACGGCGTAGGGTACAGTTTAGGGTTAGGTTTAGGGTTAGGGTTAGGGTACGGCGTAGGGTACGGTTTAGGGTACGGTTGATGGTACGACGTAGGGTATAGGTTAGAGTTAGGGTTAGGGTACGGCTTAGGATACGGTTTAGGGTACGGGTGAGGGTACGGCGTGGCGTATGGGTTAGGGTTAGGGTTAGGGTTAAGGTTAGGGTACGGCTTACGGTACGGGTGAGGGTACTGGTGAGTGTACTGCGTAGGTTACTGGTTAGGGTTAGGGTACGGCTTAGGATACGGGTTAGGATATGGGTTAGGTTACGGCGTTGGGTATGGGTGAGGGTTAGGGTTAGGGTTAGGGTAAGGCTTTGGGTATGGGTTAGGGTACGGGTGAGGGTACGGCGTAGGTTATGGGTTAGGGTTAGGGTTAGTGTTAGGGTTAGGGTACGGCTTAGGCTATGGGATAGGGTATGGGTGAGGGTACGGCATAGGGTAGGGTTTAGGGTTAGGGTTAGTGTTAGGGTTAGGGTTAGGGTATGGCTTAGGGTACGGGTGAGGGTACTGTGTAGGTCATTGGTTAGGGTTAGGTTAAGGCTTAGGATACAGGTTATTGTATGGGTTAGGGTACGGCGCAGGGTATGGGTAAGGGTTAGGGTTAGGGTTAGGGTTAGAGTTAGGGTACGGCTTAGGGTACGGGTTAGGGTACGGGTGAGGGTACGGCGTAGTGTATAGGTTAGGGTTAGGGTTAGGGTACGGCTTAGGGTACGGGTTAGGTTACGAGTGAGGATACGGCGTAGGGTATGGGTTAGGGTTAGGGTTAGTGTTAGTGTTAGGGTTAGGGTACGGCTTAGCGTATGGGATAGGGTACGGGTGAGGGTACGGCGTAGGGTAGGGGTTAGGGTTAGAGTTAGGGTTAGGGTTGGTGTTAGGGTACGGCTTAGGGTACGGGTGAGGGTACTGCGTAGGGTATTGGTTAGGGTTAGGATACGGCTTAGGATACGGGTTAGGGTACGGGTTAGGGTATGGCGTACGGTATGGGTTAGGGTTAGGGTTAGGGTTAGGGTTAGGGTTATGGTACGGCTTAGGATACGGGTTAGGGTACGGGTGAGGGTACGGCGTAGCGTATGGGTTAGAGTTAGGGTTAGGGTACGTCTTAGGGTATGGGTTAGGGTACGGCTGAGGGTACGGCGTAGGGTAAGGGTTAGGGTTAGGGTTAGGGTTAGGGTACGGCTTCGGGTACGGGTGAGGGTATGGGTGAGGATACTGCGTAGGGTATTGGTTAGGGTTAGTTTTATGGTTAGGGATTGGTTTAGGGTACGGGTTAGGGTATGGCGTACGGTATGGGTTAGGGTTAGGGTTAGGGTTAGGTTTAGGGTTAGGGTACGGCTTAGGGTACGGGTTAGGGTACGGGTGAGGTTACGGCGTAGGGTATAGTTTAGGGTTAGGGTTAGGGTTAGGGTACGGCTTAGGGTACGGGTTAGGGTACGGGTGAGGGTACGGTGTAGGTTATGGGTTAGGGTTAGGGTTAGGGTTAGTTTTAGGGTTAGGGATTGGTTTAGGGTACGGGTTAGGATTAGCATACGTGTTCGGGTTAGGGTTTTGGTTAGGGTTAGGGTACGCGTTAGGGTTAGGGTATGGGTTAGGTTTAGGGTACACTTTAGGATTAGGGTATTTATTAAACCTATCCCACTCTCTAGATACCACTTAGCACGTAAAGGAATATTATTTGGGGTTCAGCCATGGAGAAGATTTTAGTCACTAGGATAAGATAAAGAATAAACACATTATAAAAAAATCACATAAGGTTTTCTTTTTAACCTGTTCCTTAAAACACTAGTGTTTAGGAAATCTAATGGAGGCAAAAGCAGTAAAGGGTAGTTTAGGGTTAGGGTTAGGGTTAGGGTTAGGGTTAGGGTACGGCTTAGGGTATGGGATAGGGTATGGTTGAGGGTACGGCATAGGGTAGGGTTTAGGGTTAGGGTTAGGGTTAGGGTTAGGGTTAGGGTATGGCTTAGGGTACGGGTGAGGGTACTGTGTAGGTCATTGGTTAGGGTTAGGTTAAGGCTTAGGATACAGGTTATTGTATGGGTTAGGGTACGGCGCAGGGTATGGGTAAGGGTTAGGGTTAGGGTTAGGATTAGAGTTAGGGTACGGCTTAGGGTACGGGTTAGGGTACGGGTGAGGGTACGGCGTAGTGTATAGGTTAGGGTTAGGGTTAGGGTACGGCTTAGGGTACGGGTTAGGTTACGGGTGAGGGTACGGCGTAGGGTATGGGTTAGGGTTAGGGTTAGTGTTAGTGTTAGGGTTAGGGTACGGCTTAGCGTATGGGATAGGGTACGGGTGAGGGTACGGCGTAGGGTAGGGGTTAGGGTTAGAGTTAGGGTTAGGGTTGGGGTTAGGGTACGGCTTAGGGTACGGGTGAGGGTACGGGTGAGGGTACGGGTGAGGGTACTGCGTAGGGTATTGGTTAGGGTTAGGATATGGCTTAGGATACGGGTTAGGGTACGGGTTAGGGTATGGCGTAGGGTATGGGTTAGGGTTAGGGTTAGGGTTAGGGTTAGGGTACGGCTTAGGATACGGGTTAGGGTACGGGTGAGGGTACGGCGTAGCCAATAGGTTAGGGTTAGGGTTCGGGTACGTCTTAGGGTACGGGTTAGGGTACGGGTGAGGGTACGGCGTAGGGTAAGGTTTAAGGTTAGGGTTAGGGTTAGGGTTAGTTTTAGGGTTAGCGATTGGTTTAGGGTACGGGTTAGGATTAGCGTACGTGTTAGGGTTAGGTTTTGGGTTAGGGTTAGGGTACGCGTTAGGGTTAGGGTATGGGTTAGGGTTAGGGTACACGTTAGGATTAGGGTATTTATTAAACCTATCCCACTCTCTAGATACCACTTAGCACGTAAAGGAATATTATTAGGGATCCAGCCATGGAGAAGATTTTAGTCACTAGGATAAGATAAAGAATAAACACATTATAAAAAAATCACATTAGGATTTTCTTTTTAACCTGTTCCTTAAAACACTAGTGCTTAGGAAATCTAATAGAGGCAAAAGCAATCAAGGGTAGTTTAGGGTTAGGGTTAGGGTTAGGGTTAGTGTTAGGGTTAGGGTATGGCTTAGGGTACGGGTGAGGGTACGGGTGAGGGTACTGCGTAGGGTATTGGTTAGGGTTAGGGTACAGCTTAGGATGCGTGTTAGGGTACGGGTTAGGGTACGGCGTAGAGTGTGGGTTAGGGTTAGGGTTAGTGTTAGGGTTAGGGTTACGGTACGTCTTAGGGTACGTGTTAGGGTACGGGTGAGGGTACGGCGTAGGTTATTGGTTAGGGTTAGGGTACGGCTTAGGATACGGGTTAGGATATGGGTTAGGTTACGGCGTTGGGTATGGGTGAGGGTTAGGGTTAAGGTTAGGGTAAGGCTTTGGGTACGGGTTAGGGTACGGGTGAGGGTACGGCGTAGCGTATGGTTTAGGGTTAGGGTTAGGGTTAGGGTTAGTTTTAGGGTTAGGGATTGGTTTAGGGTACGGGTTAGGATTAGCGTACGTGTTAGGGTTAGGGTTTGGGTTAGGGTTAGGGTACGCATTAGGGTTAGGGTGTGGGTTAGGGTTAGGGTACACGTTAGGATTAGGGTATTTATTAAACCTATCCCACTCTCTAGATACCACTTAGCACGTAAAGGAATATTATTTAGGGTCCAGCCATGGAGAAGATTTTCGTCACTAGGATAAGATAAAGAATAAACACATTATAAAAAAATCACATTAGGATTTTCTTTTTAACCTGTTCCTTAAAACACTAGTGCTTAGGAAATCTAATGGAGGCAAAAGCAGTCAAGGGTAGTTTAGGGTTAGGGTTAGGGTTAGTGTTAGGGTTAGGGTACGGCTTAGGGTATGGGATAGGGTATGGGTGAGGGTACGGCATAGGGTAGGGTTTAGGGTTAGGGTTAGTGTTAGGGTTAGGGTTAGGGTATGGCTTAGGGTACGGGTGAGGGTACTGTGTAGGTCATTGGTTAGGGTTAGGTTAAGGCTTAGGATACAGGTTATTGTATGGGTTAGGGTACGGCGCAGGGTATGGGTAAGGGTTAGGGTTAGGGTTAGGGTTAGAGTTAGGGTACGGCTTAGGGTACGGGTTAGGGTACGGGTGAGGGTACGGCGTAGTGTATAGGTTAGGGTTAGGGTTAGGGTACGGCTTAGGGTACGGGTTAGGTTACGGGTGAGGGTACGGTGTAGGGTATGGGTTAGGGTTAGGGTTAGGGTACGTCTTAGGGTACGGGTTAGGGTACGGGTGAGGGTATGGCGTAGGGTAAGTGTTAGGGTTAGGGTTAGGGTTAGTTTTAGGGTTAGGGATTGGTTTAGGGTACGGGTTAGGATTAGCGTACGTGTTAGGGTTAGGTTTTGGGTTAGGGTTAGGGTACGCGTTAGGGTTAGGGTATGGGTTAGGGTTAGGGTACACGTTAGGATTAGTGTATTTATTAAACCTATCCCACTCTCTAGATACCACGTAGCACGTAAGGGAATATTATTAGGGATCCAGCCATGGAGAAGATTTTAGTCACTAGGATAAGATAAAGAATAAACACATTATAAAAAAATCACATTAGGATTTACTTTTTAACCTGTTCCTTAGAACACTAGTGCTTAGGAAATCTAATAGAGGCAAAAGCAATCAAGGGTAGTTTAGGGTTAGGGTTAGGGTTAGGGTTAGTGTTAGGGTTAGGGTAGGGCTTAGGGTATGGGATAGGGTACGGGTGAGGGTACGGCGTAGGGTAGGGGTTAGGGTTAGGGTTAGGGTTAGGGTATGGCTTAGGGTACGGGTGAGGGTACGGCGTAGTGTATAGGTTAGGGTTAGGGTTAGGGTACGGCTTAGGGTACGGGTTAGGTTACGGGTGAGGGTACGGCGTAGGGTATGGGTTAGGGTTAGAGTTAGGGTTAGTGTTACTGTTAGGGTTAGGGTACGGCTTAGCGTATGGGATAGGGTACGGGTGAGGGTACGGCGTAGGGTAGGGGTTAGGGTTAGAGTTAGGGTTAGGGTTGGGGTTAGGGTACGGCTTAGTTTATGGGATAGGGTACAGGTGAGGGTATGGCATAGGGTAGGGGTTAGGGTTAGGGTTAGGGTTAGGGTTAGGGTACGGCTTAGGGTACGGGTGAGGGTATGGGTGAGGATACTGCGTAGGGTATTGGTTAGGGTTAAGGTACGGCTTAGGATACGGGTTAGGGTACGTGTTAGGGTATGGCGTACGGTATGGGTTAGGGTTAGGGTTAGGGTTAGGGTTAGGGTACGGCTTAGGGTACGGGTTAGGGTACGGGTGAGGTTACGGCGTAGGGTATAGTTTAGAGTTAGGGTTAGGGTTAGGGTACGGCTTAGGATACGGGTTAGGGTACGGGTGAGGGTACGGCGTAGCGTATGGTTTAGGGTTAGGGTTAGGGTTAGGGTACGGCTTAGGGTACGGGTTAGGGTACGGGTGAGGGTACGGCGTAGGTTATGGGTTAGGGTTAGGGTTAGGGTTAGGGTTAGTTTTAGGGTTAGGGATTGGTTTAGGGTATGGGTTAGGATTAGCATACTTGTTCGGGTTAGGGTTTTGGTTAGGGTTAGGGTACGCGTTAGGGTTAGGGTATGGGTTAGGTTTAGGGTACACTTTAGGATTAGGGTATTTATTAAACCTATCCCACTCTCTAGATACCACTTAGCACGTAAAGGAATATTATTTGGGGTTCAGCCATGGAGAAGATTTTAGTCACTAGGATAAGATAAAGTATAAACACATTATAAAAAAATCACATAAGGTTTTCTTTTTAACCTGTTCCTTTAAACACTAGTGTTTAGGAAATCTACTGGAGGCAAAAACAGTAAAGGGTAGTTTAGGGTTAGGGTTAGGGTTAGGGTTAGGGTAGGGCTTAGGATACGGGTGAGGGTACTGTTGAGGGTACTGCGTAGGTTATTGGTTAGGATTAGGGTACGGCTTAGGATACGGGTTAGGATATGGGTTAGGTTACGGCGTTGGGTATGGGTGAGGGTTAGGGTTAGGGTTAGGGTAAGGCTTTGGGTACGGGTTAGGGTACGGGTGAGGGTACGGCGTAGGGTAGAGGTTATGGTTAGGTTTAGGGTTAGGGTACGGCTTAGGATACGGGTTAGGGTATGGGTGCGGGTACGGCGTAGCGTATGGGTTAGGGTTAGGGTTAGGGTTAGGGTTAGTTTTAGGGTTAGGGCTTGGTTTATGGTACAGCTTAGGATTAGCGTACGTGTTAAGGTTAGGGTTTGGGTTAGGGTTAGGGTACGCATTAGGGTTAGGGTATGGGTTAGGGTTAGGGTACACGTTAGGATTAGGGTATTTATTAAACCTATCCCACTCTCTAGATACCACTTAGCACGTAAAGGAATATTATTTAGGGTCCAGCCATGGAGAAGATTTTCGTCACTAGGATAAGATAAAGAATAAACACATTATAAAAAAATCACATTAGGATTTTCTTTTTAACCTGTTCCTTAAAACACTCGTGCTTAGGAAATCTAATGGAGGCAAAAGCAGTCAAGGGTAGTTTAGGGTTAGGGTTAGGGTTAGGGTTAGTGTTAGGGTTAGGGTACGGCTTAGGGTATGGGATAGGGTATGGGTGAGGGTACGGCATAGGGTAGGGTTTAGGGTTAGGGTTAGTGTTAGGGTTAGGGTTAGTGTATGGCTTAGGGTACGGGTGAGGGTACTGTGTAGGTCATTGGTTAGGGTTAGGTTAAGGCTTAGGATACAGGTTATTGTATGGGTTAGGGTACGGCGCAGGGTATGGGTAACGGTTAGGGTTAGGGTTAGGGTTAGAGTTAGGGTACGGCTTAGGGTACGGGTTAGGGTACGGGTGAGGGTACGGCGTAGGGTATGGGTTAGGGTTAGGGTTAGGGTTAGTGTTAGTGTTAGGTTTAGGGTACGGCTTAGCGTATGGGATAGGGTACGGGTGAGGGTACGGCGTAGGGTAGGGGTTAGGGTTAGAGTTAGGGTTAGGGTTGGGGTTAGGGTACGGCTTAGGGAACGGGTGAGGGTATGGGTGAGGATACAGCATAGGGTATTGGTTAGGGTTAGGGTACGGCTTAGGTTACGGTTTAGGGTACGTGTTAGGGTATGGCGTACGGTATGGGTTAGGGTTAGGGTTAGGGTTAGGGTTAGGGTTAGGGTTAGGGTACGGCTTAGGGTACGTGTTAGGGTACGGGTGAGGTTACGGCATAGGGTAGAGTTTAGGGTTAGGGTTAGGGTTAGGGTACGGCTTAGGATACGGGTTAGGGTACGGGTGAGGGTACTGCGTAGCGAATGGTTTAGGGTTAGGGTTAGGGTACGGCTTAGGGTACGGGTTAGGGTACGGGTGAGGGTACGGTGTAGGTTATGGGTTAGGGTTAGGGTTAGGGTTAGTTTTAGGGTTAGGGATTGGTTTAGGGTACGGGTTAGGATTAGCATACGTGTTCGGGTTAGGGATTTGGTTAGGGTTAGGGTACGCGTTAGGGTTAGGGTATGGGTTAGGTTTAGGGTACACTTTAGGATTAGGGTATTTATTAAACCTATCCCACTCTCTAGATACCACTTAGCACGTAAAGGAATATTATTTGGGGTTCAGCCATGGAGAAGATTTTAGTCACTAGGATAAGATAAAGAATAAACACATTATAAAAAAATCACATAAGGTTTTCTTTTTAACCTGTTCCTTAAAACACTAGTGTTTAGGAAATCTAATGGAGGCAAAAGCAGTAAAGGGTAGTTTAGGGTTAGGGTTAGGGTTAGGGTTAGGGTAGGGCTTAGGATACGGGTGAGGGTACTGGTGAGGGTACTGCATAGGTTATTGGTTAGGGTTAGGGTACGGTTTAGGATACGGGTTAGGATATGGGTTAGGTTACGGCGTTGGGTATGGGTGAGGGTTAGGGTTAGGGTTAGGGTAAGGCTTTGTGTACGGGTTAGGTTACGGGTGAGGGTACGGCGTAGTGTATGGTTTAGGGTTAGGGTTAGGGTTAGGGTTAGTTTTAGGGTTAGGGATTGGTTTAGGGTACGGGTTAGGATTAGCGTACGTGTTAGGGTTAGGGTTTTGGTTAGGGTTAGGGTACGCATTAGGGTTAGGGTGTGGGTTAGGGTTAGGGTACACGTTAGGATTAGGGTATTTATTAAACCTATCCCACTCTCTAGATACCACTTAGCACGTAAAGGAATATTATTTAGGGTCCAGCCATGGAGAAGATTTTCGTCCCTAGGATAAGATAAAGAATAAACACATTATAAAAAAATCACATTAGGATTTTCTTTTTAACCTGTTCCTTAAAACACTAGTGCTTAGGAAATCAAATGGAGGCAAAAGCAGTCAAGGGTAGTTTAGGGTTAGGGTTAGCGTTAGGGTTAGTGTTAGTGTTAGGGTACGGCTTAGGGTATGGGATAGGGTATGGGTGAGTGTAGGCATAGGGTAGGGTTTAGGGTTAGGGTTAGTGTTAGGGTTAGGGTTAGGGTATGGCTTAGGGTACGGGTGAGGGTACTGTGTAGGTCATTGGTTAGGGTTAGGTTAAGGCTTAGGATACAGGTTATTGTATGGGTTAGGGTACGGCGCAGGGTATGGGTAAGGGTTAGGGTTAGGGTTAGGGTTAGAGTTAGGGTACGGCTTAGGGTACGGGTTAGGGTACGGGTGAGGGTACGGCGTAGTGTATAGGTTACGGTTAGGGTTAGGGTACGGCTTAGGGTACGGGTTAGGCTACGGGTGAGGGTACGGTGTAGGGTATGGGTTAGGGTTAGGGTTAGGGTACGTCTTAGGGTACGGGTTAGGGTACGGGTGAGGGTACGGCGTAGGGTAAGGGTTAGGGTTAGGGTTAGGGTTAGTTTTAGGGTTAGGGATTGGTTTAGGGTACGGGTTAGGATTAGCGTACGTGTTAGGGTTAGGTTTTGGGTTAGGGTTAGGGTACGCGTTAGGGTTAGGGTATGGGTTAGGGTTAGGGTACACGTTAGGATTAGGGTATTTATTAAACCTATCCCACTCTCTAGATACCACGTAGCACGTAAAGGAATATTATAAGGGATCCAGCCATGGAGAAGATTTTAGTCACTAGGATAAGATAAAGAATAAACACATTATAAAAAAATCACATTAGGATTTTCTTTTTAACCTGTTCCTTAAAACACTAGTGCTTAGAAAATCTAATAGAGGCAAAAGCAATCAAGGGTAGTTTAGGGTTAGGGTTAGGGTTAGGGTTAGTGTTAGGGTTAGGGTACGGCTTAGGGTATGGGATAGGGTACGGGTGAGGGTACGGCATAGAGTGTGGGTTAGCGTTAGGGTTAGTGTTAGGGTTAGGGTTACGGTACGGCTTAGGGTACGTGTTAGGGTACGGGTGAGGGTACGGCGTAGGTTATGGGTTAGGGTTAGGGTTAGGGTTAGGGTTAGGGTACGGCTTAGGATACGGGTTAGGGTACGGGTTTGGGTATGGCGTAGGTTATGGTTTAGGGTTAGGGTTAGTGTTAGGGTTATGGTACGGCTTAGGTTATGGGATAGGGTACAGGTGAGGGAATGGCATAGGGTAGGGGTTAGGGTTAGGGTTAGGGTTAGGGTTAGGGTTAGGTTACGGCTTAGGGTACGGGTTAGGGTATGGGTGAGGATACTGCGTAGAGTATTGGTTAGGGTTAGGGTACGGCTTAGGATACGGGTTAGGGTACGTGTTAGGGTATGGCGTACGGTATGGGTTAGGGTTAGGGTTAGGGTTAGGGTTAGGGTTAGGGTTAGGGTACGGCTTAGGGTACGTGTTAGGGTACGGGTGAGGTTACGGCGTAGGGTATAGTTTAGAGTTAGGGATAGGGTTAGGGTACGGCTTAGGATACGGGTTAGGGTACGGGTGAGGGTACGTCGTAGCGTATGGTTTAGGGTTAGGGTTAGGGTTAGGGTACGGCTTAGGGTTAGGGTTAGGGTTAGGGTTAGGGTTAGAGTTAGGGTTAGGGTTAGGGTTAGGGTTAGGGTTAGGGTTAGGGTACGGCTTAGGGTACGGGTGAGGGTATGGGTGAGGATATTGCGTAGGGTATTGGTTAGGGTTACGGTACGTCTTAGGATACGGGCTAGGGTACGGGTGAGGGTACGGCGTAGGTTATGGGTTAGGGTTAGGGTTAGTGTTAGGGTTATGGTACGGCTTAGGTTATGGGATAGGGTACAGGTGAGGGTATGGCATAGGGTAGGGTTTAGGGTTAGGGTTAGGGTTAGGGTTAGGGTTAGGGTACGGCTTAGGTACGGGTGAGGGTATGGGTGAGGATACTGCATAGGGTATTGGTTAGGGTTAGGGTACGGCTTAGGATATGGGTTAGGGTACATGTTAGGGTATGGCGTACGGTATGGGTTAGGGTTAGGGTTAGGGTTAGGTTTAGGGTATGGCTTAGGGTACGGGTTAGGGTACGAGTGAGGGTATGGCGTAGTGTATAGGTTAGGGTTAGGGTTAGGGTTAGGGTACGGCTTAGGGTACGGGTTAGGGTACGGGTGAGGTTACGGCGTAGGGTATAGTTTAGGGTTAGGGTTAGGGTTAGGGTACGGCTTAGGATACGGGTTAGGGTACGGGTGAGGGTACGGCGTAGCGTATGGTTTAGGGTTAGGGTTAGGGTTAGGGTACGGCTTAGGGTACGGGTTAGGGTACGGGTGAGGGTACGGTGTAGGTTATGGGTTAGGTTTAGGGTTAGGGTTAGGGTTAGTTTTAGGGTTAGGGATTGGTTTAGGGTACGGGTTAGGATTAGCATACGTGTTCGGGTTAGGGTTTTGGTTAGGGTTAGGGTACGCGTTAGGGTTAGGGTATGGGTTAGGTTTAGGGTACACTTTAGGATTAGGGTATTTATTAAACCTATCCCACTCTCTAGATACCACTTAGCACGTAAAGGAATATTATTTGGGGTTCAGCCATGGAGAAGATTTTAGTCACTAGGATAAGATAAAGAATAAACACATTATAAAAAAATCACATAAGGTTTTCTTTTTAACCTGTTCCTTAAAACACTAGTGTTTAGGAAATCTAATGGAGGCAAAAGCAGTAAAGGGTAGTTTAGGGTTAGGGTTAGGGTTAGTGTTAGGGTAGGGCTTAGGATACGGGTGAGGGTACTGGTGAGGGTACTGCGTAGGTTATTGGTTAGGGTTAGGGTACGGCTTAGGATACGGGTTAGGATATGGGTTAGGTTACGGCGTTGGGTATGGGTGAGGGTTAGGGTTAGGGTTAGGGTAAGGCTTTGGGTACGGGTGAGGGTACGGGTGAGGGTACGGCGTAGGGTAGAGGTTAGGGTTAGGTTTAGGATTAGGGTATGGCTTAGGATACGGGTTAGGGTATGGGTGAGGGTACGGCGTAGCGTATGGGTTAGGGTTAGGGTTAGGTTTAGGGTTAGTTTTAGGGTTAGGGATTGGTTTAGGGTACGGGTTAGGATTAGCGTACGTGTTAGGGTTAGGGTTTGGGTTAGGGTTAGGGTACGCATTAGGGTTAGGCTATGGGTTATGGTTAGGGTACACGTTAGGATTAGGGTATTTATTAAACCTATCCCACTCTCTAGATACCACTTAGCACGTAAAGGAATATTATTTAGGGTCCAGCCATGGAGAAGATTTTCGTCACTAGGATAAGATAAAGAATAAACACATTATAAAAAAATCACATTAGGATTTTCTTTTTAACCTGTTCCTTAAAACACTAGTGCTTAGGAAATCTAATGGAGGCAAGAGCAGTCAAGGGAAGTTTAGGGTTAGGGTTAGGGTTAGGGTTAGTGTTAGGGTTAGGGTACGGCTTAGGGTATGGGATAGGGTATGGGTGAGGGTACGGCATAGGGTAGGGTTTAGGGTTAGGGTTAGGGTTAGGGTATGGCTTAGGGTACGGGTGAGGGTACTGTGTAGGTCATTGGTTAGGGTTAGGTTAAGGCTTAGGATACAGGTTATTGTATTGATTAGGGTACGCAGGGTATGGGTAAGGGTTAGGGTTAGGGTTAGGGTTAGAGTTAGGGTACGGCTTAGGGTACGAGTTAGGGAACGGGTGAGGGTACGGCGTAGTGTATAGGTTAGGGTTAGGGTTAGGGTACGGCTTAGGGTACGGATTAGGTTATGGGCGAGGGTACGGCGTAGGGTATGGGTTAGGGTTAGGGTTAGGGTTAGTGTTACTGTTACGGTTAGGGTACGGCTTAGCGTATGGGATAGGGTACGGGTGAGGGTACGGCGTAGGGTAGGGTTTAGGGTTAGGGTTAGGGTTAGGGTTAGGGTATGGCTTAGGGTACGGGTGAGGGTACGGGTGAGGGTACTGCGTAGGGTATTGGTTCGGGTTAGGGTACGGCTTAGGATACGTGTTAGGGTACGGGTTAGGGTACGGCGTAGAGTGTGGGTTAGGGTTAGGGTTAGGGTTACGGTACGTCTTAGGGTACGTGTTAGGGTACGGGTGAGGGTACGGCGTAGGTTATGGGTTAGGGTTAGGGTTAGGGTTAGGGTTAGGGTACGGCTTAGGATACGGGTTAGGGTACGGGTGAGGGTACGGCGTAGGTTATGGGTTAGGGTTAGGGTTAGTGTTAGGGTTATGGTACGGCTTAGGTTATGGGATAGGGTACAGGTGAGGGTATGGCATAGGGTAGGGGTTAGGGTTAGGGTTAGGGTTAGGGTTAGGTTTAGGGTACGGCTTAGGGTACGGGTGAGGGTATGGGTGAGGATACTGCATAGGGTATTGGTTAGGGTTAGGGTACGGCTTAGGATATGGGTTAGGGTACGTGTTAGGGTATGGCGTACGGTATGGGTTAGGGTTAGGGTTAGGGTTACGGTTACGGTTAGGGTTAGGGTACGGCTTAGGGTTCGGGTTAGGGTACGGGTGAGGTTACGGCGTAGGGTATAGTTTAGGGTTAGGGTTAGGGTTAGGGTACGGCTTAGGATACGGGTTAGGGTACGGGTGAGGGTACGGCGTAGCGTATGGTTTAGGGTTAGGGTTAGGGTTAGGGTACGGCTTAGTGTACGGGTTAGGGTACGGGTGAGGGTATGGTGTAGTGTATAGGTTAGGGTTAGGGTTAGGGTTAGGGTATGGCTTAGGGTACGGGTGAGGGTACGGGTGAGGGTACTGTGTAGGGTATTGGTTATGGTTAGGGTACGGCTTAGAATACGGGTTAGGGTACGGGTTAGGGTACAGCGTAGGGTATGTGTTAGGGTTAGGGTTAGGGTTAGGGTTAGGGTTAGGGTACGGCTTAGGGTACGGGTTAGGGTACGGGTGAGGGTACGGCGTAGTGTATAGGTTAGGGTTAGGGTTAGGGTTAGGGTTAGGGTACGGCTTAGGATACGGGTTAGGGTACGGGTGAGTGTACGGCGTAGGTTATGGGTTAGGGATAGGGTTAGTGTTAGGGTTATGGTACGGCTTAGGTTATGGGATAGGGTACAGGTGAGGGTATGGCATAGGGTAGGGGTTAGGGTTAGGGTTAGTGTTAGGGTTAGGGTTAGGGTACGGCTTAGGGTACGGGTGAGGGTATGGGTGAGGATACTGCGTAGGGTATTGGTTAGGGTTAGGGTACGGCTTAGGATACGGGTTAGGGTACGTGTTAGGGTATGGCGTACGGTATGGGTTAGGGTTAGGGTTAGGGTTAGGGTTAGGGTACGGCTTAGGGTACGGGTTAGGGTACGGGTGAGGTTACGGCGTAGGGTATAGTTTAGAGTTAGGGTTAGGGTTAGGGTACGGCTTAGGATACGGGTTAGGGTACGGGTGAGGGTACGGCATAGCGTATGGTTTAGGGTTAGGGTTAGGGTTAGGGTACGGCTTAGGGTACGGGTTAGGGTACGGGTGAGGTTATGGCGTAGTGTATAGGTTAGGGTTAGGTTTAGGGTTAGGGTATGGCTTAGGGTACGGGTGAGGGTACGGGTGAGGGTACTGTGTAGGGTATTTGTTATGGTTAGGGTACGGCTTAGAATACGGGTTAGGTTTAGGGTTAGGGTTAGGGTTAGGGTACCGCTTAGGGTATGGGATAGGGTACAGCGTAGGGTAGCGGTTAGGGTTAGGGTTAGGGTTAGGGTTAGGGTACGGTTTAGGATACGGGTTAGGGTACGGGTGAGGGTACGGCGTAGCGTATGGGTTAGGGTTAGGGTTAGGGTTAGGGTACGGCTTAGGGTACGGGTTAGGGTACGGGTGAGGGTACGGCGTAGGTTATGGGTTAGGGTTAGGGTTAGGGTTAGGATTAGTTTTAGGTTAGTGATTGTTTTAGGGTACGGGTTAGGATTAGCATACTTGTTCGGGTTAGGGTTTTGGTTAGGGTTAGGGTACGCGTTAGGGTTAGGGTATGGGTTAGGTTTAGGGTACACTTTAGGATTAGGGTATTTATTAAACCTATCCCACTCTCTAGATACCACTTAGCACGTAAAGGAATATTATTTGGGGTTCAGCCATGGAGAAGATTTTAGTCACTAGGATAAGATAAAGAATAAACACATTATAAAAAAATCACATAAGGTTTTCTTTTTAACCTGTTCCTTAAAACACTAGTGTTTAGGAAATCTAATGGAGGCAAAAGCAGTAAAGGGTAGTTTAGGGTTAGGGTTAGGGTTAGGGTTAGGGTAGGGCTTAGGATACGGGTGAGGGTACTGGTGAGGGTACTGCGTAGGTTATTGGTTAGGGTTAGGGTACGGCTTAGGATACGGGTTAGGATATGGGTTAGGTTACGGTGTTGGGTATGGGTGAGGGTTAGGGTTAGGGTTAGGGTAAGGCTTTGGGTACGGGTGAGGGTACTGGTGAGGGTACGGCGTAGGGTAGAGGTTAGGGTTAGGTTTAGGGTTAGGATACGGCTTAGGATACGGGTTAGGCTATGGGTGAGGGTACGGCGTAGCGTATGGGTTAGGGTTAGGGTTAGGGTTAGGGTTAGTTTTAGGGTTAGGGATTGGTTTAGGGTACGGGTTAGGATTAGCGTACGTGTTAGGGTTAGGGTTTGGGTTAGGGTTAGGGTACGCATTAGGGTTAAGGTGTGGGTTAGGGTTAGGGTACACGTTAGGATTAGGGTATTTATTAAACCTATCCCACTCTCTAGATACCACTTAGCACGTAAAGGAATATTATTTAGGGTACAGCCATGGAGAAGATTTTAGTCACTAGGATAAGATAAAGAATAAACACATTATAAAAAAATCACATTAGGATTTTCTTTTTAACCTGTTCCTTAAAACACTAGTGCTTAGGAAATCTAATGGAGGCAAAAGCAGTCAACGGTAGTTTAGGGTTAGAGTTAGGGTTAGGGTTAGTGTTAGGGTTAGGGTACGGCTTAGGGTATGGGATAGGGTATGGGTGAGGGTACGGCATAGGGTAGGGTTTAGGGTTAGGGTTAGTGTTAGGGTTAGGATTAGGGTATGGCTTAGGGTACGGCTGAGGGTACTGTGTAGGTCATTGGTTAGGGTTAGGTTAAGGCTTACGATACAGGTTATTGTATGGGTTAGGGTACGGCGCAGGGTATGGGTAAGGGTTAGGGTTAGGGTTAGGGTTAGAGTTAGGGTACGGCTTAGGGTACGGGTTAGGGTACGGGTGAGGGTACGGCGTAGTGTATAGGTTAGGGTTAGGGTTAGGGTACGACTTAGGGTACGGGTTAGGTTACGGGTGAGGGTACGGTGTAGGGTATGGGTTAGGGTTAGGGTTAGGGTTAGTGTTAGTGTTAGGGTTAGGGTACGTGTTAGCGTATGGGATAGGGTACGGGTGAGGGTACAGCGTAGGGTAGGGGTTAGGGTTAGAGTTAGGGTTAGGGTTGGGGTTAGGGTACGGCTTAGGGTACGGGTGAGGGTACGGGTGAGGGTACTGCATAGGGTATTGGTTAGGGTTAGGATATGGCTTAGGATACGGGTTAGGGTACGGGTTAGGGTATGGCGTAGGGTATGGGGTAGGGTTAGGGTTAGGGTTAGGGTTAGGGTTAGGGTACGGCTTAGGATACGGGTTAGGGTACGGGTGAGGGTACGGGTAGTGTATGGGTTAGGGTTAGGGTTAGGGTACGTCTTAGGGTACGGGTTAGGGTACGGGTGAGGGTACGGCGTAGGGTAAGGGTTAGGGTTAGGGTTAGGGTTAGGGTTAGGGTTAGTTTTAGGGTTAGGGATTGGTTTAGTGTACGGGTTAGGATTAGCGTACGTGTTAGGGTTAGGTTTTGGGTTAGGGTTAGGGTACGCGTTAGGGTTAGGGTATGGGTTAGGGTTAGGGTACACGTTAGGATTAGGGTATTTATTAAACCTATCCCACTCTCTAGATACCACTTAGCACGTAAAGGAATATTATTAGGGATCCAGCCATGGAGAAGATTTTAGTCACTAGGATAAGATAAAGAATAAACACATTATAAAAAAATCACATTAGGATTTTCTTTTTAACCTGTTCCTTAAAACTCTTGTGCTTAGGAAATCTAATAGAGGCAAAAGCAATCAAGGGTAGTTTAGGGTTAGGGTTAGGGTTAGGGTTAGTGTTAGGGTTAGGGTACGGCTTAGGGTATGGGATAGGGTACGGGTGAGGGTACGGTGTAGGGTAGGGGTTAGGGTTAGGGTTAGGGTATGGCTTAGAGTACGGGTGAGGGTACGGGTGACGGTACTGAGTAGCGTATTGGTTAGGGTTAGGGTACGGCTTAGGATACGTGTTAGGTTACGGGTTAGGGTACGGCGTAGAGTGTGGGTTAGGGTTAGTGTTAGGGTTAGGGTTACGGTACGTCTTAGGGTACGTGTTAGGGTACGGGTGACGGTACGGCGTACGTTATGGGTTAGGGTTAGGGTTAGTGTTAGGGTTATGGTACGGCTTAGGTTATGGGATAGGGTACAGGTGAGGGTATGGCATAGGGTAGGGGTTAGGGATAGGGTTAGAGTTAGGGTTAGGGTTAGGGTACGGCTTAGGGTACGGGTGAGGGTATGGGTGTGGATACTGCGTAGGGTATTGATTAGGGTTAGGGTACGGCTTAGGATACGGGTTAGGGTACGTGTTAGGGTATGGCGTACGGTATGGGTTAGGGTTAGGGTTAGGGTTAGGGTCAGGGTTAGGGTTAGGGTACGGCTTAGGGTACGGGTTAGGGTACGGGTGAGGTTACGGCATAGGGTATAGTTTAGGGTTAGGGTTAGGGTACGGCTTAGGATACGGGTTAGGGTATGTGTGAGGGTACGGCGTAGCGTATGGTTTAGGGTTAGGGTTAGGGTTAGGGTACGGCTTAGAGTACGGGTTAGGGTACGGGTGAGGGTACGGCGTAGGTTATGGGCTAGGGTTAGGGTTAGGGTTAGGGTTAGTTTTAGGGTTAGGGATTGGTTTAAGGTACGGGTTAGGATTAGCATACGTGTTCGGGTTAGGGTTTTGGTTAGGTTTAGGGTACGCGTTAGGGTTAGGGTATGGGTTAGGTTTAGGGTACACTTTAGGATTAGGGTATTTATTAAACCTATCCCACTCTCTAGATACCACTTAGCACGTAAAGGAATATTATTTGGGGTTCAGCCATGGAGAAGATTTTAGTCACTAGGATAAGATAAAGAATAAACACATTATAAAAAAATCACATAAGGTTTTCTTTTTAACCTGTTCCTTAAAACACTAGTGTTTAGGAAATCTAATGGAGGCAAAAGCAGTAAAGGGTAGTTTAGGGTTAGGGTTAGGGTTAGGGTTAGGGTAGGGCTTAGGATACGGGTGAGGGTACTGGTGAGGGTACTGCGTAGGTTATTGGTTAGGGTTAGGGTACGGCTTAGGATACGGGTTAGGGTATGGGTGAGGGTACGGCGTAGCGTATGGGTTAGGGTTAGTGTTAGGGTTAGGGTTAGAGTATGGCTTAGGGTACGGGTGAGGGTACTGTGTAGGTCATTGGTTAGGGTTAGGTTAAGGCTTAGGATACAGGTTATTGTATGTGTTAGGGTACGGCGCAGGGTATGGGTAAGGGTTAGGGTTAGGGTTAGGGTTAGAGTTAGGGTACGGCTTAGGGTACGGGTTAGGGTACGGGTTAGGGTATCGCGTAGGGTATGGGTTAGGGTTAGGGTTAGGGTTAGGTTTAGGGTACGGCTTAGGGTACGGGTTAGGGTACGGGTGAGGGTACGGCGTAGTGTATAGGTTAGGGTTAGGGTTAGGGTACGGCTTAGGGTACGGGTTAGGTTACGGGTGAGGGTACGGCGTAGGGTATGGGTTAGGGTTAGGGTTAGGGTTAGTGTTAGTGTTAGGGTTAGGGTACGGCTTAGCGTATGGGATAGGGTACGGGTGAGGGTACGGCGTAGGGTAGGGATTAGGGTTAGAGTCAGGGTTAGGGTTGGGGTTAGGGTACGGCTTAGGGTACGGGTGAGGGTACGGGTGAGGTTACTGCGTAGGGTATTGGTTAGGGTTAGGATACGGCTTAGGATACGGGTTAGGGTACGGATTAGGGTATGGCGTAGGGTATGGGTTAGGGTTAGGGTTAGGGTTAGGGTTAGGTTTAGGGTACGGCTTAGGGTACGGGTGAGGGTACTGGTGAGGGTACTGCGTAGGGTATTGGTTAGGGTTAGGATACGGCTTAGGATACGGTTAGGGTACGGGTTAGGGTACGGCGTAGGGTACAGGTTAGGGTTAGGTTTAGGGTTAGGGTTAGGGTACGGCGTAGGGTACGGGTTAGGGTACGGTTGATGGTACGACGTAGGGTATAGGTTAGGTTTAGGGTTAGGGTACGGCTTAGGATACGGTTTAGGGTACGGGTGAGGGTACGGCGTAGCGTATGGGTTAGGGTTAGGGTTAGGGTTAGGGTACGGCTTAGGGTACGGGTGAGGGTACTGGTGAGGGTACTGCGTAGGTTATTGGTTAGGGTTAGGGTACGGCTTAGGATACGGGTTAGGATATGGGTTAGGTTACGGCGTTGGGTATGGGTGAGGGTTAGGGTTAGGGTTAGGGTAAGGCTTTGGGTACGGGTTAGGGTACGGGTGAGGGTACGGCGTAGGTTATGGGTTAGGGTTAGGGTTAGTGTTAGGGTTAGGGTACGGCTTAGGCTATGGGATAGGGTATGGGTGAGGGTACGGCATAGGGTAGGGTTTAGGGTTAGGGTTAGTGTTAGGGTTAGGGTTAGGGTATGGCTTAGGGTACCGGTGAGGGTACTGTGTAGGTCATTGGTTAGGGTTAGGTTAAGGCTTAGGATACAGGTTATTGTATGGGTTAGGGTACGGCGCAGGTTATGGGTAAGGGTTAGGGTTAGGGTTAGGGTTAGAGTTAGGGTACGGCTTAGGGTACGGGTTAGGGTACGGGTGAGGGTACGGCGTAGTGTATAGGTTAGGGTTCGGGTTAGGGTACGGCTTAGGGTACGGATTAGGTTACGGGTGAGGGTACGGCGTAGGGTATGGGTTAGGGTTAGGGTTAGGGTTAGTGTTAGTGTTAGGGTTAGGGTATGGCTTAGCGTATGGGATAGGGTACGGGTGAGGGTACGGCGTAGGGTAGGGGTTAGGGTTAGAGTTAGGGTTAGGGTTGGTGTTAGGGTACGGCTTTGGGTACGGGTGAGGGTACGGGTCAGGGTACTGCGTAGGGTATTGGTTAGGGTTAGGATATGGCTTAGGATACGGGTTAGGGTACGGGTTAGGGTGTGGCGTAGGGTATGGGTTAGGGTTAGGGTTAGGGTTAGGGTTAGGGTTAGGGTACGGCTTAGGATACGGGTTAGGGTATGGGTGAGGGTACGGCGTAGCGTATGGGTTAGGGTTAGGGTTAGGGTTAGGGTTAGTTTTAGGGTTAGGGATTGGTTTAGGGTACGGGGTAGGATTAGCGTACGTGTTAGGGTTAGGGTTTGGGTTAGGGTTAGGGTACGCATTAGGGTTAGGGTATGGGTTAGGGTTAGGGTACACGTTAGGATTAGGGTATTTATTAAACCTATCCCACTCTCTAGATACCACTTAGCACGTAAAGGAATATTATTTAGGGTCCAGCCATGGAGAAGATTTTCGTCACTAGGATAAGATAAAGAATAAACACATTATAAAAAAATCACATTAGGATTTTCTTTTTAACCTGTTCCTTAAAACACTAGTGCTTAGGAAATCTAATGGAGGCAAAAGCAGTCAAGGGTAGTTTAGGGTTAGGGTTAGGGTTAGGGTTAGTGTTAGGGTTAGGGTACAGCTTAGGGTATGGGATACCGTATGGGTGAGGATACGGCATAGGGTAGGTTTTAGGGTTAGGGTTAGTGTTAGGGTTAGGGTTAGGGTATGGCTTAGGGTACGGGTGAGGGTACTGTGTAGGTCATTGGTTAGGGTTAGGTTAAGGCTTAGGATACAGGTTATTGTATGTGTTAGGGTACGGCGCAGGGTATGGGTAAGGGTTAGGGTTAGGGTTAGGGTTAGAGTTAGGGTACGGCTTAGGGTACGGGTTAGGGTACGGGTTAGGGTATCGCGTAGGGTATGGGTTAGGGTTAGGGTTAGGGTTAGGTTTAGGGTACGGCTTAGGGTACGGGTGAGGGTACTGCGTAGGGTATTGGTTAGGGTTAGGATACGGCTTAGGATACGGTTAGGGTACGGGTTAGGGTACGGGGTAGGGTACAGGTTAGGGTTAGGTTTAGGGTTAGGGTTAGGGTACGGCGTAGGGTACGGGTTAGGGTACGGTTGATGGTACGACGTAGGGTATAGGTTAGGGTTAGAGTTAGGGTACGGCTTAGGATACGGTTTAGGGTACGGGTGAGGGTACGGCTTAGCGTATGGGTTAGGGTTAGGGTTAGGGTTAGGGTTAGGGTACGGCTTAGGGTACGGGTGAGGGTACTGGTGAGGGTACTGCGTAGGTTATTGGTTAGGGTTAGGGTACGGCTTTCGGTACGGGTTAGGTTACAGGTGAGGGTACGGCGTAGGGTATGGGTTAGGGTTAGGGTTAGGGTTAGTGTTAGTGTTAGGGTTAGGGTACGGCTTAGCGTATGGGATAGGGTACGGGTGAGGGTACGGCGTAGGGTAGGGGTTAGGGTTAGAGTTAGGGTTAGGGTTGGTGTTAGGGTACGGCTTTGGGTACGGGTGAGGGTACGGGTGAGGGTACTGCGTTGGGTATTGGTTAGGGTTAGGATACGGCTTAGGATACGGGTTAGGGTACGGGTTAGGGTATGGCGTAGGGTATGGGTTAGGGTTAGGGTTAGGGTTAGGGTTAGGGTACGGCTTAGGATACGGGTTAGTGTATGGGTGAGGGTACGGCGTAGCGTATGTGTTAGGGTTAGGGTTAGGGTACGTCTTAGGGTATGGGTTAGGGTACGGGTGAGGGTACGGCGTAGGGTAAGGGTTAGGGTTAGCGTTAGGGTTAGGGTATGGCTTAGGGTACGGGTGAGGGTACGGGTGAGGGTACTGCGTAGGGTATTGGTTAGGGTTAGGGTACGGCTTAGGATACGTGTTAGGGTACGGGTTAGGGTACGGCGTAGAGTGTGGGTTAGGGTTAGGGTTAGTGTTAGGGTTAGGGTTACGGTACGTCCTAGGGTACGTGTTAGGATACGGGTGAGGTTACGGCGTAGGTTATGGGTTAGGGTTAGGGTTAGGGTTAGGGTTAGGGTATGGCTTAGGATACGGGTTAGGGTACGGGTGAGGGTACGGCGTAGGTTATGGGTTAGGGTTAGGGTTAGTGTTAGGGTTATGGTATGGCTTAGGTTATGGGATAGGGTACAGGTGAGGGTATGGCATAGGGTAGGGGTTAGTGCTAGGGTTAGGGTTAGGGTTAGGGTACTGCTTCGGGTACGGGTGAGGGTATGGGTGAGGATACTGCGTAGGGTATTGGTTAGGGTTAGGGTACAGCTTAGGATACGGGTTAGGGTACGTGTTAGGGTATGGCGTACGGTATGGGTTAGGGTTAGGGTTAGGGTTAGGGTTAGGGTTAGGGTTAGGGTACGGCTTAGGGTACGGGTTAGGGTACGGGTGAGGTTACGGCGTAGGGTATAGTTTAGGGTTAGGGTTAGGGTTAGGGTACGGCTTAGGATACGGGTTAGGGTACGGGTGAGTGTACGGCGTAGCATATGGTTTATGGTTAGGGTTAGGGTTAGGGTACGGCTTAGGGTACGGGTTAGGGTACGGGTGAGGGTATGGCGTAGTGTATAGGTTAGGGTTAGGGTTAGGGTATGGCTTAGGGTACGGTGAGGGTACGGGTGAGGGTACGGTGTAGGGTATTCGTTATGGTTAGGGTACGGCTTAGAATACGGGTTAGGGTACGGGTTAGGGTACGGCAAAGGGTATGGGTTAGGGTTAGGGTTAGGGTTAGGGTTAGGGTTAGGGTACGGCTTAGGGTACGGGTTAGGGTACGGGTGAGGGTACGGCGTAGTGTATAGGTTAGGGTTAGGGTTAGGGTATGGCTTAGGGTATGGGATAGGGTACGGGTGAGGGTACGGCGTAGGGTAGGGGTTAGGTTTAGGGTTAGGGTTAGTGTTAGGGTTAGGGTACGGCTTAGGGTATGGGATAGGTTACGGGTGAGGGTACGGCATAGGGTAGGGTTTAGGGTTAGGTTTAGGATTAGTGTTAGGGTTAGGGTACCGCTTAGGGTATGGGATAGTGTACGGCGTAGGGTAGCGGTTAGGGTTAGGGTTAGGGTTAGGGTTAGGGTACGGCTTTTGATACGGGTTAGGGTACGGGTGAGGGTACAGCGTAGCGTATGGGTTAGGGTTAGGGTTAGGGTTAGGGTACGGCTTAGGGTACGGGTTAGGGTACGGGTGAGGGTACGGCGTAGGTTATGGGTTAGGTTTAGGGTTAGGGTTAGGGTTAGTTTTAGGGTTAGGGATTGGTTTAGGGTATGGGTTAGGATTAGCATACTTGTTCGGGTTAGGGTTTTGTTTAGGGTTAGGGTACGCGTTAGGGTTAGGGTATGGGTTAGGTTTAGGGTACACTTTAGGATTAGGGTATTTATTAAACCTATCCCACTCTCTAGATACCACTTAGCACGTAAAGGAATATTATTTGGGGTTCAGCCATGGAGAAGATTTTAGTCACTAGGATAAGATAAAGAATAAACACATTATAAAAAAATCACATAAGGTTTTCTTTTTAACCTGTTCCTTAAAACACTAGTGTTCAGGAAACCTAATGGAGGCAAAAGCAGTAAAGGGTAGTTTAGGGTTAGGGTTAGGGTTAGGGTTAGGGTAGGGCTTAGGATACGGGTGAGGGTACTGGTGAGGGTACTGCGTAGGTTATTGGTTAGGGTTAGGGTACGGCTTAGGATACGGGTTAGGATATGGGTTAGGTTACGGCGTTGGGTATGGGTGAGGGTTAGGGTTAGGGTTAGGGTAAGGCTTTGGGTACGGGTTAGGGTACGGGTGAGGGTACGGCGTAGGGTAGAGGTTAGGGTTAGGTTTAAGGTTAGGGTACGGCTTAGGATACGGGTTAGGGTTTGGGTGAGGGTACGGCGTAGCGTATGGGTTAGGGTTAGGGTTAGGGTTAGGGTTAGTTTTAGGGTTAGGGATTGGTTTAGGGTACGGGTTAGGATTAGCGTACGTGTTAGGGTTAGGGTTTGGGTTAGGTTTAGGGTACGCATTAGGGTTAGGGTGTGGGCTAGGGTTAGGGTACACGTTAGGATTAGGGTATTTATTAAACCTATCCCACTCTCTAGATACCACTTAGCACGGAAAGGAATATTATTTGGGGTCCAGCCATGGAGAAGATTTTCGTCACTAGGATAAGATAAAGAATAAACACATTATAAAAAAATCACATTAGGATTTTCTTTTTAACCTGTTCCTTAAAACACTAGTGCTTAGGAAATCTAATGGAGGCAAAAGCAGTCAAGGGTAGTTTCGGGTTAGGGTTAGGGTTAGGGTTAGTGTTAGGGTTAGGGTACGGCTTAGGGTATGGGATAGGGTATGGGTGAGGGTACGGCATAGGGTAGTGTTTAGGGTTAGGGTTAGTGTTAGGGTTAGGGTTAGGGTATGGCTTAAGGTACGGGTGACGGTACTGTGTAGGTCATTGGATAGGGTTAGGTTAAGTCTTAGGATACAGGTTATTGTATGGGTTAGGGTACGGCGCAGGGTATGGGTAAGGGTTAGGGTTAGGGTTAGGGTTAGAGTTAGGGTACGGCTTAGGGTACGGGTTAGGTTACGGGTGAGGGTACGGCATAGTGTATAGGTTAGGGTTAGGGTTAGTGTACGGCTTAGGGTACGGGTTAGGTTACGGGTGAGGGTACGGCGTAGGGTATGGGTTAGGGTTAGGGTTAGGGTTAGTGTTACTGTTAGGGTTAGGGTACGGCTTAGCATATGGGATAGGATACGGGTGAGGGTACGGCGTAGGGTAGGGGTTAGGGATAGAGTTAGGGTTAGGGTTGGGGTTAGGGTAAGGCTTAGGTTACGAGTGAGGGTACGGGTGAGGGTACTGCGTAGGGTATTGGTTAGGGTTAGGATACGGCTTAGGATACGGGTTAGGGTACGGGTTAGGGTATGGCGTAGGGTATGGGTTAGGGTTAGGGTTAGGGTTAGGGTTAGGGGTAGGGTACGGCTTAGGATACGGGTTAGGGTACGGGTGAGGGTACGGCGTAGCGTATGGGTTAGGGTTAGGGTTAGGGTACGTCTTAGGGTACGGGTTAGGGTACGGGTGAGGGTACGGCGTAGGGTAAGGGTTAGGGTTATGGTTAGGGTTAGGGTTAGTTTTACGGTTAGGGATTGGTTTAGGGTACGGGTTAGGATTAGCGTACGTGTTAGGGTTAGGTTTTGGGTTAGGGTTAGGGTACGCGTTAGGGTTAGGGTATGGGTTAGGGTTAGGGTACACGTTAGGATTAGGGTATTTATTAAACCTATCCCACTCTCTAGATACCACTTAGCACGTAAAGGGATATTATTAGGGATCCAGCCATGGAGAAGATTTTAGTCACTAGGATAAGATAAAGAATAAACACATTATAAAAAAATCACATTAGGATTTTCTTTTTAACCTGTTCCTTAAAACACTAGTGCTTAGGAAATCTAATAGAGGCAAAAGCAATCAAGGGTAGTTTAGGGTTAGGGTTAGGGTTATGGTTAGTCTTAGGGTTAGGGTTAGGGTATGGCTTAGGGTACGGGTGAGGGTACGGGTGAGGGTACTGCGTAGGGTATTGGTTAGGGTTAGGGTACGGCTTAGGATACGTTTTAGGGTACGGGTTAGGGTACGGTGTACAGTGTGGGTTAGGGTTAGGGTTAGTGTTAGGGTTAGGGTTACGGTACGTCTTAGGGTACGTGTTAGGGTACGGGTGAGGGTACGGCGTAGGTTATGGGTTAGGGTTAGGGTTAGGGTTAGGGTTAGGGTACGGCTTAGGATACGGGTTAGGGTACGGGTGAGGGTACGGCGTAGGTTATGGGTTACGGTTAGGGTTAGTGTTAGGGTTATGGTACGCCTTAGGTTATGGGATAGTGTACAGGTGAGGGTATGGCATAGGGTAGGGGTTAGGGTTAGGGTTAGGGTTAGGGTTAGGGTATGGCTTAGGGTACGGGTGAGGATATGGGTGAGGATACTGCGTAGGGTATTGGTTAGGGTTAGGGTACGGCTTAGGATACGGGTTAGGGTACGTGTTAGGTTATGGCGTACGGTATGGGTTAGGGTTAGGGTTAGGGTTAGGGTTAGGGTACGGCTTAGGGTACGGGTTAGGGTACGGGTGAGGTTACGGCGTAGGGTATAGTTTAGAGTTAGGGTTAGGGTTAGGGTACGGCTTAGGATACGGGTTAGGGTACGGGTGAGGGTACGGCATAGCGTATGGTTTAGGGTTAGGGTTAGGGTTAGGGTACTGCTTAGGGTACGGGTTAGGGTACGGGTGAGGGTACGGCGTAGGTTATGGGTTAGGGTTAGGGTTAGGGTTAGGGTTAGTTTTAGGGTTAGGGATTGGTTTAGGGTACGGGTTAGGATTAGCATACTTGTTCGGGTTAGGGTTTTGGTTAGGGTTAGGGTACGCGTTAGGGTTAGGGTATGGGTTAGGTTTAGGGTACACTTTAGGATTAGGGTATTTATTAAACCTATCCCACTTTCTAGATACCACTTAGCACGTAAAGGAATATTATTTGGGGATCAGCCATGGACAAGATTTTATTCACTAGGATAAGATAAAGAATAAACACATTATAAAAAAATCACATAAGGTTTTCTTTTTAACCTGTTCCTTTAAACACTAGTGTTTAGGAAATCTAATGGAGGCAAAAGCAGTAAAGGGTAGTTTAGGGTTAGGGTTAGGGTTAGGGTTAGGGTAGGGCTTAGGATACGGGTGAGGGTACTGGTGAGGGTACTGCGTAGGTTATTGGTTAGGGTTAGGGTACGGCTTAGGATACGGGTTAGGATATGGGTTAGGTTACGGCGTTGGGTATGGGTGAGGGTTAGGGTTAGGGTTAGGGTAAGGCTTTGGGTACGGGTTAGGGTACGGGTGAGGGTACGGCATAGGGTAGAGTTTAGGGTCAGTTTTAGGGTTAGGGTACGGCTTAGGATACGGGTTAGGGTATGGGTGAGGGTACTGCGTAGCGTATGGGTTAGGGTTAGGGTTAGGGTTAGGGTTAGTTTTAGGGTTAGGGCTTGGTTTAGGGTATATGTTAGGATTAGCGTACGTGTTAGGGTTAGGGTTTGGGTTAGGGTTAGGGTACGCATTAGGGTTACGGTATGGGTTAGGGTTAGGGTACACGTTAGGATTAGGGTATTTATTAAACCTGTCCCACTCTCTAGATACCACTTAGCACGTAAAGGAATATTATTTAGGGTCCAGCCATGGAGAAGATTTTCGTCACTAGGATAAGATAAAGAATAAACACATTATAAAAAAATCACATTAGGATTTTCTTTTTAACCTGTTCCTTAAAACACTCGTGCTTAGGAAATCTAATGGAGGCAAAAGCAGTCAAGGGTAGTTTAGGGTTAGGGTTAGGGTTAGGGTTAGTGTTAGCGTTAGGGTACGGCTTAGGGTATGGGATAGGGTATGGGTGAGGGTACGGCATAGGGTAGGCTTTAGGGTTAGGGTTAGTGTTAGGGTTAGGGTTAGGGTATGGCTTAGGGTACGGGTGAGGGTACTGTGTAGTTCATTGGTTAGGGTTAGGTTAAGGCTTAGGATACAAGTTATTGTATGGGTTAGGGTACGGGGCAGGGTATGGGTAAGGGTTAGGGTTAGGGTTAGAGTTAGGGTACGGCTTAGGGTACGGGTTAGGGTACGGGTGAGGGTACGGCATAGTGTATAGGTTAGGGTTAGGGTTAGGGTACGGCTTAGGGTACGGGTTAGGTTACGGGTGAGGGTACGGCGTAGGGTATGGGTTAGGGTTAGGGTTAGGGTTAGGGTTAGTGTTAGTGTTAGGGTTAGGGTACGGCTTAGCGTATGGGATAGGGTACGGGTGAGGGTATGGCGTAGGGTAGGGGTTAGGGTTAGGATACGGCTTAGGATACGGGTTAGGGTACGGGTTAGGGTATGGCGTAGGGTATGGGTTAGGGTTAGGGTTAGGGTTAGGGTACGGCTTAGGATACGGGTTAGGTTACGGGTGAGGGTACGGCGTAGCGTATGGGTTAGGGTTAGGGTTAGGGTTAGGGTTAGTTTTAGGGTTAGGGATTGGTTTAGGGTACGGGTTAGGATTAGCGTACGTGTTAGGATTAGGTTTTGGGTTAGGGTTAGGGTACGCGTTAGGGTTAGGGTATAGGTTAGGGTTAGGGTACACGTAAGATTAGGGTATTTATTAAACCTATCCCACTCTCTAGATACCACTTAGCACGTAAAGGAATATTATTAGGGATCCAGCCATGGAGAAGATTTTAGTCACTAGGATAAGATAAAGAATAAACACATTATAAAAAAATCACATTAGGATTTTCTTTTTAACCTGTTCCTTAAAACACTAGTGCTTAGGAAATCTAATAGAGGCAAAAGCAATCAAGGGTAGTTTAGGGTTAGGGTTAGGGTTAGGGTTAGTGTTAGGGTTAGGGTACGGCTTAGGGTATGGGATAGGGTACGGGTGAGGGTACGGCGTAGGGTACGGTTTAGGGTTAGGGTTAGGGTTAGGGTTAGGGTATGGCTTAGTGTACGAGTGAGTGTACGGGTGAGGGTACTGCGTAGGGTATTGGTTAGGGTTAGGGTATGGCTTAGGATACGTGTTAGGGTACGAGTTAGGGTACGGCGTAGAGTGTGGGTTAGGGTTAGGGTTAGTGTTAGGGTTAGGGTTACGGTACGTCTTAGGGTACGTGTTAGGGTACGGGTGAGGGTACGGCGTAGGTTATGGGTTAGGGTTAGGGTTAGGGTTAGGGTTAGGGTACGGCTTAGGTTATGGGATAGGGTACAGGTGAGGGTATGGCATAGGGTATGGGTTAGGGTTAGGGTTAGGGTTAGGGTTAGGGTACGGCTTAGGGTACGGGTGAGGGTATGGGTGAGGATACTGCGTAGGGTATTGTTTAGGGTTACGGTACGTCTTAGGATACGGGTTAGCGTACGGGTGAGGGTACGGCGTAAGTTATGGGTTAGGGTTAGGTTTAGGGTTAGCGTTAGGGTTATGGTACGGCTTAGGTTATGGGATAGGGTACAGGTGAGGGTATGGCATAGGGTAGGGTTTAGGGTTAGGGTTAGGGTTAGAGTTAGGGTTAGGGTACGGCTTAGGGTACGGGTGAGGGTATGGGTGAGGATACTGCATAGGGTATTGGTTAGGGTTAGGGTATGGCTTAGGATACGTGTTAGGGTACGGGTTAGGGTATGGCGTAGAGTGTGGGTTAGGGTTAGGGTTAGTGTTAGGGTTAGGGTTACGGTACGTCCTAGGGTACGTGTTAGGGTACGGGTGAGGGTATGGCGTAGGTTATGGGTTAGGGTTAGGGTTAGGGTTAGGGTTAGGGTACGGCTTAGGATACGGGTTAATGTACGGGTGAGGGTACGGCGTAGGTTATGGGTTAGGGTTAGGGTTAGTGTTAGGGTTATGGTACGGCTTAGGTTATGGGATAGGGTACAGGTGAGGGTATGGCATAGGTTAGGGGTTAGGGTTAGGGTTAGGTTTAGGGTTAGGGTACGGCTTCGGGTACGGGTGAGGGTATGGGTGAGGATACTGCGTAGGGTATTGGTTAGGGTTAGGGTACGGCTTAGGATACGGGTTAGGGTACGTGTTAGGGTATGGCGTACGGTATGGGTTAGGGTTACGGTTAGGGTTAGGGTTAGGGTTAGGGTTAGGGTACGGCTTAGGGTACGGGTTAGGGTACGTGTGAGGTTACGGCGTAGGGTATAGTTTAGGGTTAGGGTTAGGGTTAGGGTACGGCTTAGGATACGGGTTAGGGTATGGGTGAGGTTACGGCGTAGGGTATAGTTTAGGGTTAGGGTTAGGGTTAGGGTACGGCTTAGGATACGGGTTAGGGTACGGGTGAGGGTACGGCGTAGCGTATGGTTTAGGGTTAGGGTTAGGGTTAGGGTACGGCTTAGGGTACGGGTTAGGGTACGGGTGAGGGTATGGCGTAGTGTATAGGTTAGGGTTAGGGTTAGGGTACGGCTTAGGGTACGGGTGAGGGTACGGGTGAGGGTACTGCGTAGGGTATTGGTTAGGGTTAGGATACGGCTTAGGATACGGGTTAGGGTACGGGTTAGGGTATGGCGTAGGGTATGGGTTAGGGTTAGGGTTAGGGTTAGGGTTAGGGTACGGCTTAGGATACGGGTTAGGTTACGGGTGAGGGTACGGCGTAGCGTATGGGTTAGGGTTAGGGTTAGGGTTAGGGTTAGTTTTAGGGTTAGGGATTGGTTTAGGGTACGGGTTAGGATTAGCGTACGTGTTAGGATTAGGTTTTGGGTTAGGGTTAGGGTACGCGTTAGGGTTAGGGTATAGGTTAGTGTTAGGGTACACGTTAGGATTAGGGTATTTATTAAACCTATCCCACTCTCTAGATACCACTTAGCACGTAAAGGAATGTTATTAGGGATCCAGCCATGGAGAAGATTTTAGTCACTAGGATAAGATAAAGAATAAACACATTATAAAAAAATCACATGAGGATTTTCTTTTTAACCTGTTCCTTAAAACACTAGTGTTTAGGAAATCTAATGGAGGCAAAAGCAGTAAAGGGTAGTTTAGGGTTAGGGTTAGGGTTAGGGTTAGGGTAGGGCTTAGGATACGGGTGAGGGTACTGGTGAGGGTACTGCGTAGGTTATTGGTTAGGGTTAGGGTACGGCTTAGGATACGGGTTAGGATATGGTTTAGGTTACGGCGTTGGGTATGGGTGAGGGTTAGGGTTAGGGTTAGGGTAAGGCTTTGGGTACGGGTTAGGGTACGGGTGAGGGTACGGCGTAGGGTAGAGGTTAGGGTTAGGTTTAGGGTTAGGGTACGGCTTAGGATACGGGTTAGGGTATGGGTGAGGGTACGGCGTAGCGTATGGGTTAGGGTTAGGGTTAGGGTTAGGGTTAGTTTTAGGGTTAGGGATTGGTTTAGGGTACGGGTTAGGATTAGCGTACGTGTTAGGGTTAGGGTTTGGGTTAGGGTTAGGGTACGCATTAGGGTTAGGGTGTGGGTTAGGGTTAGGGTACACGTTAGGATTAGGGTATTTATTAAACCTATCCCACTCTCTAGATACCACTTAGCACGTAAAGGTTTATTATTTGGGGTCCAGCCATGGAGAAGATTTTCGTCACTAGGATAAGATAAAGAATAAACACATTATAAAAAAATCACATTAGGATTTTCTTTTTAACCTGTTCCTTAAAACACTAGTGCTTAGGAAATCTAATGGAGGCAAAAGCAGTCAAGGGTAGTTTAGGGTTAGGGTTAGGGTTAGGGTTAGTGTTAGGGTTAGGGTACGGCTTAGGGTATGGGATAGGGTATGGGTGAGGGTACGGCATAGGGTAGGGTTTAGGGTTAGGGTTAGTGTTAGGGTTAGGGTTAGGGTATGGCTTAAGGTACGGGTGAGGGTACTGTGTAGGTCATTGGATAGGGTTAAGTTAAGGCTTAGGATACAGGTTACTGTATGGGTTATGTTACGGCGCAGGGTATGGGTAAGGGTTAGGGTTAGGGTTAGGGTTAGAGTTAGGGTACGGCTTAGGGTACGGGTTAGGGTACGGGTGAGGGTACGGCGTAGTGTATAGGTTAGGGTTAGGGTTAGGGTACGGCTTAGGGTACGGGTTAAGTTACGGGTGAGAGTACGGCGTAGGGTATGGGTTAGGGTTAGGGTTAGGGTTAGTGTTACTATTAGGGTTAGGGTACGGCTTAGCGTATGGGATAGGGTACGGGTGAGGGTACGGCGTAGGGTAGGGGTTAGGGTTAGAGTTAGGGTTAGGGTTGGGGTTAGGGTACGGCTTAGGGTACGGGTGAGGGTACGGGTGAGGGTACTGCGTAGGGTATTGGTTAGGGTTAGGATACGGCTTAGGATACGGGTTAGGGTAGGGGTTAGGGTATGGCGTAGGGTATGGGTTAGGGTTAGGGTTACGGTTAGGGTTAGGGTTAGGGTACGGCTTAGGATACGGGTTAGGGTACGGGTGAGGGTACGGCGTAGCGTATGGGTTAGGGTTAGGGTTAGGGTACGTCTTAGGGTACGGGTGAGGGTACGGGTGAGGGTACGGCGTAGGGTAAGGGTTAGGGTTAGGGTTAGGGTTAGGGTTAGTTTTAGGGTTAGGGATTGGTTTAGGGTACGGGTTAGGATTAGCGTACGTGTTAGGGTTAGGTTTTGGGTTAGGGTTAGGGTACGCGTTAGGGTTAGTGTATGGTTTAGGGTTAGGGTACACGTTAGGATTAGGGTATTTATTAAACCTATCCCACTCTCTAGATACCACTTAGCACGTAAAGGAATATTATTAGGGATCCAGCCATGGAGAAGATTTTAGTCACTAGGATAAGATAAAGAATAAACACATTATAAAAAAATCACATTAGGATTTTCTTTTTAACCTGTTCCTTAAAACACTAGTGCTTAGGAAATCTAATAGAGGCAAAAGCAATCAAGGGTAGTTTAGGGTTAGGGTTAGGGTTAGGGGTAGTCTTAGGGTTAGGGTTAGGGTATGGCTTAGGGTACGGGTGAGGGTACGGGTGAGGGTACTGCGTAGGGTATTGGTTTGGGTTAGGGTACGGCTTAGGATACGTGTTAGGGTACGGGTTAGGGTACGGCGTAGAGTGTTGGTTAGGGTTAGGGTTAGTGTTAGGGTTAGGGTTAGGGTATGGCTTAGGGTACGGGTGAGGGTACTGTGTAGGTCATTGGTTAGGGTTAGGTTAAGGCTTAGGATACAGGTTATTGTATGGGTTAGGGTACGGCGCAGGGTATGGGTAAGGGTTAGGGTTAGGGTTAGGGTTAGAGTTAGGGTACGGCTTAGGGTACGGGTTAGGGTACGGGTGAGGGTACGGCGTAGTGTATAGGTTAGGGTTAGGGTTAGGGTACGGCTTAGGGTACGGGTTAGGTTACGGGTGAGGGTACGGTGTAGGGTATGGGTTAGGGTTAGGTTTAGGGTACGTCTTAGGGTACGGGTTAGGGTACGGGTGAGGGTACGGCGTAGGGTAAGGGTTAGGGTTAGGGTTAGGGTTAGTTTTAGGGTTAGGGATTGGTTTCGGGTACGGGTTAGGATTAGCGTACGTGTTAGGGTTAGGTTTTGGGTTAGGGTTAGGGTACGCGTTAGGGTTAGTGTATGGGTTAGGGTTAGGGTACACGTTAGGATTAGGGTATTTATTAAACCTATCCCACTCTCTAGATACCACGTAGCACGTAAAGGAATATTATTAGGGATCCAGCCATGGAGAAGATTTTAGTCACTAGGATAAGATAAAGAATAAACACACTATAAAAAAATCACATTAGGATTTTCTTTTTAACCTGTTCCTTAAAACACTAGTGCTTAGGAAATCTAATAGAGGCAAAAGCAATCAAGGGTAGTTTAGGGTTAGGGTTAGGGTTAGGGTTAGTGTTAGGGTTAGGGTACGGCTTAGGGTATGGGATAGGGTACGGGTGAGGGTACGGCGTAGGGTAGGGGTTAGGGTTAGGGTTAGGGTTAGGGTACGGCTTAGGTTACGGGTTAGGGTATGGGTGAGGATACTGCGTAGGGTATTGGTTAGGGTTAGGGTACGGCTTAGGATACGGGTTAGGGTATGTGTTAGGGTATGGCGTACGGTATGGGTTAGGGTTAGGGTTAGGTTTAGGTTTAGGGTTAGGGTACGGCTTAGGGTACGGGTTAGGATACGGGTGAGGTTACGGCGTAGGGTATAGTTTAGAATTAGGGTTAGGGTTAGGGTACGGCTTAGGATACGGGTTAGGGTACGGGTGAGGGTACGGCGTAGCGTATGGTTTAGGGTTAGGGTTAGGGTTAGGGTACGGCTTAGGGTACGGGTTAGGGTACGGGTGAGGGTACGGCGTAGGTTATGGGTTAGGGTTAGGGTTAGGGTTAGGTTTAGTTTTAGGGTTAGGGATTGGTTTAGGGTACGGGTTAGGATTAGCATACTTGTTCGGGTTAGTGTTTTGGTTAGGGTTAGGGTACGCGTTAGGGTTAGGGTATGGGTTAGGTTTAGGGTACACTTTAGGATTAGGGTATTTATTAAACCTATCCCACTCTCTAGATACCACTTAGCACGTAAAGGAATATTATTTGGGGTTCAGCCATGGAGAAGTTTTTAGTCACTAGGATAAGATAAAGAATAAACACATTATAAAAAAATCACATAAGGTTTTCTTTTTAACCTGTTCCTTAAAACACTAGTGTTTAGGAAATCTAATGGAGGCAAAAGCAGTAAAGGGTAGTTTAGGGTTAGGGTTAGGGTTAGGGTTAGGGTAGGGCTTAGGATACGGGTGAGGGTACTGGTGAGGGTACTGCGTAGGTTATTGGTTAGGGTTAGGGTACGGCTTAGGATACGGGTTAGGATATGGGTTAGGTTATGGCGTTGGGTATGGGTGAGGGTTAGGGTTAGGGTTAGGGTAAGGCTTTGGGTACGGGTTAGGGTACGGGTGAGGGTACGGCGTAGGGTAGAGGTTAGGGTTAGGTTTAGGGTTAGGGTACGGCTTAGGATACGGTTTAGGGTATGGGTGAGGGTACGGCGTAGCGTATGGGTTAGGGTTAGTGTTAGGGTTAGGGTTAGTTTTAGGGTTAGGGCTTGGTTTAGGGTACAGGTTAGGATTAGCGTACGTGTTAGGGTTAGGGTTTGGGTTAGGGTTAGGGTACGCATTAGGGTTAGGGTGTGGGTTAGGGTTAGGGTACACGTTAGGATTAGGGTATTTATTAAACCTATCCCACTCTCTAGATACCACTTAGCACGTAAAGGAATATTATTTAGGGTCCAGCCATGGAGAAGATTTTCGTCACTAGGATAAGATAAAGAATAAACACATTATAAAAAAATCACATTAGGATTTTCTTTTTAACCTGTTCCTTAAAACACTAGTGCTTAGGAAATCTAATGGAGGCAAAAGCAGTCAAGGGTAGTTTAGGGTTAGGGTTAGGGTTAGGGTTAGTGTTAGGGTTAGGGTACGGCTTAGGGTATGGGATAGGGTATGGGTGAGGGTACGGCATAGGGTAGGGTTTAGGGTTAGGGTTAGTGTTAGGGTTAGGGTTAGGGTATGGCTTAGGGTACGGGTGAGGGTACCGTGTAGGTCATTGGTTAGGGTTAGGTTAAGGCTTAGGATACAGGTTATTGTATGGGTTAGGGTATGGCGCAGGGTATGGGTAAGGGTTAGGGTTAGGGTTAGGGTTAGAGTTAGGGTACGGCTTAAGGTACGGGTTAGGGTACGGGTGAGGGTACGGCATAGTGTATAGGTTAGGGTTAGGGTTAGGGTACGGCTTAGGGTACGGGTTAGGTTACGGGTGAGGGTACGGCATAGGGTATGGGTTAGGGTTAGGGTTAGGGTTAGGGTTAGTGTTAGTGTTAGGGTTAGGGTACGGCTTAGCGTATGGGATAGGGTACGGGTGAGGGTACGGCGTAGGTTATGGGTTAGGGTTAGGGTTAGTGTTAGGGTTATGGTACGGCTTAAGTTATGGGATAGGGTACAGGTGAGGGTATGGCATAGGGTAGGGTTTAGAGTTAGGGTTAGGGTTAGGGTTAGGGTACGGCTTAGGGTACGGGTGAGGGTATGGGTGAGGATACTGCATAGGGTATTGGTTAGGGTTAGGGTACGGCTTAGGATATGGGTTAGGGTACATGTTAGGGTATGGCGTACGGTATGGGTTAGGGTTAGGGTTAGGGTTAGGTTTAGGGTACGGCTTAGGGTACGGGTTAGGGTACAAGTGAGGGTATGGCGTAGTGTATAGGTTAGGGTTAGGGTTAGGGTTAGGGTACGGCTTAGGGTACGGGTTAGGGTACGGGTGAGGTTACGGCGTAGGGTATAGTTTAGGGTTAGGGTTAGGGTTAGGGTACGGCTTAGGATACGGGTTAGGGTACGGGTGAGGGTACGGCATAGCGTATGGTTTAGGGTTAGGGTTAGGGTTAGGGTACGGCTTAGGATACGGGTTAGGGTACGGGTGAGGGTACGGTGTAGGTTATGGGTTAGGGTTAGGTTTAGGGTTAGGGTTAGTTTTAGGGTTAGGGATTGGTTTAGGGTACGGGTTAGGATTAGCATACGTGTTCGGGTTAGGGTTTTGGTTAGGGTTAGGGTACGCGTTAGGGTTAGGGTATGCGTTAGGTTTAGGGTACACTTTAGGATTAGGGTATTTATTAAACCTATCCCACTCTCTAGATACCACTTAGCACGTAAAGGAATATTATTTGGGGTTCAGCCATGGAGAAGATTTTAGTCACTAGGATAAGATAAAGAATAAACACATTATAAAAAAATCACATAAGGTTTTCTTTTTAACCTGTTCCTTAAAACACTAGAGTTTAGGAAATCTAATGGAGGCAAAAGCAGTAAAGGGTAGTTTAGGGTTAGGGTTAGGGTTAGGGTTAGGGTAGGGCTTAGGATACGGGTGAGGGTACTGGTGAGGGTACTGCGTAGGTTATTGGTTAGGGTTAGGGTACGGCTTAGGATACGGGTTAGGATATGGGTTAGGTTACGGCGTTGGGTATGGGTGAGGGTTAGGGTTAGGGTTAGGGTAAGGCTTTGGGTACGGGTTAGGGTACGGGTGAGGGTACGGCGTAGGGCAGAGGTTAGGGTTAGGTTTAGGATTAGGGTACGGCTTAGGATACGGGTTAGGGTATGGGTGAGGGTACGGCGTAGCGTATGGGTTAGGGTTAGGGTTAGGGTTAGGGTTAGTTTTAGGGTTAGGGATTGGTTTAGGGTAAGGGTTTGGATTAGCGTACGTGTTAGGGTTAGGGTTTGGGTTAGGGTTAGGGTACGCATTAGGGTTAGGGTGTGGGTTAGGGTTAGGGTACACGTTAGGATTAGGGTATTTATTAAACCTATCCCACTCTCTAGATACCACTTAGCACGTAAAGGAATATTATTTAGGGTCCAGCCATGGAAAAGATTTTAGTCACTAGGATAAGATAAAGAATAAACACATTATAAAAAAATCACATTAGGATTTTCTTTTTAACCTGTTCCTTAAAACACTAGTGCTTAGGAAATCCAATGGAGGCAAAAGCAGTCAAGGGTAGTTTAGGGTTAGGGTTAGGGTTAGGGTTAGTGTTAGGGTTAGGGTACGGCTTAGGGTATGGGATAGGGTATGGGTGAGGGTACGGCATAGGGTAGGGTTTAGGGTTAGGGTTAGTGTTAGGGTTAGGGTTAGGGTATGGCTTAGGGTACGGGTGAGGGTACTGTGTAGGTCATTGGTTAGGGTTAGGTTAAGGCTTAGGATACAGGTTATTGTATGGGTTAGGGTACGGCGCAGGGTATGGGTAAGGGTTAGGGTTAGGGTTAGGGTTAGAGTTAGGGTACGGCTTAGGGTACGGGTTAGGGTACGGGTGAGGATACGGCGTAGTGTATAGGTTAGGGTTAGGGTTAGGGTACGGCTTAGGGTACGGGTTAGGGTACGGTTAGGGTTAGGGTTAGGGTTAGGGTTAGGGTTAGGGTATGGCTTAGGGTACGGGTGAGGGTACGGGTGAGGGTACTGCGTAGGGTATTGGTTAGGGTTAGGGTACGGCTTAGGATACGTGTTAGGGTACGGGTTAGGGTACGGCGTAGAGTGTGGGTTAGGGTTAGGGTTAGTGTTAGGGTTAGGGTTACGGTACGTCTTATGTTACGTGTTAGGGTACGGGTGAGGGTACGGCGTAGGTTATGGGTTAGGGTTAGGGTTAGGGTTAGGGTTAGGGTACGGCTTAGGATACGGGTTAGGGTACGGGTTTGGGTACGGCGTAGGTTATGGGTTAGGGTTAGGGTTAGTGTTAGGGTTATGGTACGGCTTAGGTTATGGGATAGGGTACAGGTGAGGGTATGGCATAGGGTAGGGGTTAGGGTTAGGGTTAGGGTTAGGGTTAGGGTTAGGGTACGGCTTAGGGTACGGGTTAGGGTATGGGTGAGGATACTGCGTAGGTTATTGGTTAGGGTTAGGGTACGGCTTAGGATACGGGTTAGGGTACGTGTTAGGGTATGGCGTACGGTATGGGTTAGGGTTAGGGTTAGGGTTAGGGTTAGGGTACGGCTTAGGGTACGGGTTACGGTACGGGTGAGGTTACGGCGTAGGGTATAGTTTAGAGTTAGGGTTAGGGTAAGGGTACGGCTTAGGATACGGGTTAGGGTACGGGTGAGGGTACGGCGTAGCGTATGGTTTAGGGTTAGGGTTAGGGTTAGGGTACGGCTTAGGGTACGGGTTAGGGTACGGGTGAGGGTACGGCGTAGTGTATAGGTTAGGGTTAGGGTTAGGGTACGGCTTAGGGTACGGGTTAGGTTACGGGTGAGAGTACGGCATAGGGTATGGGTTAGGGTTAGGGTTAGGGTTAGTGTTACTGTTAGGGTTAGGGTACGGCTTAGCGTATGGGATAGGGTACGGGTGAGGGTACGGCGTAGGGTAGGGGTTAGGGTTAGAGTTAGGGTTAGGGTTGGGGTTAGGGTACGGCTTAGGGTACGGGTGAGGGTACGGGTGAGGGTACTGCGTAGGGTATTGGTTAGGGTTAGGATACGGCTTAGGATACGGGTTAGGGTACGGGTTAGGGTATGGCGTAGGGTATGGGTTAGGGTTAGGGTTACGGTTAGGGTTAGGGTTAGGGTACGGCTTAGGATACGGGTTAGGGTACGGGTGAGGGTACGGCGTAGCGTATGGGTTAGGGTTAGGGTTAGGGTACGTTTTAGGGTACGGGTGAGGGTACGGGTGAGGGTACGGCGTAGGGTAAGGGTTAGGGTTAGGGTTAGGGTTAGGGTTAGTTTTAGGGTTAGGGATTGGTTTAGGGTACGGGTTAGGATTAGCGTACGTGTTAGGGTTAGGTTTTGGGTTAGGGTTAGGGTACGCGTTAGGGTTAGGGTATGGTTTAGGGTTAGGGTACACGTTAGGATTAGGGTATTTATTAAACCTATCCCACTCTCTAGATACCACTTAGCACGTAAAGGAATATTATTAGGGATCCAGCCATGGAGAAGATTTTAGTCACTAGGATAAGATAAAGAATAAACACATTATAAAAAAATCACATTAGGATTTTCTTTTTAACCTGTTCCTTAAAACACTAGTGCTTAGGAAATCTAATAGAGGCAAAAGCAATCAAGGGTAGTTTAGGGTTAGGGTTAGGGTTAGGGGTAGTCTTAGGGTTAGGGTTAGGGTATGGCTTAGGGTACGGGTGAGGGTACGGGTGAGGGTACTGCGTAGGGTATTGGTTTGGGTTAGGGTACGGCTTAGGATACGTGTTAGGGTACGGGTTAGGGTACGGCGTAGAGTGTTGGTTAGGGTTAGGGTTAGTGTTAGGGTTAGGGTTAGGGTATGGCTTAGGGTACGGGTGAGGGTACTGTGTAGGTCATTGGTTAGGGTTAGGTTAAGGCTTAGGATACAGGTTATTGTATGGGTTAGGGTACGGCGCAGGGTATGGGTAAGGGTTAGGGTTAGGGTTAGGGTTAGAGTTAGGGTACGGCTTAGGGTACGGGTTAGGGTACGGGTGAGGGTACGGCGTAGTGTATAGGTTAGGGTTAGGGTTAGGGTACGGCTTAGGGTACGGGTTAGGTTACGGGTGAGGGTACGGTGTAGGGTATGGGTTAGGGTTAGGGTTAGGGTACGTCTTAGGGTACGGGTTAGGGTACGGGTGAGGGTACGGCGTAGGGTAAGGGTTAGGGTTAGGGTTAGGGTTAGTTTTAGGGTTAGGGATTGGTTTCGGGTACGGGTTAGGATTAGCGTACGTGTTAGGGTTAGGTTTTGGGTTAGGGTTAGGGTACGCGTTAGGGTTAGTGTATGGGTTAGGGTTAGGGTACACGTTAGGATTAGGGTATTTATTAAACCTATCCCACTCTCTAGATACCACGTAGCACGTAAAGGAATATTATTAGGGATCCAGCCATGGAGAAGATTTTAGTCACTAGGATAAGATAAAGAATAAACACACTATAAAAAAATCACATTAGGATTTTCTTTTTAACCTGTTCCTTAAAACACTAGTGCTTAGGAAATCTAATAGAGGCAAAAGCAATCAAGGGTAGTTTAGGGTTAGGGTTAGGGTTAGGGTTAGTGTTAGGGTTAGGGTACGGCTTAGGGTATGGGATAGGGTACGGGTGAGGGTACGGCGTAGGGTAGGGGTTAGGGTTAGGGTTAGGGTTAGGGTACGGCTTAGGTTACGTGTTAGGGTATGGGTGAGGATACTGCGTAGGGTATTGGTTAGGGTTAGGGTACGGCTTAGGATACGGGTTAGGGTACGTGTTAGGGTATGGCGTACGGTATGGTTTAGGGTTAGGGTTAGGGTTAGGTTTAGGGTTAGGGTACGGCTTAGGGTACGGGTTAGGGTACGGGTGAGGTTATGGCGTAGGGTATAGTTTAGAATTAGGGTTAGGGTTAGGGTACGGCTTAGGATACGGGTTAGGGTACGGGTGAGGGTACGGCGTAGCGTATGGTTTAGGGTTAGGGTTAGGGTTAGGGTACGGCTTAGGGTACGGGTTAGGGCACGGGTGAGGGTACGGCATAGTGTATAGGTTAGGGTTAGGGTTAGGGTACGGCTTAGGGTACGGGTTAGGTTACGGGTGAGGGTACGGCATAGGGTATGGGTTAGGGTTAGGGTTAGGGTTAGGGTTAGTGTTAGTGTTAGGGTTAGGGTACGGCTTAGCGTATGGGATAGGGTACGGGTGAGGGTACGGCGTAGGTTATGGGTTAGGGTTAGGGTTAGTGTTAGGGTTATGGTACGGCTTAAGTTATGGGATAGGGTACAGGTGAGGGTATGGCATAGGGTAGGGTTTAGAGTTAGGGTTAGGGTTAGGGTTAGGGTACGGCTTAGGGTACGGGTGAGGGTATGGGTGAGGATACTGCATAGGGTATTGGTTAGGGTTAGGGTACGGCTTAGGATATGGGTTAGGGTACATGTTAGGGTATGGCGTACGGTATGGGTTAGGGTTAGGGTTAGGGTTAGGTTTAGGGTACGGCTTAGGGTACGGGTTAGGGTACAAGTGAGGGTATGGCGTAGTGTATAGGTTAGGGTTAGGGTTAGGGTTAGGGTACGGCTTAGGGTACGGGTTAGGGTACGGGTGAGGTTACGGCGTAGGGTATAGTTTAGGGTTAGGGTTAGGGTTAGGGTACGGCTTAGGATACGGGTTAGGGTACGGGTGAGGGTACGGCATAGCGTATGGTTTAGGGTTAGGGTTAGGGTTAGGGTACGGCTTAGGATACGGGTTAGGGTACGGGTGAGGGTACGGTGTAGGTTATGGGTTAGGGTTAGGTTTAGGGTTAGGGTTAGTTTTAGGGTTAGGGATTGGTTTAGGGTACGGGTTAGGATTAGCATACGTGTTCGGGTTAGGGTTTTGGTTAGGGTTAGGGTACGCGTTAGGGTTAGGGTATGCGTTAGGTTTAGGGTACACTTTAGGATTAGGGTATTTATTAAACCTATCCCACTCTCTAGATACCACTTAGCACGTAAAGGAATATTATTTGGGGTTCAGCCATGGAGAAGATTTTAGTCACTAGGATAAGATAAAGAATAAACACATTATAAAAAAATCACATAAGGTTTTCTTTTTAAGCTGTTCCTTAAAACACTAGAGTTTAGGAAATCTAATGGAGGCAAAAGCAGTAAAGGGTAGTTTAGGGTTAGGGTTAGGGTTAGGGTTAGGGTAGGGCTTAGGATACGGGTGAGGGTACTGGTGAGGGTACTGCGTAGGTTATTGGTTAGGGTTAGGGTACGGCTTAGGATACGGGTTAGGATATGGGTTAGGTTACGGCGTTGGGTATGGGTGAGGGTTAGGGTTAGGGTTAGGGTAAGGCTTTGGGTACGGGTTAGGGTACGGGTGAGGGTACGGCGTAGGGCAGAGGTTAGGGTTAGGTTTAGGATTAGGGTACGGCTTAGGATACGGGTTAGGGTATGGGTGAGGGTACGGCGTAGCGTATGGGTTAGGGTTAGGGTTAGGGTTAGGGTTAGTTTTAGGGTTAGGGATTGGTTTAGGGTAAGGGTTTGGATTAGCGTACGTGTTAGGGTTAGGGTTTGGGTTAGGGTTAGGGTACGCATTAGGGTTAGGGTGTGGGTTAGGGTTAGGGTACACGTTAGGATTAGGGTATTTATTAAACCTATCCCACTCTCTAGATACCACTTAGCACGTAAAGGAATATTATTTAGGGTCCAGCCATGGAAAAGATTTTAGTCACTAGGATAAGATAAAGAATAAACACATTATAAAAAAATCACATTAGGATTTTCTTTTTAACCTGTTCCTTAAAACACTAGTGCTTAGGAAATCCAATGGAGGCAAAAGCAGTCAAGGGTAGTTTAGGGTTAGGGTTAGGGTTAGGGTTAGTGTTAGGGTTAGGGTACGGCTTAGGGTATGGGATAGGGTATGGGTGAGGGTACGGCATAGGGTAGGGTTTAGGGTTAGGGTTAGTGTTAGGGTTAGGGTTAGGGTATGGCTTAGGGTACGGGTGAGGGTACTGTGTAGGTCATTGGTTAGGGTTAGGTTAAGGCTTAGGATACAGGTTATTGTATGGGTTAGGGTACGGCGCAGGGTATGGGTAAGGGTTAGGGTTAGGGTTAGGGTTAGAGTTAGGGTACGGCTTAGGGTACGGGTTAGGGTACGGGTGAGGATACGGCGTAGTGTATAGGTTAGGGTTAGGGTTAGGGTACGGCTTAGGGTACGGGTTAGGGTACGGTTAGGGTTAGGGTTAGGGTTAGGGTTAGGGTTAGGGTATGGCTTAGGGTACGGGTGAGGGTACGGGTGAGGGTACTGCGTAGGGTATTGGTTAGGGTTAGGGTACGGCTTAGGATACGTGTTAGGGTACGGGTTAGGGTACGGCGTAGAGTGTGGGTTAGGGTTAGGGTTAGTGTTAGGGTTAGGGTTACGGTACGTCTTATGTTACGTGTTAGGGTACGGGTGAGGGTACGGCGTAGGTTATGGGTTAGGGTTAGGGTTAGGGTTAGGGTTAGGGTACGGCTTAGGATACGGGTTAGGGTACGGGTTTGGGTACGGCGTAGGTTATGGGTTAGGGTTAGGGTTAGTGTTAGGGTTATGGTACGGCTTAGGTTATGGGATAGGGTACAGGTGAGGGTATGGCATAGGGTAGGGGTTAGGGTTAGGGTTAGGGTTAGGGTTAGGGTTAGGGTACGGCTTAGGGTACGGGTTAGGGTATGGGTGAGGATACTGCGTAGGTTATTGGTTAGGGTTAGGGTACGGCTTAGGATACGGGTTAGGGTACGTGTTAGGGTATGGCGTACGGTATGGGTTAGGGTTAGGGTTAGGGTTAGGGTTAGGGTACGGCTTAGGGTACGGGTTACGGTACGGGTGAGGTTACGGCGTAGGGTATAGTTTAGAGTTAGGGTTAGGGTAAGGGTACGGCTTAGGATACGGGTTAGGGTACGGGTGAGGGTACGGCGTAGCGTATGGTTTAGGGTTAGGGTTAGGGTTAGGGTACGGCTTAGGGTACGGGTTAGGGTACGGGTGAGGGTACGGCGTAGTGTATAGGTTAGGGTTAGGGTTAGGGTACGGCTTAGGGTACGGGTTAGGTTACGGGTGAGAGTACGGCATAGGGTATGGGTTAGGGTTAGGGTTAGGGTTAGTGTTACTGTTAGGGTTAGGGTACGGCTTAGCGTATGGGATAGGGTACGGGTGAGGGTACGGCGTAGGGTAGGGGTTAGGGTTAGAGTTAGGGTTAGGGTTGGGGTTAGGGTACGGCTTAGGGTACGGGTGAGGGTACGGGTGAGGGTACTGCGTAGGGTATTGGTTAGGGTTAGGATACGGCTTAGGATACGGGTTAGGGTACGGGTTAGGGTATGGCGTAGGGTATGGGTTAGGGTTAGGGTTACGGTTAGGGTTAGGGTTAGGGTACGGCTTAGGATACGGGTTAGGGTACGGGTGAGGGTACGGCGTAGCGTATGGGTTAGGGTTAGGGTTAGGGTACGTTTTAGGGTACGGGTGAGGGTACGGGTGAGGGTACGGCGTAGGGTAAGGGTTAGGGTTAGGGTTAGGGTTAGGGTTAGTTTTAGGGTTAGGGATTGGTTTAGGGTACGGGTTAGGATTAGCGTACGTGTTAGGGTTAGGTTTTGGGTTAGGGTTAGGGTACGCGTTAGGGTTAGGGTATGGTTTAGGGTTAGGGTACACGTTAGGATTAGGGTATTTATTAAACCTATCCCACTCTCTAGATACCACTTAGCACGTAAAGGAATATTATTAGGGATCCAGCCATGGAGAAGATTTTAGTCACTAGGATAAGATAAAGAATAAACACATTATAAAAAAATCACATTAGGATTTTCTTTTTAACCTGTTCCTTAAAACACTAGTGCTTAGGAAATCTAATAGAGGCAAAAGCAATCAAGGGTAGTTTAGGGTTAGGGTTAGGGTTAGGGGTAGTCTTAGGGTTAGGGTTAGGGTATGGCTTAGGGTACGGGTGAGGGTACGGGTGAGGGTACTGCGTAGGGTATTGGTTTGGGTTAGGGTACGGCTTAGGATACGTGTTAGGGTACGGGTTAGGGTACGGCGTAGAGTGTTGGTTAGGGTTAGGGTTAGTGTTAGGGTTAGGGTTAGGGTATGGCTTAGGGTACGGGTGAGGGTACTGTGTAGGTCATTGGTTAGGGTTAGGTTAAGGCTTAGGATACAGGTTATTGTATGGGTTAGGGTACGGCGCAGGGTATGGGTAAGGGTTAGGGTTAGGGTTAGGGTTAGAGTTAGGGTACGGCTTAGGGTACGGGTTAGGGTACGGGTGAGGGTACGGCGTAGTGTATAGGTTAGGGTTAGGGTTAGGGTACGGCTTAGGGTACGGGTTAGGTTACGGGTGAGGGTACGGTGTAGGGTATGGGTTAGGGTTAGGGTTAGGGTACGTCTTAGGGTACGGGTTAGGGTACGGGTGAGGGTACGGCGTAGGGTAAGGGTTAGGGTTAGGGTTAGGGTTAGTTTTAGGGTTAGGGATTGGTTTCGGGTACGGGTTAGGATTAGCGTACGTGTTAGGGTTAGGTTTTGGGTTAGGGTTAGGGTACGCGTTAGGGTTAGTGTATGGGTTAGGGTTAGGGTACACGTTAGGATTAGGGTATTTATTAAACCTATCCCACTCTCTAGATACCACGTAGCACGTAAAGGAATATTATTAGGGATCCAGCCATGGAGAAGATTTTAGTCACTAGGATAAGATAAAGAATAAACACACTATAAAAAAATCACATTAGGATTTTCTTTTTAACCTGTTCCTTAAAACACTAGTGCTTAGGAAATCTAATAGAGGCAAAAGCAATCAAGGGTAGTTTAGGGTTAGGGTTAGGGTTAGGGTTAGTGTTAGGGTTAGGGTACGGCTTAGGGTATGGGATAGGGTACGGGTGAGGGTACGGCGTAGGGTAGGGGTTAGGGTTAGGGTTAGGGTTAGGGTACGGCTTAGGTTACGTGTTAGGGTATGGGTGAGGATACTGCGTAGGGTATTGGTTAGGGTTAGGGTACGGCTTAGGATACGGGTTAGGGTACGTGTTAGGGTATGGCGTACGGTATGGTTTAGGGTTAGGGTTAGGGTTAGGTTTAGGGTTAGGGTACGGCTTAGGGTACGGGTTAGGGTACGGGTGAGGTTATGGCGTAGGGTATAGTTTAGAATTAGGGTTAGGGTTAGGGTACGGCTTAGGATACGGGTTAGGGTACGGGTGAGGGTACGGCGTAGCGTATGGTTTAGGGTTAGGGTTAGGGTTAGGGTACGGCTTAGGGTACGGGTTAGGGCACGGGTGAGGGTACGGCATAGTGTATAGGTTAGGGTTAGGGTTAGGGTACGGCTTAGGGTACGGGTTAGGTTACGGGTGAGGGTACGGCATAGGGTATGGGTTAGGGTTAGGGTTAGGGTTAGGGTTAGTGTTAGTGTTAGGGTTAGGGTACGGCTTAGCGTATGGGATAGGGTACGGGTGAGGGTACGGCGTAGGTTATGGGTTAGGGTTAGGGTTAGTGTTAGGGTTATGGTACGGCTTAAGTTATGGGATAGGGTACAGGTGAGGGTATGGCATAGGGTAGGGTTTAGAGTTAGGGTTAGGGTTAGGGTTAGGGTACGGCTTAGGGTACGGGTGAGGGTATGGGTGAGGATACTGCATAGGGTATTGGTTAGGGTTAGGGTACGGCTTAGGATATGGGTTAGGGTACATGTTAGGGTATGGCGTACGGTATGGGTTAGGGTTAGGGTTAGGGTTAGGTTTAGGGTACGGCTTAGGGTACGGGTTAGGGTACAAGTGAGGGTATGGCGTAGTGTATAGGTTAGGGTTAGGGTTAGGGTACGGCTTAGGGTACGGGTTAGGGTACGGGTGAGGTTACGGCGTAGGGTATAGTTTAGGGTTAGGGTTAGGGTTAGGGTACGGCTTAGGATACGGGTTAGGGTACGGGTGAGGGTACGGCATAGCGTATGGTTTAGGGTTAGGGTTAGGGTTAGGGTACGGCTTAGGATACGGGTTAGGGTACGGGTGAGGGTACGGTGTAGGTTATGGGTTAGGGTTAGGTTTAGGGTTAGGGTTAGTTTTAGGGTTAGGGATTGGTTTAGGGTACGGGTTAGGATTAGCATACGTGTTCGGGTTAGGGTTTTGGTTAGGGTTAGGGTACGCGTTAGGGTTAGGGTATGCGTTAGGTTTAGGGTACACTTTAGGATTAGGGTATTTATTAAACCTATCCCACTCTCTAGATACCACTTAGCACGTAAAGGAATATTATTTGGGGTTCAGCCATGGAGAAGATTTTAGTCACTAGGATAAGATAAAGAATAAACACATTATAAAAAAATCACATAAGGTTTTCTTTTTAAGCTGTTCCTTAAAACACTAGAGTTTAGGAAATCTAATGGAGGCAAAAGCAGTAAAGGGTAGTTTAGGGTTAGGGTTAGGGTTAGGGTTAGGGTAGGGCTTAGGATACGGGTGAGGGTACTGGTGAGGGTACTGCGTAGGTTATTGGTTAGGGTTAGGGTACGGCTTAGGATACGGGTTAGGATATGGGTTAGGTTACGGCGTTGGGTATGGGTGAGGGTTAGGGTTAGGGTTAGGGTAAGGCTTTGGGTACGGGTTAGGGTACGGGTGAGGGTACGGCGTAGGGCAGAGGTTAGGGTTAGGTTTAGGATTAGGGTACGGCTTAGGATACGGGTTAGGGTATGGGTGAGGGTACGGCGTAGCGTATGGGTTAGGGTTAGGGTTAGGGTTAGGGTTAGTTTTAGGGTTAGGGATTGGTTTAGGGTAAGGGTTTGGATTAGCGTACGTGTTAGGGTTAGGGTTTGGGTTAGGGTTAGGGTACGCATTAGGGTTAGGGTGTGGGTTAGGGTTAGGGTACACGTTAGGATTAGGGTATTTATTAAACCTATCCCACTCTCTAGATACCACTTAGCACGTAAAGGAATATTATTTAGGGTCCAGCCATGGAAAAGATTTTAGTCACTAGGATAAGATAAAGAATAAACACATTATAAAAAAATCACATTAGGATTTTCTTTTTAACCTGTTCCTTAAAACACTAGTGCTTAGGAAATCCAATGGAGGCAAAAGCAGTCAAGGGTAGTTTAGGGTTAGGGTTAGGGTTAGGGTTAGTGTTAGGGTTAGGGTACGGCTTAGGGTATGGGATAGGGTATGGGTGAGGGTACGGCATAGGGTAGGGTTTAGGGTTAGGGTTAGTGTTAGGGTTAGGGTTAGGGTATGGCTTAGGGTACGGGTGAGGGTACTGTGTAGGTCATTGGTTAGGGTTAGGTTAAGGCTTAGGATACAGGTTATTGTATGGGTTAGGGTACGGCGCAGGGTATGGGTAAGGGTTAGGGTTAGGGTTAGGGTTAGAGTTAGGGTACGGCTTAGGGTACGGGTTAGGGTACGGGTGAGGATACGGCGTAGTGTATAGGTTAGGGTTAGGGTTAGGGTACGGCTTAGGGTACGGGTTAGGGTACGGGTTAGGGTTAGGGTTAGGGTTAGGGTTAGGGTATGGCTTAGGGTACGGGTGAGGGTACGGGTGAGGGTACTGCGTAGGGTGTTGGTTAGGGTTAGGGTACGGCTTAGGATACGTGTTAGGGTACGGGTTAGGGTACGGCGTAGAGTGTGGGTTAGGGTTAGGGTTAGTGTTAGGGTTAGGGTTACGGTACGTCTTATGTTACGTGTTAGGGTACGGGTGAGGGTACGGCGTAGGTTATGGGTTAGGGTTAGGGTTAGGGTTAGGGTTAGGGTACGGCTTAGGATACGGGTTAGGGTACGGGTTTGGGTACGGCGTAGGTTATGGGTTAGGGTTAGGGTTAGTGTTAGGGTTATGGTACGGCTTAGGTTATGGGATAGGGTACAGGTGAGGGTATGGCATAGGGTAGGGGTTAGGGTTAGGGTTAGGGTTAGGGTTAGGGTTAGGGTACGGCTTAGGGTACGGGTTAGGGTATGGGTGAGGATACTGCGTAGGTTATTGGTTAGGGTTAGGGTACGGCTTAGGATACGGGTTAGGGTACGTGTTAGGGTATGGCGTACGGTATGGGTTAGGGTTAGGGTTAGGGTTAGGGTTAGGGTACGGCTTAGGGTACGGGTTACGGTACGGGTGAGGTTACGGCGTAGGGTATAGTTTAGAGTTAGGGTTAGGGTAAGGGTACGGCTTAGGATACGGGTTAGGGTACGGGTGAGGGTACGGCGTAGCGTATGGTTTAGGGTTAGGGTTAGGGTTAGGGTACGGCTTAGGGTACGGGTTAGGGTACGGGTGAGGGTACGGCGTAGTGTATAGGTTAGGGTTAGGGTTAGGGTACGGCTTAGGGTACGGGTTAGGTTACGGGTGAGAGTACGGCATAGGGTATGGGTTAGGGTTAGGGTTAGGGTTAGTGTTACTGTTAGGGTTAGGGTACGGCTTAGCGTATGGGATAGGGTACGGGTGAGGGTACGGCGTAGGGTAGGGGTTAGGGTTAGAGTTAGGGTTAGGGTTGGGGTTAGGGTACGGCTTAGGGTACGGGTGAGGGTACGGGTGAGGGTACTGCGTAGGGTATTGGTTAGGGTTAGGATACGGCTTAGGATACGGGTTAGGGTACGGGTTAGGGTATGGCGTAGGGTATGGGTTAGGGTTAGGGTTACGGTTAGGGTTAGGGTTAGGGTACGGCTTAGGATACGGGTTAGGGTACGGGTGAGGGTACGGCGTAGCGTATGGGTTAGGGTTAGGGTTAGGGTACGTTTTAGGGTACGGGTGAGGGTACGGGTGAGGGTACGGCGTAGGGTAAGGGTTAGGGTTAGGGTTAGGGTTAGGGTTAGTTTTAGGGTTAGGGATTGGTTTAGGGTACGGGTTAGGATTAGCGTACGTGTTAGGGTTAGGTTTTGGGTTAGGGTTAGGGTACGCGTTAGGGTTAGGGTATGGTTTAGGGTTAGGGTACACGTTAGGATTAGGGTATTTATTAAACCTATCCCACTCTCTAGATACCACTTAGCACGTAAAGGAATATTATTAGGGATCCAGCCATGGAGAAGATTTTAGTCACTAGGATAAGATAAAGAATAAACACATTATAAAAAAATCACATTAGGATTTTCTTTTTAACCTGTTCCTTAAAACACTAGTGCTTAGGAAATCTAATAGAGGCAAAAGCAATCAAGGGTAGTTTAGGGTTAGGGTTAGGGTTAGGGGTAGTCTTAGGGTTAGGGTTAGGGTATGGCTTAGGGTACGGGTGAGGGTACGGGTGAGGGTACTGCGTAGGGTATTGGTTTGGGTTAGGGTACGGCTTAGGATACGTGTTAGGGTACGGGTTAGGGTACGGCGTAGAGTGTTGGTTAGGGTTAGGGTTAGTGTTAGGGTTAGGGTTAGGGTATGGCTTAGGGTACGGCTGAGGGTACTGTGTAGGTCATTGGTTAGGGTTAGGTTAAGGCTTAGGATACAGGTTATTGTATGGGTTAGGGTACGGCGCAGGGTATGGGTAAGGGTTAGGGTTAGGGTTAGGGTTAGAGTTAGGGTACGGCTTAGGGTACGGGTTAGGGTACGGGTGAGGGTACGGCGTAGTGTATAGGTTAGGGTTAGGGTTAGGGTACGGCTTAGGGTACGGGTTAGGTTACGGGTGAGGGTACGGTGTAGGGTATGGGTTAGGGTTAGGGTTAGGGTACGTCTTAGGGTACGGGTTAGGGTACGGGTGAGGGTACGGCGTAGGGTAAGGGTTAGGGTTAGGGTTAGGGTTAGTTTTAGGGTTAGGGATTGGTTTCGGGTACGGGTTAGGATTAGCGTACGTGTTAGGGTTAGGTTTTGGGTTAGGGTTAGGGTACGCGTTAGGGTTAGTGTATGGGTTAGGGTTAGGGTACACGTTAGGATTAGGGTATTTATTAAACCTATCCCACTCTCTAGATACCACGTAGCACGTAAAGGAATATTATTAGGGATCCAGCCATGGAGAAGATTTTAGTCACTAGGATAAGATAAAGAATAAACACACTATAAAAAAATCACATTAGGATTTTCTTTTTAACCTGTTCCTTAAAACACTAGTGCTTAGGAAATCTAATAGAGGCAAAAGCAATCAAGGGTAGTTTAGGGTTAGGGTTAGGGTTAGGGTTAGTGTTAGGGTTAGGGTACGGCTTAGGGTATGGGATAGGGTACGGGTGAGGGTACGGCGTAGGGTAGGGGTTAGGGTTAGGGTTAGGGTTAGGGTACGGCTTAGGTTACGTGTTAGGGTATGGGTGAGGATACTGCGTAGGGTATTGGTTAGGGTTAGGGTACGGCTTAGGATACGGGTTAGGGTACGTGTTAGGGTATGGCGTACGGTATGGTTTAGGGTTAGGGTTAGGGTTAGGTTTAGGGTTAGGGTACGGCTTAGGGTACGGGTTAGGGTACGGGTGAGGTTATGGCGTAGGGTATAGTTTAGAATTAGGGTTAGGGTTAGGGTACGGCTTAGGATACGGGTTAGGGTACGGGTGAGGGTACGGCGTAGCGTATGGTTTAGGGTTAGGGTTAGGGTTAGGGTACGGCTTAGGGTACGGGTTAGGGCACGGGTGAGGGTACGGCATAGTGTATAGGTTAGGGTTAGGGTTAGGGTACGGCTTAGGGTACGGGTTAGGTTACGGGTGAGGGTACGGCATAGGGTATGGGTTAGGGTTAGGGTTAGGGTTAGGGTTAGTGTTAGTGTTAGGGTTAGGGTACGGCTTAGCGTATGGGATAGGGTACGGGTGAGGGTACGGCGTAGGTTATGGGTTAGGGTTAGGGTTAGTGTTAGGGTTATGGTACGGCTTAAGTTATGGGATAGGGTACAGGTGAGGGTATGGCATAGGGTAGGGTTTAGAGTTAGGGTTAGGGTTAGGGTTAGGGTACGGCTTAGGGTACGGGTGAGGGTATGGGTGAGGATACTGCATAGGGTATTGGTTAGGGTTAGGGTACGGCTTAGGATATGGGTTAGGGTACATGTTAGGGTATGGCGTACGGTATGGGTTAGGGTTAGGGTTAGGGTTAGGTTTAGGGTACGGCTTAGGGTACGGGTTAGGGTACAAGTGAGGGTATGGCGTAGTGTATAGGTTAGGGTTAGGGTTAGGGTTAGGGTACGGCTTAGGGTACGGGTTAGGGTACGGGTGAGGTTACGGCGTAGGGTATAGTTTAGGGTTAGGGTTAGGGTTAGGGTACGGCTTAGGATACGGGTTAGGGTACGGGTGAGGGTACGGCATAGCGTATGGTTTAGGGTTAGGGTTAGGGTTAGGGTACGGCTTAGGATACGGGTTAGGGTACGGGTGAGGGTACGGTGTAGGTTATGGGTTAGGGTTAGGTTTAGGGTTAGGGTTAGTTTTAGGGTTAGGGATTGGTTTAGGGTACGGGTTAGGATTAGCATACGTGTTCGGGTTAGGGTTTTGGTTAGGGTTAGGGTACGCGTTAGGGTTAGGGTATGCGTTAGGTTTAGGGTACACTTTAGGATTAGGGTATTTATTAAACCTATCCCACTCTCTAGATACCACTTAGCACGTAAAGGAATATTATTTGGGGTTCAGCCATGGAGAAGATTTTAGTCACTAGGATAAGATAAAGAATAAACACATTATAAAAAAATCACATAAGGTTTTCTTTTTAACCTGTTCCTTAAAACACTAGAGTTTAGGAAATCTAATGGAGGCAAAAGCAGTAAAGGGTAGTTTAGGGTTAGGGTTAGGGTTAGGGTTAGGGTAGGGCTTAGGATACGGGTGAGGGTACTGGTGAGGGTACTGCGTAGGTTATTGGTTAGGGTTAGGGTACGGCTTAGGATACGGGTTAGGATATGGGTTAGGTTACGGCGTTGGGTATGGGTGAGGGTTAGGGTTAGGGTTAGGGTAAGGCTTTGGGTACGGGTTAGGGTACGGGTGAGGGTACGGCGTAGGGCAGAGGTTAGGGTTAGGTTTAGGATTAGGGTACGGCTTAGGATACGGGTTAGGGTATGGGTGAGGGTACGGCGTAGCGTATGGGTTAGGGTTAGGGTTAGGGTTAGGGTTAGTTTTAGGGTTAGGGATTGGTTTAGGGTAAGGGTTTGGATTAGCGTACGTGTTAGGGTTAGGGTTTGGGTTAGGGTTAGGGTACGCATTAGGGTTAGGGTGTGGGTTAGGGTTAGGGTACACGTTAGGATTAGGGTATTTATTAAACCTATCCCACTCTCTAGATACCACTTAGCACGTAAAGGAATATTATTTAGGGTCCAGCCATGGAAAAGATTTTAGTCACTAGGATAAGATAAAGAATAAACACATTATAAAAAAATCACATTAGGATTTTCTTTTTAACCTGTTCCTTAAAACACTAGTGCTTAGGAAATCCAATGGAGGCAAAAGCAGTCAAGGGTAGTTTAGGGTTAGGGTTAGGGTTAGGGTTAGTGTTAGGGTTAGGGTACGGCTTAGGGTATGGGATAGGGTATGGGTGAGGGTACGGCATAGGGTAGGGTTTAGGGTTAGGGTTAGTGTTAGGGTTAGGGTTAGGGTATGGCTTAGGGTACGGGTGAGGGTACTGTGTAGGTCATTGGTTAGGGTTAGGTTAAGGCTTAGGATACAGGTTATTGTATGGGTTAGGGTACGGCGCAGGGTATGGGTAAGGGTTAGGGTTAGGGTTAGGGTTAGAGTTAGGGTACGGCTTAGGGTACGGGTTAGGGTACGGGTGAGGATACGGCGTAGTGTATAGGTTAGGGTTAGGGTTAGGGTACGGCATAGGGTACGGGTTAGGGTACGGGTTAGGGTTAGGGTTAGGGTTAGGGTTAGGGTTAGGGTATGGCTTAGGGTACGGGTGAGGGTACGGGTGAGGGTACTGCGTAGGGTATTGGTTAGGGTTAGGGTACGGCTTAGGATACGTGTTAGGGTACGGGTTAGGGTACGGCGTAGAGTGTGGGTTAGGGTTAGGGTTAGTGTTAGGGTTAGGGTTACGGTACGTCTTATGTTACGTGTTAGGGTACGGGTGAGGGTACGGCGTAGGTTATGGGTTAGGGTTAGGGTTAGGGTTAGGGTTAGGGTACGGCTTAGGATACGGGTTAGGGTACGGGTTTGGGTACGGCGTAGGTTATGGGTTAGGGTTAGGGTTAGTGTTAGGGTTATGGTACGGCTTAGGTTATGGGATAGGGTACAGGTGAGGGTATGGCATAGGGTAGGGGTTAGGGTTAGGGTTAGGGTTAGGGTTAGGGTTAGGGTACGGCTTAGGGTACGGGTTAGGGTATGGGTGAGGATACTGCGTAGGTTATTGGTTAGGGTTAGGGTACGGCTTAGGATACGGGTTAGGGTACGTGTTAGGGTATGGCGTACGGTATGGGTTAGGGTTAGGGTTAGGGTTAGGGTTAGGGTACGGCTTAGGGTACGGGTTACGGTACGGGTGAGGTTACGGCGTAGGGTATAGTTTAGAGTTAGGGTTAGGGTAAGGGTACGGCTTAGGATACGGGTTAGGGTACGGGTGAGGGTACGGCGTAGCGTATGGTTTAGGGTTAGGGTTAGGGTTAGGGTACGGCTTAGGGTACGGGTTAGGGTACGGGTGAGGGTACGGCGTAGTGTATAGGTTAGGGTTAGGGTTAGGGTACGGCTTAGGGTACGGGTTAGGTTACGGGTGAGAGTACGGCATAGGGTATGGGTTAGGGTTAGGGTTAGGGTTAGTGTTACTGTTAGGGTTAGGGTACGGCTTAGCGTATGGGATAGGGTACGGGTGAGGGTACGGCGTAGGGTAGGGGTTAGGGTTAGAGTTAGGGTTAGGGTTGGGGTTAGGGTACGGCTTAGGGTACGGGTGAGGGTACGGGTGAGGGTACTGCGTAGGGTATTGGTTAGGGTTAGGATACGGCTTAGGATACGGGTTAGGGTACGGGTTAGGGTATGGCGTAGGGTATGGGTTAGGGTTAGGGTTACGGTTAGGGTTAGGGTTAGGGTACGGCTTAGGATACGGGTTAGGGTACGGGTGAGGGTACGGCGTAGCGTATGGGTTAGGGTTAGGGTTAGGGTACGTTTTAGGGTACGGGTGAGGGTACGGGTGAGGGTACGGCGTAGGGTAAGGGTTAGGGTTAGGGTTAGGGTTAGGGTTAGTTTTAGGGTTAGGGATTGGTTTAGGGTACGGGTTAGGATTAGCGTACGTGTTAGGGTTAGGTTTTGGGTTAGGGTTAGGGTACGCGTTAGGGTTAGGGTATGGTTTAGGGTTAGGGTACACGTTAGGATTAGGGTATTTATTAAACCTATCCCACTCTCTAGATACCACTTAGCACGTAAAGGAATATTATTAGGGATCCAGCCATGGAGAAGATTTTAGTCACTAGGATAAGATAAAGAATAAACACATTATAAAAAAATCACATTAGGATTTTCTTTTTAACCTGTTCCTTAAAACACTAGTGCTTAGGAAATCTAATAGAGGCAAAAGCAATCAAGGGTAGTTTAGGGTTAGGGTTAGGGTTAGGGGTAGTCTTAGGGTTAGGGTTAGGGTATGGCTTAGGGTACGGGTGAGGGTACGGGTGAGGGTACTGCGTAGGGTATTGGTTTGGGTTAGGGTACGGCTTAGGATACGTGTTAGGGTACGGGTTAGGGTACGGCGTAGAGTGTTGGTTAGGGTTAGGGTTAGTGTTAGGGTTAGGGTTAGGGTATGGCTTAGGGTACGGCTGAGGGTACTGTGTAGGTCATTGGTTAGGGTTAGGTTAAGGCTTAGGATACAGGTTATTGTATGGGTTAGGGTACGGCGCAGGGTATGGGTAAGGGTTAGGGTTAGGGTTAGGGTTAGAGTTAGGGTACGGCTTAGGGTACGGGTTAGGGTACGGGTGAGGGTACGGCGTAGTGTATAGGTTAGGGTTAGGGTTAGGGTACGGCTTAGGGTACGGGTTAGGTTACGGGTGAGGGTACGGTGTAGGGTATGGGTTAGGGTTAGGGTTAGGGTACGTCTTAGGGTACGGGTTAGGGTACGGGTGAGGGTACGGCGTAGGGTAAGGGTTAGGGTTAGGGTTAGGGTTAGTTTTAGGGTTAGGGATTGGTTTCGGGTACGGGTTAGGATTAGCGTACGTGTTAGGGTTAGGTTTTGGGTTAGGGTTAGGGTACGCGTTAGGGTTAGTGTATGGGTTAGGGTTAGGGTACACGTTAGGATTAGGGTATTTATTAAACCTATCCCACTCTCTAGATACCACGTAGCACGTAAAGGAATATTATTAGGGATCCAGCCATGGAGAAGATTTTAGTCACTAGGATAAGATAAAGAATAAACACACTATAAAAAAATCACATTAGGATTTTCTTTTTAACCTGTTCCTTAAAACACTAGTGCTTAGGAAATCTAATAGAGGCAAAAGCAATCAAGGGTAGTTTAGGGTTAGGGTTAGGGTTAGGGTTAGTGTTAGGGTTAGGGTACGGCTTAGGGTATGGGATAGGGTACGGGTGAGGGTACGGCGTAGGGTAGGGGTTAGGGTTAGGGTTAGGGTTAGGGTACGGCTTAGGTTACGTGTTAGGGTATGGGTGAGGATACTGCGTAGGGTATTGGTTAGGGTTAGGGTACGGCTTAGGATACGGGTTAGGGTACGTGTTAGGGTATGGCGTACGGTATGGTTTAGGGTTAGGGTTAGGGTTAGGTTTAGGGTTAGGGTACGGCTTAGGGTACGGGTTAGGGTACGGGTGAGGTTATGGCGTAGGGTATAGTTTAGAATTAGAGTTAGGGTTAGGGTACGGCTTAGGATACGGGTTAGGGTACGGGTGAGGGTACGGCGTAGCGTATGGTTTAGGGTTAGGGTTAGGGTTAGGGTACGGCTTAGGGTACGGGTTAGGGCACGGGTGAGGGTACGGCATAGTGTATAGGTTAGGGTTAGGGTTAGGGTACGGCTTAGGGTACGGGTTAGGTTACGGGTGAGGGTACGGCATAGGGTATGGGTTAGGGTTAGGGTTAGGGTTAGGGTTAGTGTTAGTGTTAGGGTTAGGGTACGGCTTAGCGTATGGGATAGGGTACGGGTGAGGGTACGGCGTAGGTTATGGGTTAGGGTTAGGGTTAGTGTTAGGGTTATGGTACGGCTTAAGTTATGAGATAGGGTACAGGTGAGGGTATGGCATAGGGTAGGGTTTAGAGTTAGGGTTAGGGTTAGGGTTAGGGTACGGCTTAGGGTACGGGTGAGGGTATGGGTGAGGATACTGCATAGGGTATTGGTTAGGGTTAGGGTACGGCTTAGGATATGGGTTAGGGTACATGTTAGGGTATGGCGTACGGTATGGGTTAGGGTTAGGGTTAGGGTTAGGTTTAGGGTACGGCTTAGGGTACGGGTTAGGGTACAAGTGAGGGTATGGCGTAGTGTATAGGTTAGGGTTAGGGTTAGGGTTAGGGTACGGCTTAGGGTACGGGTTAGGGTACGGGTGAGGTTACGGCGTAGGGTATAGTTTAGGGTTAGGGTTAGGGTTAGGGTACGGCTTAGGATACGGGTTAGGGTACGGGTGAGGGTACGGCGTATCGTATGGTTTAGAGTTAGGGTTAGGGTTAGGGTACGGCTTAGGATACGGGTTAGTGTACGGGTGAGGGTACGGTGTAGGTTATGGGTTAGGGTTAGGTTTAGGGTTAGGGTTAGTTTTAGGGTTAGGGATTGGTTTAGGGTACGGGTTAGGATTAGCATACGTGTTCGGGTTAGGGTTTTGGTTAGGGTTAGGGTACGCGTTAGGGTTAGGGTATGCGTTAGGTTTAGGGTACACTTTAGGATTAGGGTATTTATTAAACCTATCCCACTCTCTAGATACCACTTAGCACGTAAAGGAATATTATTTGGGGTTCAGCCATGGAGAAGATTTTAGTCACTAGGATAAGATAAAGAATAAACACATTATAAAAAAATCACATAAGGTTTTCTTTTTAACCTGTTCCTTAAAACACTAGTGTTTAGGAAATCTAATGGAGGCAAAAGCAGTAAAGGGTAGTTTAGGGTTAGGGTTAGGGTTAGGGTTAGGGTAGGGCTTAGGATACGGGTGAGGGTACTGGTGAGGGTACTGCGTAGGTTATTGGTTAGGGTTAGGGTACGGCTTAGGATACGGGTTAGGATATGGGTTAGGTTACGGCGTTGGGTATGGGTGAGGGTTAGGGTTAGGGTTAGGGTAAGGCTTTGGGTACGGGTTAGGGTACGGGTGAGGGTACGGCGTAGGGCAGAGGTTAGGGTTAGGTTTAGGATTAGGGTACGGCTTAGGATACGGGTTAGGGTATGGGTGAGGGTACGGCGTAGCGTATGGGTTAGGGTTAGGGTTAGGGTTAGGGTTAGTTTTAGGGTTAGGGATTGGTTTAGGGTACGGGTTAGGATTAGCGTACGTGTTAGGGTTAGGGTTTGGGTTAGGGTTAGGGTACGCATTAGAGTTAGGGTATGGGTTAGGGTTAGGGTACACGTTAGGATTAGGGTATTTATTAAACCTATCCCACTCTCTAGATACCACTTAGCACGTAAAGGAATATTATTTAGGGTCCAGCCATGGAGAAGATTTTCGTCACTAGGATAAGATAAAGAATAAACACATTATAAAAAAATCACATTAGGATTTTCTTTTTAACCTGTTCCTTAAAACACTAGTGCTTAGGAAATCTAATGGAGGCAAAAGCAGTCAAGGGAAGTTTAGAGTTAGGGTTAGGGTTAGGGTTAGTGTTAGGGTTAGGGTACGGCTTAGGGTATGGGATAGGGTATGGGTGAGGGTACGGCATAGGGTAGGGTTTAGGGTTAGGGTTAGTGTTAGGGTTAGGGTTAGGGTATGGCTTAGGGTACGGGTGAGGGTACTGTGTAGGTCATTGGTTAGGGTTAGGCTAAGGCTTAGGATACAGGTTATTGTATTGGTTAGGGTACGGCGCAGGGTATGGGTAAGGGTTAGCGTTAGGGTTAGGGTTAGAGTTAGGGTACGGCTTAGGGAACGGGTTAGAGAACGGGTGAGGGTACGGCGTAGTGTATAGGTTAGGGTTAGGGTTAGGGTTAATGTTACTGTTAGGGTTAGGGTACGGCTTAGCGTATGGAATAGGGTACGGGTGAGGGTACGGCGTAGGGTAGGGGTTAGGGTTAGGGTTAGGGTTAGGGTTAGGGTATGGCTTAGGGTACGGGTGAGGGTACGGGTGAGGTTACTGCGTAGGGTATTGGTTAGGGTTAGGGTACGGCTTAGGATACGTGTTAGGGTACGGGTTAGGGTACGGCGTAGAGTGTGTGTTAGGGTTAGGGTTAGTGTTAGGGTTAGGGTTACGGTACGTCTTAGGGTATGTGTTAGGGTACGGGTGAGGGTACGGCGTAGGTTATGGGTTAGGGTTTGGGTTAGGGTTAGGGTTAGGGTACGGCTTAGGATACGGGTTAGGGTACGGGTGAGGGTACGGCGTAGGTTATGGGTTAGGGTTAGGGTTAGTGTTAGGGTTATGGTACGGCTTATGTTATGGGATAGGGTACAGGTGAGGGTATGGCATAGGGTAGGGGTTAGGGTTAGGGTTAGGGTTAGGGTTAGGGTTAGGGTACGGCTTAGGGTACGGGTGAGGGTATGGGTGAGGATACTGCGTAGGGTATTGGTTAGGGTTAGGGTACGGCTTAGGATACGGGTTAGGGTACGTGTTAGGGTATGGCGTACGGTATGGGTTAGGGTTAGGGTTAGGGTTAGGGTTAGAGTTAGGGTACGGCTTAGGGTACGGGTTAGGGTACGGGTGAGGTTATGGCGTAGGGTATAGTTTAGGGTTAGGGTTAGGGTTAGGGTACGGCTTAGGATACGGGTTAGGGTACGGGTGAGGTTACGGCGTAGCGTATGGTTTAGGGTTAGGGTTAGGTTTAGGGTACGGCTTAGGGTACGGGTTAGGGTACGGGTGAGGGTATGGTGTAGTGTATAGGTTAGGGTTAGGGTTAGGGTTAGGGTATGGCTTAGGGTACGGGTGAGGGTACGGGTGAGGGTACTGTGTAGGGTATTGGTTATGGTTAGGGTACGGCTTAGAATACGGGTTAGGGTACGGGTTAGGGTACGGCGTAGGGTATGGGTTAGGGTTAGGGTTAGGGTTAGGGTTAGGGTTAGGGTTAGGGATTGGTTTAGGGTACGGGTTAGGATTAGCGTACGTGTTAGGGTTAGATTTTGGGTTAGGGTTAGGGTACGCGTTAGGGTTAGGGTATGGGTTAGGGTTAGGGTACACGTTAGGATTAGGGTATTTATTAAACCTATCCCACTCTCTAGATACCACTTAGCACGTAAAGGAATATTATTAGGGATCCAGCCATGGAGAAGATTTTAGTTACTAGGATAAGATAAAGAATAAACACATTATAAAAAAATCACATTAGGATTTTCTTTTTAACCTGTTCCTTAAAACACTAGTGCTTAGGAAATCTAATAGAGGCAAAAGCAATCAAGGGTAGTTTAGGGTTAGGGTTAGGGTTAGGGTTAGGGTTAGAGTTAGGGTACGGCTTAGGGTACGGGTTAGGGTACGGGTGAGGGTACGGCGTAGTGTATAGGTTAGGGTTAAGGTTAGGGTACGGCTTAGGGTACGGGTTAGGTTACGGGTGAGGGTACGGCGTAGGGTATGGGTTAGGGTTAGGGTTAGGGTTAGTGTTAGTGTTAGGGTTAGGGTACGGCTTAGCGTATGGGATAGGGTACGGGTGAGGGTACGGCGTAGGGTAGGGGTTAGGGTTAGAGTTAGGGTTAGGGTTGGGGTTAGGGTACGGCTTAGGGTACGGGTGAGGGTACGGGTGAGGGTACTGCGTAGGGTATTGGTTAGGGTTAGGGTTAGGGTTAGGGTACGGCTTAGGGTACGGGTTAGGGTACGGTTGAGGGTACTGTGTAGGGTATTGGTTATGGTTAGGGTACGGCTTAGAATACGGGTTAGGGTACGGTTTAGGGTACGGCGTAGGGTATGGGTTAGGGTTAGGGTTAGGGTTAGGGTTAGGGTTAGGGTACGGCTTAGGGCACGGGTTAGGGTACGGGTGAGAGTACGGCGTAGTGTATAGGTTAGGGTTAGGGTTAGGGTTAGGGTACGGCTTAGGGTATGGGATAGGGTACGGGTGAGGGTACGGCGTAGGGTAGGGGTTAGGGTTAGGTTTAGGGTTAGTGTTAGGTTTAGGGTACCGCTTAGGGTATGGGATAGGGTACGGCGTAGGGTAGTGGTTACCGTTAGGGTTAGGGTTAGGGTACGGCTTAGGATACGGGTAAGGGTACGGGTGAGTGTGCGGCGTAGCGTATGGGTTAGGGTTAGGGTTAGGGTAAGGGTACGGCTTAGGGTACTGGTTAGGGTACGGGTGAGGGTACGGCGTAGGTTATGGGTTAGGGTTAGGGTTAGGGTTAGGGTTAGTTTTAGGGTTAGGGATTGGTTTAGGGTAAGGTTTAGGATTAGCATACTTGTTCGGGTTAGGGTTTTGGTTAGGGTTAGGGTATGCGTTAGTGTTAGGGTATGGGTTAGGTTTAGGGTACACGTTAGGATTAGGGTATTTATTAAACCTATCCCACTCTCTAGATACCACTTAGCACGTAAAGGAATATTATTTAGTGTCCAGCCATGGAGAAGATTTTCGTCACTAGGATAAGATAAAGAATAAACACATTATAAAAAAATCACATTAGGATTTTCTTTTTAACCTGTTCCTTAAAACACTCGTGCTTAGGAAATCTAATGGAGGCAAAAGCAGTCAAAGGTAGTTTAGGGTTAGGGTTAGGGTTAGGGTTAGTGTTAGGGTTAGGGTACGGCTTAGGGTATGGGATAGGGTATGGGTGAGGGTACGGCATAGGGTAGGGTTTAGGTTTAGGGTTAGTGTTAGGGTTAGGGTTAGAGTATGGCTTAGGGTACGGGTGAGGGTACTGTGTAGGTCATTGGTTAGGGTTAGGTTAAGGCTTAGGATACAGGTTATTGTATGGGTTAGGGTACGGCGCAGGGTATGGGTAAGGGTTAGGGTTAGGGTTAGGGTTAGAGTTAGGGTACGGCTTAGGGTACGGGTTAGGGTACGGGTGCGGGTACGGCATAGTGTATAGGTTAGGGTTAGGGTTAGGGTACGGCTTAGGGTACGGGTTAGGTTACGGGTGAGGGTACGGCATAGGGTATGGTTTAGGGTTAGGGTTAGGGTTAGGGTTAGGGTTACTGTTAGGGTTAGGGTACGGCTTAGCGTATGGGATAGGGTACGGGTGAGGGTACGGCGTAGGGTAGGGGTTAGGGTTAGAGTTAGGGTTAGGGCTGGGGTTAGGGTACGGCTTAGGGTACGGGTGAGTGTACGGGTGAGGGTACTGCGTAGGGTATTGGTTAGGGTTAGGATACGGCTTAGGATACGGGTTAGGGTACGGGTTAGGTTATGGCGTAGGGTATGGGTTAGGGTTAGAGTTAGGGTTAGGGTTAGGGTTAGGGTTACGGTTAGGGTACGGCTTAGGATACGTGTTAGAGTACGGGTGAACGTACGGCGTAGCATATGGGTTACGGTTAGGGTTAGGGTTAGGTTTAGGGTACGGCTTAGGTTATGGGATAGGGTACAGGTGAGGGTATGGCATAGGGTATGGGTTAGGGTTAGGGTTAGGGTTAGGGTTAGGGTACGGCTTAGGGTACGGGTGAGGGTATGGGTGAGGATACTGCGTAGGGTATTGGTTAGAGTTACGGTACGTCTTAGGATACGGGTTAGGGTACGGGTGAGGGTAAGGCGTAGGTTATGGGTTAGGGTTAGGGTTAGTGTTACTGTTAGGGTTAGGGTACGGCTTAGCGTATGGGATAGGGTACGGGTGAGGGTACGGCGTAGGGTAGGGGTTAGGGTTAGGGTTAGGGTTAGGGTTAGGGTATGGCTTAGGGTACGGGTGAGGGTACGGGTGAGGGTACTGCGTAGGGTATTGGCTAGGGTTAGGGTACGCCTTAGGATACGTGTTAGGGTACGGGTTAGGGTACGGCGTAGAGTGTGGGTTAGGGTTAGGGTTAGTGTTAGGGTTAGGGTTACGGTACGTCTTAGGGTACGTGTTAGGATACGGGTGAGGGTACGGCGTAGGTTATGTGTTAGGGTTAGGGTTAGGGTTAGGGTTAGGGTACGGCTTAGGATACGGGTTAGGGTACGGGTGAGGGTACGGCGTAGGTTATGGGTTAGGGTTAGGGTTAGTGTTAGGGTTATGGTACGGCTTAGGTTATGGGATAGGGTACAGGTGAGGGTATGGCATAGGGTAGGGGTTAGGGTTAGGGTTAGGGTTAGGGTTAGGGTTAGGGTACGGCTTAGGGTACGGGTGAGGGTATGGGTGAGGATACTGCGTAGGGTATTGGTTAGGGTTAGGGTACGGCTTAGGATACGGGTTAGGGTACGTGTTAGTGTATGGCGTACGGTATGGGTTAGGGTTAGGGTTAGGGTTAGGGTTAGGGTTAGGGTTAGGGTTAGGGTACGGCTTAGGGTACGGGTTAGGGTACCGGTGAGGTTACGGCGTAGGGTATAGTTTAGGGTTAGGGTTAGGGTTAGGGTACGGCTTAGGATACGGGTTAGGGTATGGGTGAGGGTACGGCGTAGCGTATGGTTTAGGGTTAGAGTTAGGGTTAGGGTACGGCTTAGGGTACGGGGTAGGGTACGGGTGAGGGTATGGTGTAGTGTATAGGTTAGGGTTAGGGTTAGGGTTAGGGTATGGCTTAGGGTACGGGTGAGGGTACGGGTGAGGGTACTGTGTAGGGTATTGGTTATGGTTAGGGTACGGCTTAGAATACGGGTTAGGGTTAGGGTTAGGGTACGGCGTAGGGTATAGTTTAGGGTTAGGGTTAGGGTTAGGGTACGGCTTAGGATATGGGTTAGGGTACGGGTGAGGGTACGGCGTAGTGTATAGGTTAGGGTTAGTGTTAGGGTTAGGGTACGGCTTAGGGTAAGGGTTAGGGTACGGGTGAGGGTATGGCGTAGTGTATAGGTTAGGGTTAGGGTTAGGGTTAGGGTACGGCTTAGGGTATGGGATAGGGTACGGGTGAAGGTACGGCGTAGGTTATGGGTTAGGGTTAGGGTTAGGGTTAGGGTTAGGGTTAGTTTTAGGGTTAGGGATTGGTTTAGGGTACGGGTTAGGATTAGCATACTTGTTCGGGTTAGGGTTTTGGTTAGGGTTAGGGTACGCGTTAGGGTTAGGGTATGGGTTAGGTTTAGGGTACACGTTAGGATTAGGGTATTTATTAAACCTATCCCACTCTCTAGATACCACTTAGCACGTAAAGGAATATTATTTGGGGTTCAGCCATGGAGAAGATTTTAGTCACTAGGATAAGATAAAGAATAAACACATTATAAAAAAATCACATAAGGTTTTCTTTTTAACCTGTTCCTTAAAACACTAGTGTTTAGGAAATCTAATGGAGGCAAAAGCAGTAAAGGGTAGTTTAGGGTTAGGGTTAGGGTTAGGGTTAGTGTTAGGGTTAGGGTATGGCTTAGGGTACGGGTGAGGGTACGGGTGAGGGTACTGCGTAGGGTATTGGTTAGGGTTAGGGTACGGCTTAGGATACGTGTTAGGGTACGGGTTAGGGTACGGCGTAGAGTGTGGGTTAGGGTTAGGGTTAGTGTTAGGGTTAGGGTTACGGTACGTCTTAGGGTACGTGTTAGGGTACGGGTGAGGGTACGGCGTAGGTTATGGGTTAGGTTTAGGGTTAGTGTTAGGGTTAGGGTACGGCTTAGTGTATGGGATAGGGTACGGGTGAGGGTACGGCGTAGGGTAGGGGTTAGTGTTAGGGTTAGGGTTAGGGTATGGCTTAGGGTACGGGTGAGGGTACGGGTGAGGGTACTGCGTAGGGTATTGGTTAGGGTTAGGGTACGTCTTAGGATACGTGTTAGGGTACGGGTTAGGGTACGGCGTAGGTTATGGGTTAGGGTTAGGGTTAGTGTTAGGGTTATGGTACGGCTTAGGTTATGGGATAGGGTACAGGTGAGGGTATGGCATAGGGTAGGGGTTAGGGTTAGGTTTAGGGTTAGGGTTAGGGTTAGGGTACGCCTTAGGGTACGGGTGAGGGTATGGGTGAGGATACTGCGTAGGGTATTGGTTAGGGTTGGGGTACGGCTTAGGATACGGGTTAGGGTACGTGTTAGGGTATGGCGTACGCTATGGGTTAGGGTTAGGTTTAGGGTTAGGGTTAGGGTTAGGGTACGGCTTAGGGTACGGGTTAGGGTACGGGTGAGGTTACGGCGTAGGGTATAGTTTAAGGTTAGGGTTAGGGTTAGGGTACGGCTTAGGGTACGGGTTAGGGTACGGGTGAGGGTATGGCGTAGTGTATAGGTTAGGGTTAGTGTTAGGGTTAGGGTACAGCTTAGGGTACGGGTGAGGGTACGGGTGAGGGTACTGCGTAGGGTATTGGTTAGGGTTAGGATACGGCTTAGGATACAGGTTAGGGTACGGGTTAGGGTATGGCGTAGGGTATGGGTTAGGGTTAGGTTTAGGGTTAGGGTTAGGGTTAGGGTTAGGGTTAGGGTACGGCTTAGGATACGGGTTAGGGTACGGGTGAAGGTACGGCGTAGCGTATGGGTTAGGGTTAGGGTTAGGGTTAGGGTTAGGGTACGGCTTAGGTTATGGGATAGGGTACAGGTGAGGGTATGGCATAGGGTATGGGTTAGGGTTAGGGTTAGGGTTAGGGTTAGGGTACGGCTTAGGGTACGGGTGAGTGTATGGGTGAGGATACTGCGTAGGGTATTGGTTAGGGTTACGGTACGTCTTAGGATACGGGTTAGGGTACGGGTGAGGGTACGGCGTAGGTTATGGGTTAGGGTTAGGGTTAGTGTTAGGGTTATGGTACGGCTTAGGTTATGGGATAGGGTACAGGTGAGGGTATGGCATAGGGTAGGGTTTAGGGTTAGGGTTAGGGTTAGGGTTAGGGTTAGGGTACGGCTTAGGGTACGGGTGAGGGTATGGGTGAGGATACTGCATAGGGTATTGGTTAGGGTTAGGGTACGGCTTAGGGTACGGGTTAGGGTACGGGTGACGGTACGGTGTAGGTTATGGGTTAGGGTTAGGGTTAGTGTTAGGGTTAGGGTTAGGGTATGGCTTAGGTTACGGGTGAGGGTACTGTGTAGGTCATTGGTGAGGGTTAGGTTAAGGCTTAGGATACCGGTTATTGTATGGGTTAGGGTACGGCGCAGGGTATGGGTAAGGGTTAGGGTTAGGGTTAGGGTTAGGGTTAGGGTTGGGGTTAGGGTACGGCTTAGGGTACGGGTGAGGGTACGGGTGAGGGTACTGCGTAGGGTATTGGTTAGGGTTAGGATATGGCTTAGGATACGGGTTAGGGTACGGGTTAGGGTATGGCGTAGGGTATGGTTTAGGGTTAGGGTTAGGGTTAGGGTTAGGGTTAGGGTACGGCTTAGGATACGGGTTAGGGTACGGGTGAGGGTACGGCGTAGCGTATGGGTTAGGGTTAGGGTTAGGGTACGTCTTAGGCTACGGGTTAGGGTACGGGTGAGGGTACGGCGTAGGGTAAGAGTTAGGGTTAGGGTTAGGGTTAGGGTTAGTTTTAGGGTTAGGGTTTGGTTTAGGGTACGGGTTAGGATTAGCGTACGTGTTAGGGTTAGGTTTTGGGTTAGGGTTAGGGTACGCGTTAGGGTTAGGTTATGGGTTAGGTTTAGGGTACACGTTAGGATTAGGGTATTTATTAAACCTATCCCACTCTCTAGATACCACTTAGCACGTAAAGGAATATTATTAGGGATCCAGCCATGGAGAAGATTTTAGTCACTAGGATAAGATAAAGAATAAACACATTATAAAAAAATCACATTAGGATTTTCTTTTTAACCTGTTCCTTAAAACACTAGTGCTTAGGAAATCTAATAGAGGTAAAAGCAATCAAGGGTAGTTTAGGGTTAGGGTTAGGGTTAGGGTTAGTGTTAGGGTTAGGGTACGGCTTAGGGTATGGGATAGGGTACGGGTGAGGGTATGGCGTAGGGTAGGGGTTAGGGTTAGGGTTAGGGTTATGGTTAGGGTATGGCTTAGGGTACGGGTGAGGGTACAGGTGAGGGTACTGCGTAGGGTATTGGTTAGGGTTAGGGTACGGCTTAGGATACGTGTTAGGGTACGGGTTAGGGTACGGCGTAGAGTGTGGGTTAGGGATAGGGTTAGTGTTAGGGTTAGAGTTACGGTACGTCTTAGGGTACGTGTTAGGGTACGGGTGAGGGTACGGCGTAGGTTATGGGTTAGGGTTAGGGTTAGGGTTAGGGTTAGGGGACGGCTTAGGATACGGGTTAGGGTACGGGTGAGGGTACGGCGTAGGTTATGGGTTAGGGTTAGGGTTAGTGTTAGGGTTATGGTACGGCTTAGGTTATGGGATAGGGTACAGGTGAGGGTATGGCATAGGGTAGGGTTTAGGGTTAGGTTTAGGGTTAGGGTTAGGGTTAGGGTACGCCTTAGGGTACGGGTGAGGGTATGGGTGAGGATACTGCGTAGGGTATTGGTTAGGGTTAGGGTACGGCTTAGGGTACGGGTTAGGTTACGGGTGAGGGTACGGCATAGGGTATGGTTTAGGGTTAGGGTTAGGGTTAGGGTTAGTGTTAGTGTTAGGGTTAGGGTACGGCTTAGCGTATGGGATAGGGTACGGGTGAGGGTACGGCGTAGGGTAGGGGTTAGGGTTAGAGTTAGGGTTAGGGTTGGGGTTAGGGTACGGCTTAGGGTACGGGTGAGGGTACGGGTGAGGGTACTGCGTAGGGTATTGGTTAGGGTTAGGATACGGCTTAGGATACGGTTAGGGTACGGGTTAGGGTATGGCGTAGGGTATGGGTTAGGGTTAGGGTTAGGGTTAGGGTTAGGGTTAGGGTTAGGGTACGGCTTAGGATACGGCTTAGGGTACGGGTGAAGGTACGGCGTAGCGTATGGGTTAGGGTTACAGTTAGGGTTAGAGTTAGGGTACGGCTTAGGTTATGGGATAGGGTACAGGTGAGGGTATGGCATAGGGTATGGGTTAGGGTTAGGGTTAGGGTTAGGGTTAGGGTACGGCTTAGGGTACGGGTGAGGGTATGGGTGAGGATACTGCGTAGGGTATTGGTTAGGGTTACGGTACGTCTTAGGATACGGGTTAGGGTACGGGTGAGGGTACGGCGTAGGTTATGGGTTAGGGTTAGGGTTAGTGTTAGGGTTATGGTACGGCTTAGGTTATGGGATAGGGTACAGGTGAGGGTATGGCATAGGGTAGGGTTTAGGGTTAGGGTTAGGGTTAGGGTTAGGGTTAGGGTTAGGGTACGGCTTAGGGTAGGGGTTAGGGTACGGGTGAGATTACGGCGTAGGGTATAGTTTAGGGTTAGGGTTAGGGTTAGGGTACGGCTTAGGATACGGGTTAGGGTACGGGTGAGGGTACGGCGTAGGGTAGGGGTTAGTGTTAGGGTTAGGGTTAGGGTTAGGGTATGGCTTAGGGTACGGGTGAGGGTACGGGTGAGGGTACTGCGTAGGGTATTGGTTAGGGTTAGGGTACGTCTTAGGATACGTGTTAGGGTACGGGTTAGGGTACGGCGTAGGTTATGGGTTAGGGTTAGGGTTAGTGTTAGGGTTATGGTACGGCTTAGGTTATGGGATAGGGTACAGGTGAGGGTATGGCATAGGGTAGGGGTTAGGGTTAGGTTTAGGGTTAGGGTTAGGGTTAGGGTACGCCTTAGGGTACGGGTGAGGGTATGGGTGAGGATACTGCGTAGGGTATTGGTTAGGGTTGGGGTACGGCTTAGGATACGGGTTAGGGTACGTGTTAGTGTATGGCGTACGCTATGGGTTAGGGTTAGGTTTAGGGTTAGGGTTAGGGTTAGGGTACGGCTTAGGGTACGGGTTAGGGTACGGGTGAGGTTACGGCGTAGGGTATAGTTTAAGGTTAGGGTTAGGGTTAGGGTACGGCTTAGGGTACGGGTTAGGGTACGGGTGAGGGTATGGCGTAGTGTATAGGTTAGGGTTAGTGTTAGGGTTAGGGTACAGCTTAGGGTACGGGTGAGGGTACGGGTGAGGGTACTGCGTAGGGTATTGGTTAGGGTTAGGATACGGCTTAGGATACAGGTTAGGGTACGGGTTAGGGTATGGCGTAGGGTATGGGTTAGGGTTAGGTTTAGGGTTAGGGTTAGGGTTAGGGTTAGGGTTAGGGTGCGGCTTAGGATACGGGTTAGGGTACGGGTGAAGGTACGGCGTAGCGTATGGGTTAGGGTTAGGGTTAGGGTTAGGGTACGGCTTAGGTTATGGGATAGGGTACAGGTGAGGGTATGGCATAGCGTATGGTTTAGGGTTAGGGTTAGGGTTAGGGTACGGCTTAGGGTACGGGTTAGGGTACGGGTGAGGGTACGGTGTAGGTTATGGGTTAGGGTTAGGGTTAGGGTTAGGGTTAGTTTTAGGGTTAGGGATTGGTTTAGGGTACGGGTTAGGATTAGCATACGTGTTCGGGTTAGGGTTTTCGTTAGGGTTAGGGTACGCGTTAGGTTTAGGGTATGGGTTAGGTTTAGGGTACACTTTAGGATTAGGGTATTTATTAAACCTATCCCACTCTCTAGATACCACTTAGCACGTAAAGGAATATTATTTGGGGTTCAGCCATGGAGAAGATTTTAGTCACTAGGATAAGATAAAGAATGAACACATTATAAAAAAATCACATAAGGTTTTCTTTTTAACCTGTTCCTTAAAACACTAGTGTTTAGGAAATATAATGGAGGCAAAAGCAGTAAAGGGTAGTTTAGGGTTAGGGTTAGGGTTAGGGTTAGGGTAGGGCTTAGGATACGGGTGAGGGTACTGGTGAGGGTACTGAGTAGGTTATTGGTTAGGGTTAGGGTACGGCTTAGGATACGGGTTAGGATATGGGTTACGTTACGGCGTTGGGTATGGGTGAGGGTTAGGGTTAGGGTTAGGGTAAGGCTTTGGGTACGGGTTAGGGTACGGGTGAGGGTACGGCGTAGGGTAGAGGTTAGGGTTAGGTTTAGGATTAGGGTACGGCTTAGGATACGGGTTAGGGTATGGGTGAGGGTACGGCGTAGCGTATGGGTTAGGGTTAGGGTTAGTTTTAGGGTTAGGGATTGGTTTAGGGTACGGGTTAGGATTAGCGTACGTGTTAGGGTTAGGGTTTGGGTTAGGGTTAGGGTACGCATTAGGGTTAGGGTATGGGTTAGGGTTAGGGTACACGTTAGGATTAGGGTATTTATTAAACCTATCCCACTCTCTAGATACCACTTAGCACGTAAAGGAATATTATTTGGGGTCCAGCCATGGAGAAGCTTTTAGTCACTAGGATAAGATAAAGAATAAACACATTATAAAAAAATCACATTAGGATTTTCTTTTTAACCTGTTCCTTAAAACACTATTGCTTAGGAAATCTAATGGAGGCAAAAGCAGTCAACGGTAGTTTAGGGTTAGGGTTAGGGTTAGGGTTAGTGTTAGGGTTAGGGTACGTCTTAGGGTATGGGATAGGGTATGGGTGAGGGTACGGCATAGGGTAGGGTTTAGGGTTAGGGTTAGTGTTAGGGTTAGGGTTAGGGTATGGCTTAGGGTACGGGTGAGGGTACTGTGTAGGTCATTGGTTAGGGTTAGGTTAAGGCTTAGGATACAGGTTATTGTATGGGTTAGGGTACGGCGCAGGGTATGGGTAAGGGTTAGGGTTAGGGTTAGGGTTAGAGTTAGGGTACGGCTTAGGGTACGGGTTAGGGTACAGGTGAGGGTACGGCGTAGTGTATAGGTTAGGGTTAGGGTTAGGGTACGGCTTAGGGTACGGGTTAGGTTACGGGTGAGGGTAAGGCGTAGGGTATGGGTTAGGGTTAGGGTTAGGGTTAGTGTTAGTGTTAGGGTTAGGGTACGGCTTAGCGTATGGGATAGGGTACGGGTGAGGGTACGGCGTAGGGTAGGGGTTAGGGTTAGAGTTAGGGTTAGGGTTGGGGTTAGGGTACAGCTTAGGGTACGGGTGAGGGTACGGGTGAGGGTACTGCGTAGGGTATTGGTTAGGGTTAGGATATGGCTTAGGATACGGGTTAGGGTACGGGTTAGGGTATGGCGTAGGGTATGGGTTAGGGTTAGGGTTAGGGTTAGGGTTAGGGTTAGGGTACAGCTTAGGATACGGGTTAGGGTACGGGTGAGGGTACGGCGTAGCGTATGGGTTAGGGTTAGGGTTAGGGTACGTCTTAGGCTACGGGTTAGGGTACGGGTGAGGGTACGGCGTAGGGTAAGGGTTAGGGTTAGTTTTACGGTTAGGGTTTGGTTTAGGGTACGGGTTAGGATTAGCGTACGTGTTAGGGTTAGGTTTTGGGTTAGGGTTAGGGTACGCGTTAGGGTTAGGGTATGGGTTAGGGTTAGGGTTAGGGTTAGTGTTAGTGTTAGGGTTAGGGTATGGCTTAGCGTATCGGATAGGGTACGGGTGAGGGTACGGCGTAGGGTAGGGGTTAGGGTTAGGGTTAGGGTTAGGGTATGGCTTAGGGTACAGGTGAGGGTACGGGTGAGGGTACTGCGTAGGGTATTGGTTAGGGTTTGGGTACGGCTTAGGATACGTGTTAGGGTACGGGTTAGGGTACGGCGTAGAGTGTGGGTTAGGGTTAGGGTTAGTGTTAGGGTTAGGGTTACGGTACGTCTTAGGGTATGTGTTAGGGTACGGGTGAGGGTACGGCGTAGGTTATGGGTTAGGGTTAGGGTTAGGGTTAGGGTTAGGGTACGGCTTAGGATACGGGTTAGGGTACGGGTGAGGGTACGGCGTAGGTTATGGGTTAGGGTTAGGGTTAGTGTTAGGGTTATGGTACGGCTTAGGTTATGGAATAGGGTACAGGTGAGGGTATGGCATAGTGTAGGGGTTAGGGTTAGGTTTAGGGTTAGGGTTAGGGTTAGGGTACGGCTTAGGGTACGGGTGAGGTTATGGGTGAGGATACTGCGTAGGGCATTGGTTAGGGTTAGGGTACGGCTTAGATTACGGGTTAGGGTAGGTGTTAGGGTATGGCGTACGGTATGGGTTAGGGTTAGGGTTAGGGTTAGGGTTAGGGTTAGGGTACGGCTTAGGGTACGGGTTAGGGTACGGGTGAGGTTACGGCGTAGGGTATAGTTTAGGGTTAGGGTTAGGGTTAGGGTACGGCTTAGGATACGGGTTAGGGTACGGGTGAGGGTACGGCGTAGCGTATGGTTTAGGGTTAGGGTTAGGGTTAGGGTACGGCTTAGGGTACGGGTTAGGGTACGGGTGAGGGTATGGTGTAGTGTATAGGTTAGGGTTAGGGTTAGGGTTAGGGTATGGCTTAGGGTACGGGAGAGGGTACGGGTGAGGGTACTGTGTAGGGTATTGGTTATGGTTAGGGTACGGCTTAGAATACGGGTTAGGGTACGGGTGAGGGTACGGCGTAGGGTAGGGGTTAGGTTTAGGGTTATGGTTAGTGTTAGGGTTAGGGAACGGCTTAGGGTATGGGATAGGTTACGGGTGAGGGTACGGCGTAGGGTAGGGGTTAGGGTTAGGTTTAGGGTTAGTGTTAGGTTTAGGGTTCCGCTTAGGGTATGGGATAGGGTACGGCGTAGGGTAGCGGTTAGGGTTAGGGTTAGGGTTAGGGTTAGGGTACGGCTTAGGATACGGGTTAGGGTACGGGTGAGGGTACGGCGTAGGTTATGGGTTAGGGTTAGGGTTAGGGTTAGGGTTAGTTTTAGGGTTAGGGATTGATTTAGGGTACGGGTTAGGATTAGCATACTTGTTCGGGTTAGGGTTTTGGTTAGGGTTACGGTACGCGTTAGGGTTAGGGTATGGGTTAAGTTTAGGGTACACGTTAGGATTAGGGTATTTATTAAACCTATCCCACTCTCTAGATACCACTTAGCACGTAAAGGAATATTATTTGGGGTTCAGCCATGGAGAAGATTTTAGTCACTAGGATAAGATAAAGAATAAACACATTATAAAAAAATCACATAAGGTTTTCTTTTTAACCTGTTCCTTAAAACACTAGTGTTTAGGAAATCTAATGGAGGCAAAAGCAGTAAAGGGTAGTTTAGGGTTAGGGTTAGGGTTAGGGTTAGGGTAGGGCTTAGGATACGGGTGAGGTTACTGGTGAGGGTACTGCGTAGGTTATAGGTTAGTGTTAGGGTACGGCTTAGGATACGTGTTAGGATATGGGTTAGGTTACGGCGTTGGGTATGGGTGAGGGTTAGGGTTAGGGTTAGGGTAAGGCTTTGGGTACGGGTTAGGGTACGGGTGAGGGTACGGCGTAGGGTAGAGGTTAGGGTTAGGTTTAGGGTTAGGGTACGGCTTAAGATACGGGTTAGGGTATGGGTGAGGGTACGGCGTAGCGTATGGGTTAGGGTTAGGGTTAGGGTTAGGGTTAGTTTTAGGGTTAGGGATTGGTTTAGGGTACGGGTTAGGATTAGCGTACGTGTTACGGTTAGGGTTTGGGTTAGGGTTAGGTTACGCGTTAGGGTTAGGGTATGGGTTAGGGTTAGGGTACGCGTTAGGATTAGGGTATTTATTAAACCTATCCCACTCTCTAGATACCACTTAGCACGTAAAGGAATATTATTTAGGGTCCAGCCATGGAGAATATTTTCGTCACTAGGATAAGATAAAGAATAATCACATTATAAAAAAATCACATTAGGATTTTCTTTTTAACCTGTTCCTTAAAACACTAGTGCTTAGGAAATCTAATGGAGGCAAAAGCAGTCAAGGGTAGTTTAGGTTTAGGGTTAGGGTTAGGGTTAGTGTTAGGGTTAGGGTACGGCTTAGGGTATGGGATAGGGTATGGGTGAGGGTACGGCATAGGGTAGGGTTTAGGGTTAGGGTTAGTGTTAGGGTTAGGGTTAGGGTATGGCTTAGGGTACGGGTGAGGGTACTGTGTAGGTCATTGGTTAGGGTTAGGTTAAGGCTTAGGATACAGGTTATTGTATGGGTTAGGGTACGGCGCAGGGTATGGGTAAGGGTTAGGGTTAGGGTTAGGGTTAGAGTTAGGGTACGGCTTAGGGTACGGGTTAGGGTACGGGTGAGGGTACGGCGTAGTGTATAGGTTAGGGTTAGGGTTAGGGTACGGCTTAGGGTACGGGTTAGGTTACGGGTGAGTGTACGGCGTAAGGTATGGGTTAGGGTTAGGGTTAGGGTTAGTGTTAGTGTTAGGGTTAGGGTACGGCTTAGCATATGGGATAGGGTACGGGTGAGGGTACGGCGTAGGGTAGGGGTTAGGGTTAGAGTTAGGGTTAGGGTTGGGGTTAGGGTACGGCTTAGGGTACGGGTGAGGGTACTGGTGAGGGTACTGCGTAGGGTATTGGTTAGGGTTAGGATATGGCTTAGGATACGGGTTAGGGTATGGGTTAGGGTATGGCGGAGGGTATGGGTTAGGGTTAGGGTAAGGGTTAGGGTTAGGGTTAGGGTACGGCTTAGGATACGGGTTAGGGTACGGGTGAGGTTATGGCGTAGCGTATGGGTTAGGGTTAGGGTTAGGGTACGTCTTAGGGTACGGGTTAGGGTACGGGTGAGGGTACGGCGTAGGGTAAGGTTTAAGGTTAGGGTTAGGGTTAGTGTTAGTTTTAGGGTTAGGGATTGGTTTAGGGTACGGGTTAGGATTAGCGTACGTGTTAGGGTTAGGTTTGGGGTTAGGGTTAGGGTACGCGTTAAGGTTAGGGTATGGGTTAGGGTTAGGGTACACGTTAGGATTAGGGTATTTATTAAACGTATCCCACTCTCTAGATACCACTTAGCACGTAAAGGAATATTATTAGGGATCCAGCCATGGAGAAGATTTTAGTCACTAGGATAAGATAAAGAATAAACACATTATAAAAAAATCACATTAGGATTTTCTTTTTAACCTGTTCCTTAAAACACTAGTGCTTAGGAAATCTAATAGAGGCAAAAGCAATCAAGGGTAGTTTAGGGTTAGGGTTAGGGTTAGGGTTAGTGTTAGGGTTAGGGTACGGCTTAGGGTATGGGATAGGGTACGGGTGAGGGTACGGCGTAGGGTAGGGGTTAGGGTTACGGTTAGGGTTATGGTTAGGGTATTGCTTAGGGTACGGGTGAGGGTACGGGTGAGGGTACTGCGTAGGGTATTGGTTAGGGTTAGGGTACGGCTTAGGATACGTGTTAGGGTACGGGTTAGGGTACGGCGTAGAGTGTGGGTTAGGGTTAGGGTTAGTGTTAGGGTTAGGGTTACGGTACGTCTTAGGGTACGTGTTAGGGTACGGGTGAGGGTACGGCGTAGGTTATGGGTTAGGGTTAGGGTTAGGGTTAGGGTTAGGGTACGGCTTAGGGTACGGGTGAGGGTACGGCGTAGGTTATGGGTTAGGGTTAGAGTTAGTGTTAGGGTTATGGTACGGCTTAGGTTATGGGATAGGGTACAGGTGAGGGTATGGCATGGGGTAGGGGTTAGGGTTAGGTTTAGGGTTAGGGTTAGGGTTAGGGTACGGCTTAGGGTACGGGTTAGGGTATGGGTGAGGTTACGGCGTAGGGTATAGTTTAGGGTTAGGGTTAGGGTTAGGGTATGGCTTAGGGTACGGGTTAGGGTACGGGTGAGGTTACGGCGTAGTGTATAGGTTAGGGTTAGGGTTAGGGTTAGGGTACGGCTTAGGGTATGGGATAGGGTACGGGTGAGGGTACGGCGTAGTGTAGGGGTTAGGTTTAGGGTTAGGGTTAGTGTTAGGGTTAGGGTACGGCTTAGGGTATGGGATAGGTTATGGGTGAGGGTACGGCGTAGGGTAGGGGTTAGGGTTAGGTTTAGGGTTAGTGTTACGTTTAGGGTACCGCTTAGGGTATGGGATAGGGTACGGCGTAGGGGAGAGGTTAGGGTTAGGGTTAGGGTTAGGGTACGGCTTAGGATACGGGTTAGGGTACGGGTGAGGGTGCGGCGTAGCGTATGGGTTAGGGTTAGGGTTAGGGTTAGGGTACGGCTTAGGGTACAGGTTAGGGTACGCGTGAGGGTACGGCGTAGGTTATGGGTTAGGGTTAGGGTTAGGGTTAGGGTTAGTTTTAGGGTTAGGGATTGGTTTAGGGTACGGGTTAGGATTAGCGTACGTGTTAGGGTTAGGTTTTGGGTTAGGGTTAGGATACGCGTTAAGGTTAGGGTATGGGTTAGGGTTAGGGTACACGTTAGGATTAGGGTATTTATTAAACCTATCCCACTCTCTAGATACCACTTAGCACGTAAAGGAATATTATTAGGGATCCAGCCATGGAGAAGATTTTAGTCACTAGGATAAGATAAAGAATAAACACATTATAAAAAAATCACATTAGGATTTTCTTGTTAACCTGTTCCTTAAAACACTAGTGCTTAGGAAATCTAATAGAGGCAAAAGCAATCAAGGGTAGTTTAGGGTTAGGTTTAGGGTTAGGGTTAGTGTTAGGGTTAGGGTACGGCTTAGGGTATGGGATAGGGTACGGGTGAGGGTACGGCGTAGGGTAGGGGTTAGGGTTAGGGTTAGGGTTATGGTTAGGGTATGGCTTAGGGTACGGGTGAGGGTATGGGTGAGGGTACTGCGTAGGGTATTGGTTAGGGTTAGGGTACGGCTTAGGATACGTGTTAGGGTACGGGTTAGGGTACGGCGTAGAGTGTGGGTTAGGGTTAGGGTTAGTGTTAGGGTTAGGGTTACGGTACGTCTTAGGGTACGTGTTAGGGTACGGGTGAGGGTACGGCGTAGGTTATGGGTTAGGGTTAGGGTTAGGGTTAGGGTTAGGGTACGGCTTAGGGTACGGGTGAGGGTACGGCGTAGGTTATGGGTTAGGGTTAGAGTTAGTGTTAGGGTTATGGTTCGGCTTAGGTTATGGGAGAGGGTACAGGTGAGGGTATGGCATGGGGTAGGGGTTAGGGTTAGGTTTAGGGTTAGGGTTAGGGTTAGGGTACGGCTTAGGGTACGGGTGAGGGTATGGGTGAGGATACTGCGTAGGGTATTGGTTAGGGTTAGGGTACGGCTTAGGATACGGGTTAGGGTACGTGTTAGGGTATGGCGTACGCTATGGGTTAGGGTTAGGGTTAGGGTTAGGGTTAGGGTTAGGGTACGGCTTAGGGTACGGGTTAGGGTATGGGTGAGGTTACGGCGTAGGGTATAGTTTAGGGTTAGGGTTAGGGTTAGGGTACGGCTTAGGGTACGGGTTAGGGTACGGGTGAGGGTATGGCGTAGTGTATAGGTTAGGGTTAGAGTTAGGGTTAGGGTATGGCTTAGGGTACGGGTGAGGGTACGGGTGAGGGTACTGTGTAGGGTATTGGTTATGGTTAGGGTACGGCTTAGAATACGGGTTAGGGTACGGTTTAGGGTACGGCGTAGGGTATGGGTTAGGGTTAGGGTTAGGGTTAGGGTTAGGGTACGGCTTAGGGTACGGGTTAGGGTACGGGTGAGGGTACGGCGTAGTGTATAGGTTAGGGTTAGGGTTAGGGTTAGGGTACGGCTTAGGGTATGGGATAGGGTACGGGTGAGGGTACGGCGTAGTGTAGGGGTTAGGTTTAGGGTTAGGGTTAGTGTTAGGGTTAGGGTACGGCTTAGGATATGGGATAGGTTATGGGTGAGGGTACGGCGTAGGGTAGGGGTTAGGGTTAGGTTTAGGGTTAGTGTTACGTTTAGGGTACCGCTTAGGGTATGGGATAGGGTACGGCGTAGGGGAGAGGTTAGGGTTAGGGTTAGGGTTAGGGTACGGCTTAGGAAACGGGTTAGGGTACGGGTGAGGGTGCGGCGTAGCGTATGGGTTAGGGTTAGGGTTAGGGTTAGGGTACGGCTTAGGGTACGGGTTAGGGTACGCGTGAGGGTACGGCGTAAGTTATGGGTTAGGGTTAGGGTTAGGGTTAGGGTTAGTTTTAGGGTTAGGGATTGGTTTAGGGTACGGGTTAGGATTAGCATACTTGTTCGGGTTAGGGTTTTGGTTAGGGTTAGGGTACGCGTTAGGGTTAGGGTATGGGTTAGGTTTAGGGTACACGTTAGGATTAGGGTATTTATTAAACCTATCCCACTCTCTAGATACCACTTAGCACGTAAAGGAATATTATTTGGGGTTCAGCCATGGAGAAGATTTTAGTCACTAGGATAAGATAAAGAATAAACACATTATAAAAAAAATCACATAAGATTTTCTTTTTAACCTGTTCTTTAAAACACTAGTGTTTAGGAAACCTAATGGAGGCAAAAGCAGTAAAGGGTAGTTTAGGGTTAGGGTTAGGGTTAGGGTTAGGGTAGGGCTTAGGATACGGGTGAGGGTACTGGTGAGGGTACTGCGTAGGTTATTGGTTAGGGTTAGGGTACGGCTTAGGATACGGGTTAGGATATGGGTTAGGTTACGGCGTTGGGTATGGGTGAGGGTTAGGGTTAGGGTTAGGGTAAGGCTTTGGGTACGGGTTAGGGTACGGTGAGGGTACGGCGTAGGGTAGAGGTTAGGGTTAGGTTTAGGGTAAGGGTACGGGTTAGGGTATGGCGTAGGGTATGGGTTAGGGTTAGGGTTAGGGTTAGGGTTAGGGTACGGCTTAGGATACGGGTTAGGGTACGGGTGAGGGTACGGCGTAGTGTATGGGTTAGGGTTAGGGTTAGGGTACGTCTTAGGGTACGGGTTAGGGTACGGGTGAGGGTACGGGGTAGGGTAAGGGTTAGGGTTAGGGTTGGGTTAGTTTTAGGGTTAGGGATTGGTTTAGGGTACGGGTTAGGATTAGCGTACGTGTTAGGGTTAGGGTTTGGGTTAGGGTTAGGGTACGCGTTAGGGTTAGGGTATGGGTTAGGGTTAGGGTACACGTTAGGATTAGGGTATTTATTAAACCTATCCCACTCTCTAGATACCACTTAGCACGTAAAGGAATATTATTAGGGATCCAGCCATGGAGAAGATTTTAGTCACTAGGATACGATAAAGAATTAACACATTATAAAAAAATCACATTAGGATTTTCTTTTTAACCTGTTCTTTAAAACACTAGTGCTTAGGAAATCTAATAGAGGCAAAAGCAATCAAGGGTAGTTTAGGGTTAGGGTTAGGGTTAGGGTTAGTGTTAGGGTTAGGGTAGGGCTTAGGGTATGGGATAGGGTACGGGTGAGGGTACGGCGTAGGGTAGGGGTTAGGGTTAGGGTTAGGGTTATGGTTAGGGTATGGCTTAGGGTACAGGTGAGGGTACGGGTGAGGGTACTGCGTAGGGTATTGGTTAGGGTTAGGGTACGGCTTAGGATACGTGTTAGGGTACGGGTTAGGGTACGGCGTAGAGTGTGGGTTAGGGTTAGGGTTAGTTTTAGGGTTAGGGTTACGGTACGTCTTAGGGTACGTGTTAGGGTACG